>NC_138948.1:5295000-6495000 GCF_965226115.1 Aulonocara stuartgranti | reverse complement strand
AGCCGATCAGCTGATCATTTAAGCAGTTTCATGATTGAAGTAGCAGCCGGAGAGCGAGAGGCAGTCGCTTGTTAAGCTTAACGTGGGAATGCTTTACAAACATTCAGAGATGGACTTACACACTTGCTTTACTTCTCTCGGGGATAACTTTGTCGGAGATGAAATGCCAGGTTGCTAGCGAAGCTCCACATGCTATCCAGACCACCGACAGGTCCGGCATGCCACAGCTGCTCTATCACGTGATGCATACTGCTCAGACTGCTGACGTTCTGAGGTGAGTTACTGCGTGTTGCAAGTTTTGCGAGGTGCTTTCGTGATATTTAATGGATCGGATTACATTTTTTATTTTTCTCCGATATCCGATCCAGTAATTTAGGTCAGTATCGGACCGATACCGATACGTAATATCGGATCGGTCCATCTCTACTAAATAATAAAACATTGTAAATCTAACCCGGCATTAATTTGGTGCTCACATTTGACACTTTTCAGTAATCAATAGCTGTCAATACTTTTGAGCGTCATGATAAATATACTCAAATTCAAAACATGACGAAAAATAATCAAGGCTATGGTTTTTGCAGGATACAGGGAGGAGGTAGAGCTTTGAAGGGGTGTTCTGGCCCAATATTTTCATAATGCCAGTGTGTGTTCATGTGTGTGCATATGATGATTTTAGAAAGCTGACTGATTCTCTCTCACAACTTTTTATTGTTGGGAATGAAAACAAAAGACTTTCAGTTCTTCATTTTTTAAATCATAGTAACACAGTACTAACACAGTGTTATCTCTTCATCTGGGTCCCAATATATTAACAGAGTTATGGGGGGAAAAAAGTATAACATTAAATGATAATTCATTTAATATCAGAATGAATTTATTTCTTTAGTCCTTAAAGCATATTACCAGCTAATTTCTTTTATCTAAGTTTTATAAATGTACATTTTTTGTTATATTGCTTTTCTGCTAAACACATTGAAAAAGCTCAGTTTGAACCCGTTCAGCCTCGCAGTATTTTAGATTGAGTGTATTTTTCCTGGATTATGTAAAAAGGGTTCTGGTAAGTTGTCTAGAGAGATTTTTGATGCAACGTCCCACATCTGTCAGATCAAGCTGCTATCAGGCTGATATCTTGTCTGACCCCAGCATCGAAGGTGAGCACACCGAGATTTTCCCCGCAGATACTGAACAGATGTGCTGCAAAGACTGATGCGGCTCGATTGAACAGCAGAGATATAAGCTGGCAACTGAATACAAGCAGAAATAGACACTGTGTATAAAACTGGCAGAGAAAGGAAGGAAGTTTTGTCATGGTCCGCGGCCCGGTGTCCAAGGAGCTTATGGGATGCCCACGGGTGTGGCTGTCGACTCTACACCTGCATCCCATTCCAGGAAGTCATCAGGTGGACTATTTAACCCCGCTCAGCCAGCTGCTTCACGTCAGTCCGTTAGTCACCTTTCAGCGGTAACTTGGTGCCCAGGTGATGGTGGTTGTGAAACTCTGATTGCTCTGAACAACGCTAATCCTTTCATTGTGTGCTCAGGTAACCGTTCGGCATGTTTTGAGCCTCCTCCTGCCCGCCTGGAGTTCGGATCACCACCGGTCATCATCTCCTCTGTTTCCCTGCAGCTCTCCCACGGACCCTCACCCCTCCCTCCGGTTCCCACGGCCCAGCCCTGATCGTAAGATTAATAACTCTACCCTGTGTATGCTGTTATTCCCCTGCTCCCCAGTCACCCTCTTCGTTCTGTTGCAGGCTCTCATGGTCCTGATTACGGCGTTCCCGAGTTGCTTATCTCCCGGCCCCTTTGTTTCCCATTTACTCGGCGTGTTTTCCTTTAACCCTTCTGGGACACGCTTAGTTAGAAATAAAGTTTATTTTGCGTGCACCTTGGCGTATTGTCTCTGCTGAACTACGGTTCTTGACAAGTTTTGAATGAACTGAAAGCATGACTTTATGAGACACTGTATGATAGAAGGGAGAGAGTTCAAAAGTCATCAACAACATCAGGAGGGGCTATGCGCTTACCTGCTGCTCTCTGGCAGGTAGCTCAATGCCCTCCTGGGTTTTAAATGCACCTTAGAACACACATGCATCAACACTACATATGAGCGGGCGGAAGGAGGTTTGGAGTCTTCACACACCCCCGTTCTCTGCGGCCTGTCGGAGCAGGGGGGCTAGGAGGAGGAGATGGCCGCCCGATCGGGGTCTGGAAAGTGGGGCCTCCCCGCTGCTGCCGAGCCGGGGCAGTCTGCTTCTCTCCACCCCAGGGAAAAGGGTAACACTACCTGGGTCTGGGGCTCTCCTCAGCTCTTTCTGGGACAGTGGCGCGGCTGCCCCTCTGTTGGTCTTCCTTGGTCTCTTGTGTTCTGGGGGACTCTGGATGTCTGGAGTCTTGATCTCCTCCATATCTGCTTCATGCCCCGGAGGATGGGGCTGTGGCGCGCTCATGCTCACAGGTGTACACACGGATGCTCACACACACACACAAACTACACCCTTTTTGGCTCCTACCTCACAGCACACTGTGCGCTGTCGATCTTACGTGCTGCACAATAATGTTTAATATTTAGTATTTACTGTTATATTCCCATAGATCATCGTGATGTTGTTTATTGTATTGCTCTCTTTTTCTCCTGCTTGTTTTCTCTTTTTTCTTTCTCAACAGGTGATCCAGGTGATTGATATATGTATTTTTTGTCTGCTTATTTTGTTGGTTTTTGTTTTTTGCCCTTTATCCCCATCCCTCTTCCCTGCTGTTTTTCTTTCCCTTTCTTTTCCCCAGTCAAGTCGGTCCCGTATTTAACAAGTGAAAATAAAATAAAATAAACAATAAAAGGTGAATCAAATAGACCATTACAGCAAGGCTGGGATGGTCCATTTGGTAAAGTAAATCCGTGGGGCATCTTTCTTTGCCTTTAGACAATAATTCTGATGGCAAAATAGCCAAACGTGACAGGCAAAAAAAAAAAAAGTCATCAACAAAGCTGTTTCACAATCACTGTTGCAGTCATTTCTCCTTTCAGATACATGTGATATCCCATGGCCTCCGTGAACCCAGAACATTATTTTTTTTAATGCTGAATACGTGCAGAAACACATGGTACAATGAAGACATAGTTCTTGTTAAAGGGACGTGAGAAACGTGAGCGTGCATTACATGTTTGTAACGCTTAAGCTACATGAAGTACGTGACCTATGGTTACTTCTAATTTACCAGCAGTTCACGTATGACAAACAGCGAGTTTTCAGATTTGTTTTTCAAATATGAAACATGTAATAAGTTACTATGAGGTGCACCAAGTGTTTATGAACAAATTATGTGAATCCGATGAAAATGTCTCAAGCACAAAACGTTTGTGACTGTGTGCATGAAAAAAAGCAGTAATAGAAACTCGCACACGTACAGTTTCCTGTTGTGACACATGATGGTTGACAAGCTGCTTTGCACGTTCCCTCCTGCCAGCCAACAATTTTAATAACATTAATTTTTTTTGAATAATAAACAATTTAAACTGTGTTCATGCATCCAGATCAGTTTCACTGGACTTCGGCACAGATTCCAGAGGCACCAAATGTCAATAGAATATTGTTATTGGCCAATATTCACCATATTTATTGATATATCAGTCGGTATCTGCAAATGAGAGAGCCCATCATATTTATCTGTTACTGAATCAGTTGTGCTTGTTTATGTTTAAGTATTGTGCGGTAAAGAGCTTAAAGTCACGTGGGAATAACATTCAACACTGGTCAAGGTGTGATGTTTAAACACTGGTATCAGCACACATTGGTGCATCCCTTAGACTGCTGTCTAACGTATGGGACCTGCAGGTGATTCACTGGTTGAGATCATTTTCATACTCAAAACATTCAGTGACCTCTAGTGTCCTGATGTTGGTGGTGCTATGATTCTGGAAGACACCACTCCCATCAAGCTAAAAATGTTTTAATGTAAGTTAAAGGTCAGTGATTTGCAGTAACACAAAACACGGTACCAAAAAGCTCTCCTCGCTCTAGTTTCACGGGTTTATTTTTTTCCTTTAATTTGCCACCAGACTGTATTTTACGAGCCCTTTGAAGTTGCCAACTGTAATGTTTTAAACTGTGCACCAGGTGGAGCTGGAAGACTTCTAATTCCTCTCCAAGGTGGGAATAAAGTGCAGGAATCTGATTGGTGATATGTATGTTTTGTTTTTTGTTTTTTTTAAAAACAAGACTGAATTTCAGGAACCTGGGGGACGGGCCAAAGAAGAGTGCTGTGTACTTTTGTGTACTTTTAGATGCTTTTTCTTTTTTGTCCCTGTAAATGTTTACACTTTGCTCTGTAGTGGTTCCTTCTTGCTATTTAACTAATACTAATACTACTAACTAATAGAACTTTACGTAGTCAGCTGTTAAATGTATTTAATTTGCTTATCATATACTACATATGATAAGCAACATGCTGTGTGGCACTAAAAAGAAATCCTGGGCCACATAATAATGTTGCAAAGCTGTCCGTCTGTACCAGCTGAGATATTGGTGTAATGCTCTTTGTGTGTGTGTGAAATACAGTAATGTGTTCTGGACTCACCCAGTGTGGGAGCACTGAGTGCCATGATACCATAGTATGAGAAAGGTCCGGTCTCAAACTTCATGTTCTCATTTCCAGCCTCCACCTCCACTCGACCCTGCAAAATCAAGACAGACGTTTATGTTTTTTAACAGTTAAGGCTGCAACTGTTCATGTGGATTTACTCTGAAAACTCATCCTCAAGCCTTGTGCTGAGCCACATGCAATATTTCAGAACCAATGAAAAATTAAGGCAGACATAATAGATGATTTAAAATATCTATTTCTATTTAAATGACCGCAGCATTTCGGAACATTTATGTTCTTAGATTCCAGCTATCCATTTAATCTGAAGCTAATGTTTCTATGCCAAAATAATACAAAAGACCTTACTCATTTTGACATAAATGCAGCGAAACATAACGTGGCTCTAAAATTGCCTCATGACTTGAGGCATGTAAATGTTCTGTAGTGAATCCTTTGGGGCTGTGCGTATTAGACAAGGTCATATCCTCACGACAGAACTAAACTTTCAGCAAACTGATTAAACATATGTGTGAAAGAGAAGGAGAGAGAGTTTTTATTTAAAAGGCATTTATTTATTTCCTATTATTCCTGTTCTCGCTAATCACAGGCTAACAAGTCACTGTTATCGTATTTTCACTGCATATAGTACTGTGTATGACTGCGTATGTGACAAATAAAATTTGAATTTGAAGTCCCTGCATATGCTGTAGTGTCCTTGGGTAAGACGCTAACCCCAGTGTCGGTTATATAACAACACAGCAGTGGTGTGTGTGTGTGTGTGTGTGTGTGTGTGTGGCGCACCTTAAAAATAAAAATAAAAAATTTACTTTGATTTTGTCCATCAAGTATTTCAAAGCCTTATCCAGTTTGCCATCATGTATGACAATAAAAAGGACGAATTCCTGATATTTAAAAACAGACTCACTGGCTATGTTTGGTCATTTTGATTAAAAATATTACTGGAGATACTGATTTACTTTCTGTTAAATCAGTCAATCCTTTCCCCTAATTAAGTCCTAAAGCACTGGAAGATCATAATTTCTGCTGAGCAGCCCTGACCTTTCTTTTCTTTTCTGTGAAATTATACAAATTGGCCTCTAGAGGGCGGTGCAATAGCAGGTGAAAAAACCGTATAGCAGTTATTAGTGACCATACTCGGGAGATGTTTTGCATCACTTGTGGGAAGAAATAGGTTTACTCTGGGCTTGATCAGACGTCAATAAACACTGTGAAACATGATACACATCTGGCAGTGCTGCTGTCTGCAGAGGGAGGATGTGATGCAATGGAGAGAAAGGGGAGTTAGAGTAGCACACGTTTCTTTGTAAAGAGATATGGAAGAGAGATTAGGGGCACACAGAGGGAGATGGAGGGATAAGAGGACAGAGGACAGGACAGAAGGGGGTTAAGGAGGCCTCTGTGTTGGAGGCTGTTGGCCCGGATCGTCCTGCTGGAATGTGTGAACTGCAGCAACAACACAGCACAGTTAATCCATGCTGCCATCCCTCCTTCACTCCATCCTCCCACCCCGCTGCAAATGGACTGAGCTGATGAAAACATAACAGGTGGTAAAATAAAAGGACAACAAAAGAAGGAGATGGGCACAGGACAGAGGGTGGGCCGTGCTTACAGCAGTGACAAATACAGCAGGACAATTAGCTTAGGACTTAAATTCTAACATCTGAATGAGCTTGCTGTTAAGTGTTGATTAAACCTAATTTGGAATTTTTGTGCAGATTTTAAAGCTTCCAAACACAGCAGCCATAAAATATTTTATGTCTTTGGCTAATATTTCAGTTTAATGTTGAAATGACATTAATAAAGTGTCAACTTTACCAAAAACAGAAGGTAAGCACTGCTCTAAAAATGCAGGTTTGCATTCATGTTTCAGGAGTTTATTAAGGATTTATGTGGATAGAAATGCATATCATCAGCATGTAAAACCTGCAGACACAGATTAATAACTCAGCAATCAAAATCATAAAAACTTAACAATCAGAAATGATTGTTTTAACTTAATTATCTGTGGATTTCCCTTTAAGACCTCCTGGTTCACCACGAGCAGCCAACAAACACAATTAGTCTGATATAACCATCCATTGTGCTATTTTAGGGCGCGTGCCAATTTAGAAACCTGGCTTTGTTGTTACAAGAGATGAGAGGGAGAGAGAGTGTATCCGTCACTGGAGTTAGCAGGTGGGCGGTTTCGATCGCAAACTCTCTGGTGAATTAAACTTACAACATCGGTCTGAAGCATTTCACAACTGATGTCAAAAGTGATCAGAACAGAAATCTACACCACAGCCTAACACTCTAGAAACAATTAGGACACCAACCACATACAACCTGATTCGTGTATCCATATTTAGTCTTGTTTACCTTTTTGAGGTCTCGCTCTTCCTAAAATACTCTGTTTGCTCTCAAAAAAAAAAGACTATTTCATCATTGCTGTGCCAATTCTTTATTTGATCTGCAAATAATTAAATGATTAATCTGGTGATTGAATGGATAAAAATGCTGATTAACATAAACACAGATGAGAGAAAGAGTGAAAGAAAACAGTAACAGTAAGACACACACACACACACACACACACACACACACACACACACACACACACACACACACACGATTTGAGGTTAACTGGGTTAAATTCGTTACATATGGTGCTGATGTGTATTCCTGTGAAACTGTGTGTTATACAGCGAGCTGACGAACTGAGGGTGCAGAGGGGGTAACATCTAAAGGACAATAAACAATGACCAATCATCTGCTGACCTGTCAGGTGATTAATTATTTGACACTTTGTTTGCTTGCTAACTGCAGCACAGGGTGCCTCGAGGTTCCTCTTTATCTGAAACTGCACAGCATTTTTATCCTTTCCCCATCCCAGAGACAATGTGCGACTTTTTAATTGGCAGACGCTTTTCTGAAGTGTAGCTTTTAACCATCACGCCATCATATGTCATACAAAAGTGAACCAATTATCACCCTACTGGGGATAACTGCAAATAGTGCCAGCAGATTAGCAGATTTGAGCACAAAGAGATGACGGTGATAGTTTTCGCACAGCTGAATAAACGTCAAACAGAAAACTGATTAAACAGAAGTGCGAGATGGTCGAGAATTTGCTCCAGTGTCCTGTTATATATTACGGAGCAAGGAGCAGACGGCTGAGTTTATTAAAGTCCACCGACACAGCTGGTGACGCAAATCTGAAGGCTAGACGGTCCCATTTCACAGCTTTGCACTTCCGACCTATTCGCTCATCAAAGGCCCACGTAGACCGCGAAGGACGATTCATGGATGCCAAAGACAAGCAGCAGTTGTAACAGTTATTTGAATCATTATGTTTTATTTATTTATTATATTTTATATTCTATATACTGAATGAGGGTGTTGGTAAAGTTTCATTTAAAGAAAATGTATTTGTATTTGAAGTGGGGGTGTCCTGACAGTGACCTGTCTGAGTGTATTCCAGTGAGAGTTGTGATTAAAAAAAACCTACAAATTATAGTTTTGCACTAGTGCATCTAACAAATGAAAGATCACGTGTTCGATCCCAGGAGGAGACATGAATCCATTTAGGGCTGCATTAGCAGAGAATTAAATATGCAGCACTACCTGCTGTGGCGACTCCTTGTGAATAAGGGAGAAGTCAAAAGTCAGATCAAATGGCTGTGCAAATGTTAAACATGTTTTGGTGACTGGTATTCAGGTACAGTCACACCTTCAGGCTTGTCCTGGATACTCCCACATGGCTGCATGCTACAGTTTACAAGCCAACATTAACATGTAATGCTATTTGACCTTTTAGATTAAATTTGTATTTCAAGAACATGTTTTGGGTGGATGGGGGCAAAATCAAACTACATTTCCCAAATCAGGACAATCCTTCCTCTCAGTGGGCGAATTTTCATTTTAGCTTTATTTTGAAGGCTACGTTGACTTGGCACGACTCCCTTTGGCAAAATGTCTTGGTCCAAATTTGTCTGGTTAGAATCATTCACACCTGCTCACTGCACCCACAGGCTCCTGCAGAGTAATCGGAGGTCGAATGCCTTAATCAAGGACAACCCGCTACTGAAAGACGAGCAGACATTCGCTGCAAGCCTCCTCTAACTGTTCTCCTTTACTGGCAAAGCAGAAAAGAAAACAAACAACCACCAGGAAGATTCGACATCCCTCGAACAACTCCTCTACCGTTGCCCCACAAGTATACAAGGTTTACAGTAGCGAGACTTCCTTCTATGACTGCTAATGAAATTGTTAAACCTGCTCTGCCACCAGCGTTTTGCCTCTTACAAGTATATCAGAGCTGTGAAAGATGTCAATCATCTCCTGGCATGTTAGTCATGTCTGTGTGTATGTGAATACTGGCAAAGGTCAAATAGTGAGCTTGAAACATATGCATGCTAAAAACAAAACCAAACCAAACAAACAAAAAAGAAACACACATAGAAACATGCTGAAGCTTGACTCCGAGCGACATAAGCCACACACGCTGCTGGACGGTTGGTGTTTAATTTAAATGGAGGTTAACGTGGGAGGGAGGAGAGAAAGAATAGAAACAGAGGGAGGCAGAGGACAAACGCGAGAGGTGTAAAGTCTGCCGGTGCTCTGATCAGACCCGACGTTAAGCAAAAGCACAGTCATGACATGAAAACATCATGAAAGCAGAGCACTTTCATTAGCCGTCCACCAGTGCTGGTTTATTAGGTATCAAAGTCATTTTTTTCAGATTTGGGATATGAGAAGAAAGTCTTTCTTAAAAGTCTCAGTCAGATCTGCAGTAAAAACTGTCTCAAACCTTAATTACGAAACCCTCTTAAGCTCCTGTATGAGATAAAAGCTCAGACTTTCTGCTCTAGTCTGCCCAAAACAAAGTGAGTGAGAACCATAAGTGACACTAGCCTCGTGGTGATCAAACCACTGAGAATACATTTTAAGAGCAGTAACATTATATTTCCAGAAAAAAAAATAAATCTTTAAATGTTGTTGTGAGCACTCTGTACTATTAGGAACTATATTCTCTCTGGTGTTTATCTCTTACATATCTTGATACTCACTGGACTTCCATAAATCAAATTCTTTGACACAGGTGAATCAGTCTTATCTGCCCTGTTGCACAAAATGTTTTCTTTCTGACGTGCTTCATTGCTCGAGGACTCTTAAGAAAGGCTCAAGGAGTAGGCAGGTGCACTGCTTTAAAACACAAGGGAAACATTTAAGAGTCTAACTGTAAAAATGAATGCAGCACAGAAACACTTTCATGCCGATCATCTTTTTTTAAATAACCAAAACTGTAAAAAATGACCATGTTACTGTGTGAAGCAAACGATTATTTAAACCTTTATTTAAAAATCTAGTAGAAGTCAAACTGGAAATTGCGGTCAAGCTGTGGATGAAGGAATTATGCATAAAACACGTGTATATTTAGCAGACCTGCAAAAAAGGCTGAAAACATTGGCTTTGAATATTTCTCCCCTAAATATTAGTTTCAAACAGCTAGTACATTTTCAGCCAGCAACTAGCTGAAAATTAAGGCCCATCTCAGGCTAAAAGGAACTTCACTGAAGATCACCATTCAAGGAAAGTTTGGAATAATCTTCAGAATTTAGAATGTCTGATCCAGTATTCGTGAAAAGCGACGTTTTAACAATGATTAATTTTTATGTTCATTTGTTTTCTAGTTAATATTTAGCACCTTGTCCTTTCACCAAATACATGAAAACCACTTTGATTAAAATTTTCTTCACACACAGTTCCTGAATGACTGACGAGTGATACTTGAGAGGAAAAAAGGAAAAATTTAAAAAAAAAAAAAAGTGTCCTATAACAGTTACACACTTCTCTTTGTCTCAGAGACGGAGCCTGTCCTTCCAAAAGGACAACAGAAACAATTGTCACTACATGGAGCTCTCACAGGCCATAATTCATAAACATACACATCATATGGGCCTTACTGCAGAAGAAAGAGACCCACAACACAATGTGTTAGTACACCACAATTTGGGTGAGGGTGGTAATAAACCTCAGAGCAACACATCTCGTGCTCATTTCTAACTAACTTTGAGCTGTTCAGCTATTCAGCTTAAAGTTCAACGAAGGTGTGTTTTCTGGTTGTGTGTTTTTGCTGAACTGTAGGTGGGTCTTGGCCAAAGTTCAAGCGGCCACGTTAGGACTCATCAGCACTGTGATATTTGTCAGTAACGACAGCTTATGCATCAAACCGATCTTTGTGAACTTGAATGATCATTTATGTTGTGCTGCGACTGCTAAACACTTCAGTGACAAAGCATAGCAATGGCAGTGTCAAGGAAGCAGGACTTCAAAAAGAAAGGAGGAGTCAGTGAAAGTATGACAGCAGAGGTTAAGAGGTTTAAGAGAGCAAGGTGAGAGAGGATGTCCTGGCACAGAGTTGAAATGAGGACCTGATGTCACTAAAGAAACATTTTGAGGACCTTAGAGGACAGACAGGAGGGGCTCAGGGAAAGGCAGCCATCTGCTGTGACATATTTAAGGTTCAGGAAAGAGAAGCAGTTTCAGATACACACACGGCGACCGGAAGCGTTTTATCAGAAATCAGGGGAAGCCCCGCAGCAACTAAGTCTATAGCAGTGTAACAGAGGGTGGCTGCATTGGGTGGCAGAAGTCACCCAATGCAGCTCTAACTGTAAGCTTAATCAAAAATGAAAGTTTCAAGCCTAATCTTCAAATAGAGAGGCCTCCTGAACCCAAATCTGGAGCCAGTTCCACAGGAGACAACCCTTGTAGAGCAGAATATTTATTAAAACCTAATATGAAGTATATCAACAGTTTATTTCTAATTAGCTCTTATTTTTGTACTACCTGCTTTTGTTTCTTATAGTCAAGGAAAATCATTGCTGCCATCTCCACCCTCACTCCTACTTTTACACTCTGGGATTAGGGCTGTGCGATATGACCAAAATCTCATATCCAGATATAAGACATCTATCGTCCCGATAACAAGATATAAATCACAAAAATTTAACATTTTCTGTAAATTCTGTGAATCTCAGGCAGCTCGACTTGCGTGAAGTGTTTCCAGCTGGGCGTGGTGTACCTGGAGTAGCGTGAAAATATATATTTTTAGACATAAGTTGTAAAGGCCGCCGTTTTCTTTGTGAGTATTTATTGCACGGCGTGCTGCGGGGAAAAGCCTGTTCTAACGTTTGAGTCTAAGGTTTATTTTTTAGCACCTGACGGTCTTTTTTGCTTCTCATCCGTCAATACTCTGCATACTAGTTCACATGATTCAGTTTATTTTGAAAAGTCTCTTGAGCTTTATTGTGAAAGGTTTATGTGGAAACTAAACAAGTGGACACGCGATGGTTTTACCGTCGTTGTTGCTAACGACAACGCATAAAAACAGGCGCTTGTCCATCTGTAGTGTGGTTATATTAAATATAAGAGAAAGAGAGAACTTTAGGACATTAATATAGCCACTACAGCGACCATCAAAATGATCAAAAAATATTGCCATAAACAGTTTATTTTGCGACACCACGAAACAAACGATAGCGTAAAATGAAACAACAGATGTTTTTATATCGTCATCCGATATATATCGTTATATCGAACCGCCCTATCTGGGATAACATAATGTCTCCCACAAGAGAGAAAACCAATAAACAATATTGCAGCTATCTAGTCACAAACAAGAAGGCATCCCTTACAGGAGGGATGGAATTGTGTGTTGCAGTCACAAAGAAAGGTAAATGCCATTCTGTGTGACTATTACAACTCTGGAAAATAGATTCAGAGGCACATTGAGGTGATAAGGACCCACACTGTCTGAGGATCCTTCCTGCTGTGTAGGTTGCATTTGTGTTTGTGTGAAGCTCAGTAGAGCCCCTGCAGAGGTCTGAGGATTCACTGTCACCAGTTTGTTAATAACTTATAACAAAGCCTGCAGGGGCTCTGCCTCAAACCACACACATACACACACATGCACCACCTGACATTGATTGTGGTGTGTGTGTGTGTGTGTGTGTGTGTGTGTGTGTGTAAGAGGGAGACTGTGGTTGTGAGCTTTCACGTGCGAGGCCTAGTATGTCCTGCCAGCCTCTTGTGTTTAGTGGTTTGCGAGCATGTGTTTGTCATAAAATGAACTGCTGATGTCAAACTGAACAGTTTCCTCCAACAGTTTGTGCAAACTGATTGACTCACACACACACAAACATTTCCTCAGTGGGATTTAACAGTGTGAGTCAGTGTCAACTAACAAGAAGCTCAACCCCAGCCTAACGTGTCGATGGTGTAGGCTCCATCTCTCGCTCTCTCACACACACACTCACACACAAAGATTGCCTCCTTTTAAGTGTAGGAATATTTCTTATTCTCACAGGACTCCATTTTTCCATCTCTTGTTCACAACAGGAAGGAGCTTCTCTCTAATAATGATGTGATGTAATTACCCTGGAATGTACTGCGTGTACAGCACTTCAGAAACTAGTTTGTCCATGAAACAAATGCATAACAGAGATTTCTCAAAAATAAAATGATCAAACCTCTTGTACAACATCAAAACATAACAGGAAAATTTATACTTGAAATAAAACACCATCTAAAAATGTTCAGATGATGCCTGCACATCTCCTAAAGCTGAGTGAACCCTGTGAACACAACAGAAGTTGGACTCGGGCTGCGATACTGACTGTTTTGTGAGAATCACTAAGCATCTTTATAGACGCATAAATCACTCGGGTCATAAACAAATAGGCTGTCTGCTGACAGCAAGGATCACTGCCAGGAAAACACACACATATGCAAAGTAATCATGTGGACCCTATAAAAGGAGTGGAACAAGTGCAGCGAATTATCATATCTGAGGTTTTTTATTCTCACGAGTCAACCGCACACTGGATGTTGATGTAAACATAAGAGTAAAAAAAATTACGTCTGCATATAAACATACAGTTCAAAGTATGTGCAGTGAGTCAATCTATGAAAACAAGCAGAGATTTATTGAAAGTATTTCTCCCCTTATCTAAAGACGTCCCAAACCGTCTTTGGACTCTGCATTTTGAAGTCAGAAAAGACCATATTTGGATAAGAAGATGGTTATCAGCTAAGGCGAGTGGGCTTGGTCAATAAGTCGTATGAACTGCTGAAGAACAATAATAAAATAGTAGAATTTTACACACAAAAGCAAACTTCATGGACGACCTATTTCAATATGGCAGTCAATGGGACCTCGCATTTAGGGCTCGCTTCAAGTGGCCATTAAGGGAACTGCAGTTTCTGGTACTGACTTTACAGCCTTGTGACTGAAACAAGCTAAAAGGCACACATTATTTAAGGGGGGGGGGGGGGGGGGGGGGGGGGGTTAAAAAACAAAACAAATGCAGAATCGTATTAACCTCCTTCTCAAGTTGCAAAGACATGTCAGATTGTAAAAGGGAAAACGACTGTCTCTCACTTGCTTTATAATCTCAGTAAAACATTCTCATGAGTTTGAAGTCTCAAATGTTAGTTGCAAGTCTTATTTAGTATAGCACAATGTTCATTTTCTAAACTTTGGTCCCATTTAGAGCAAAGTAGACAATAAAGCACAGCATGCTTTAGGCCAGACCTACGCTGAGACTGGCAAGTCATGACCACATGAGCACGTAATATCCTTGGTTTCTCAATCAGACCAACTTCTCGCTTGCTGCATCTGGTTTTAGAAAACCATTATGGCAGCTCAAGACTTCAAAATGAGACTACACAGATCGGTGGGCGATCTCCTATGTCCCGCTTTTATATAGTGTGTATGGGATCAACTATAGAATCTGGTGTTATGTACTCTGTATTGCTTAATGAGGGCTCGAGCCAGGAAAGTCCGATGTGTCACAATGTGTTGCAGTTTTATTTGGGCAATAAATAAATTAAAGCGGAACCCCGGCGAGTGCAAGCCATTTTTTTTCTTTTGCTTGCACCTGCCCATGTTTTAGTGTGGATGTTGTAGGTTAAGTAATCTCAGCTCTTTCCAAATCCATATCCCTGGATTTTCTTTTTTTTTGGTAACTTGAGGCAACCCATCAAACTTCACAAATCTCTGTTTTGTGTTTGCACACATCAGAAAAGTACTGTACTGTGTACTGTGGGTTCAGCATTACTGCTTGGTCCCTAGTTAGAGGCTTCTGTGGTATCTTTCTATGCAGAAACCAGAGGTGGAAAATTGTAAGCCCCGCATGCTTACAGTAAATGCCACCGACTTATTCCACATGTGGGGTCCACAAAAGCTACAGTATCCGGCCTCCCACCGGGAAAATCTCACAGAGGAGAATGGAGGGGAGAAAGCTGAAATAGATCTCTGGATTAGTGAACCCTGCTAATGACTGTTTGGGAACAATGACATAAACGATCTCTGGGAAATATGTGTGTGTGAAAGAGTGACATTAAGACAATGAAGCGTAGTTTTCCCACCCTTTGGGATTTGAGTGCACGTCTATATGTACACAGAGTGAGTGCAGCAGATGTGCAAAATCAGGGCAAGTTACTTTTTTGTGCGCTACAGTATGGACGTGTAGAAGAAGGTGGTTTTCAAGATGAAAATGGTTGTGTCTATGTCAGTTTTGGGATTGGTGTATTGAAGCAATCTGACAGCAGCGAGTTTGTGATGTAATCAGTTCCTCCAGGCATATAATGCATGTCGTCTAGGACCCCAATGCAGCCCTACTACCGGCACCGCTTGTCTGTCCGAGGTCACTGCACTGTGAAATCTTCTTTTCACCCTTTTAATCAATCAAACCTGATTATTAGGTCACTATTTGTAATTACTACTGAATTACAGACGACAATATGGCAACACATTCCCACTGTGGATAAAAGTACAGAGTCATCTAAACATTACACCTACAGGAAATCCAGAAATGAAGCATGTGGGCTAATGTTAACACCAGAGGAGGTTTGAGACTCTGCAGTGTAAATGATGAATCCTCAACATTTGGCAACCCTGCTCTGTCCCTAAATGCTTCCACTTTGGAACCACACCAGTTGAAGTCAACAATAAATTATTTAGGAGAGTAGGAATTTCACAAGCTCCCTTGTTGCCACAGTGCCATCTTATTACAGTACCAAGCTTGAATTGAAACAAATGTTAATTGAAGCAGACTGAATGGAAAGGTACTTGATTTTACAGATCTATGGCAATGAGACTGAAAACACAAATTGCTATTGCTATTGGTAAGAGGCGTGTGGCCCAGTACTTTTGGGTGCAAATTTCTTTTCATTCCCTATACTACTATACCTTTTGCCACAAGAGTAACAAGTCTTTTCTTGATAAATAGAAGCATGAAACACAGGCTGAAATATTTCATGAAAAATCTGGACGAAAAGCATCGGAAAAATTTGAAGTTTTCAACTGTGCGGTTCATGTTTCATCTCCTGTTACTGCAGGTGTGCCATGAACGTAGCAGCTTATGCCTAGGTAAGCGAATCATATGTCTCTGCTGAGTTTCTTTTTCCCGCCACTGATGTGAAGATGTTGCTTAAATGTTAAACGGTAAAAGCATATTTAAAGCTTTGGGCAAAAATCTTTTCTTCTATGCCTAACTACAGAGATGAACAGCTAGCTTAATTAATCATCATTAATAATTAATTTAATTGTTAATCAAGTAAAGATATACAATATTTTCATTCAACAAATGCTATCTGCTGATAAAACTCTTGTCATATAGAACACCACAGTTTCCTTCAGCAACAGGTACTTCTAAGGTCTTTCTGACACAACAGCTAAACAAAATGCAAAAAAATCCTGGTGCTGTGCTGTCAATGAAGAGTTCAAAGCAAATATCTGACAGCAGAGTGAGCAACTACAGATTTTTGGATTCGGACCAACCATTTTTCCAAATCTAGCCTGAAGCAACAAAGGAGTCAAATACACATGTATTTCCCTGAATCACTGAGTACCTGCAGGATGAGAATGAAGTAGTCGACCGGCTTGCCCCTTTGGTAGATGTAGTGATGGGACGACCGCTTATCGTTCTCATTGAACTTGATCTCCTGGATCACATCGGGGTGACGCAGGATTCGCAGCAGCACCTTGTCTGAAATCTGAGATGGGTTGAACAAGCTCACCTCTGCCGAAAGAGAAAAAGCAGAACAACAGATATTTTACACCATTTATTAGTGAAGACTAAAGGACACTTTTTTTTTTTTTTAAATGTAAGTACTCTTAAGTATATAGTCTGACCAAAACAGACCAAGGCATCTCTTAAAATAGTAAACATGAAATTAAACAGTGTTGGTTAATTTCATCCACATGTTAGGCCAACCTATAATTTACAGTCCAGCATAAACATAATGAAAACACAGGTTACTCAAGCTGAGTTTAAGGTGCATCATATGTTACGTTGTCAGTAGGTAGGCCACCAACTATTCAATTAAAGGATCCAGATGTACTTAAATGAAAATCAACAATTCTGAAACTGCAGACAAACAAACACAATATGACACTATTGTGTTACCCATGTGTGGCTCTTAACGCCTGGTGACAGCTGTAAGGTTTAAAGATTATTCAGGTAAGGACGAATTGATAATTACATTTTGTTCATGGTCCAACAATCTAATAAGATTTGTTTTTGCGACACATTTTTGTCAAAGGATTGTTTTTAAACTAATGTTAGCTTTTGAATAGTTGAATTAACTACAATTGAAACACTTTTTCAATGAAAAATAAATAAAGTTTTATAAAAATAATACATTGTTTTGATAACTAAACACTTGGTTTAAGTGTTTATTGAGCAAAAACGCTGCAGAGATGTTTAATGCATGGTGTCCTTGTTTGTTTGTTTTTTGGCATTCCTTTTTTTTTTTTTTTTTAAGTAAATGAGAAAGAAGAAGAACTGTTGAAATATATTTGGTTTACATGGATTTCTCAACCGTCAGGCTGTTGCAATCAGAGCTCAGCTGTAAGTGCTTTGGTCCCCACCCAAACTGCAAACAAAGCTATGGTCACTGCACACTGAGAAGTGAGGCATACTGTATATTGCCAATGTTAGAATTCATCATCGGAAAGGCAAACAACCTCCTTTCACTATGGTTTACATAGTTAGTCAGAGTGTTCATCTGTATTGTTGCTGTTGCTGGGATTCAGTGTTTTCAATGATTTCGTAAATCAAAGGTGTAGCTTTTAAATTTTATGTCTACTATTAATGGCTTTTAATATCCTTAAAAAAAACCCAAAAAGCAAAGTCGTCAAGACTGGTGAAGCTAACAGTTATTAGTCCTTAAACCCACACGGAAGCATTTATGTGATAATGCACGTTCTACTGTCTGAAATGTGTCTGTCGACCATCAGTCATACTGCAGGAATGCAGCAGTGCACAAAGGCATTAGAGACATGTTCTCAAATCTGCTGGGAAAGAATCATTAATGTGAACATAACAAAGAAGGACCAAATAAACATGGAAACTTTAACACATTACAGAGATAAATGGAACAACAAAAAAACTATTCCTGTTTGATGAATCAAAAAAGCAACATTAGACCAAGATCCTCAGAAAGAAAACAGAAACTAAGTCAGCAGACACTGACGTTATGCCTCCAGACAAAGCAGACGTGAATACCACAGTGTGTGCCAGGGAAGGAAGTGCTATGTCATGCTAGCAGTGGCTAACTGCCAGATGCAGTGGCTAACTGCCCGATGCAGTTAGCCACTGCATCATATCAGCTAACACACACTTAGCAGATAGATTCCTACGACTTCTCAAGAGATGTGTGTCATTGGTAGCATTACATGCAGCTGGCTAGAGTCTGTCCAGAGTTGATGGCAGGCACAGGCAGACATGTTGATCGGTCTTAAATAGATCCTAAAAGTAAATAAATCACTCATCACTGCATGCATAGACCTGTCTTTCCTGTCAGATGGTCACATGACAGAATCCTTCACTTACCGACATCCCAAAGGTGTTTTTTGTGCATTTCATATGATAAAATAAAATAAAGTTACATTATGGTGGTTTTTTTGAAACACATCCATCAAAATGAAGGAAGCCTACCATAAATCTACTGAGTACACGTAACACTGCGATTACTGACAGTGAATGTGTGTCATTTCCTGTTTCCACACTTCCTTTCTCACCTGTAGCCAGGAAACGATGGGCAGCCAGCAGCAGCTGAGGAGAGATCTTCACCTTAGATTCACTCTCATGTTTAAAGGCAGAGAAGTCTCTCTTGTTTTTGTTGGGTGCCACCTTTTTCCTCGTGCGATTATCAGCTAAGAAGAGCAAAAAAAAAATCAAAAACAGAAGAAGCAACATTTATTAATGATCAAATCAAATCACTTTTATTGTCACATCACATGTGCAGGTACACTGGTACAGTACATGCGACTGAAATTCTTGTGTGCAAGCTTCACATGCAACAGAGGTGTGTAAAAATACAATAACATAAGAACAGGCAAAGTATAAGAACGGGTAAATCTGAGAATTATATGAATAAATATATGTACAATATAAGAGTGTATGCGCATTACTGAATGTGTATACTAAATATGGATATCTACACGTGTGTGAAATTTACACTTCATTCAGTTAACAGAAACCTGACATTTGTCAGGTATTCATCCCAAAGGTTGAACAGTAATACTTCAAAGATTTAATAGTGTTACTTAAACTGAAAGTTAAGACAAATTTAGTATAAAGTGATAAAGGAAGACAAACAAAAGCAAACTCACTGTAAAGGTCGGATTCATCCAGAATTTCTGATTTGATAATCTCCTCTATGACGTCTTCCAGGGTGACCAACCCCAACACTTCGTAGAAAGGATCTCCTTCCCCCTCGTTGTTCACCTTCTGGACAATGGCCAGGTGGGATTTTCCTAAATCAGAGAATGAGCCTCATTAGTTGGATTATCAGAGGATTACTTTAACCATTCTGTAAGGCATTATAATTAAATCCACAAGAAGAAGGGTTGTAAGAATAGGGATAAAACATCTTCCCTCATTAATCTTCTAAATGTCCTATTGTAACTGATTAAAAACTTATATGAATTTAATTATAGAGTAGCAGGAGAGTAGGAGTAGGAGAGTTGCAACAAAGAGGTGCATGGAGCTCTTTTACCTATGATGCAATGATTTAAAATATTACAGACAGTATTAGTACCACACATGTTTTACTCGAAATTCCTTTCTCACTGTTTATGATCCCATGATGTTTGGTTTCTTCTGTAAACAGAGTAAAAAAAGATGAGGGAGGATAGTTTGATTTGGCACTCGATAAACTGCACCATAAACAGAGATAGGTAATAAAGTGAAAATCTAGTTATGATGTCAACAATGTAGTTATGCCTTAGTAATGCTGACATAATAAATTCAGGTTAACAGCTAAATATTGTTTCAGCTCTATCTAACCTCTAAAAAGAATATGCATGCTCACTGGTTCATTCATGCTCTTTTAAACGATCATGCAATATAAAATATCAATATTTTATTTTATTATTGTATTAATAGTTTTTTTTCAGTCATAGTTATTGAGGGTGAAAAAAAAAACATATTTGCGACACAACGTCTAGCTTTATCTTGCAACATAAAAGCCCGTCAGAGTCTCGCTATCAAGACAATCATTTCGGAGTATTCCTATCTGATAACAACTTTTTTCTAACATGAACTCCTTGACCCACACCTTTCTCTTGCACCACAAATAGCTTGTTAATGTGTACAGGTCATTGCAGTTAAAGTTAGGTCCGGACTTTGGTCATGAATGTTACTGTACAACATAAGAACACACGTACACAATGAGACATGTGTCCCCTGCTCAACTCCTAAAATGAAGAACCCGTCACAGTGCAGATGGTCACTGGTTGGCAGCAGTGCCAAACAAGCCTTGGGAAGCTCTGAATTATTCACCACCCTGACAGAGAAGCATCAGAGAATAGTAGCAATGGTCCCCAAGTGGGTAAATTCCTTGACTCTACCCAGAAGAACCAAAATTGGCAGGAAAAGTCTCAATGACTGACAAACTCGAGCCTTTATTCAAATAAAGGCATACAAACTCTGATGGCTGACAAAGTTTATTCTTTCCATTGATTGGTCAGTTCAATAAAATGAAGAGGGGGAGAAGCTAATGCTACAAGACAAAAAGCACATAAATAAACCAATAACAGGGGTGGGGGAACTCCAGGCCTCGAGGGCCGGTGTCCTGCAGGTTTAAGATGTTTCCTTGATCCAACACAGCTGATTTAAATGGCTAAATTAGCTCCTCAACATGTCTAGAAGTTCTCCAGAGGCCTGATAATGAACTAATCATTTGACTCAGGTGTGCTGACCTAGCGTGAGATCTAAAACCCGCAGGACACCGGCCTTTGAAGCCTTGATTTGGCCAAGCCTGCAATAAATGTTTTTGAACAGCTAGAGTCCTGACTGTACCCAGCTGTGATGCAACAACCTGAAGAGGGCCCTCAAGACATCCCATAAATACAGATGAAACAATTTTGTTGGGGTGAATTGTCATAAATTTCTCCTTTCTGTTATGCTGGTAAAAAATAGATAAATAAAAGTTTTGATCAGAAGGTTGGTGGTTCGATCCCTGGCTCCTCCAGTCTGCATGTCAAGTATCCTTCGGTGTGGATGTGTGTGAATGTACTTAGAAAACACTATGTATAGAGAAAGTGCTTGTGAGAATGGGTGTGATTGGGTGAATGTGGCATGTTATGTAGAGTGCTTTGAGTACTCCGGAAGAGTAGAAAAGCGCTATATAAGAATCAGTCCATTTACCATTTAACTTACTTTTCCACCCCACATAACTTCAAATCCAATGTGTTTAATAACAACTGGATAGAGATGTGTTATGTCAAAGTTGGACTCAAATCCTTATTTTTCTTGCATATATAACATAGAGATTGACATGCAAATTGCTAGTTTGCAGTACTCCATCTCTCACACAGTCATACACACACAAGCCATTAAGAGATTAGATCTGAGCTGCTGGCCAACAACTCTGACAATTTAATTCCTAAATAAAAGGCGAGCTATCTTTACGGTCAATTAAATAACATTTAAATAACCATCTGCTACACTATAAATACAACATTTATTCACATTTTTCACATAACTTCAAGCTTTTAAGCTGTGATAAAGGATGAAACACTAGAAGAGGCTCTGAATGCGAGAAACCACACAGGTCCATCAGTGGTCTTTGTTGGGAAGCGTGTGATGAATGGAATTTACAAATGACCAGTGATTAAATGTAGACCAAAGGCACTGGGATTTTCCTCTCCGGGAGCATGTCCTTGCTGTTTGTCCTGCAAAATGGATGCTGCTGGCACACTGACACACACTTCACAGTCTCAGCTTTGACCTTGCCTGGTTTTAACTCACGATTAAAAATAAAGGAGCTTTGAAGAATGTGTCCCACTAGGCCGGCTTTACAGTAAAAGTCATTGATATGAAGACATGGCAAGTAGGGGTGGGTGGATGATGTCTGTCTACTTATTTTGGATGTTCATGAGGAAGCTCAACATTCAATTCAATTCAGTTTTATTTATATAGCGCCAAATCACAACAACAGTCACCGCAATGCGCTTTATATTGTACAGTAGATTCTACAATAATAGATACAGAGAACAACCCAACAATCATATGACCCCCTATGAGCAAGGACTTTGGCGACAGTGGGAAGGAAAAACTCCCTTTTAACAGGAAGAAACCTCCGGCAGAACCAGGCTCAGGGAGGGGTGGAGACCGGTTGGGGTGAGAGACGGAAGACATTGTTCAATGTCAGCTCACAGAAATTGCAAGCAGTTCTCATCTTGGCAGGATCTCATCTTGAGTCATCATTTATCTATCACAATATTTTATATGTTCCCTTTTGTGGGTTTCCCACGCAAATTCTTCCTGATTACATTTTCTCAACTGTATGGGAAAATGAAAGAAACAAAAAAGTGTTATGACTGAAAGAAAAAGAAGCCATAAAACTTTGAGTTTGAGGTAATATGAGAGCAGCTTAACTAACTTCAAAAGTAGCTATCCTACCTACTTCAGCACTTCAGTTGTATCTTTTCTTTAGTAATTAACATTTTAGCCAACCTCTAATTAAAATAACAAACTCAGTAGTGTTTTATAGTTTTAAGAAACCTCAATAGAAAAGATAAGCTAATCGCTTTATATTTAGCCCTGTATCAATTACTGGACTGTGCTTGAGTCGATCTGCATGATCTACAGTTCAGTATTATCCTTATCCATCCTACAGTGGACCTTGGTTCCCCCCCCCCCCCCCCTTTTTTTTTACATCAACTCTCTTCTGACTGGCTGCCCCTTGAAAACAGAAGATTTGAAGAGGTGATGGGCGGGGCTTCTGTGCTCACTCAGAGCTGCAGAGACCACCATATTATCTATAACTGTTCTCTGTGAAACTATCCCGAAATATGAGTGGAAAAAATGTTGGTAACAGAGTGGTTTGGGTATTTGAGAAGTATACATTCTTTAGCTGATTATTGCTCTTTCCACAGAAGATCACTGCAGCAATGAAAACAGAAGCACTGTAATGGAAAAAGATGCTCCGTGTGTGTGTGTATGTTTCTGTGTGTGTGTGTGTGTGTGTGTGTGTGTGTGTGTGTGTGTGTGTGTGTGTGTGTGTGTGTGTGTGTGTGTGTGAGACCCCACACTGTATTGGCAAGTCAATATTTCAGAGGAAGTAGGACCCCAGGAGATACACTTAGCCCCAGTTACTTGAGAGTCACTGGAGAGTCTACAGATATTAACAGACACGAAAAACTTTGCACACAAGGAGGTTCATCCGAACACTGGCTGCTTAATGCATTCATTATCTGAGCTGTGTGAGCTGAGGCTACGGTTAAAAAAATAAACACACGTAGCTACTATCCGTACCATCTGTCTGCCCAGCTGATCTTCTTTTGAGATCTGTCACCAAAAAAAAAAAAAAAAAAAAAAAGAGGATAACAGAGCAGCATTCTCACCTCAGGCTCCCACAAAAACACTCAGATCTCACTTATCAAATGGTGAATCAGAAATGGCAGCAGTGTTTCTAATAAAAATCCATCCCTCTGTCATTGTTTTACACAGAGACACTGTTACATTGAAGTGATAGTTGACACCTTAGGAGCTCCTTGACTTTGACAACTTAAAAACTTTAGACTTTGACTCCCCCCCCAAAAAATGACTTAAATTATTTTATTTAGTAAAAGTGAAAATACAGCCAGAAATTTCTTCCTGTTAAAAGGGAGTTTTTCCTTCCAACTGTTGTCAAGCGATGCTCTTAATCTGATTGTTATAGTCTTTCCTGTATTATTTTAGGGTTATATTGCACCTTACAATATGAACTGCCGTGAAGCAATTGTTGTTGTGATTTGGTACTATACAAATTAAATTAAACTAAATTAAAATTGAATTGAATAAATAATACAACAACCATGGGAAAAACTGAGGTTAACTGAGTTTCTCATAGTCTTGGACATGTGAAAATGGGGTGGCAGAGAACAAACTCTGAATTCAGTGATTTACAAGTGACTAAACAGATTTAGCACTCAGCTATTACAGGTAACAAGGTAATTTCTTATGCAATATCGATAAAAAAGTGTCAGTACCGTTCAAATCTATGCAATATTTATTGGACAACTGTACAAATATATCAGCTACCAGCCCAGGTTGGTTTTTCTGGACGTTTTGTCTTTAACTTTGCTAATTTAGTGATTTACCCTACCCTGAGAAATCACAATGGTTAGCTTATAAAATGCAGTTAAGTAAATGTCTAGCCAGTGCTGTGTTGTGGAGACCTTGTTTGTGTGGTTAAAGTTAAGTTCTGGTAAGTGAATGTCACCCACCAAATGGCCTGTTCAAAGAAAATAATCCAATAGACAAGACAGTGAATTCTTTCTCACAAAGAACAAGTGTGTCTGCAGCTTTTATTTTCAGCTTGTCCAGTGGCTTTGAAAATGCCATTTACTTGCAGCACTAAACGGATGAACCTCGTTATTAAAAAAAAGAGAAAACAATAAAATAAAAAAAACGGCTAGAACATAATATGTCCTCAGTCATTTGAATAGGACGACTGCAGGCTACAAAGCAGGAGACTGTTTTGATAAATCTGTACCCTCCAAAAAACCCACCACAGCCAGATGGTGTAAATTCTTTTTGAGCCTGAGAAAAAACATTAATCACAGACATTCTCTAGAACTGCAGATAAAGTAAGCAAAGCATGCGAAAGCACAGGAGGAGAGCTTGCTAAAACAGGAACTGAGAAACAATCTGACCTTTACCATAAGAACTGAGCTCTGCTCAACTATTAACTGCAGCTTCTCCCTTTTTTGTGGAGCACTTCCACAGCATTTAGTACCAAAGTGTTTAATGCAGCTGCTCTATTTTCATACGACATCTGAAAATTAGTTTGCTCTTATCAGTTTGATAGATCACTAATTAAACTGAATGTATCAATGCCGTTCACACACACACACACACACACACACACACACACACACACACACACACACACACACACACACAGTCCCAGCAGGTCAGATGACAGTGTAGTTCGTTTCTCTGCCCTCAAGCTTCTATGTCACCAGCCTGTGAACCAGGCCTGCTTGTTGACATGAAATATTGGTGACAAAAAGATGACGGGGAGAGCAATGAGAAAGGAATGCCACACTTATTCTACCCACACACAAAACACACCCCACCACATATCAGCAGGACCACAGCCAACAACTTCAAAACATATCCACTGTGAGAGGCTGAAACAAACCCGGACGGCAGCAGACGCATGTACGCACATTCACACATGCATACACTTGCTCGTTATGTGGGACAGGTCAAACTCTTCAAACCCGTTTTTCCAGTTAAAACTGGAACCCCGTGCAGATAGAGCTACTGTGATCTTAGGGAACAGCAGGGCTGGAAAGTAATGGCTGCTGAGCATAGCGGATTCTTTTATAAACAAAACCCTCGACAGAGAGACAGAATCTACTTTATTCACCCTCCTGAGCATTTCTACTTTAAGCAGCAAAATTACAATGAAATGCAGCGAATATTAAGAGTGCTTCGCACAGTAAAACAATTTAATCTGGTAATAAACACAAATGGCTTTTAAGTACTGTAGTGTAGAAGATTATTTAAAAATATGACCAAGTGTTGAGACAAATTACTTATGAAAAATAAAAAATAGAATGACATGTTAACTGCTTTCAGACACGATACATGTATCGCCTCTCATCACTGGGCTCACCGCACTATAATTCTCCTGCTCATTATCTTAATTAATACGTTTTAATAGCTTTACTCCATGTCTTTCCCCACCTCTCTTTCCCAGTTTCCCTGTCCACTCTCCACCATCCTGCCTTGAACGAGAGATCTATTAAGCTCACTTCAAGCTTTTATTCATAGACTCTACTTGAGTAGTTTTTGCATGGCTCACAGTTCAAAATATAACCCCTATTTATCTCAAACATGAACTTGATGGTACCCTCACTTCATTCATTGTCTGAATGAAATCATTCTCCTGCCTCCCACCCTCCCTTTCAGCCAACTTTGTTCCAATTGGCAGAGCTGAAGGTGTGTTATGCATTAACCCCTTTCTCCAACATCAAACATCTGTGAACATCTGTCTGAAACCAAAAATTAGAGCAGAATAGGGATTATATGTAGATATGTTGAGCTCATCATTTGAATGTTTGGCTGTGCTTAGCATGAGAATCCACCTCGCACATATAGTATATATTTTGTCCCCCCTGCCTGCTGTCGGCTGGATGCCCTGGATGTTCCTGTTGACTACGGAGGATTCATTCTTAAGTTGTCTAAGCTCAAGTTATGCGAATCCTGATCCACACGAGTTCCCAAACCTCACGAAACAACATGTTTACACCTTGCTTGGCACAAGCCTTTGAAAATAATAATTTTCAGAGTGCAAAGGTGACATTTTAGCATCCAGTCTGAAAGCCCCTTCAGGGACGTGATACGTGGGCGTAATGACAGTGGGCACAAAGTAGGTGTCTGTGACTGAAACAGCTTCTTTTGGTGTTCACAGAGTGATGTAATGGGTGAGAATGTCCAAAACTGATTAGAGATTTGGACAGCATCTTCTCAGCAACCAGCTTGAGCGGGACTAGACCAGGGGCTGGCAACTCCAGGCCTCAAGGACCGGTGTCCTGCGGGTTTTATGTCCAACCCTGGGTCAACACACCTGAATCAAATGATTAGTTCATTACCAGGCCTCTGGAGAACTTCAAGACATGTTGAGGAGCTAATTTAGCCATTTAAACCAGCTGTGTTGGATCAAGGACACATCTAAAACCTGCAGGACACCGGCCCTCGAGGCCAAACTGCACATGAACTTATAACATGCCAAAAAACTCCCAAATACAAACAAGCCGGTGTAATCCAAAACCAAAACCTTCACTCTTCTCATCCAAAACATGTCAGGAATGACAATGTTGTGTTTATTTTACATGCTATATCACTTACGGGTAATTTGAACTGACAGACAAAGCAATCATGTGTGGCTATGTTTGAGACACAATACAATTCTGCTGAGTTGCTCTTTCTTCGTGCTGACTGATATCATTTTGGCAGTAAGCCGGGAAGTGTTGATGTGACACACTTACACGCGCACGTGCACAAAACATATACACCAACTTGGAGTCGCACTGTCAGCACCTCAAGCCACAGCCACAGGGACAAGACAGGAAGAGAGAAAGACGGGGATGGCTGATAAGAACAGAGAAACTCTGTTGATTGCATAAGTGCTGATTAGACAAAACAAAGGTTCTCCACAAGTTCCCTGCCACTTCTGTCTCCCGCTGCAAATAGTGACAATTTTAATGCAGTACATTGATAACGCTTATCGTGTTGTAGTAAGTTTGTTATGACTGCTGCTCCCAAGTACAAGAAGGAACTCTCCATGTCAATTTTAAGCCAGCACAGACAAGGATTTGTTCAAAAGTGTTCATGACGTTTTGACCTTATAGATGTGTAAGAACTTGGTCTCTTTCATAATGGGAACACTGCTCTATGAGAGAAATATGCTTAGCATCATAGCCTAAAAATAGAAAATGTAATGTAAGGACGGGTTTTGAATTCATCTTCCACTGAACCCATTTAACAGATCAAATATTTTCACGTCTGGATGGCTGACTGTCTTTTCGATTAAGCAACCTTTTATGGAGAGAGCCATAAAATGGCTGTAGACCCATCATTCACGTGGGTTTAATCCCCCATAAATGATATTCAGTCACTGTAGACACTAAAGTCAGCTGACAAGCGTGTGAGCGAGTCAAATTCGATGCGTCGCTGTGTGTGCTTGTGTGCATTTACGCTCTGTGACTCAGCAGAACACCTGAGGGTCTGTCTCTTAAAAATAGAAAGCCAAATATTTGTTAACAGATGAATACAGGCACAACTACCTGTTAAAAAAAATGACAGGACTGGAGACTGCAGTTGAGCGCCAGCTGGGTAGTTAGTTGGTAGGTAAATATTTTGTCCAAAAACTCTAACATGGCCAAATATACAGACTTCAGAAGCTAAAGATGGTTTTGTAAACCTCAGCATTACAGTGTGAACTTGTTTGGCTTCGACACCAGTAATCCTCCATTACTGCCATGTTAAAAAGACACAAAATCCTGGATAAATAACAATATTTATCTTACCAAAGGAACCCATTTAGCGGGCAACCGCAAGAAACCACCACCTTGCACATACCCATTTGCAAACTGCAATCAGGTCTGTGTGTGTACATGGACAAGTGCCAAGCATGCACACTTACCAAAAAATAAATAAATAAAAAATGGTGAGCTCTGGCTAGCAGAAAAAGAAAAGGTGCTCTTTTTTCTTACAAAAGACAGAACAGTATGTGCAGCCACCAAATAATAACAGGACCTTTACAGATTTATAGGGGAAATTCAAAATACACGGTACAGTTCAAAATAATTATTTAAGGGGACTTCATTTTTTATTTTCAATGGATTTGGGGCAACTGGTCTGTTCGCTCACTACCTGAAACGAGCCCTGTCAGAGAACCATTAAAAAGGCCTAGAGACCAGTAAATGAAACACTGGTTTCTATGGAAAAAAAAAAAGTATTTGCTGAGAAGTTTGCGAGTTGTTACTGGAGGTCGCAGCTGTCGCTAGTGGAAATCAGGTGCAAAGAGGCAAACAGTGCCGCAGCTCATCTCCGTTTAAGGCCACCCCTTCCTTTAGGCCGGCTTTTTTCTGATCACTTGCATGATTCAAAGATAAGATTTGAACAGGAAGATTGTGGTTTGTCTGAGACTGACATTTGCGGCATATCCTTTTCTCTGTGACATCATACAGAGACAGGAGTACGGGAAAAACTAGCTTGAAATCTAAAACAGTGATTAGAGTAGTCTGAAGCCTGAGCTTTTGGCTCATTAGGATTGCTGACACAAACACTGACCCGATCATTTGAAACCTTGACCACGTTTAATGTGAGCATCCACCGCTGTGGAAAAAAACAACAACAACAACAAAGAAACATCAGGGAAAGACTAGTACTCTGCAAAAAATACAGCGAGTGGACTGCTAATGGGTTAAAGTCATTTTCTCTGATGAAGCCCCTTTCCAATTGTTTGGGGTAAGTGCATAAAGGACTGTCCGGAGAAGAAAAGGTGAGTGCTGCCATCAGTCCTGTCTCATGCAAATAGTAAAGCATCCCATTTGTAGGGCTGCTTCTAATCAAACAGAGTGGGCTCACTCACAATTTTACCAACGAACACAGCCATGAATACAGAATGCTACCAAAACATCCTCCGACAGCAACTTCTTCAAACCATCCAAGAACAGTTTGGTGAAGAACAATGCCTTTTCCAGCACCGTGCCATAAGGCTAAAGTGATAACCAAGTGGCTTGGGGAACAAAACATTGATATTTCAGGTCCATGGCTAGGAAACTCCACAGACCTTAATCCAATTGAGAACTTGTGGTCAATGCTCAAGAGGCAAGTGGACAAACAAAAACCCAATAATTCTGTCAAACTCCAACCATTGATTATTAAAAAAAGAATGGGTTGCCATTAGTCAGGATTTGGTCCAGAAGTTGACTGACAGCATGCCATTGCGATTTGAAGAGGTCTTGAAAAAGAAGGAGCAACACTGCAAATATTGACTCTTTGCATAGACGTGATGTAATTGTCAATAAAAGCCTTTAGGACTTATAAAGTGCGTGTAATTAACCATGATACATCACAGAAACAACCAACATAAAGATCTAAAAACACTGAAGCAGCAAACTCATTTTTCAAAACTTTTGGCTGTGACTGTAAAATATGTAGGTGTCTTAAAGGGGAGGCGACCGTGGTTCAGGTGGTTGGGAAGCTCATCTGTAACCGGAAGGTTGCCAGTTCGATCCCCCAGCTCTCTCTGTCCTGGTCGTTGAGTTCTTGGGCAAGACACTTTACCCTACCGCCTACTGGTGTTGGCCAGAGGGGTCGATGGCGCGATATGGCAGCCTCGCTTCTGTCAGTCTGCCCCAGGGCAGCTGTGGCTACAACTGTAGTTTGCCTGGATCAGTGTGTGAATGTGAGAGTGAATGAATCGTGGAATTGTAAAGAGCTTTGGGTGCCTAGAAAAGCGCTATATAAATGCATTCCATTAAAGTGGACTATTCACATATTTATAGACGTGACATTTAGCAATAAAAGAAAAATATGAATATAATGTAAGATTAAAGTTTGTTTTGTTATGTTATAAAAAGAGTGGGAGAAGACAATAATATTTTTACAACACATAAAGCAAAACGAATGCAAGGGCAGTAAGTAGGTCCAACTTCAAAGTGATTCATAAACAGCATTTAATTAAAAACCAATTTTTTTTGTGTGAATGTCTGTACAAGGTTCAGTTATCTGCACAATTCCAGCTTTTAGTTGTAACTAACAGTCATTGCACAACCTGGCAACCGCTTTCTACAAAACTGCACATTTTTCTAGAACCATAACACTATTTGTATTCCAGTAAACCCAATCTCTACCAGGAGTTACAGGAACTCTTCCTCTCTAGAAAGTCAAAACAAAAAAAACAAGGACAGATGGGAAGAGGCAAAAACTAGGAAACTGGAAAGAACTGGAGGCAGTGATGGGGGGGGCACAGAGCGAGAAAGCGGGAGACGAGAGACACACCCACCATAAAAACAGGAGTGGGGACATAGGTTTGTTCTGACAGCCCTATCATGTTGAGATTGGGTAATCTTTTACTCAACATCATAAAACATTCCTTAGAGGCTCAAATAGAAGCTGTAAATACTGCAGGTTCCCGGGCTCATGTTCACAGCTATTTCAGACTTTCTCTAATCCACACAGCATCAAAAGCATACGTACAGGCTCGATTACATACATGCACTCACTTAAATCCTTTTTAAATGGTGCTGAAGGTTCTACAAGGTCTTTTAACTATACAAGGCCAAGACCTATTTACTTTTCATTAGTGATCATGATTGATTACAACTAATAGTTTCTCTTTGCCATCTTAAGAAGGATTTGTTGAACACCCCGTGATGTGTGTATGTCTTTGATCACAACTGTATATCCATGTCTGTGCAAATGTGCAGGGAGTATCACAAGCACCAGCACGAGTGTATCTGTGCTTGCTTCACAGGCACAGAAGTTAAGAGGCTGATGTGTCAGGGCACGTCAAAGCCAACAGTTAAGTTTAGATTAAACAAAAAAGAAAACAAATATCCTCCTCGCCCCTCTGCGAGGGACCACGAGGGTCAGCGTGGACTCAGCGTGCAGTTCTTAATTTCACGCTGAGCTGTCTGCAAAGCAAACAAACCGCCTGCTAGAAAAGTGAACCTGACATTCATGTTGTTTACTGCATTCATGTGAGAATGTAATGCAGTGTAATAAGAGTCCTTGGCCCTGTTCTTTTTATCGGCAGCACTTTGTTTCTTTTTCATGGCTTTGACCCAAACGCAGTGGTCCCAGGAGCTGCTCGTGCTGTCAGGTGGTTGAAACTATGTGCACATATGGAACATCATCAGTGCCTTTCATATTAAATCCAATGTTTTTATACAGTGGATGTTAGAAACGCATACAGACATCTGTGGCTTTTAACTACATCCTTATTTGCCAATAGTTTTCTTACTTAATTATTTCTTAATTTTTTTAGTTACCCGAGTAATTCACGGATTTTAAAAAAAAAGTAAACAAACAGTGCAAACCCACCATCACAAACTTCTGAAGTTTCGATTTTCTTGTTATGTCCAAATGAGGTGGAGAAAGCTGTCAGCTGTTCTAAAAGTACTCACCTCACAGGGTTTGAATTTCAAGCTAATCTTATGAATTTATTTTAGAAATCCTTCATTTACACCAAACTCTAACCACTACATGGCCCATAAAATCTCATTTTTAATCTGTTTTGGAAATATACCCACAGCCTAACAGACAAACGGTCATTAAACCAGAGCACACAATAACAGGGTGGGTGGGAGGGGCAGATAAGTGCCCGAACGCCGATAAACTGCAGACAATGTGGACGGCCTTGACAACCACCAACAAAAGCACCAGAGACTCAAGATCATACCCATCGTTAAAAATACTATAGGTTTATACACAAGTCAGAAAACATCAAAGAATTACAAATACAGTAAAGAGAACATAGGACGGACATACAGGTTCCCTTTACTCTGCATTCGTGTGTCCAGCCACACCCATCTTCAAACTCAAACCTTTATCTGGCTTTGAATTATTGTACACACCTGAGACCAGAGGCATTTCACACAAGAACCCTGGACAACATCTGGAAAAACAGGTCTGTGCTTTTGTAGGAGGCTAACTTGAGTTATATTGCACAGTTACACACTACTAGACACTATTGCACTGACAAAAATCTGTCTCCAGACATGCAAACAAAACAAGAAAAAACCCCACAAAGTAATGCTATTGTGGTTACTGGGTGGAGATTTTGCATCACTGAGCTTGTGGTTAGATGGCAACAATCTATATGTCATAAATTACACACAATCAATCTTCCACAGTGCCGTTACTTCACTGGATGGTTATAAAGATCATTTTGCTTAATTCAAGTATCAAAATATAATGATTTTACTAGTAAACTCACTTCATACTTAAAATGACAACTTCGTGCATGATGATATTGCTTGTGGCGATCCTTCATTGTGACAAGATTAGTATTCCTAATAAAGATTTTCTAAAGCATTTGTCACTTAATCCTAATGGCATTTTCAAAAGACAACTCCTCAGGGGCAAAATGCAAGCCAATAAAATACACGAATTACAACATGTGAGAGTCTGTTGACAGAGTGCACGTGGATCTCCAGGAAATTCGCGGTTCACTTGTGTTTGTGTGCTTTCTAAATTTTGCCTGATGTCCAGTGTGCACTAAGCCAATTACACAAGAGCCACAAGCAAGGCCATTTTACCATCACCTTTTCATTAAATTATAGAGGAACGAGTAATAGAAGTATGGCCTTTAACCATGTTCCATAAACTTATATGAGAGGTTTTAATTTACCAGTGAGTGTTCGGACTTATGTCTGTAGTAGTTAATTATCACAGAAGCAACTAGTTTCTTCTATAGGACGGCTGGGCTATGTAAAATAAGTGAGTGCAATCCTTGTCTCCTGAGATACCAGGATCTCCAGATATCCAGAAGCTCAGAGGAGAGCTACCTTTCCTTTGTGTCAAAGGCAGCCTGCTGAGGTGGCTGGAGCATCTAATCAGAATGTCTTATGGGCACCTTCCACTGTGGAGATTTTCCAGGCACACAGCTGACAGGAGACCTCAGTGTAGATCTAGAACTCACTAGAGAGATTATTAATCTCATCCGACCTGCGAGTACCTCAGAAATCTCCCACGGGAAACTGGAAAATGCTACTAGGGAAACAAATGTCTGCTTAACCTGCTGCCATCGCAACGTGGATAAGCGGAAGAAAATGTTGGGATGAGGATGAATATCATGTATAAATAAAAGTTTCCTTTAATGTCTGCTGTTGCCATTTCCAGTATGTCATTAAAATTTGATCTCATCTAATAAGGTCACTTCATAGTCCATCTGAAATGTCACGTCATGTTGACAGAAAAGGCTAGTGGGAATAACACACACACTCATTTCCTGTGTGTGTGTGAGTGTGTAACAGACACTGGTATCTATTCAAAACAGTCTTGACTATGACTTAATAGCCAAACTCTAAAATCAAAATGTAAATTCAGTGGTTTTGATTACGTGGAGCAAAACCCTGTGAAAAATCTGTGTGTGCGCTTCGAAGCTGCAGGATGCCATCGCTGTGGTAACTGATGCCGAGCTGCAGTGAGAGGAACTCGAGTTGCAGGCAGGGAGCCGGGTCACAGGAGAAGCAGGGGGTGCACAGGAAATTAAGCCTGCACATACTATAACCACGTTAAAGCCGTCCACCACAGCCTGAACATAGGCTCCTCAGTCACAGCGTGAAGGCTGACATGGTAAAGGTAATACTCTGAGGTATGTTCAGACTCTGCAGTGTTTTTGCAGTATTTGCAAGAATGTCAACATAGCAAATATTAAATCATCCCTTACTGTTAAAAACAGTTTTAAAGAACGTTTGAGGTTTTTTTTTTTTTTATAACTGTCCAGCTTTCATACCAATAGTCATATAAAAACAAACAGATATGTGTTAGCGGAAATAGATAACATCAACTCGCATAACAGCAGCTCTCAGACCACAGATTATCATCTCCTGTAAATAACATTACTTGTGCTGCCTGTCTTGAATTAGCTGAAACCATAACAGAACAGCTAGGTATGCATTTCAGCTGTTTCCGTGAATCCCACTGTGAACCCCCACTCCAACTGACCCAAAGTACAGATTCAGAAATGATATGGTTCTTCGTGACTACAGACAAATTTCACTAGGTTTTATGGAACAAATCGCTCACCACATCAAGGTGGACCGCAGCCCTGAAAGTTTCTCTGCATTTCCCAGAAAAGCAGATGTGAGAACCGAATGTTCAGCTTAGTCAGAGCAGACATTATACGGCCAGCTTCTGATATAAGAACAAAGAGGATGATGGGCATCAAGTGCCCTGCCACCTAGATGCTCTTTCTAGGAGACATTCTAGCATAAACCAAACAGTAGTGAGAATGCACCTGAAGGTTTTGTGTTACGTGTGGGGAAAGAGCAGCTTCAAAGAATGTCTAACCCAGATTTTCTCTACACTGGCTGAAGTTTGTGTGAAAAAAGCCTCTTTCCCAACAACCTACATGCAAATCCTGGCCCCTCCACATTGCATGACTAGGATGTCATCAAGGAGAAATGCAGTGACTAGCACTGAGTCTTACTCACAGCAGGCTAATCTACATAAAAGGCATGACATTTGAAAGTACTTGGTTTAACTTTCTGCTGAGAGTCTTTCAAATTATGTCCTTAATTAAATTACACTGACTATAACGTTTGCTTGGCAGAGCAATACTTATTTGACTTAACATTTTAATGTGGTTAAAAAAAAAACAATACTCCAGTTAATTTATAAGTGTTTCTAATTGTGTTAAAAAGATGATTAACCTTAAGGTCAGACTGCTGTGTTTCTTTTGTTCCAGCATTCAACTCTGCACAGGTTTAGTCAAGTTCCCCCAAAAATCCGCAACAGTTATTTCAGGGCACTTTTTAGGATTAGGTGAAGATCATAGAAGGTTATAGACGGAAGCCCCAGCAATCCGTCCACCTCACATGAGCAAGCACTTAGCAAGAGCAGGGAGAAAAAATGAAACCTAACAGAAAGGTGGCCATCTGCCGAAACTAGCGGGGGCGAGAGAAAAAGATGCACAAATTTATTGCCCTTGCTAAATCTCATCAGCTTGTCAGCATATAAGACGACTTGTACAGATGTCATAAACAGATGTTTATCTGTTGTGTTACATCAGTTCTGCTCTGGCTCAAATTTTTAATCACAAGATGGCGTGATAAAGAGAAGAGATCAAAGTCTTTGAAATCTATTTTAATGTATGGTTATTTTTTCTGTCACAATAGAGGGAGAAATAAAGAAGAGCAAAAATAATAAGTACCGGTACTGGAATCAACTATGACTCATAGCAGCAACGAGAGGCCCGAACATTTTCTCCACTGTAACCTTCAAACTGAAGACTTTAAACACACAAACTTCTCATATTGTCAAAATTACTTAAAGAAAATCTCTCTGTCAAGATTTCAACACTGTAAGCACCTAGATTTACAGTGTGTGTGTTTTTGTATGCACTGCAGTTTATTACCATAGCCTCCCACCTTGCCAGCCGAGCTCACTTCGATGAGCTGCAGATACATCTTGGCCAAATATCACACAGCACTATGCACCACTACAGCAACTCAAAACTCAATTTCCAACACTTGATTAGAGCTAAATGAATTGTTACAGTGAAAGAGACAACATGCCGACAAAGTCCAATGACAGGATATTAATGATACTACAAGATTTAGACACAGTAAGCCAGTGTGTATGTGTGTGTGTCTGTCTTTGACCTTCAGATGAGAAGCCTGAGGAAGGAAAAATATACTGCAGCGGGAGATAGCGTCAGTGTTTGTAAATCGTCCTGAGAGCGAGTGTGAACACGTGAGCCTGCGTGTGTGTGTGTGTGTGTGTGTGTGTGTGTGTGTGTGTGTGTGTGTGTGTGTGTGTGTGTGAGGCAAAAGAGAGAAGTAAAACTGGGAAGTGTTATGGTATCTCAAAACACAAACCTGCCTAGCTTTCAACAGAGAACTTTCTGTCTGTCAAGTGATCAATAGAACTACAACTACTTCGGGAAATAAACCTACTTATGGAACCTCACAACAACCTTCTGTTAGACAGATATAGCAAATGATTAAGACGACACTTTGATAAACTTGAACGAATACGTTTTTCAAGAAAAAGGGCATCTACCACTGAGAGACCATCTCTAGACAAAATACTTGACCCACATGCAGGAGTTGTGGTGCAGGTAGGATACATCTCAGGAATTAAACTTTCATTTACTCTTAAATTAAGCGATTTGATAAAGGGAAAGGTTTAAATAACCAGTGTCACACTTCTACTGAAAAGAGTTGAAAAAACGACCAGTCATATTTTTGAGAGCAAACTTAACCCCTGACTCTGTGGGTACAGATTCCCCTGACTTTGACTTGAAGATGCCAAAACACCAGCTTGACTACTGCATTTTTCAGCATGTGGCTTTCAGAGGTCTTATAAGCGAAAACATTGCTGGAGCTCTGATTACTTCATCGTCTCCTCCATGCACCTAAGAAGTGGATGAAGCTGTACCAGAAACATTTGCTGGCACCGTACACTGCTGAACCAAATCACAGGTTTCACTCCTGTGTTATCACACCATATCACCAGCACCAAGATTTCCACAAACCTTTTTTGAACTCCTCCAGCATGGCGTCCAGCTTGGTGTCGTGGAAGACGAAGTGGACCGGATGGTTGTAGAATTTGGTGATGGTCTTCAAGGTGGTGCAGTCGTCTGGGTCCACGAAGGCCAGATCCTTGACGAAGAGGATGTCCACGATGTTGGAGCGCTCGTCTTCGTACACGGGTATCCTGGTGTAGCCGCTCTCCATGATCTCGGACATGGTGTTGAAGTCCAACACAGCGTCGCTGTGGATCATGAAGCAGTTGTTGATTGGCGTCATGACATCCTCCACTGTTTTAGTCCGGAGCTCCAGCGCTCCTTGGATCATGTTCAGCTCCTCTTTCACCAGGTCATTGTAGGGCTCGGTGACTTTTAACATCTCCACTAGCTTCTCTCTGTTGTACACGGTGCCGATCTCCTGGCCCAGCACGCAGTCGAGGAGTTTGCTAATGGGCCAGGACAGAGGGAAAGTCAACAGCATGAACAGCTTGGTGAGGACGATGGTGTTCGCCCCGACTGCTAATCCGTGTCGGGAGCAAAGAGCCTGGGGGACAATCTCGCCAAATATTACGATGCCGACAGTGGAGGCGACGACTGCTCCGACCCCGGACTTGGTGAGGTCGTCCAGGAGGATGGTGAGCGTAGTGTTGACCAGGACATTACCGAGCAGCAGTGAGCACAACAGGTAGTTGCCCTTCCTACGAATGGGCTCGATCTTCCGCGCGTACTTCTTCTCCTTCTCTGTGCCGCAGTTCTGCACGATGCGCAATTCCATCGGATCCAGCGCCATCAGTCCCAGGTTGAGCCCGCTGAACATACCGGACAGCACCAGCAGGAAGCAGATGAGGATAATCTGCAGCCAAATGGGCAGGAGGGACTTCTTCGCTTCCACCACGCGCAGCCTGCCGTCTTCTTCGTCCATCAGGTACCACTTCTGATCCCGGGCGTCCAGGACGCACAAGCCGAACACTTTCACCATCTCATTCTTACGGAGCTGCTTGATGCTGAGGGAGACTGTCCCTGAGGTGTTTTCGTCGTTTACCTTCATGGGTCCCCTAACATCAATATCATTCTGATCTTTGGGACAAGTCCTGTTTAACCATTTATCTGAGAAATCATCATCTTCTTTATTACTGACGAACAGTTTACCGAACCCGATGATATCCGAGCTGTTGGGGAACAAGTGGAGCCCGTAGACCCTTAAGGAGATGTCGCTCCCCTCGGTCACCTGAATATCTCCCCTTTCGGTGGTCTCGGCTGGCTTGTCGCTCTTCTCTAGCCTCATGCCGAGTATCCGCGTGGTTTCCCTCGAGTCTGAAACCGAAGCTTCAACCAGCCTCGTCGCAAAAACGTATGAAAACACGAATAAAGTTAACGTAAATCCCCAGCCACTCGAATCCATCGCCATGTTTGTTTCGCTCTCTGCCAACAGGCGAACTGACGTCACCTACTCGTTTCCACAAGCCCGCCTCCAAATTTACATATAAATATCACCCAATCGGAAGCGTTTACGTCACTAAAACTTGGGCCGAGCCCCAACAGTTTCATTTTTTTAAGGTCGACTGACGAAATTTCTTTTAAAGGTGGACCGTGTGGGAGCAGACGAAAATCAACGCATGAATGATAAACATTCACGATAAACAAATTTTAAATACACAAGTCATCCAATAATCACCTTTTATGATATTTTCCCACAACGATTACATATACATATATATATATATAAAAAACTTAATTATTGTGAAAAAAGATAAACAGTGTTACAAAGTAATTAACGTGGTCTTTAACTTCATTTTTATTGAAGAAAATACCAGTTAAGTTGTATATTTAGCTACTCTATGGCACAGAAAAACCCAAACTGAGTCATAAAAGTATCAACTGTCTTAATTGTGTTTACCCGTATGACACGTCGAATTAAAATACAAATGCTGAAGCAGTATCAAAATAAGTAGAATACAGAGAAATGTGTTTAAAGTCAATGATTTAGTCTACAGAACCTTTGTAATCGCAGTATGCACAATGTGACAGTTAATGAAATCAGTTTAACGAGATTAGAAGGGGTAAGTAGTGTCACTGATTTGAAATACAATGCATGTTAATGTTTTCTACTGTCTCTAGTAATGCTATTAACACTCCTCTGTGTGCTGTGAGCTGTGCAAACTGAATATTTAAGGCAAGAAGAAAAACCTTGGGTCACAAGTGAATAGAATGCCAAACTAGACACACTCACCGGTGGATAAGATACAACACCAAAGACAATGAAAGGATTAATCTCTGAAACACACATGCCTCTTAGCATTTTGAGAAAATACATAAAACGTTTTAAAATTTAGTTTTTACACGTTTTTTTTTAACGAAAAGATGCTGGTAAATAGAACCACGTGTGTAAATGTATTACTTTAATCTTGAATTACTTTTTTGTTGACATTGTATGTAAATGCAATTATTGAGGGCAGAGCACCATCTAGTGGTCAAACCGTGGTGAATGCAGCCTAACGTGCTGGTGTGAAAATAGTGAAGGAAATGAGAATGATTCTAATCGAATGATTCTAAGTAAAAATGAGGCTCAGAATTGTGTATATACATAATAAAGGCCTTCAGGCATGCAGCTACACCCATACAGGATCTAATTCAGTTCACTGGATGGATTTGTAAAATGTGAAAACTGCAGTGAAAGGATTAAATTCTCTGCATTTACTTGTAATTAGTGACAGAAAACTTTTTTTGTTTTCTCCGCTGAGATCAGGCTGGAAAATGTTTCTGGCCCATCTGACAGCTTATCTGAACCTGTTTTCAGGCTCTTTGCACTCCTTCTTTTCCCACCTTTAGGTCTTCTAGTTCTTGAACATCTTTTAAAACTGTTGCCTTCCTCCATCCTTCTGACAGTAACTTGTAGCCTTTTTTTCAACCTTTAATCAGATGTTGTTTGGATTAGTTTGTTTTCAGAGGATTGTATACTGATGCCTGTACACTATCACTCCATTTTATTTCCTCATGTTAACCTTAAACAAGTCTTGTTTTAGCAAAGATATGCATGATTTCCTGCATCTCACTGTAAGTTAAACTTGTCTTCAACAGAGAATCACATATTGCTCATTCATCCATGGAAATACTGCAAAGACACCTCTTTGGCTTTGTTACATTGAATATATTTGAGAAACAAAAACAAACAAACAAACCAATATGTTCATTTCATTGTATGGTAATCATGTTTGCACGTAGAATTTAGAGGTGTTTAGTATATTCTAAATACATTTTCTTTTATTTGTTTTTTTGTTTAATTTGTGTGTACTTTTTTCTTATTTCTGTTTTATTTTGGATCATACTCTAAACATAAAAAACAAAAGTTCTCCAGACTTTAGAGGACGTGATGAAGAAATAAAGTGTTTTGTCACCAATCCTTTTATAATCTTCTCCACTGTACGATGTGTAATGGTAACACAAATCTCTCTTTAGAGAAAAACCTGGAAGTACATGAAGAGCCACATTATTCATTTGATTAATTTAAACTTCCTTCAAATTTTTATTTAACTTACCTAGCCCTCCTCACAGGGTTGTGAAGAAGCTCGCACATGTTTCTGTTTCTATAATTCGAGGAACTGAACAACATGAACCTTTATTATTTATTCTTTCATTGTGTCAAGCTGAAAAATGTAGCCATTGTAAGGTCCATCATTTGCTTTCCTGATAGTAGTGATAGTATTAAAATTCTGACCATACACTGAAAAAAAGAACATGTTGGATTTACTTAATTCACTAGTGGACATTGGTTGCACAAATGATTTTCTTTGGCAGCAACTTAAACAACTGAGGTAAATTAACACTTAACTTTAAAACACAAGACAACTTGCAAGAAATAGCCAGTCTCCTTTTTCAGTGTACTTCTCTGCATTCATAATTTGTCACTCCACAATATGAGTCGCCACTGATTTTCAGTTGAGTTCTTGTATAATTTGGTGTACCCGGTCTTTTTTCCCCATTTCCCTTCCTTAGAAATAGCTTCTTCACAGCCACACTTCCACTGAGACCCCTTCTGATGATGCTACAGTGAACTGTACATGGATCAACTGAAGGCCTGATGCATCTCTCAGGTTCTGTAACTTGTCCTTGTTGGATTTTCTCCCTATTTCTCAAGGACCTGACTTTCAGATACTATTCATCAGCTACTTTTAGCCCTGCCACTTCTTTAATATGCCACTCACTTGTTTCATTAAATATTTTTCAAGGACACACAATGTTCTGTGAATAGCTATTTGGGAATCACCTTGTTGGTGTAAAAATACTAATGTATTCCTGTCAAACTATCTTTGGCATTTTGATCAGATTCAACTAAAGAAATGGGAACACATTTTGTCTTTTGTGGCAAGCTACTAGTAAAAAAAAGTACCTAAAGAGACATTTAACCACTCAAATGTGTCCAAATGATTTATTTGAATGACGTGTTCACTCCTGGAAAAGAGTAAGAAGACAAAGAAGAATTAGAGGAAGACCATGACCAAAGTGGTTAAGAATTTCCCGGCTGCAGTCACTGACTGCTGATGGATTTTTATGTTTTTAATAATAATTTATGTGTGTAAAGTAAAGGCGAGCCATCTGAAAAGGATGATTACTGAAAACAAATGAAGAATAAAACATATGAAACTTTGAACATGAAGGTGCTTTTTAAAAATATGTTTTTAGCGACACCTTGTGGCCATGCACAATGCTGTTTTCAGCATTGTGCATGGCGGTCTATGACGAGAAGTGACGTGAAAGCCTGAATTCCATAAAAAAGCCAAAATGTGAGAAGGTTGTTGCAGTAGAGATCTCAGTTCACAGAAGCACACACGAACACAACAGTGTTAATACGTTGTTAGATTACAATATATGGCAACATTTAATTTCTTTGTTTTATACATTCTTATAAAATGTTGTCCTCAACCTTTCCTACTGGTACATATACTCTATGCAGTCATCACTGTGGCACGTTTCACCTTTATAATAATCAATTACTGATAAAAATCATTTAGTTGCAGCTGCTGAACATTGCAACCTTTCTCTGAGTTTTCTGGAGTTGCGTTAGACTTTAGGCTTTAAGCAGTAGTGGTTTCCTCCTTTGGTATTCAGGAAACTGAAACCTCAGACAGGGAGCTGTGAGAAATGCTGCAGAAACTTTCAACCAAACAAAACTGAGATGAAAAAGAAAGGAACATGTCAGTGGTGTAAAAACAAAAGGAAACAAAGTCGTAAATGCCAGTTTCAGGAAATGAAGGTGTAAGAAAGAAGAGACTTTGAAAAACTGTCAAGACATCCTGAAGATTTCAATAATGTACTAAACAGATTTGTGCAGCAGCTAAAGAAAGTGAAAGACAATTTAACTACTCGGATAGCGTTTGCCATTTTTACACTACATTTAGCACCAGTTTAACAAATACGAGTTTTCTAATAGAAAACCTGGTCAGCTTTTACTTTGTACAATGAAAAAAATGAAACATTCTTTACCACAGCTGCAGCAGAATAAAAGTAAAAGAACTGTTAAAGCTGGCAAATCTGGAATAAAAGCTGTATTTTAACAGTTAAATGTGTCACTGTTTTACTAGGAGCTACACGTCAGATAAGTTTAGCAACCTGTGAGAAAACGTGCCTTTCCTTAAAAAGACAAACATTTAAAATGCATCTGACATGTTGTTCCTTATTGCCTATGTGGGTGCTTTTATCAAATATGATAAAATAAAGATGTTTTTGTTTCTGCTCTAAAAGTTCAGTTTCACGTTTTCCTACTCTTCACTTTGTATCACAGTAAATAAACAGAAGGAGATATTTGAATCTTCATCTCAGGCCGTGAAGCTCCACCCACCTGCTGTTCAAACCTTGTGTTTGCAAGTTGCAGCAAGTCAGAGTGTTGGCTTAAACGGAAAGCAGTCTGGAGCAGCCAGGTAATAAATAAGGATTATTTTGAACTTTGAATCAGGCAAAGATACTCTACACATCAAGAATAAAAACAGGTCTGGAAATGAGCGTCACAGGTGTGCAGTTTAAAGAGGCTAGTCCTCCCACCACTTCCTTCTTGAACTTTAACTGAACTCTCCTTCAGTTAAAGTTATTCAAACCCCTTTAGCATTTGAAAGGTGTCAGCTGAGGTTTGGGGAGATTATTATTAGCATTTATTTTTTACAAAGTATATCTCAATAAAGATTAAAATGAGAGCACTCGTCCTTAAAGAAAAGAATCAGTTGCGACCACTTAAACAAGCTACTATGTGCATGCAGCCAGTGACTGTGATTCTTATAAAACAGCATTAAAGAGACGTGTTATTTCTTTCTTTCTTTTTTGACTTATAAACACTGATATAAAATAACATTTTTGAATATATATTTGTTTTTTCTTTGAAAGATGAATTTCATTTGAGTTTTGGTTCTTACAGTCCAGCAGGCAGGCCTGTGTTGGGAGGGTGTACCCGATCTCTTCCTGAACACAGCTGCCACCTGTTTCTCTGGAGGAGCTCAGGAGTGCACAGCTGGCTTCATTCAGCCACCCAGCAGAATAAAAGCTGGCGAACAGCTGCTCAGTCAGTGAGTCGGTCACCTTGTAGCGTTGGCTTACAGGGTATGTCTGAAACTAGTGACTAGCTAGTCAACCATGACCTGGATGACTACACAAGCATAGTGAATAGCTAGTCTCTTCTTGCAGCAGGACTGTTTCCCTTTTACTTGGAGAATCATTTCCTTTTTTTTAGCAGGATATTTTAGGTTGTGGGTCTCTTGTTTGGTTGAAATAGCGGTGTGTTTCTTTGAGTAGTTGAGTCATTGTCAATAAAACTTTATTGTTTTACACTCTACTGTGTTTTGGCTTTTTCTTTTCCTGGTTCCTGGTCCCTTAGCCTTTATTCGGGGGTGTGACACCGTTTTGCTGCCTATAGATTCATATAGAAAACCATTAAATTGCCTTTGCCTCTAGAAGAAGTGGGTTTTTAGGAAACCGGTATCCTGTTTTCTTTTTAAAAGTTTTGTTTCAGGCTCGCCAACTAGAGGTCACAATTGGGCCACAACGATTGACTAAATTTTCACACAACGTGACCAGTCTGCTGCTTTGCCTCTTCTCCGTTCAGAACTTTCTGTCATAGTAAATTTCCGTGTTTTGGTGAGTTGAATCTGAGCGAATAAACAGTGCGCCCTCGCAGAGGAGTGTATGGAGACGGAAGTAGAGGAGGGGAGAGCGTACGAGAAGGAGGGGAATGAGGCAGGAGCGAGTTGGTGGACAGGAGGAAAACATTAGCTCTCAATCCTTCACGTAGTTGGGATACTTTTCACTGTCGAAGAGGCAGGGAAGCCACAGCTCAGACTGCACCTCCACCAAGCCAGGACGCACGGTAAGTACCGCGTCGCTGCTCAAGTATTGCTGACCTTGTCTGGGAGTCAAGGAGACGCTGGAGGGTGGGGGAGTGTCGAGATGAAGTTGGGGGAAGAGATGGAGAAGAAAGGCGAGATAGCTGAACGGGAAGCTGCAGTGAACAGGCGAGAGCTGTCTCTCCACTGCTTCTGCCTTTGCGCTCTCCAGGGAAAAGCAACCCAAAAAAGTAACGGAAAGATTTTGGTGGGAGAGAAAAGTTTGGCATTCTTGGGTGTCGAAAGGGAAAATATCGGCTTCGCTTTCTTTTCCCCTCCTCACTGCAGTAGCAGTCATCGTGAAAGCTTCCACAACAATGGGTTACTTCTGTGTTGTGTCGGTTTAGCAAAAAGCTGTTTCCCGAAAATTGTTTCAGGAGGCAACTTTCTATCAGCGCGCTCCTCGTAAGAGTGTGTTTGTTGTTTTGTAGACGGTGTCTGAGCACGCAGCACTGCTCAGCTGTCAGATCCCGAGTTTAGTCCTCTTTGGTTTCAGAAAGAAACCACCTGGTATAATAAGAATTGTTTCTTGTTCTTGGGAACTGTAGTGACACTGATCATTTGAGAAGATATGGCTGTACATTGTGTGTCAGCACATTTTGCGGTTTTAGCACTGATGTCAGTGATGAGTAATTTCTTCATCATCTAGAGCGGAAGACTGCGAGGAAGTCATCCTGTGTTTACGGTGCAGAAGCATTACTTTTCTATTCCCAGCCAAACACTGAGGTGTTTAAAGTGTTAATTGTGACTTTGAGGAGGTGTATGTTCAAAACACAGAGGCGTAGCAAAAAAGTAACTGGACGTTAAGCCCTATAAATTACCACCTGAATCTCCCAAATTCACCCAGAAACATCTCAACAACTGCAAGGCCAAATTAACAACATTTGGCTCAATGGATGGAGTTCCCATTTAAAAAACAAACAACTAAAAAGGAGTTTTTACAGCAGGCACATTAACATTTTGTTTACATTGTACCAGGACTGTTGTGTTGGTTTAGAAATGGACTGTTGGATTGTCTGGATTTCAGCCATCCTGTCTCAGTTTTTGAATGAAGATAAACTAAAGTGTGGTTTTGATTGATACTGCATACAAGATAAAAACGAAAGCATTTAAACACTTTTCAACACTGAACAGTAAGCCTGCCTGATGTTTTAGGGTGTAACCACTTACATGGAAAGGAAACTTAAAAAAAAGCTTTGATCAGCATGAGGCAAGCTCGCTGCCTCTTTCTGAATTTGTTTGTATAAAACAGGCTGATTTCTCAGTTCAATGGTCGGTCTCGCTTTCATTTTGATTTCAAACCATAAATGGTGTAAAAGATGGATGTAGTTAGTGCGATGTTATCCACTGGTTTTTGACATCTTTGAAGGCTGCCATACCCAAAAAATATGACAAGGAAGGATGGGCCTGACTGTCAAATTGCACGCTCATTGGCTAACGAATTGTGATTGACAAGCTGTTATCCAATGAGCTGGTTTCATAGTATACCACAGCTAACACAGTAGTACAAAGATTTAAAAGATGGACATATTATTATGGGGTGTCTGGACCCCATACTCCCTATACAACCATTGCAAGAGCTTGGTCTGCATAGCTGGCAATAAGTTGGACTTGTTCCCGGTGGGTAATGGGCTCCGCCAGGACTGCCCTTTGTCACTGATTCTGTTCATAATTTTATGGGCAGAATTTCTGAGAAGTTTCTCCATCCGGGAGGGGCTCAGAGTAGAGCCGCTGCTCCTCCACATCGAAAGGAGCCAGTGGAGGTGGTTCGGGCATCTGACAAGGATGCCTCCCGGGCGCCTCCTAGGTGAGGTGTTCCGGGCATCTCCTACTGAGAGGAGGCCCCGGGGCAGATTCAGGACACGCCGGAGAGATTATATCACTCTGCTGGCCTGGGAACGCCTTGGTGTTCCCCCGGACAAGATGGAAGAGGTGGCTGGGGAGAGGGATGTCTGGGCTTCTCTGCTCGGGCTGTGGCCCCCGCAACCCGGCCCCAGATAAGCGGAAGAAGATGGATGGATGGATATTATTATTGTTTTATACATTGTGGCCAAAAATGAGTGACAGAGCCCATAAACTTAACAGGAAAGTATTTATGGATTTCAAGACAGAAAGACGTTTTCTCATAGACTTTTTATTGGGCTGGAAGTGTTTTTGCAACAACAGCTATTGCCAGCTGCTGGCCTTCAGATAAAGAAAGAGGTTTAAGGTCTTCTGCATTGGCCTCAGTTATCTGACCCAATGTTCTGAACTAAGTATTTTAGTCAAAGTCATCTTGGTGTTTTGAAAAGAGAGATGACAATCAGTCACAAGATGATCCCACTTTTAAAGCATATCGGGCTTTATTGTTTATTTTGCTCTCCATGAAACCACTAATCACAAACCAAACATCAGTTTGTATCAAATAAGACTTCATTGGGAAAGGATTTGTTAAGGTCATACACGTGGTGAGACTTACGGTTAATTTCACATCTACTTCTGTATAATCAGGCCTATTTTGTAACCCCCGGGTTCTTCCTCCGACTGGCCACTTAAAAATTGTCACAGATTCTAAATGTTTACTCTTTTCATACCGGTTGCCCAATCCATCTGTAGTTGCAGTTATATTGCAATTTACTTATGTAACCAAGTTAAGTGCGTTTAGTTTATGACCTAACTCTAGTCTTCTGTTGTGTAGGAAAAGAGCCATTTAGCCATTCACAGTTTAAATGAGTGAATGGGCTCAGGCTTTATTCAGTGTCTCTCTTCACTTACACAGATGTCACGAGACTACAACAATGCTTTGTTTGCTCCATCTTTTTATTAGAGATGAAAAATAATCCAGAGGGCCACAGTGATCCCGTTAATTCTGGTGCTAATAACAATTTTGACTCAAATGTGAAACAGGAAAGATGGCATGACTACGTGACTCTGTAGTTTAGCTAAATGCTGATGATAAAGAGATGTAATGTTGTTTGTCTATGTTTTCAAATACACGGCGCTGACACGCTAATATTTGCAACTGTCTTGTGGCATGCTCGACTTAAGATGACTCCCCTGCTGGTCCACTGTTCATGTGAACTGTTTTTACATATAAAACATATTGAAAAAACTATAAAAAAACATTTAAAAAAGGAACATGCAGAAGTTACGGTTTCATACTGTTTTATTTGTGTTATCCTTTGATACTCTACTTAGCAAAGTAGGCTTAATCATTCACTGCTGTGTGTAAACAAGGTTAAGTATTAGTCGATGCTTTTCTGTTGGTATCAATACATTTTTCTCATTATAATGAAGTGGAAAATAAACTCTCCATCTCTCTTTCTTTTCGTACTCCTGTGTGCGTGCACAAAATCAGGTCTGCTGTGCTCTCTGTTCCCCCAAAACAAATGAGCAATTAGTGTTAATGTTGCGTCCAACGTAAAATTGCATCACATCCCCGCCATTACCACCTCACAGTCGCCCGATTTAACAACTTTTATGAGAACATGTGAATATCAACAAAGACGATCTGAAGCTTTGGTGAGTTTTGTTAATATATGATGTATGAAAGTGTTGGATAAAGTCTATATTTGACAGTGATGAGAAAATGTTGTTGAAACATTTCACGAATTGTTTAGAAGTTGCTGAAAAAATTTCTGTCTGAGCCAAAGAAGTGTGTCTATAAACAGTCTGATGATGCTAGCAATCGGTGTCAAAACATAGTTAGTCAAGCTGGTCATGAACAGAAGTGATTTAAAAAAAAAAACCTTTACAAACTGATTCTGTGTGAAGAGAAAACTGAAGCTGTTTGGTTAATCAGAAAATGCTACGAGATGTGAAACTTGTGATTGAACGTCAGCTGCCCCGACTAAACTTTGACTGAGGTCACGTGAGGTCTCAGTAATGTCCAGCCTTACGCAAATGCATTTATCACGCATGAAAATCCATTTTGTCACATGTTGAAGGTCTTTAATGTTAAAACATCTGAGTCTTTATGCTACAATGAGAATCTTATCAGGTTTAAAAGGTCAGTCATAATGTCAGTGTTTTATCATGTAAGAGGAGATGGGGAGTGGCTCGGTGGCCTGAGAGGTCAGGTGAATAATTCAGAGGTTAATTGTTTGGGTCTTTTGGTGCAGCTCTCGGGGCTCAAAGCACAGATACTGTATTGTGTCCTTATGTCATAACACTTTCCCATTCTTGCTTTGTTAATGTCTGTCACCAGTGGGTCTTTTTCAGGTCACTGCATACGCTTGCATTGTAAATGCACCTCTATCCAAATAACAAGCAAGAAATCTGTTCAGTTTTTTAAGGCTTTTAAAGGCATCGTTGTCTCAAGATGGAGGGATGTTGTTTAAAGGTTTTTTGTATTTTTAAAAAGAAAAAATGTAAGTCAGAGAGATGTGATCGTTTTCAGTCATGAGAATGTGATCACAGATTCATGCAGAGCTACTGAGCAGAGTGATGTTAATCATTAACTGACAGGAACCTTGAACAAACCAACATATAACCCAGTTTGTTATTTGTTTATTCAACCTATTTCCCGGTCATACTGAATTTTCTTTCTTTCTTTTTTTTTTTTGGTCCGTTGACCACATCGTGACTGACGTTAGGAGGAACAAAGAAATCAGATAAGTGGGAAATTAACAAACAATAGCCAGGAACCGACTCAGGCTGCACTGTACAATTAATTACAAAAACAAAAAAAAAAGTTAGGGTTTTTCTTTGTGTAGCAACACTAACAAAGTTCTATATCCCATATTGAATTGACTTGTAAATAAAACTGTTAAGGTGCTATTTTCTACTATTCGCTATGTTTAAAGTTGACGTTATTGTTATTATTTTCTCAGAATTTGCAGACACCAATATTTTCAGATAAGGTGTTTGTGGTTTGGTTGCAGGGAAACAGTGCAATAGCCACCACCCAAGAAGTTGGTCTTGGTTCAGCATCTTCTGGTTCCTTTTTTTTCTTTTCTTTAAAAAAAAAATTCAAATACAGCCCAGATAATTAAATACACAAAATATTATTAAAACATATTAATAGTAAAATCGCATAAAAATGCATTTTCTTTATTTTTTAAAAACTTTTTTAGGTCATATATTTTATTCAATAGCTCTGCAACAGACTGGTGACCTGCCCGTGGTGTATCGCAGCTCTCGCCCTAAGCTGGGATAGGCTCCAGCCCCCCCGCAACCCTGAATTGGATAAGCAGAAGAGGATGGATGGATGGATTTCATTCAATTAAACACTTCATGCCATCTCACCATGCACAGCTTCCTACAGTAGAAATGCATCTGCTGGTGTTGGATATTTGCAAAGGTGAATCTTTCCAACAGTTATTTCCACGCGTCTGGTTACTTGTGGTTTCACTTGCCCTCGTAGACATTTGCAGCTAAGGAATAAGCATCTAAGGGAAATTAAAGCGAGAGATTGCTAAATGTTTCCACTATGGTAGTGGTTTCCCCAAGCGTTTTAACATTTACATTATTTTTTCCTCTGGCCATAATAGTTCTGTATTGCTGCATGAATAAAATACCAAAAAGATTAGTGTTTTTTTTAAAAGATCAGCTATTTCATGTCTTTAATCTTCACGGGGCTTCAGCCCACGATGGAAATGCAGGTAACAAAGGGCTAAAGAACTTTATTACTAAAGTTTTTGGAACAAGCTGTTCCACAGAAACATAACTGGTTTTCAGAAGCTAAAATACGTTACAAGAGCACTTCCACGTGGAAGTGGTGAATCAAGCCAAACCTACACAAAAGCAGCTTGTGAAAGATCTAAAGCCAGCTGGGACCAGAAGTCAAAAACACCATTAGCAACACAATATGCTGTAATGGACTGAAATCTTGCGGCACCTCGAGGTCTTATTGGGCCAAAATCTCTCCTGAGATGTTAACATAAGCTGCCATAAAAAAATTTTCATTTCTCTTACAAATTCAGCAGGGGATCACTTAATTTCACTCACTGTGTAGTTTCTTTACTCTTTCCTTGTAAATGAAACTAGTTTTCTACGACTCCATCCAGACCACCGTGCGTCAGAGTCATCAAACTCAGTGTCAGTTTCGCTGAACCTGTGGTTTAACTGCGGCCAGGTGACATCCAGAGCCCGAGTGAAAGTTTTACAAACTGCTGTACTCAATGATCTAGATACATTTTAATGAGCATTTTTTGGTTTCATTCTGTCAGGAAGTGGGTTCAAATGTACTGTTCAGAATCGAATCACCAAAAACCTTGCTGATTCCTGCAGATATAAAGTGATAGTGGGGAAAAAAAGATTGATAATCACTTTAGAATTCTTATTGTTTTATCACTACTTCATCTCTTTGTTTTGATAAATCTCTTGATATCTCCTGGTTTTTATGACCAGTGTGAAACACTGTGAGGTCTCAAAAATGCACAAATGTTTTCTTTGTTGAATCACTTTGTTAAAAACTTCACGAGTGAAAGATTAAAATAACAGTCTCTGTCAGTGTGTGTAGAAGCATGAAAGGGTGTTGGTCTTTAAGACTTATTCAGAATTTATCTGATTTGGCTTATAGTCATCTTCTGCTGTTGAGGGCATTTTACAAGATCGCACTACTTCCAGCAATTGTTGAGTTACTGCAACAGTTTTCGGGACAGAAATCTGAAATATACCCCCCCAACAGCTTCTCTTACTTGTAGTGGGCTAAATTAATAAGCACTATTCTTCACCCTAGGGTAAGATCATTCGTGTGTAGCGTAACATCAGGCTGGATTTATACATTGCTTCTTTAACTTTTCAACCCTTAAATACACCACCACTGGCACCCATAACTTTAATTGTTTTCTGTCTGACTTTATGAGGCTCTTATTTGTGCGGAGGAAATTTGCCACACTCTTCTTTCTTTCAGTTCATTGAGGGTTCTCTTGACATCCCACAGCTTTTCGAGGTCTGAGGTCTGGCTTGTTAGTAGGCCATTGCAACACCCTGATTCCTTTCATTTTCAGTCATTCCGTTGTAGATTTGCCGGGGTGAGATCGTTGCCCTGTTGCATAACATAATTTTGGAAAAGATTTTGCTGTTTAAAATCTGATATGTCTATCTAGAGAAATAAGTTCAATTTAATTCATTTTATTTATACAGCACCAAATCACAACAACAGTCGCCTCAAGGCGCTTTATATTGTAAGGTAGACGCTACAATATATACAGAGGAAAAACCCAACAATCATATGACCCCCTATGACCAAGCACTTTGGTAACAGTGAGAAGGAAAAAGTCCCTTTTAACAGGAAGAAACCTTCGGCAGAACCAGGCTCAGGGTGGGCGGCATCTGCTGAAACCAGTTGGCTTGTCTTTGTAAGGTTATAATTTACCTTTGCAAAGGGGTCAAATAACAATACAGAGTACAGCAGCACTACTGGTATTTGACAAAGAATAACAAAGTTATCTACCAACCATGGCCACAGAATGCACTCAGAACATTCCACGCAAATGACAACTTGTACAGATGAGTAAATCTTAACACAGAGGGTTTTATAAAGACAAAACATAATACCATGGAGCCTTTCCTTCTAGCCATAAGAACAGAATAAGAAAACAGAGAGAAGGTCGAATTCCTAAAAATATAAATCACATCTCACATTTGACTTTAGAATACTTTGGTGTGCAGAGAAGTTCACAGTTGCGTCAAATAACTGGTCCTGTGGCTACAGAACAAGTACACATTAACACCCCTGCACCACCGTGCTTTGCAGTGTGGGTTTTTGTTTATATCCTGTGTTTGGCTTTCTCCAACATGGCTGTTATAGAAGTGTGCGCACTGGCTGATGATCAGTTAATCAAGTGCATTTTATTAACAGCACCTGGCTGCTACTTCCCCTCTTAATGCCTGTAGAAGTAGTAAGGGTGTACTTAGTTTTTCATGGGACTGCACAGCGTAGTTAATACTGTATAGTTCTGCTTTGGTAAAGCGCTTTACTTCAATTCAATAAAATTTTGTTTGTATAGTGCCAAATCACAACAACAGTTGCCTCAAGGTGCTTTATATAGTAAGGAAAAGACCTGGCAATAATACAAAAAAATTAAGAAAGCTCTTGAGCAAGCTCTTTGGCGACGCTGGAAAGGAAAAATTTATTTGTATAGTGCTTTACTGGTCCCTAAGGACTAGTAATGGCAAGCTACATTGTAGCCACAGCCACCCTGGGGCGCACTGACAGAGGCAAGGCTGCCGGACACTGGCGCCACCTCTGACCACCACCAGTAGGCAACGGGTGAAGGGTCTTGGCCAAGGACACAACGACCGAGACTGTCCAAGCCGGGGCTCGAACCGACAACCTTCTGATTACAAAGCAACCTCCCAACTCTTGAGCCGGCAGAATCAGACTCAGGGCGGGGCGGCCATTTGCTGTGATTGGTTGGGGTGAGGGGAGAAAGACAGTACGAAGACACACTTTGGAAGAGAGCCAGAGATGAACAATAAATAATGATTAAATGCAGAGTGGTGGATAAACACATAAAAAGGTTAGTGAAGAAGAGACCTATTGTAGTGTAACTAAGGGAGGATTCAGGGTCGCCAAAAAGGAAAGTTTTAAGCCTAATCGTAAAAGTAGCGACTGTGTCTGTCTCCAAATGAAAACAGAGGAGCCTGAGGCTCTGCTTCCCATTCTACTTTTAAATACTCCAGGAATCACTAGTAAACCAGCAGTCTGAGAGCGAAGTGCTCTATTGGGGTGATATGGTACTAGGAGGTCTTTAAGATAAGATGGCTTCTGCTTATTCAATAAAATTAAATTTGATTCAGAATTTAACAGGAAACCAATGAAGATAAGTCTGTGTAGGAGAAATATGCTGTCTCTTTCTTGTCTCTGTCAGTACTCTCACTGCAGTATTTTGAATTAACTAAAGGCTTTTCAGGAGTTTTTAGGACATCCTGATAATAGTAATAAATGCATGAACTAGTTTTTCAGCATCACTTTGAGGCAGGATGCTTCTAATTTTAGTGATATTGCACAAATGGAATGAATATTTGTTTAATATGCACACTGAAGGACATGTCCTGGTCAAAAATGTCTCTGAGATTCCTCATGATGTTAATGGAGGCCGAGTTAATGCCAGAGTATTACCATCTATTGAAGTTACCTACCAACCAATATACCCACTGAATAAATGAATGAATACAATGAAAGCTAAACAGAAGAAGACAGACATAATTTCCTAATCCCCAAAATAGTTTTAGGTGATTGGCTAATTTTTGACTCAATTATATGTTGCAGCTCTACTTACCTCAAAAGGCTGAAGTGTACGGAAACATTCAGACTGTAAGGCAGCTATTATTAGCAAAAAGACAGATAACACAAGTACTTGCTGATAGAGACACAGGAGAAAACCTAGGGTGGAGGTTTGGGAATGCTGACCCCTGAAAACCAGGATCACCAAAGACAAATTTCAGTTTTTCTGTTAATCATTCTGAGATTATAAGTCACAAAGTCACAGAGCTCAGAGTAAAACGATATGCAAACTGAACACGATGACACCTTCTACAAATATAGTAGGTGGGAAATGACTGCAAAGATAATTCACCATTATCTCTGCTGTCATTTCAAAGGTTTAAATAACCACAAAGAGACAAAAAGCAGTAAAACATAAGAAGACAAGAATCAAAAACAACGTCAGAGAGATGACTGATAAAAAATACATAGGTGGGGAAAAAAATAACCGCAAACACCCAAAACAATCGCATCAGTTATGAGAAACCAACAGACTCATTTTGTGTCTTTACTACGGTAAGTCTGAATTCGTCCAGTGTAGGAAGCAAACTAGTCTTCCCCCAGAAAACAATCCAAAAGTTTTTTTGTGCATCCTGCTCCTATGATGTGTAGGTATGCTTTAAGCATTGTTTGTTTCATCTTTTGATCTGTGAGCTTTTCCCATCCCTAAACATAATCAGGTAGGAAGTCACTAGAGTAAAACAGCGAGTGAAAGCAAAACATAACCAAGAACAAGAGCTGAACTCCAGTCTCATCAAAAGTCTGCTGGGTTTTTTGTTTCACTTTTTTTACTGTGTTAAAATGAAACCACTACCATGCGGCGATTAGAGGAAGAGTTACACGATGCTTTCTATGGGAACTAACTAAACTAAGTTTGATTTGTTCAGAGGAGCTGATGTAGGAAGGCTCAGGCATCTCACACATCATTGTGTGTCAGATAATGCAGTGTTGTCAAACTACTGGTGTGGCAAAGTGTCACTGGATTATAATATTCATGAGAAGGCTCTGTCACTTCCAACGCATCATTTTTCATCAGTCAGTGTTACTCTTGCAATGAGATGCATTTGAACCAAAAGCACACTCTTTTCTTATTGGTGTATAAATCTAACAGCTACTTTCAACATCTTCTTCATACACATGGGGTCTTCATAGCATAACTCCACACTTTTGTTTTGTCTGATTTGTACACCAGATGCTGGGATCCTCTTCTTATTAGGCAAACGTCTCAACCACATGGATACACTAGTATATAAAGCTAAGAAGAGTTTGGATGTAAATGAGTCGAACAAAGCGTAAAATAGTCCAACGTTCTTCATTTAATCTTTAATGTCTCTGTTTTAGAGACGCTGTAGCTCTTTGTGTTGTGTGATGTACTGCTACCAAAGTCTACCTTGTGCGTTACTGTGAGACACAGAAAACACCTGACAAACAATTATATTCCTTTAATCTTTGACTGAGAAGCTCTTAAACTTGTGATAACATTTAATAGCCATTAAGAGTTTTCCACTGCTGAAACCTTTGTAAATGTTTCCTTCTTTTCTACACACACCTTTTCTCCACAGTGAAAACAGGGCCCATTTATCCAAAGCTCTGTTTGCCATTAGACAAAACACACAGAGAGGGAACATGCTTAGGGCTCTGAAAAAACAGCAGCTGTGCGCATTGGCTTATCTGTTACTGCAGGTCATCGTCTGATTGGTTCTTTTATGGAAACTGTTTTGCAACAGCTCTCATCTGCATGTGCAGTGTTGATGTCTATTTCAGGATGGCACTGACATTTGATGTTTGCGATATGTTGATAGCTTGTTGGAGAGCTTTTACCGAAGCTTTATAAATTTGACATAAATATTATAACCACAGCGCTTCAGTGAAGCGGAAATGCATTTTAAGCCTGACGTATGTTATCTTGGGAATTCTTTGGTTTCCTCTAACCTTTAAAAAACATGTTTTGAAGTTTTAAACTAAGACACCACCTTTGTTAATCCACAAGTCGCTTTTGTAATTAGTCATTTGATTGCTTTGTTAGCCTTAAGTAGTAGAAAACCATCCTTTTTCAGACTGGACAAATACAAAGGGAGCTTTTCTGTAATTTGGATTCATGCACACAGAGGAAAAGAGTCTTTCTTTCAGCTGCAATCAAGCAGTCTGTTTTGATAATAGAGCTCTGTTCAGCTCAGAAACCAGAGATCACCGATTGGACAAGACAGCCTTTCATTTGTGTGACCTCTGACCGGCCACAGGTGACTCTGACAACTTGGATACTCTTACACACCTTTGTTTGCATGATGATGGTGTTTGCTGCACTTTAAAGAGGAGAACTGCACAGAGAAAGTGTGCATGGGTGTGTTTGTGTGTTGTAGATGCATAAATCTGTTGTGCGTTATATATGTATGATCTATGCTGGACGATTTTAGTGGGAAGATCTGATGAAGGTTGGGATAAAATTAAGTTTAGCACAAGTTTTATTGTAAATTAAAATTGGGCAGCTAGCAGTTATGTTGATGATGATTAAGTGTAATTGATTCTTGAGTGTTTGTGTCTGTGTGTGTGCACGTTGAAGATAATTAAAACAAACAGTAGTGCATTCATCTGTGAAAGTGGTTTTATTTAAACCACAGTATGTTTATATTCCGTCTCCCCTTGACTCACTTATCTCTTTTCCACTTTGGTTTTAAAGCCAAACGTGAGTCTCAAAATGATTAAAACAGCACAAGTACCATAACTGGAGGAAGTCTTCATCCACTCCAATGTGAAATGTAGTTTTTAAGGATGTTTGACTTTTCGACTCTTTGGTTGGCTTTGTTGACAGATGAATATTTAAAGGATTTGAAAGATTTGTTCTTGATTTGTGTTATTCAGTTTTGTAAGAGTTTCCCTACATAGCTAAGCTTTTCGCAATCCATGCCCCCGTGTACCTGAAATTTCAGCAACCAGGAAACTATTGGCTTCCATATCTGCACCGTACTGTATAAAAAGCAATTATCAGACTCTTCTCGTGCTTGATATGATTTATCAGTGAGTGAACATGTGATATTTACAGTAAGAGATTACACAACTCCAGCATGTTTCATGAGCCTGCAGGTTGAATTACATAACTAAACGCAAAAGAATGTTTTGTTTTGTTTATGTGTCATATAACAAAATACACATAACAAAAGTGGATGCCTGGTGCTTCACAGGATCCATAAAAACATGGAAAATCTGCAAACTTACATTAAAAAATGTTCTGCAAAACTATAACCACTATAATATCTCCATGAAACTGTGATTACATAAGAAGTGAACGTAGGAAAATGTTGTGCTCCTCTGGAAAAAGGAGGTGTGTATATAAAACCTTTGGGCCTTTCTTTAAGAATTTACAAGACATAGTCAAAACTAAATGCAAAGACTTTTGTGCAGCAGTGATGGCTGCACAAGTTTCTTTGCATATAACCTAACACAGGATAAGGATATACTGATAAGTCTGCTCTGAAAATTAAAACACGATACAAACACATTCTCCTGTGCTGATACTGTCAATGTCTGCACTTAAATTTGTTTTTATACCAGTGAAGCTCTTTGCAATTCTTGAATATGCTTCTGATATCGCTGCACAATAACACAGAAACATTATGCGTCACTCCAAAAAAAAGTTTATGAAACATCATATTGGTGCCAGATCTCTTTTAAAGATCAGAAAAAGTTAATATAAAAAATAATTCACAAGAAAATTCACTCTAAACTTATCACTAATTCAATACAGGTGTGTATAGTTGTAGGAGAAACCCTTATATTTATCTTGCGACTCATGCAGTGCCTAGATGAAGAAAATTTGCATTAATATCCTTAAAAAAATGAACAGTTTACAGAGTACAAGTAACTTTAATTATATTTTGTTAACAGTACTTGTACGTTGTAATTGATCAGATCTTAGCGACATTCTAAGCTAAAACAGCTGGTAAATCTCTCAGACCATCCATAACTTATTCAGTGGAATCAGTTTGGTCTTTGTGGTGTGTCAACGCAGCAGTAAAACTTGCAAAGTCACAGTCTGCCAAAACCAATTGCATGGATCAGAGAATCTTGAACAATCCACGCCATTTGACATTTGAAATCTTGCTAAGTCGTCCTGATGGCTGCAGAGGAATAAAATGAAACTTTTTTTCCTCTTTCACCAGGCTGGACACGCGTCTCGCTGTCGACCCACATGACTTCTGTGTTTGTCTGCAGAATAGACAGATTTTTTTTTTATTCAACTGAGTCACTTAGTGAATGAATGAGGGGTTTGTTTCCCAGCATTTAAGGGGTCTTGATGCGTGCTCAATCATCCAAGTAAGTAAATCCCAAAAGGTTGTTCATCTGGATGTAGCGTTTTCAGTGGGAGAAACATTTCTCAGACCTCACAGACATTGCTCCTTCAGTAGGCTGGTTTGAGTTATTGTGCAAATGTACTTTTTAAGGTTGGGGAAACCTGCAGTCAGCTGAGACTGAAGAAGTCACTTGGATGGGTGACAAAATGTTTCTCCCCCTGAAAACGTTACATCCAGATGAGCAGAATCAACCTTTTGGAACATTTAAGGGGAGAACATTATAAGTGTTTGTGTTTCTCACAGCTGCACACGTGGAGAAACTCTGGCTTCCTGGTATTTTTTTTTTGGTGTAAATAATGACATAACAAGTTTCCTTCGAAACCTCACTTGTTCCATCAAACAAAACTAGTCTGTTATCACAGTGAAAGTGAGTCCTGATAGTGTTGTTTTGTAATCTATCATTGATTACAAAGCAAGTAAGCTCTGTTGACTTTAGTTGGGCAATGCGTCAAACCCAGTTTTTATTTCAGCGCACCATTTCCACCGTAAAATTTCCTATTAAATTCTTCTTAAAAAAAAAAAGATTATAAGCAGAGTTTAAAGTGGGATTTGGAAGTTGGGCAAACGTAGCAGTCCACCGTGGGGTTAACGAATTATTTATAAATAAGTGACATAATTCATTTGTTCTTTGTGTACAGGCTGTGATCCATTCACCTGTGCTGCTATTCCGAGATTCACTGCTCTTTGTGGAGTTTTCCACAAGATACAACCAGATATGTCACAAGCTACATGGATGATTTCCAAAACTGAAGATATCCCTAAAGCTAGAATAACAGATAGAATTCAGTGAGCGAAACTAATCAATATCACCTAAAATATAAATGTCTGCTACCCTTGGTGTGCCTCACATCTCCCATGAAAACCACAGCTTGCTCTGTACCACTGCATTACAGAGCATTATTACCACATTGCTATAAACTACCAAGTTTAGCCTGGATTAAACCGACCCGGACTGCCTAAAGAAAGAAGAATGTCTTGGTTTAGGCAGACTGTGGGATGTCACTGTTTTCTTGTTATTTTGCAAATATCTCTAAGTATGCATTAACAGACCTTTCAGATTTAGGTGCTGGAGTACCGCCCCACAATGTTTTCCATAGAATTAGATATATCATTTGTGGTTGTAGCAAGGTTGTGTGTGTAAAAGGAGGCACAACTACTCTTTCTAAAATGAATCAAGGTCTGGTTAGAGTGATCCACCGGGTTGAGGTGGACCTACAGAGCAGAACAAGGTCTATTACCATGAGTTACAGTTCAAGTTAATGGAGGTAGTTTGCCAGACACTGGGACTCAAGACTCGAGACAGCTGAATGACGCTGAAGACCAGCAGTGACCAGATTTTCATAGTGAGAGCAAAGGGATTTACCAGTAGTAAATCAGCCATGTTTTTGTCTTAGATGGATGACAAATTAACCAGCCTAGGAGACCATCCAAATGTAGAGTGGGAAAAACAGCCTCATGTGAAAACATTCAGATTTAAGATCGTTCAAATAGTTTCATTGTCTAATTTCGTCTTTCTACCCCACTCTCATTTGAATAATTCTGTTTTATCGATATCACCTCAGGGTCATGAGATTTTAAAGGACATCGCAATTAAAATGTGCAACATTAATCTGCAGGGTAATCTTGATAAAGGGGAGTAGATGAACCCAGACTGCTTTGCACTAACACCGAGCCGCTTTAGGCACGTAACTGTAACCAGCGAGCAAAAGCAAAATTAAAAGTATCCTAAAACAAAGTCTGAACACAAAACTCCAAAACTGTGTGAAAACTGAGGCCCTGGCTTCTTAAAACAGACCATTAGCTCACAGCATCAAATATTGCTTCTCACGATGCTACGAATCAACAAAGCCGAAGGACGTCTGATGCTTTTTGTTGCGATGCCTCAAACAAAGCGTCAGCGTGCGATGCTTGGAGATGAAAGTATGTTTCACAATGCATTGCATAAGTATCCGGTGGATGTTTTTTTTAATTTATTTTTTTTACTCTTCATATATTTCCCAGCATGCATGCTGCTGAAGTCATTGATGGGCGGCTATCTGATCAAAACTGAAATCAAGATAGTTGCACATCAGTCACTTCCTGACACCATCATTTGTGAAGAACTTTGGTCAGAGGGGTCACACTGAGACAATGTTACTAGCAACAACAATCACGATCTTGTGATTGTTAACACTACAGAAAATCCTGTGATAATAAGAGAGGTGTTACAGCTTTTATTCAATCAGTGAATAAATAGTTTACAAATGGTTTTTATGTTACGTTAACTAAGAAAATAAAAACATGTGAACACTGTATTTCGTTATGTTAAATTGCCCAACCCCGACTGTATTAGTGTCTTTGTGTGTGTGTGTGTCTGTGTTTGTGTGTTCTGTATGTATTTCCATACTTTCCTCACATTCTTCAACAAACTCATATGGTTGATATTTATAGCTCCAATGCTGACGTCACCTTGGCAACCAAAGCTGAGAGGCGGGATTCAAAAACCACAACTACTTTTGTGACACACGCTTGCTTCTCTCTCATAACCACATTTATGCTCTGTTCTTGTACATTTCTTGAACCTGCTAAATGTTTTGTGCACTGTATGTGTGGGTGTGTCAGTCTTGTCGCTGTCACACGTCAACACTACACAACAAGCTGTATATTTGCTTTTTAACATTAGCAGATTTTTTCTTATTCAGTGCATTAAAACACAACATCCTCACAGCAATGCAGTCCCACATTGAGAAGGGAGAAAAAGCAAAACCTTTCTGACAAATGCCGCCTTGCTTTTGACAAACACCAGCTCTGCCATAAGCAAGGCTGTGAGATAGCTGATAACAGTCATCATGACTGTATCTATGATTCCTACTGCTGCTTATAGAAATGAAGTTGCATAATTTCCTGTGTAACTGACATTATGGTTCCTTCAACTGTATGAGATGTTTCCACATAACATTTTTTAACTTGCATCAAGTTGTTTGTTTAAAATCCTGTCTTTTTAAGAATGTTTCAGCATTTTGAGAGTTTAAATGTCACATCAAACAATATTTAGAAAAAATGTTAGCGGGGAATGTCAGGAAATGATAAATGGGGGTTCTAAGTATCACACTACTTTGGACCTATGACTGCCTCTTTAAAGTCAAATAAGGTCAAACTTTTGTCTTTAAAACCACACTTAAAGTTCTATTGCATTTGTTTGTATTGGCAAAATTTGGGACACGATACTTGCAAAAAGTGACTCTAAATATCACATTACAGATTTCACAGTTCTAACTTTTGCATTTCACATCTGTTTTTCTTTCAAGTTGACCCCAAAATGCTGTATTTTTACTGCATTATAAACTTTTTAAGCATGTTTCAAAAGAACGCTCTAGTTCAAACCAACCAATCAACCCTTACCCCACCTCTTTGGCAGAGGTAATAATCTTGACTTCTGTAATCATGATTCTCTCTTATAAATTTGCAATTAGTTTGGGGATGTTAAATTTATTGAAAAAATCTCCAGTGTTTTACCCATACCCTAACCCAACTAACTAACCGACCAACCCTAACCTCAGCTCTTTGGTAGAGGTAATAATCTCGACTTCTGTAATCATGGGTCTCTCTTACAAGTTTGCAATTCAATTTGGGATGTTAAATTTATTGAAACATTAGAGTTTTACGCATTTGCTGTTGATCAAATTCTTAAATAATATTAAATCCTAATAATAATTTTCTTTCAGTGAGTTTAAAATTGTGCCATGTGCTCCCACCAGAATTACAAACACCTTTTTGTCATAGAAGCAAACCCTTTTTAAATCTACATAAATTTCTATGATTTAGTAATGACATATCATTCTTGTTGCATATAAAATTTGTCTATTTATTTTGCACTAAATCCATTTTGACAAGTTACTGGTTTAAAGGGATCTGCGTATCCTCTTACATAATCCATGTGGTTAGGTTCGGCATTTGGCATTAACAGCTACACATGGTGTTCCTCACTTGGCGGAGACAGATACCACGTCCAGATGTTGCTCCTGGCTCTGCCCTCTTCCTGCCCTGAATGAGAAAAGAAGAAGTGGATTTGTGGCGTAAGAGGGGAGTGTCCCCCTGAGTCAAGCTGTCCAGCATGGGAAACGTATGAAGAGGCCTGATGTAGACCTAGAGCAAGGGGTTTTGGCACAAAAAAGACGTCTTTTCCTTCATTAGATAGCCTAAGAGCTGTGTTTTTTCAGTTTTTTCCCCCTATATTGTAACCATTTCCTAACACACCTTCCATTTAGATGTCTAAACCTTTTCTCCCTGGCCTGAAAATTGTTTCCGGTAAGAAACAAAATGCCTTTTAAAGGGCATTTTGAGGAACGATTACCTCATAGAGCACATTACGGGAAAATGCTCTAATGACGGCTGGCAGCAATTCCTACTTTAACAGCACTGATGTTTCAACTCTTAGTTTCCAGGAGAAAGGCAGTAATATATTCGAGAGTGAATTTACTTCCCTGTAAGGGAGATAATTAGTGACTCATTTGTATCTTTTGTTAAGCCACATTATGACGATTTCTCTTGATCTTAACAGATCGGTATGATGGGCAGATAGCAGGAGGAGGAAGAAGAGGAAAAGAAGATGTCATTCTTTGGGCTGGACTGTGTCAGGAAGAAAGAGAGGGGTAAGGTTTGAGCAGGTTTAGTTTATTAATATCAGCAGATCGCCATAATATTTACCGTCTGTATTTTCACTACTGACATTACTGAAAAAATAAAAATAAAAACAGTCTCAGCCTAAAGCTTTGGAAGAACTTCCCCTGCAGATTTAGTGTTTTTATAATGGCGTTTAAATAATTCTAATATTTAGAGTTCTAAACATTATTGTTGTTTTATATACAGTGCTTGACAACATTTCGACAGCAACTTTATTTCATCAACAGCGAAAAACTTGGCAGTAAGTGAAAGCTCCAGAACTTCAGCTGATGACCTGGGATTGTTTTTGTTAGTGTCAGGGAAGCAAGAGTAACGGGTTAGTGAGGTACGTTAAGCCAAAAGCCAGAGATTTCAGTCTCACAAATGATACTGGAGTTAGGTTGAAGGTTTCACTTTAAAATGCATTTTCACTAATAAATTTCTATACATGTTTTCAGTACAAAAAATTTCTTTGGCATAGAGTAGAATACAATAGAATAAACCTTTATTATCCCAGGAATGAGAAATTTCGGTGTTACAGCTCTTACAGCAAGGAAAAATAAAATATAAAAGGAAGACACAAAGTGGTAGACTGTGTGGACAAATGTGGAATATAGACATTAATATTGCACATTAGTGTGCCCACTAGCAGAAAGCCTGGATTTACTAAGAAATTGATAACTACTATTGCATACTCGAGCCAGCAAACTCAAAAATAGCCCAGCTATGTCGAACTTGCTTTACAGCAGATCGTTCTGGTGAACCCTAATTGAGTCATTGAGGCAGATAAACAGGTCCCGAGACTGTTTATTCAATTAGCTTGGCTTCGGGGCAGACTGAAAGGAAGCTGGGTTATTGACAAGCAAACAGAAGACTGGGTGGAGGCAGCTCATAGATTCAGTTTGCTATTTTTTCCCCTCCTAAATTAGCAAAGATTAGGAGATGCTATAAAATGCTGCAAACCTGTTGAAATATGGACTGGTTCCATTATGGCATGAGGACAGAACTGGTGTTGCACCACCAAAAGCACCAATTCAGCATAAAATAGGTTCCAGTGGGGTTCAGGTCAGACTCCAAAGCACCTGCCTCCAATTTTACAGGCGTTCATCATAACAAACGGAACAGGGGTAAAAAAGAGGGCATAAAAGTTAGTTTTTCTATAACAAGTTATACTGTATTACTGGATTTGAAAGAATTTCTAAATTTGGCACTAAAGCAGTGTATCATTAAACAAGGCCCTATTGCATTGTTGACAAGTCAAAATACTAGTGGGGGAAAAAAATCACTGCTATTTGCGTTTCACAAATTTATAGCATTTATAGTTTCTACACAGTTTTTTATTTTTTCATGCCAGAAAAAGATAAAAATCTACTCGCAGTTAAAAAAAATATTTAGATACAAATCAATTATGGTCGTGCTTTTTGTTTTTTCATTTTTGTCTTTTCTTTTGCAGAGCTGGAAAGGAAAATCAGAGCAAACGACCGCGAGTACAATCTCTCCTTTAAATATGCGGTAAGTGCTGAATAGAGTATACACTGCGTGTGTGTTATTGGTGAGTTTTCCACTCACAGTTCATCAAAGTGAAATTCTATTGTCCACTACAAACATGACTAAAATAGAGATGGAGATCAACAACAGATGTTGTCGCCCACGTATCTTTTAGACAAAACACTGTTAAACACAATTTCTGTCAGTCTCGATATTAACAACAGGAAAAAAACCTCCTTGGGGCTGTGTTTATGTGTCTGGATTTTATCAAGATACGGGCTGTCAGCCAAAACCAAAGAGCTGAGGTTGTTGTTGAGTAAATGCCTTCATTTTCTGCTCTGAGTTGCTGCTGTCAAGGCCAAACCAGTGTATCAATAAATGTTACGCTTTAAAAACCAAAACGCGAACAAGGAGAAGTTCTTTTAGTCTTGTGAACATAATCATTAAAATGTATCCAAAGCAGACATCATATAAAGTGTGTTCTTTTAGAATTTAGAATCCTCTTTATGGAGGATGCTGTTACTTGAAAAAAAAAGAATAAAAAATTTGTAAATAATAAAATTTTCAAAAGGTGTTTCAAATAGATGTTATTAACGCTAAGCTGTGTGTTAGCTGTATGCTAACATTCGGCTTAAAGAGGACACAGCCATTAGCAAATAAATGAAAACAGACATAAACAGTCATTTCCTCTGTTTGGGTAATTGTACATTTTACAGTCAAAACAAACTTTCAAGCGTGTGGGTGGTTGTTCTTAGGGAAGAAATGCAGAGATAGCGTGACACGTGAGCTGCAGTCCAGCGAGGCGGTGGGGCTTCTTGATAACATCCACCTGGTGCAGACAAAATGCCTCTCACTCTTTCAGATATCTGTAGGGACGTCAGAAAAGTCACATAACATCAATTTAATCAATAATTACAAAGTCTGACTGTGCTTAAAGTCAATATAATGTTTCACATTGGTTTGCAGATGCTGCTGGACTTGCTGCTTTTTCAGTAAAGATCCAGAGTAACAGGATAATCCATGACAAACATTCTCTGTTGGTGTCGCGACCGTGGTACGATGTGTCACTGAAGTTTGTTGAAATAAGGCAGAGAGGCTTGGCTCATTTTTTTAGTTTGTTGAATAAAACATAGGAAAATGTCTTATTGAGAAGAGTAGACACAGAACTGCATCAGGGATATGAGGTCTCACTCAGAACAAGTGCTTTCTAACTTTATTACTTTCTCAGGCTGATTACAGAGTGCTCTGATTATTAAATTAGTTGGTGTTACTGAGAATCTTTTCAGGAATATTCAAGCTGTACTCTCACTCTCCTTTATGCTACCTGCCTTTGGACCCAAACATAATTTTAGCCATTCAGTTTCCAAATGACCAAAAGCACAGGCAAATATTTCTTAAAAGCCTTAAATGTGATTACCTACCATTTGACTGTCTTATCACCATTTATACTTAGAGCCCAATTTCCATAAAGCAAGCCATTAAGGTTTTATAGCTTCGGATATAAGGCTTTATTTGTCCAGTAGTTTCCAAGATGTAACTCCTCACAGAAAACGCTTAAACCATGCCATATCTCATTTAATTTGTCCGTCAAGCTCATCTCTTTGTGTACCTCTGTGCCATTTCAAGCACTCGGGCTACACAGATCACTCTGTGGAAATCCCACACTGACCACTTGCATTTGCACTTTGTGTAGACCCCCACATCAGAAGACTTTCAGTCTCATGCGCCCATGCAGCAGAAATGTCATAGCAAGTACGGGGAAGCCCAAGATGCAATTACAAGATCAGTCCACCTAAACTGACCTGATTCACAAAACGCTCTGGCTGTTTAACCATTCGTCCAGAGTTACCCGACACCTCCACCCATCATTCTCCAACTACAACCCTCATTTAAACAGAAGGCTCACCATCAAATTCACAGTAGGGACAGCTAATTTTGTTTCCTAGGTCTATTAATAACTTTAATAACACTTTGCGCTTCCTTAAAAAATGACACAAATACTTTCATTCAACAAACTCCAGAATTTCTCAAAAGTAACTCTGCTGTCAGTTTTATTCTTAAATTTTTGTCACATCTCCTTTTCTTTCTGTCTTTTACAGACAAATGCCATCAAAACCTCCAAGTACAACTTCTTCACCTTCCTACCTCTCAACTTGTTTGAGCAGTTCCAGAGGATTGCTAACGCTTACTTCCTGTTCCTGCTGGTGCTCCAGGTGAGTTTTAAGCAAACCTGTCTCACTGTTAGTTGCCTGACACACTAATTAGGGAGTGTGTATGACACTTTAATCTTTAACTTCTCAAAGAAAACAATGAAGGATACATGAATTAAATTGTTCACTAAAGAAGGAAAAGAAAGACAGAAGGAATTAAAAATGCAGAAACCCACATAAGGATCTGACGTCCAAAATAAAACTGAAAGAGGGAATAACACCAAACTCCCAGAGACAGCGTGATGCAAACAAAGGGGAACAGAATAATTACGCAAAGAAACAGGAAACAATCCTCAGCTGCACGAATCAACAGAACCACAGATAACACAAAGACGTGATGTAATGACTTATTCCCGAAAAAGGATTTTGTTCTTAGACTCCAACTCTTCTCCCAGTTTGTCCAAGAAACCAAAAAAATTAACCTCTGAAACAACTTCTTTATGTTTAATCAGTAACTTGATATATGTTCAGTTTTGCTTTTACTGTCAGAATCACTTCCTAAAACATCAAAGGAATCTTAAAGTTTGTCCACGCTTCGCACTGCAGTGATATTTAAGGGTGTGCAGTAATCCAAAAACAGGAAATTGCCTCATTATGTGCTAAACAGTCACGTTGCACGACAGAGTTTAAAGTGACCACTGTACCATAACAAAGGAACTTAGACACTGCAGTTTAAATTGATTAATAACCAACATCTGTTTTTTTCTTAATAAGTGCATCTAATCCACCAAAGTACACAAAACAGAAAATAGCTTTATTTAGATTTCCTATTGAAACAAAATTTCAATGGGAAGCAGATTTTGGCAACTCAAACACTACTCGGCAAACACAACACACATGTATAATTAAACAGAAAAAAATAGCAATAATATTGTTTAATAAAAAGTTGTGTTGACAAAGTAAGATCCTCTTTTCAAGTTTAAAATGGGCATAATGCACACAATCCTTTTTATACACACCTTTCTTTTCATTATGTAAGTAAACATACGCCCATGGCTCTTTACTTTATTCCAACCTGAGTTTAAATAAAGTTTTTCTTCTCTGCGTTTTGTGTTCTTCAGGTGATTCCTCAGATTTCCTCGCTGTCCTGGTTCACCACTGTCGTCCCCCTGATCCTCGTGCTGACGGTCACCGCTGCCAAGGATGCAACTGATGATATTGTGAGCACATTTGAAAATGTCTTCTGCTTTTTTAAGGCTAGATAGCAATGAAAAAACCAACATCTACAACCAAAATAATTCATGTCCTTTATTGTACTATTAGAAAAATTAGAAACTAATAAAAAGGTTACGTTTGTATCCAAATCTTCTAAGTTTGCAATACAGATTTCTCAGTTTACATTTTAAATTCTGCACCCTGCTAAACCTCAAGTACAGATATGTTATCAGTTGTTATTATCCTTCTCATAAACTTAGAATTAATTCATTTCTAACTGTCACAGTTACTTATTGTCAGTAGATTAGACATGCGACCCTCCCTTCTCCAGACAGCTAACAGCGAGTGGCTAAACAAAGACAACAGCTGGTTATAAGCTAACTTTTGGCAGCAAATGCTAGACTGAAGCGTCCTAAAAATCACACTTTCCCTCTGAGTCCAACAAGGTTAGATCCATTTCAAAGAGAGTTTCACTAAAGCCGTCTAACAGCAGCTAGCAGAGGCTGAGCGCAACACTTACCGAAAATAAAGCTTACGAAATCCTCAGCAACTCACCTCACTGTCACTGTCATAAGACAGGAGTGAGCTTCACTGACTCATCCACTCATATTGGACTCCATTCACAAATCTTTACAGCCTCCTCTGGAGTAAATAGACCTGGACACTCGGCATATTGCCAGAGTTGTTTGTTCTACAGCAGCCAAGTAGCTTGAATTAAGAGGGGTAAGAAAACAGAATTCAGTCGACTGCAATCTGCAAAGTTACCGTATCTGTGATGAGATTTGGCACTCTAACTTTTAAGCTTCCAAATGCAAAACAGGCATGTCAGAAGATGCAAACACATCCCCCACGCACCCCAACACCCAAAAGAAGACCATACAACCATCACTATTGGGATTCTCTATTCAGTCAATTTATATAAACATCAAACAGCCCATCTCAAGCTCAATGCCTCTTCAGGTAACAACTTTTATGCAACTGTCTTTTTAATAATAGGATTTTGGATCTGATGTTAACTGTTAGTCACTCATTATGCGTTGCCCCCCATGTCAAACTTTAACTAGAATCTCCTTCAGAAACTGAATAATGAGAATCCCACCTCGCTTCACTTCAGACTTTGCATCAATCATTAACAAAAAGAGGACACCTGACATATTGTCATTATACACATATTGTCTACGACTTATTTATCTGTGTTTCACTCGATTTTTTTTTTAAACTTGTCCTTTAAAACTGCTGTAGTGGCTGTCTGTCCTACCATAAAATTACCTTTTTCACACTATAATCTACCATCTCTCTAGTGCATAGTCTGTGTGATATTAGATAGTACTGATGTGAGACTAGAGCAAGTAATATTTGGTAAATTTAACATTATTTTGTGGCCTCCACTCTATCCAGGCACTTCTGTTGCCTAAAAGACATACATTCAACAACATGTTGAATAAAGGCAGCAACATAAAGAAGTGAGGAGAGGGAGCTGCCAATGAAGCTGAGAGAAGAGTAGATATGATTATTGTAACTCTACTCTGGACTCCAACTCGCTTTAATGGCTTACTGTTCAGTGTAATCATTTTACTGTTTATTCAAGTCAAAGTCAAGTCAAAGTTTATATACATAGCACATTTAAAAGACTAGTGTTCATCAAAGTGCTTCACAATGAAACCGCAGCGCGGGCAGAACAAAGAACAAATAGTACAATTATACTTTAAATTGCATTGACATGGCGTAGTGCAGGCCAAATGAAAGTCAAACTAATTTGTTTCAAAAACGTAGTTAAACAAGTGTGTTTTTAAATGGGATTTAAACGATTGAATTGATTCCGAAGTACGGATTTCGACTGGGAGATTATTCCAGAGTCTAGGGGCAGGGATGGCAAATGCACGGTCACCTCTGGTTTTTAAATGAGACCTTGGTTGCATTAGGAGCAGTTGGCTGGAGGATCTTAGTGCTCTCTTTGGGTTGTACGGATCAAGGAGATCAGTTAAGTAGCTAGGGGCCAGGTTAATTAGAGTTTTAAAAGTGAGCAGAAGGATTTTGAAATCAAGTGATATTTGATGGGAAGGTTAGCGAGGACAGGAGTGATCTGCTCATGCCTTCTAGTGCCAGTTAAGAGGCGTGCTGCCACATTCTCATAGCCAACTCATTTTCATTATTTCAGCTTCCTTCAGCTGTCTGCACTCAAGCCAGTCTTTTAATCAAGAGATTGGACGCATGTCCAAACTGTTGCTCAATTGAATATTTCTTCAGACATTTTTGCGAAAATTTCAGCCAATTCCATCATCTGGGAGTTAAAACTGATTAAGAAATAACTTCCCCTCTCTCTACGTCTACTCTACAAATGGCAATGACAGTTTACCAGTCAGGTAAACAATGACAGCACATTTCATTAAACAAAACCCAATGTGCTTAACACAAATGACCGAAAGCTGCAAGTTCAAAAGGGATACGGCTTTTTATTTAATTGTCAGAATGTTTCCTTATTCTTTTATCAATTTGTGAGAAGCAAACCAGAAAAAAAAGCACTTGTAAAACAATGATTTCAGCAGTTAAGGTCAACCAGACAAATGTGCATGTGTGCCGGTGTTTGCATGTGAGTGGAAAAGGACTTAATGCCAAACCATTAAGACTGGCTCAAGGAAGAGAAACAGAAGTCTTTTTGTTAAGCAGCAGAGATCCTGACTGGTAAACGTCTGCTACTTTCACAGGGTCACTTGGTTCAGGGTTAATTTGATCTCAGCATTCCAGGTGTGACCAAGTGTGGTGAGGTAGATGACCTTGCAAAAGCAAACTATGGCTGGTGTTTGGAATGCAGTTGTAAAAGGAGAGTTTTACAAGTTAGTTTCAAGTCAGCTGCAGAGATTTCAAACTTTGTAATAATGAATTTAAAGTAATGCTACATCCCAATAGTGAGTAATTATTGCTCAATCTTCCTGCTTTATACTGGTGAGAGTATATATCATACTTACTATTGTTTGAGTACTTGCGATTGTTTTATTGTACTTTTTATATTTTACATTTATATTTATTATTGAATCTTGCACCAAGGAAGTGGCACTCCAATTTCGTTGTACTGTGTACAATGACAATAAAGGCTATTCTATTAAATCACTTAAATTGCCATTAAATTTTTCACAAAAGGAAAAGACCCAACAGAATGACTCTTGAGGGAGACGTGTTCAAATAATCCAAGCAGAGGAGGGAAAACTGATATACAGACAAATCAAAGGGACAAAGGCATGTAAATGAACAATAAAAGTAACTAAACACAAGACAAACTAATTAAAGGTAGGGCAAACACTTACAAATGCAGATAAAAAAGCTAAAGATAGGAAGCAAGATAATCAAAACATTAGGAAAAAATATCAGACAACGGCAGAAAGTACAGGAACTCAATATAACACAAGAAATTGTTCAAAAAAATGAGATAATTGGAGATGAGAGAATTCACATATGAGTTGTTGCTAGAAAACTAATTGTTGGTTTTAGAAATTACTTACATTAAAACAATTAATTGCAGGTTTTTTTTCTGTTTAAAAAATACTGTCATAAATTCAACTGATCAACAGCCATCAGCAATTGCCAGAGAATTGACAACAGAAGTTAACAGTTTTGGATAACCACTATCTTGATGTGATCTCTTCACAAAGAATTAGAATAAAAAGGTCGGGTGATAACAAGGTGGAATGTAAAAGGTGAAAAAAAAATAAGACTTTGACTTCCCAGAAAGCAGAACATAAAATCCAGACAGAACCTCTTCAGGTTGTAACACAGAAAGAACAAGTTCAACATTAACTTTATTTTATTGTGGCTGTAACCTTCATTTTCTCTTCAACAGCCTGATCAGCATCTCTTTAATGTGTTGCCGTACAGATGAGTTTCTGCTCTGTGCAAAGCTTCACTGAGTTTGCCATATCTGAGCTGGGCCTTATTCATATTTGAAACAAGTAGTAACAGTAAATGTTTCCAATCAATAAACCACATTTAACCCTTTTGTAATCTGAATATAATTTCAGAAGGGAAGCCACCCTTCAGTTTTAGCTCAGTAGCAGACTCTCTGTCTCACATACAGAAATAAATAGTAAGTCTATGAGACGAGACAAAGAAGTGTCATCATGGAGGGAAGTAGACGTTTGCCTAAGAGTCTGAGGTTTAACTCAGCTAAAACCCTCTTCATTTTGTACAGTCACTGCATTATCATCTCTTCTCGCATACTCTGTTAGTTGGTGACTGATACCTTTAAAGAGAAATTTGGTCATAAAAAAAACAACAACAAATCAGTGAACTCAGTTTGAGTTTCCTGTGACCTTTTCTGACTCAGTCCTGTCATTTTGTTCTGTTTCCCAGAATCGCCACAGGAGCGACAATCGAGTTAACAACCGAAAAGTCCAAGTCCTTATTGATAGAAAGTAAGTTTGTGTGTGTTTGTGTGGGTGGGTGGGTGCTATGAATCATATCCTCATGCACGGATTCAAAGTATTTGATGTTTCAGCTCTGAAGGTGGAATGTCACTTATGTGCCTGTGAGATCCCAAATAGAGCATAGCTCACATATTTGAAATAGTAGACGTAAGAGCAACAACAAAACAAGTGCTGCCCACCATCCTGCAGCTGCTTCCTGTGGCTATATTGGAGCGCAAAAAGGAAAATACAGGTTCAAAAATATCCACTGCGCTTGGCTATTATCAGAACAATTAAACATTATACATCAAGTGAGGTTCTAATTGTTTTAAGGTCTCAAAATTGCCATATGGGATGTTATCACAAGGCCTGTATACCATGATGTGATGATGTTATAATCAAATAAGAGATAAAGCCCCCATTTGTATTTTTACTTAGGAAAGGTGTGGTGGATAAAAATATTTTAACTTATATGTCTTCATTTCCTCCTGGCTGCCTTGCTCACTGTTTAGTCCACAAGCAGCTGCAGGAAAAAGTTTACTTCCTGCTGACACAAGGCCGCCTTCTGTTAAATACGCAAAATAAAGATCACTTCATTTTTAGGACTGGAGTAAATAGTTTATTTCACTAAAGCATATGTCCCGTTCATTATTCTGTGTTTAGTCACTGGGGAAGCAGCTGTGCTACTGAGATTCAGAAACAAACTCATACCACAGTACCTGTATTTATTGTGTTTTACATTCTGTTCTGTTTTTCCATTTAGATTTACTCTCCTATATTTTGTGTACTTTTTTTCTGTTTAATTAGAAATTATCAGTAAATTACTGAGTGATTTTTTTCTTGTCATATTTTATTGTAATTTCCTAAGCTCCATTTTCTTATAAGTTGTGTTTAATATTTGCTCCTGTACTTCAGTTTTTTGCAACTTTGAGGAAAAATGAAGTATATCCTATCAGAAAAAGGAAAATGCTGAATACTATTAAAAAGAACTGATTACAGGGTTGTAATAATCATTTTATTAATACAATAAATAGTAATAATGGTTTAAAAAATTCAATAGTGCCATTAGTATCCAAGAAACCTTTTCAATACATAAATCCCAGCAACAGTAGCCTCAAGGTGCTTTTTATTGTAAGGTAAAGACCTACAGTAATACAGAAAACACAGAAAACCCTGATAACAAAGATATTGTACTGTTTATATAATGATAACAAAAAAATACATGAAAATTATTTACAATCTTTGAAAAACTGATGTGAAAATTATTCCTTTACGTTGTTTTGACATGTTAAAGATTACTGCAAATATTAAGAAAACTTACAAACTAGAAAGAGATCATCCTAAAAATATGTCAGCTGTGGGAATCTGAAACACCAATATGAGCAGAAACATGTAATGGGAAACTTGGCAAAGCATCCAGTTCCAGCCAACTATTAAAAACTCTGGCTATTATTGGCAGATAAATACACAGAGAGATAATACAGGACACTGGCAGGAACATCCAGCAAAAGGAAAATGACTAATATTAGGATGACCTTGGTGTTCAGTGGATATTTGTGAGCCCTCAGAGCATTTGTTTCCTGACCATCTTCAAAGAAAAGGGAAAGTGATACTGTGCACACACACTTACCAACCTCTCCCTGTTCTCAGGCTACGGAGTGAGAAATGGATGAATGTGCAAGTGGGAGACATCATCAAACTAGAAAACAACCAGTTTGTTACAGTAAGTAGAGCATCAGAGGGTGGAAGTACTTCTTATTTGTTCGTTTTTCTCTTCCCCAACACATAGAATATAAACTGTACTTCATTGTGTTATTGTTGACTTCCTCTGGATGTTTTATTTTGTTCTTGTGGGTTGACTCGGTGAACTTTTAGCATGTCTGTTCAAAGGAACAGACTCATAACCAAATTAGGTTTAGGGGAAGTTTTTCATATTGTAATTTTGACGTTTTCTAAAAGACAAAAGAACAATCAGAGATGTCAGTAAACCTAACGTAAGTTTTTAGTTGAGTAATAAAATCCTGTCATTGATCACATACATTTTTACCATTCATAAATTCTTTGTGATTTCAGGCAGACCTCTTGTTGCTCTCCAGCAGTGAACCACTCAACCTTGTGTACATTGAGACTGCAGAACTCGATGGGTTCGTCTATTTTTCCTCCTTTTTCACATCTAACCACATCCTTCTGTTTTCACTTCCGCTTTATGCAGCCGTCTTCTTTCTTCCTCTTTTTAACTTTCTCGGCTTCTCTTCCTCAGAGAAACTAACCTGAAGGTGAGACAGGCCCTCCCAGTGACGGGAGACCTGGGGGATGATATTGAAAAACTGGCAGATTTTAACGGTGAGACTGTAAACACACACACACACACACACACACACACACACACACACACACACACACACACACACACAATTTTTTCAGTGTAATGCACTTTGATGTTAAATGTAAATGTGCTATATAAATAAAAATGACTTACCCTGTTAAGGTTATTCCTCACAGTATACATAGAAGGTTTTATTTATATAATAAATAAATGGCAACCTACCCAACGCAATACTCAACGTAAGACATAATAAATAAGTTAAACTTCATTCACAGTTTCTGTAAAGAAATCTGGAAATGTTGTTTATTGTTTATGGCCTCCTTGTAGTTTTACATGTTTTGACTACACAAAATACATGTTTATGAATGTAGTCAATGCCACTCTTTCCATTAATGCTTATTAACGCTGGTAATTTTCTAAACCAGTTATGCCCAAAACAATAGACAGAGAAAAAATTAAATAAAGCCGAGGCATGTAACGGTTACTATTACAGTTATAGTTATTCTACACTGTTTCTTTATTCTCATCAAGGTTTTATCTTGAACTCGTCTTATATAGTAAAAAAGCGCTAAAATTAAGCAAGTGCCAGAAATAAAGCAACGATCAGCAGATGAAAGTGAATAAGTGAAAACGCAAAGAAAGAAAAAGTTCATGTTAGGCTCACGTATTTTCTAACCCATGTTTTTTTTTTTTTTAACCTTCATTTAACTTTAATTCATCTGAAGACAATTTGTGAACGTTATGGAGGTATTTTGATTTTTCAAATTGGTAGATGTCATACTCTTTCTAAATCTAAACCTGGCCGTGTCTTTCCTTTCCTCAAGGTGAGGTCCGCTGTGAACCCCCCAACAACCGCCTCGACCGCTTCACAGGAGTGCTGAGCTTCGCAGGTCAGAAATATTCACTTGACAATGAGAAAATCCTGCTGCGAGGCTGCACCCTGAGGAACACTGAGTGGTGCTTTGGACTGGTGCTATTTGGAGGTCAGACACACATTAATAGGGAACTACTGTAGTGGGAATTATGAAACTTGTGACTTCAGATCATTCTGTTTCTCTTTTGCAGGTCCAGAAACAAAGCTGATGCAAAACTGTGGGAAGAGCACGTTCAAGAGGACCAGTATAGACCGTCTAATGAATATCTTAGTCCTCTTTGTGAGTGCATTTGTTTTATCACATCTCAGGGTCATCAATAATTTATTGTTTTTTAATGAGATTTGTGAAGAAATGAGCTGACTGCTGCTGAGGTACTGAAGTTTAAGTTTACAGTTAAATCAGTTCATTACACTATTTCCCTTCTGCTAATGCACCACAATTTTTTTTTTATTGGACATTCTCCTCACCAACACTAACGATTTATTTAAAATCAAAAGATCTGATGCAGTAGAGCAGCGCGAACAGGAGAAAGCAAGAAAATTGTGATGTATCCGAAACCGTAAAGGGGATGCATGCATAGTTTGCTAAAGCTTCAAGGTGCAATGGAGTAGCTACTACCACAGCAAAGGAAGACAAAGCCATTAATTTAGTTGGATAAATCAGTACCACTCATTCTTAAAAATGTAAAACTTTTAAACCAAACTTTAAACTACAGTCTGCCCTTTTTTTAACCGCATAATTAAATTACATTAAGTACTACAATTTGCCTTGTGGAATCAATAAAGCATCCATAAATGTATTTATTTCTGTACATGGTTGTATGAAATGTTCCCTTTATTTGTGCAAAATATGCATGAAATAACTTTAACCTCTTAAACAAGATCACCCCATTTTTTTTATTTTGAAGTCGGTCAGTTTAAATTGGTAATCTTTCCCACAAACACTGATGCTCCACATGCTTAATTAGTCAAATGCTTCTTTAAACAACAGAACAGTTTTCATCTGTGCTGAGGTAGTTCGATAATTATAAACTTATTAAATGGAAACAAATGAGCTTTTCTTTAAAAAATTTATAATGGTATTTCAAAGTAACTCCAAACTTTTGATTAAAATAAAAAATTATCATGTTTTTGGTAGTTTATCATTACCGGCAATGAGAGATGGTTATACATCTATATACAAGCTTGTATGCGCAACGTCACATGATGAGGTCGAGGAAGATCCCGTAGTGGTTTCCCCCTGAACCCGTGGTGATGGTACTGACCCACATCTTTTTTTCACACCATGGCTCATGTGACAACTCACATGATCAATAGTGGGTCAACGACCCTCAGGACGACCTCCACTAGGGTCATAGAGTACCTGGGACTCTGCACCATTTGTTTTTAGATCTGAAACTCCTCTCAGATGACATCATCACAAACTCACACGTCTTTTTATTTCAAGCTTAAGCAGATCTTCGTTGTCTCTGTTTTGGATCTACGACATTTGTGTTTCTGAGTTGTAGCTGAAGTTTATACACCAACACAGGTTTTTTTTGTATTCCTAAATGACAAAATAAAGCCTCTTTCTACTCTTTCTGCAGATTTTTGGTTTCCTAGCCTTCATGTGCTCTGTCCTGGCGATAGGAAACTACATCTGGGAAAGAAATGAGGGCTCACAGTTTACTGTCTTCCTGCCAAGGCTGGAGGATGATCCTGCTTTCTCATCCTTCCTCACATTCTGGTCCTACGTCATCATCCTCAACACTGTGGTGCCCATCTCTCTCTATGTGAGGTAATAAGTGTGAAATGATGCTTTTATTACCTTGTGTTACTTTTTTACAATGAATTTAACAAAATGAATGCAAAAAAACGCATATATGACTACACGTGCCTCTTTTCAATATCTGCTTGAAGTGTGGAGATCATTCGTCTGGGGAACAGCTTCTACATCGACTGGGACAGGAAAATGTACTATGCCCGCAATGACACCCCTGCTGAGGCTCGTACCACCACTCTGAACGAAGAGCTCGGCCAAATCAAATACGTCTTCAGTGACAAAACTGGAACACTCACCCAGAATATCATGATCTTCAACAAGTGCACTATTAATGGCAAATGCTATGGTAAGAGTTTTAGTCATGAAGCTGAAACAAGAAGACTTTCTACTGAGACTTTCTAAAAATGCATTTTTGGATTCCTTATTCGGAGAAGTTGGATGGTTTTTCACGCACACAAAGGTTTACGTCAGCTGATGCTTTGTTCAATACATTCTCTTCATGTATAATAAAGTTTGATTAAAAATGTTATTCTGCTCTGCAGGAGATGTTTATGACTACACAGGCCAAAGACTAGAAATGAATGAGGTGAGTTTACATATGCAGATTTAAAAATTAAATAAATAAAAAATAGTTTACTGGTCCATATGACTGACTGACAGATGGCGTCTCCAATGCAGTGGTAAAGTTTGGTTTCCCTGAAATAGAATTTTTGGATAGGTTTAAGGAAGGTAGTTAAGAGAAACATTGGACAGAATTCCTGGTCCCTGGTATGTTGAACAGTTTTCCTTTTAGACTGCTGCTCCTTTACTTTCTGTGATTTCTATATTTAGACAGTTAAACAACTTTAGTTCTTTACCAGGTTTACAGTGATTTCACAGGATTATATTATTAAATTAGTTAAAGTTTCTGACACATTTTAGTGTTCTTATAACAGACTCAGTGTGCACTCCTCTCACCTCTCCTCATCAGCCTAAGCAGGTCCAGTTACATTTCTTTCCCTCTCTGCTTTATCCTTCTTTCTTTCTTACTTCTTTTTTTCTTGTTGTACATTTACTCCTGCAGTATACAGACACAGTAGACTTCTCCTTCAATCCGTTAGCCGACTCTCGGTTCATCTTCCACGACCATTCTCTGGTGGAGGCGGTGAAGCTGGAGAACACGGAGGTCCACGCCTTCTTCAGGCTGCTGGCTCTCTGCCACACTGTCATGGCCGAGGAGAAGAAAGAAGGTGAGGACGGTACAGATGTTTCAGTGAGCAGTTAAAAGGCAGTATGTGTGTTTTCCAGTCCTTTTTTTATTCAGCAGTTTATTGTAGAGGTCCTCCAATGAAAGAAGCTCTGGCTTGAAACTGATCAACGTGAAAGCATTTTTTGCTGCAGCTAGAATTATGAACTTTAATAAATAATCATATTTGCCCTGCTAAATATAAACTTTTTGTTCTCCAGGAGAGCTTTTCTACCAGGCCCAGTCGCCAGATGAGGGGGCTCTGGTGACCGCAGCCAGAAACTTTGGATTTGTCTTCCGCTCACGAACACCAGACAGTATTTCCATCGTGGAAATGGGAAAGCAATGCAACTATGAACTCCTGGCCATCCTGGATTTCAACAATGTCCGCAAGAGGATGTCAGTCATAGGTATATACATACTATATATGTATCTATATATCTGTATATGCTTTCCTATTTAGCTCTCATACAGACTGCTCTTTTTTCCACTGCAATTTGAAACATTGTTTGTTTTCATGTATGTACATTTTTGTATGCAGTGAGGAGTCCAGAGGGCAAGCTGTCTCTTTACTGTAAAGGTGCCGACACAATCATCTACGAAAGGCTGCACCAGTCCTGCAGCAAGCTGATGGATGTCACGACAGAGCATCTTAATGTTAGTATTATTTCTGTGTGTGTGTTCAAAGAGAGATATTTGACTCTGCTAGGCTATGTCAACTGCATTTGTATGTAGTTCATCCCTACATGCATTTGGATTTGGGATGAACTTGCTTCCCCGGAGCAACAAATTATTGAATTTATATACAAGTATCTCTGATAATCATGATGAAAAACCTTAATTTGTATAATACTTTGCACTGTCCAAAATGTCTGAGCGAGTGCAAAGATAACCAGGTTCAATCTCCACTAATGACCCAAATTTGAGGCCGTACTGACAGAATAAAGAGACATAACATAATAGATGTTTTTAAGTTCATTTTAAAGCAGCAGTTCAAACTAGTGGATTGTTAAGTGGAGTTGAGTACACATTAATTCTTGAGCAATATAAGGCTGTAAAGGTAACAGGCACAACCTCTCACATAATACTTTAAGTAAAGTGCTGTAAGTATAGCACTATTTTTAAACAAACGTGTCGGTACGTTCTTTGTCTTACTGACAGGAAAGGAAATAAAAGATTTAAATTCATGCTTTATGGAAGGAGTTTGTTTGTGTGGGTTTGATATAAGATAAATTGCAGTTCTCATAGTCATCATAAATGGGGATAGATATCCACCACAGCTTCATTTGACTTTATTTGCCTTGTTTTAAATATTTGTGTTTGGACAACAGCAGAGCTGTAGCGCAGGTACGTCAGAAAAAGCTGCCATGTTCAAAGTGCCTTTCTTTATTCCTCCTTCTTCTACGTCTGTTCTTTTAGGGAAGTTTTGGGAAAGTTCTGATTAATTTCTCGCTGTCATTTTTGCTCCTCTAATCTTGAACTGAGCAAGAGTTTGACTTTTGTTTATATGTGCAAATGCCTTGAGCTTGTGTGTGCGTTTGTGTATATGTGTGTGTGTACCTTCTAGTATCCAGCGTTCATCCATATAAGTATACGCATGTGGAATTTCTGCAGGAATTTGCAGGGGATGGGCTGCGGACTCTTGCTCTTGCTTACAAGGATCTGGATGAGGAGTACTTTAACCAGTGGATACAGCGCCACCATGAGGCCAACACTGCACTGGAGGATAGAGAGGGCAAACTGGACCAGTTGTATGAGGAGATAGAGAAGGATCTCCTGGTAAGACGATAAAGGCAGCTCATACTGTAAAAACATAACTGTGTGGTAAAATGAACAGCATTCTGATTATGTGTGTGTTCTGTGTGTGTTCAGCTGCTTGGAGCAACAGCCATAGAGGACAAGTTGCAAGATGGAGTACCTCAGACTATCGAGCAGCTGTCTAAGGCTGACATCAAAATCTGGGTTTTGACCGGTGACAAGCAAGGTACATAACTTTGAATAAGATGAAAGTTAATGCGTATGGGGAACAGACTCCAGTCCACACACGGTGATGTTGATTGTCTGTGTTGCAGAAACCGCAGAGAACATTGGTTACTCATGCAACTTGCTACGGGAAGAGATGAATGATGTCTTCATCATCTCGGGCAACTCACTTGAGGATGTCCAGCAGGAACTGAGGTCAGAGGAAATCTTAGACTAAACATGTTTTACTATCTCATTATGACAGGTTTTCATATACTGTTGATTTTTTTTCTAGAAATGCCCGAACCTCCATGAAGCCAGATGCAGCTGAGAATTCAGAGTTTTTACCCGAAATGGATAAAGGTGTGAAAGTGGTCACAGATGAGGTGGTGAATGGGGAGTACGGCCTGGTCATCAATGGACATAGTTTGGTACATACATACATACAATTTCAGTTTATGTGCATGCTGTCACTCTCAAACTTTAAAAGATGTGCTTACTTTGTAACTGGCGAGTTGCTGCCGTATGCAAATGCTGTCCTCAGTTTCTTACTTAGAGCCTAATTTTTTATTGAGTATGAAAGATGTGTTTATTTGATGAAACAAGCTCTTCTGGAAGTCCAATAAAATAAAAGTACTGTAGCTACGGTGGGGAACTTTTTTTTTCTATCCATGAAACTTTATTTTGAAAGACATTATGATTTAAAATCATCAAACAGCGATGCAAAAAAAGCCTGACCTTTTTCTTGTGCTCATGTTCCAGTCTTTGTTAACAGTCATGGCTCTGTCAGTCACACGTTTTTTATTGCCTGTCTTCTTCTAAGCTCACCTTTTTCTTACCCCCTCTGTCCCTCAGGCATACGCTTTGGAGCACAGCCTGGAGCTGGAGTTCCTAAGGACGGCATGCATGTGCAAAGCAGTGATCTGCTGCAGGGTGACTCCTCTGCAGAAGGCTCAGGTGGTCGAGCTGGTCAAGAAGTACAAGAAGGCAGTCACACTGGCAATTGGGGATGGAGCCAATGATGTCAGCATGATCAAAGGTAGCAGAAGAAACTCAAACTGCTTCATATGAACCTCCTGTTTGTTCTCCAATGCTTTCCCAAGTTTATTTATATATATATATATATATATATATATATATTAATTAATTAATTAGTCTTTCTTCATTCTCATTTTTTTCCCCACACAGCGGCTCATATAGGTGTGGGCATCTCAGGCCAGGAGGGCATGCAGGCTGTGCTGTCCAGCGATTACTCCTTTGCCCAGTTCCGTTTCCTGCAGCGCCTCCTGCTGGTGCACGGCCGTTGGTCCTACCTGCGCATGTGCAAGTTCTTGCGCTACTTCTTCTACAAAAACTTCACCTTCACCTTCGTCCATTTCTGGTTTGCCTTCTTCTGTGGTTTCTCTGCGCAGGTGAGAGACGAGTAGTTACAAAATTATGATCGAGCCATTGCAGAAATGCCTTTAACCTGCATTTTCCTTGTAGTCAAGTTAGACTAAACATAATATGACATTCAATCTGTAAATAATTATATATAAACACTCACTTCATTGTGTGTCATGAAAAGGCAGAACAAACCAGTTAGAGAAGTCATAGTGAGATCTGAATTTTAGTATGTAAATGAGAATGGAAGGGGTAGAAAAACCCCCAAACTGTACTAAAACTCTGAACAGCAGACATATTATTAACGATTTGTCTTTATACAGTAATTTTAAAAAATGAGACATGAAGCAGAATAACACCAGTTACACCAGAGCCTAGGTACGGTCAGTGTAAATAAGAAAAATACCAAATTATTTTGAAAGGAAAATAAGAGATACAAAAAATAACATCAGTTTACAAATTTCAAATACGATGCTGCACATTTTGAATGATAATGTGAAGTCTGTTAATGTACTTCATTTCAATTGAGTCCAAAATTGAAGAAGTTGGTTAAAGGTCCACTTCTGTTTTTGCTTTTCAGACTGTGTATGATGAGTGGTTTATAACGCTCTACAATCTGATGTACACAGCACTACCTGTACTGGGAATGAGTCTATTTGATCAGGTAATGGGATCATCTGTATGCATGAAAATATCATGGCCATAAATCTGAGCTCAAATTAATTCCTTCCCGCCCAAAAAAAAAGAAAGAAAAAGAAAACCCCCGAAAACAAACCCAAACCAACTAAAAAAGGATCTAATGTCTTTGTCTCCCCCTGCTGGTTAGGATGTGAATGATGTGTGGAGTTTCCAGCATCCTCAGCTCTATGTTCCAGGTCAACTCAACCTGTACTTCAGCAAGAAGTCCTTCTTCAAATGCGCCCTCCACAGCTGCTACAGCTCCTTGGTGCTCTTTTTTATCCCCTATGCTGCTATGTATGACACAGTGAGGGATGATGGGAAGGACATCGCTGACTACCAGTCCTTCGCCCTCCTCACTCAGACATGTCTGCTGTTTGCCGTCAGCATCCAGGTATCCAGAAACCTTTCTTTTGCATAATTTTTCAGATGTTTATTTGTTTATTATAAAACGTATATAACTATAGAACCTGCTGGCTGTCTTTGCCCATAGCTGGGGTTTGAGATGTCCTACTGGACGGCAGTTAACACGTTCTTCGTGTTGGGAAGCCTGGCGATGTACTTTGCTGTCACATTCACCATGTACAGTAACGGCATGTTCACCATATTGCCATCAGCCTTCCCTTTCATAGGTGAGTGACAAACTTGCCATCTCTGACAGCTTTGAGTATCCAATCCATAAATGTAACAATGTGGTTTTTTTGACTGCATGTCTGCTCCGGCTGCTCACTCTTTTATATGAGGCTAAAGTTAATCTCAAGTAATTCAAATAAGACTAACAGTGTTTGAATTGTGTTTGGTATCTTTGCAGAACGTCTGCTTTATGAGGTCACGTGGTAGTGGCTTTCAACATGTTTGTTTTTCTCACTAAATTGATCTACATAGTCTTGGAAAGTTGTAAAATTTGGGATAAATACTTCTTTTTTTCCCCGCTTATTCTCTATATACAAAATCAACATTCAATTTTTCTTAAATTGAAACAGTTCTGTTTTAATACTTTAAAATGTTGAAACATTACTTTTTTTTACATAAAATCTCCTTCTTGATTTAAAGGCCTTTCTTTTTAGGCTACCACAATGTGCAACAATATTTGACAGTCTGAGTGTCTTTAGACTGGGAAAAGCTGAGACACCGTTTAAAGTAACACACAATCCTCTAACGCTGGGCATGCACTGTGCCATTTCTGGCCCATTTTGAGCCGATTTTTCAGTCGTGCGACCGTTTTGGTGATTGGCCCGAGTTTCGCCTTCATCATGTGTCGTGCATCGTGTAGTATACGTGGGGTAACGAGAAGTGATTAACACCTCACGACCAGCTCCCGATCATCAGTCGTTTGGTCGTAAGAAAATCCAACCTGTTTGAAATCCTGTCTGCCGCCGTGAGGGTGTCACCGCAGCCTCTCACACTGCGCACACGCAAACACAGAAATGAAAGTGAAAAGATGGCGCAGCACGGCAGTGCGGCGTGTGATCTGGACACAAGCGATGAAAGCACAACTTGTAGAACTTTGGCAAGCTCATCTGAGCTATTTCGATGTGGCCTCACAAAATTATCACGACCGCAACAACCATGAAAATAGTTGGATGGACAATGCTGCTCAATCACAGCTGCCCGATTAATGTTTTTCATTAGCAATTTAGCAGAGTTGATGGTGGTGGTGTGCGTGTCTGTGTGAGTGAAAGACAGAGAGCAAGAGGCAGATTTTGTGTTATAACCTTCATTTTATGGACGCACAGTGTGAGCACTCAGGTCGCATCAGAGCATCGGGCTGTATAGTGGGAGACCCTGCATCGTGACCTACGAACTTCTAACCCCTGCGAGTCAATCGTACAGTTTGAGCTGAATAACGCGACTGAAAAAAATCGCACAGTGCATGCCCAGCTTAAGAGCTTTCACTGCTTCACCCTGGTGTTTTACAGTAGATACCTCTATATATAAGGCTGGAGCCCACCAAAACAACTCCCTGATAACGACTGTGTGATGACTATTCTTCCCGTCCCATGAAGGCCACCTGGGTTGGCTGGCAGACTGTTTACTTAGCCTGATAGTGCGAAGGACACTGTCTCCGCTGAACTCTGGACACACACACACACACACTTACACTGACAAGCACTCACTCATCCCCCTCCCTTTCCAACGCCTTCGATGCTTGTGCCCTACCGGGGAAGATAGCAGTCAACTGGACCAGCGCAGATGCTGCAGGACCGGATGCGCTGTCTACGCCGGCTCTCTCTTACCCTTTACCCGCCCCTGTTGCTTGTCTCGTGTTTCTATGGTGTATTGATAGTCATGTGCTTTTGTGCTGAGGTGTTTTTTCTGTTATCAAACTGTTCTCCCACCAGGAGCTCAGTCTGAGTGGAGTTTTTTTTTCTCCTCCTCTTACCTCATGTAGTGTATTTTCGTTGTTTTTTCCTATCAGCCTACCTTTCTGACATGTCTCCCCAATGTGATGTTTGTGTAAAGTTGGTCAGAAGGTTCCTTTGTGAGTGCGCATGCGCCATTAGCGTGCTGCCTGCTGTAACCCCTAATTTCCCTCGGGATGAATAAAGTATTCTGATTCTGATTCTGATTCTGATACTGAGGTGTCAGTATTTAAGGAGGTCTGAAATGACAAGGCAATGGAGCCTTTTTGGGTCACAATGATCTGTGGCGACCTGGCTTGTTGTCTAGGAAAAATAATTTTAAGACTATTTAAAATGATTTTAATAACAAGATATTTATAAGAGATAATTAAAAAACCTCTTTGGGGGGAAAGGATAAATTTGAGAACAGAGATACTGCACTCTAACACATCACCTGTAATACAATCTCTTAAAATGAGTATTTCGATGTGAGGACAGCCTGGTCTTACTAAATGTTCACGTGTGTCTAAACATTTAAAATGATATTTACCCCAAGTTATTTTCTTTTTGTTTTGATTATTTTGCCTCAACATGAACATTTGTAACCTTTAGTAAAGTGGAGCTATTACACCTATTACCTTTTTTTATTTGTGGACTCCACGAATACTAATTATCCTTTCTAATGACTCATCTGTTGTTAGGAGAATAATCCAATATTCTTCATGTTTTCATTGCTCTGAGGGTTAACAGGTTAATTTGATATCCATAAAATAGAACAGAATTCATATATAGGGATAAAAGTCTGGGCCAGGAGTACTGTAAATAAAAACTCTTCACACCTGTAATAATACAAACCTTATGTATGTGTGTGTTTATTCAGGAACAGCACGAAACTCCCTGAACCAGCCCAACGTTTGGCTGACGATCTTCCTCACTTCCATCCTGTGTGTCCTTCCCGTCATTACCAACCGTTTCCTGATGATTCAGCTCTGCCCCACCATCAATGATAAGGTAGCAGAGGAGATGCAGCTCTACCTGCTGTGCTTGACTATCATGGGAAACTCACACCTCCATTTTTTTAGGTGTTAGACTTTTTAAGAATCTGCCGGGAAGCTGGTTTAGGGCAGTGAGACGCTTCCTCCTCTCAGTGTGACTTTCGGTTTCTGAGGAAATCATCTTCAGTGTCCTTTTTAAACTATTGCTAATAAACAAGTGTCAAAAAACAGGGAAAAGGTCATTTTACAGTAACGTTTTACTCACAACAAAGTAATCTAGAAACATGGCATAGAAAACTACTCGAAACTAATTCATCGTACTTCAACAGCTAACTTGCCAAAAACAAGTACAGGTTAAAAAGCAGAGCTTATTGAGAATCAAGGGTCAGTGAGTTGAATTGCAGTTTGAGGGTGCAACCTGAATTCTGTGTACCTGAGATACAAGATAGACAAACAAGACGTGATTCATCCTTTAACTAGTTTATTTGGATAGATGTGTTTACTCCTGAGATTCAAACCCACGGCTCTCTGAGGAGTTTCTCAAAGGATTTGTCTTTTTAAAGGTTTTCTCACATATACAATATGTTTAAGATGGACCTTCTGGCTTCTTATTTAACTAAATGTTTCCTTAAAACACCCACTCCTGCATTATAACTGTCTCATTTCCTCCCCAAATGTTAGGTTATGTTCAAAGTGAGGCAGGCAAAAGCAACACCTGCTCCACCAACTCGACGTGCCCGCATCCGTCGCACCAGCTCCCGCCGTTCGGGCTACGCCTTCTCGCACGCACAGGGCTATGGGGACCTGGTGACATCGGGTCGGTTCCTGCGGCGTCCTGCCCTGACACGATCTTCTGGTTTCACCCACGCAGGCCGCACCACTACTAGCTTCAGTCCAATGGGACGATCGGCCGGTTACAGCCCAACGGGACGTCCTCAGAATAACAAGGTCCCAGACGTGGAGGTGACTTCCCTGCAGATGTATAGGACAATCACAGATTCTGCTCCCTGATGGACAGCACATTTAGGACTCTGTGGAGAAATTTGGGAGCAAATAATTAACTACTGACTGGAGAGCTACATGATGTTGGCAGCCAGAAGTGTTCAAAGGTCCTATTTGTTGCAATGAAGAGCTTGCTTGGGCTTTCCAGAGAAGTTCATGTCAAAGATTTTTCATACCTACACAGAAGACGAGGTTTGAAGAGTACATGACTTTAGCTCCTTACATTTTTCTCTGAAATGGTGTCATCAAAGGGAACTACAGCAACAAATGTAGCCACTTATGATGGGTATATGAATCGTCTTCTTAAGATGCCAGCGGATGAGAGGGTGATTAATGAAAGCTTTCTGTCAATATAGATAACAACCGGGTGCTTTGTCTTCAAATAGGAAAGGAAACAATATGTCATCATGTTTACAGGCTACCCAGTCCACCTGGGAGTCCAGCTGGAAAGCAGTGTTTGCAGAGGAAATAACGAGCAAAGCCATGTTGCACAAGATATTGACTTTTTAAAATCTTTTTAAAGCATTTTATTTTCTTAATTTGAAAGCTGTACAAGCGGTCAGCACTTTGGCTGTGTCACAGTGGCAGTGGGGAATAACCAAACGTATCATAAACTGCTTCTTCTAATACAATACCATATTAAGGGCCCAGGGGTGGAGTGGGGTGTAATACTCAGAGAAGAAAACTCATAAATTTATAAGAGAAATGTCGAGGAATCGCATCACTTAAATTTAAGGTTTGGTAAAACCAAAAAGTCACAGAAAGTAGATTTTGGTATGTTGATAGAGTCAGTTGAGACTTATTTAAACACTGTTATTGATCCAAAAATGAATTAAAACATTTCAATGGAGAGAAATGTCGTTGGCGTTGTAGCAACATTTGTACAAAATTTAAATTTGTGAGGTCTCTGCCCCATAATGAGTTTATTTATTTTATTAAAGTTGAGCGCCCTGAATACCCAGAGGTGGGTAGAGTAGCCAAACATTGTACTCAAGTAATAGTAGCACTACCTCAACATAGTTTTACTCAAGTAAAAGTAAAAAGTAGCCATCCAAGAAATTACTCAAGTAAGAGTAAAAAAGTATTTAGTGAAAATGGCTACTTGAGTACTGAGTAACTGATAATAACATCTGATTTAATGTTTAAAAATGAGCCAATCAGACAGACAAAAATCTGAAGTTTAATACTGAAAAGCAAAATAAAAATACTACATATAAAAATAAAAACATAATTACAAAATAATAAATCTAATCTTTTCAAAATCATTATGAAACTAATATTTAGAGAAGGTAATATAAATGTTGCTAGAATTGGGTAAAGTACTTCCAGTAACAATACATGGTGATACTTTACTTCTCCAAATGGCACAACAGGCTCAGCAGATAGAATAACATTAAAACAACAAACCTTATGTACAAACAAGAAGTCTCACTTTGACATAAACTGTAGGTCTGTGTCTGTGTCTCGTGCATTTTTGGTTATTATTTTGTTTATTATTGTTTATTATTCATTAAATTAAGTTACTCACACTGAGTAGAGTAGCAAGAATTTCTTCCTCAAGTAAGAGTAACAAGACTTCATAATATTATTACTCGAGTAAAAGTAAAAAGTACAGTGTAGAAAAACTCCTTGAAAGCATTTTTTTCCTCCAAAACGTTACTCAAGTAAATGTAACTGAGTAAATGTAATTAGTTACTACCCACCACTGTTAATACCCCATAATACACCAAAATAAAAAGCAATAATAATGTTTATATGGCCATAATATTCCAGGTTTACACTTTGTGGTTTGTTTGTTTTTATTTGTGTTTATTGTTTTCTTGTGTGCTGAAAGCATTTCACCAAACTTGCCAAATTTGGGAAAACTTGGCAAAAAATATCTTTTTTTTTTATTTACATCCAAACTGTTTAGATATTTAAATAATAAAATAAATCCTGGAGTATAATGAGGTATACTCTTTGCTTCAAGTAAGTTATTGCTTACCTAAAACAAATTATTAGTAAAGGTCAATTTCTTATGAAGCCCCACAGCCCACTGCCCGTTTTTGATTTCTGCCACATTTGATTGATATTAAACACCTGTTCAATGATCCCAGTCTGCTGCTTTTAAGGATAAATTGCAAAATAAATGTGAGGAACTCACGAGATAATTGAAGAGATATGTGAAAAGTACATACAAATATTTTGGACATTGTATCAGTATTCATCAGCGTGTAAACAGAATTAACGAGAAGGTATGACTCCTTGGTTGAATGACTCCAAACATTCCCAGCTTGGTGACAAATGTGGGAATGGTGTTCAAGGCTTTTACGTCAATATCTTATAAATCAAAATCAACCCAAACTTTATCTCATTATAAGAGAGTGGACCAAAAATAACTTTTGCAGTTATACATTAACAAACCCTTTCATGTTTATGTGGCTGTGCTGTAGTCATCAAATGGTGCAACATGTGGAGCATAGTGTAAATAAGTTAAAGGGCATATCCTACTTGAACAGCACGGGGATACCAACCCAAAGGTTTCCGGTCTACCGGCTTATTATTTTTTACCAAAAATTAAAGGACAGATTGTTCTTTATGTTTCCACAAAGTGGTCTTCAATTTTCTGCAGTGCAACTTTATATTCCTTCCTTTTGATTTACGTTTTGGTTACAGCAGCTGATGCATCCAGATGTTGTCTGGAGCTTGTTTCTAACAGACTGAATTGAGTTCCGGCATCCCGGTGTGTCTGAAACACACCTTCTGTGGCAGATTGTGCCTCCTCACTAATGTCCGATTTTCCTCTGCCATTAAACTAGCAAAACCAAAAGGGGAACCTGTTCCTCATCGAACAAGAAAGTGGACTCTGATGGCTGTATAGAACCTAATCCAAGTAAGACATGCTGTAGAAACTTGATAACATCTACCTGTGTTTGGGAGGTTTATCACAATGTACACACACTACAGAGTTGATTAAGAAATCCTTTAATCCGTTCAGGGACACATTTGGCTTCACATTTGTCTTCATGCCACTGAGCACCTGTTTTGTTTTTTGTCTTTTTCGTGCATTAAAACCGAACAAGGTTTAAAAACACTGCTCAGATCATTCCTATGGACTGTGCTGTATAAATAATAATATTTATACCTCATTGTATTTATCAGATCGCGTGCTTGGTAATCACTTTCATTTGAATTTCATGTATTTGCTTTAAGTTGTAATGTATGTCTGCATTTGTCTTTATCACCATCTCTTTCTTCAAGTGTTGTATCAGCCTGCTAAAAATTGGAGCAAAAGAAAACGCACATGCTGCCTTATTATTCAGATAAAATGATATTTTCTTACTTTTCTTATTTTATGCAACTAAGAATGTTTGATCAAAGATAAAGCTCTTTCTGATATCTCCTTCATGTTGTTTTGTACCTTAAAACGTTTTTACTGCAATAAAAAGATTTGAAAGATCAACATACTTCATCGTTACACTCTTTACTTGTTTTTGTTATTAATACGTTGCACTACTTTCTCAGTAAGTTAATAGTAAGTAATAAAAATGCTGCAAAGTGACACTATAGCTGGAGTTTTCTTCCACTGCAGTTATACTTGCACATAATTGGAACATAAGAAAAAGCAGAAGATGTTTTTCGTCTTTCAGTCTACAACAACCGTTTTATCGTAACCGCCTCAAATGTTCCTTAACCTGCTGATTTTTTAACCTGTTCTGATGTCATGACATTTTTGTGAACCTTGATCTCTGCCTACTTTCTGGTTTTGCTTGCTGTTTTCCATTTGTTTTAATAAATTACCACAGAGAGCTCCTGCCAACATACACTGTCTGAGACGTTATAATAAAAAACCCAAAACAAAGGTAGTTAACTAAAGCTGCAGAGCATCATTCAAAGGGACAGTCCCCTCTCTAAATCAAAATAATGGTTCCCCTCATTGTCATTCAGTGTCACTCAGTTCCATAACATTCAGCAGCACTATAGATTTTATACATTGAATCTGAAAAGTGGCCCTCACATCTTTTCTCTAAAAGTTTTAAAGTAGAATAGATGAGTTGTGATAGTGGGCGATACTACATGAATCCTTCTCCTTATGTCAGTCACCAAACACACTATGTACCTTGTCATTAATACTATGTAATCAACCCTTTTCACATTTGCAAACCTCAATTCAATTGGGTAAATATCACAATGTTACATTGAAAAGCAACATAATTAGTTGGATATTTTAGCGTCTAAGAATAATTCATAGCGAATGATCAGATTTCAATCTAATCCACCTGTTTTAGGGTGGAGCTTTTAGTTGTCAAACCAGAGGAAAAACTTAAAGAACCATTTGTGGCAAAGCAGATAAGACGAGAGATGAGATCACATAGAGGCAGTCCACTAAATTATCAAGCACTTAAAGTAACATTATTCAGTACAGACACTGGAAAATCACCCTGCCACTCCACAGACCTGCACACGAAGCAAACTGGTAACAGAGTTGTTTCATATTAAAGTTTTTGAATTGATGCAAACCCTCCCTTTACTGCACAGACTAAGCACAGAGCATCATGTGCCACAGTTTCACACATGGAGAACAGATTTGTAGTCCGTGGCATCAATGTAGTGGCAGCCATCCTGTTTATAGTTAATCCTGTTAAATGCTGCCATCCATATCAGTATGCTCTGTTTGCAGTGTCCATTGGCATTCTTTTAAGTGTGCTACTGCAAAGCACGCAAAGCATCCATGAAACGCATGAAAAACTACATTGTGAAAACTAGTTCTTGTTTTTCCAGCTAGCTTCAGTATTTCCTCCCTCATTCTTCCTCACCTGGTACAACCTCTCTCCTCTCCCTCTCTTCATCCTCCTCACTCAGCTACAAACTAGAAAATAACAAAAATATAATCTTATGATTATAAGAGCAAGTGGGGGATCCACAGTTGACAACAGGACAAAACACTGCTAAGTTATGTGAAATCATCAGAATTGAATGTGGGTGAAATAGAAGCTACAGCTTTATAATAATTGGAGAATTTGACTACATGTCGACTCTTACCCGCTTCTTTTTGCTCTGTCTTTCTTTGCTCTCTCCTCTCCTCCCTCTGTCTTTGTGCTGTCACCCAAAAGTTAAATATTACAGTGAATAAAGATGATGACATTTACGAAGGTGGGTAGTAAAACTCGCTTTAATGAATACCTGGAAACGATGGAGGAAATGAAATACACTGATTTCCAAGTGATTGGTTTGAGCGTAAGCTGAAACTTGGTGTGAAACCAGGAGGAAAATTTCTCCTCTCCGTTGATCCTTTAATCAGCATCACTGTGTTCAGGTGTGTATGAGCTTTTAAACAGCCTAGCCGGAGTGTTGGGCCAGTGGGTGATTTGACTAAAGCCGTTTCCGCCTTTCATTCAAATACGAAAGCGAGAAGTTGAGCTGGACAGAAGTCAAAACCAACTTTGGCAGTTACAGTTAAACCCGAAGGGTCGTTTTATCCGAGGCACCGACTCATAATGGTGAAGCGTGGGGCAAGAAAAGGCTGCAAATAGCGATGATTATGAGCGGTAAGAGCAGTTTTCTCTGCACGCTCACCACACCTCACTCATAAATCAAACAATTTTACGTTTGTTGTTTATACACCAGCGCATACACTGGGCAGAACGACTTGTCGTAGAGGTTTTACACATCGAGAAAGGTTTAAGTCGAATTCGGCTTTGTGTTGTGTAAAGTTGTGACGAAAGAACTGATCGTTTCTGATCTTTGCTGTCTTTTAATTCCCACTCCAGCTGTTTTACATGAAGTAAATGGTGTCATCGTTTTATCCTCTTTATGGTTAAAGAGTGTAATGTGTTGGTTTTGTTGTTGATGAAGATTCAAGTTTTGTTTTGGTTTTCCGAGCTAACTTTATGCCCCACTTAACTCTTCACCTAACACCTTGTTGTGGATCATCGTTTCCATCTTGAAAACTTGGCCTACTGCAATATAAGAAAACATCTGAAATGCCGCAACATTATTTATATGTATCCATATTGATGAACTCCTTATGGGGGTAATTTTAAAAACGCCACACAGACTGGCTTTTGTGACTCATTCATATTTGTGTCCACTCTTTTAGGAAATGCCAGTCTTTATGTAAATACGAAAAAATACTAACCTCATAGAGGATGACTCATGTAAAAGTTTTTGGAGTTCAGTTACACGTTAAAGCATCTGAGGTGATTCCTGCTCAGTGTGCTTTAGACTGTCACAGCGAGCAGGCCGGTGTTATTTTGCATGACATTTGCCTTTTGTAAATAAACCGGACAATGCAAATTCCTGTGCAGTTGGATACTCTGTGGAACGTGGCTCTAGCACCATGTTGTTTATTAAAACACAGACTGTAATTCAGTTTTACGTAAAGCTATGCAAACCAGTGGAAACATGTTGCCAGTTTAATACAGAGCTGATGTGAGAGAACCACAGGAGGTGGTACCGGTAAGCGCTTTCTTTGTTTGTTTTTTAATGTCGACTGCTAGAAATCCTTAGTTTTGAAAATTAAAAACTATTCCAGGTGCCTTGAGCACCCTATATGTATATTTTAAAGTCATTTGTGTCAATTTCTTTATACATGCAAAATGCATGTATAAAGAAAAATGCTCTATACAGAGAGTTCTTAAGAACGAGAACTAAAGATGCTGAAATCAGATACAAAAGATATAAAAATAGGTTAACTAATATACTTAGATTTAGTAAAAAGGAATACTATAAGAAGCAATTAGATATAAATAGAAATAATAATAATAATAAAAGATTATGGGAAATCCTGAACAGTGTTATAAAATGTGGGACTGGACAAAAGAACTATCCCAAGTATTTCATTTGTAATGACCATGAAGAATACAATATGGATGTTGTGGCAAATAGTCTCAATGAATTCTTTGTAACTGCTGGACCAAATTTAGCAAGAACAATCACTCATCCTGGGAAAGCACAGGAAAAACCCGATACACTGATTGACAGAATATGGATTTCTGTCAATGTTTCTCACAGCCGTTGATGAAAATGAAGTTCTTGAAATTGTCAAAAAATGTAAAAATCACAAATCTTTGGATTGTAATGATATTGATATGATAGTGGTTAAAAGAGTCATTGAGGCTATTATAAAACCATTTACATACATCTGTAATTTATCATTTCAAACTGGTCGATTTCCAGACAGAATGAAAATAGCAAAAGTTATACCTCTATACAAATCTGGAAACAAACACCATTTCACAAACTACAGGCCTGTCTCTTTACTACCTCAATTCTCAAAAGTTCTTGAAAAACTGTTTAAAAACAGACTGGAAAAATTTATAGATAAACATAAACTACTCACTGAGAGTCAGTACGGATTCAGATCAAGCAGATCAACATCATCGGCACTATTAGATTCAATAGAATACATCACAAATTCCATAGACAAAAAGCAATATGTGGCTGGGTTATTCATAGACTTGACAAAGGCATTTGACACTATAGATCATGATATATTAATAAGAAAACTGGAACGTTATGGTGTCAGAGGGGTAGTTTTAGATTGGGTCCGGAGTTATTTAAGTGACAGAAAGCAGTTTGTGAAAATAAATGGTGGTTGCTCCTTATGTATGGACATTGCTTGTGGTGTACCCCAAGGGTCAGTTTTGGGTCCAAAATTCTTCAACTTGTACATTAACGACATCTGTAAAGTGTCCAAAGTATTAAAAATGGTTCTCTTTGCTGACGATACAAACATTTTTTGCTCTGGTGATGATCTGCAGAATTTATTGGAGGATATGACTAATGAAATAAGTAAAGTGAAGTTCTGGCTTGATAAAAACAAATTATCATTAAATTTGAATAAATCTAAACTGATGTTATTTGGAAATAGTAGTTTAAATACAAATGCAAAGATTCAAATAAATGGTGTTGATATTGAAAGAGTCAGTGAAAATAAATTTCTGGGGGTAATAATAGATGAAAAACTTAACTGGAGAGCTCACGTAAGATATGTTCATTCCAAAGTATCACGAAGCATTGCAGTACTAAACAAGGCAAAACAGGTATTCGACAGAACATCACTTCATATTCTCTACTGTTCACTGGTTTCACCATACTTAAGCTATTGTGCAGAGGTCTGGGGCAATAACTATAAAACCACATTACATTCACTTTTTACTCTTCAAAAAAAAGCAATTCGAATCATCCACAATGCAGGTTATAGGGAACATACAAACTCACTATTTTTGCAGTCTGAAATATTGAAAATTGACGATATAGTGAAATTCCAAACAGCACAAATTCTATTCAAAGCAAAAAATAAAGAACTGCCAGGTAATATTCAGAGTATGTTTTTTTTTTTTTTTTTTTTGAAAGAAGGAAGTTATAATTTAAGGGGTTTTTGTAACTTCAAAACAATGAAGGTACGTACTACAAGAAAAGGCTTTTGTGTTTCTGTTCAAGGAGTGAAACTATGGAACAAACTGAATATGGAATTAAAGCAATGTCCAAACATAAAACTGTTCAAAAAGAGTTATAAAAATATGATCTTCTCGATCTATAAAGAAAAGGAAAATATTTAAATTAAGTGAATGTCTCTATTTAAAAACAAACAAACAAACAAAAAATTCATGATGTGATATTATAGTATATAGTATATCAGAAATCTGTTCACTATTTTTATTACAAATTATATCAGTAAGGAAGCTGACTAAATATTCACTGATAATTTATGGCAAAGGGGTGGGATTAAATAAGTGTATACTTCTTCCCACTCCCTTTCAACATGTAAATTAATCAGAATGGTTTTTTGTATGTAATTTGTATAGTATATTTTTTTCTCTCTTATTTCTTTTCTAAATGTACTTGTATATTGTTCACATGTTGAAATAAATTACCTGTCAATCAATCAATTTCAGACTGAGGTCTTAAAGATCAAACGTGTGGTCAAAAGTTTGGTAGAGAAGTGTATGTGGACTTTGTGTTTGAGACAGCATGAATGTGAATGTAGAAGTGTGCTTTGCCTGCAAAGCTGGAATGGCTTCAGTGAAAAGCTTTTGTGCTTTTTGGTGCTTTTTGTTGCATTTTGAATTCGCAAACTGTCAGTTTGTCCTTTTCTGCAGTTTCTAAGAAAGTGGCGTATTTTTTTATGCACAGGCCCTTGGAAATTGGTAGTTTTAAAATAGTTGAATATAGTTTTATGCAGATCTGATGTTTTAAGGAGAAGCACTCTTGTGTCTGCTTCACCAGCAGCAGCACTGATATAGGTGAGCAAAATTGTTAAGTGCCCACAACAGCCATAAATATGATGCGTAAGCTACTTCTGCCTCTTCAGATTGCAGTATTTAAACAATAGTATCCAGTACACATTTATGCCCCTCGATACCTGTGTTTACATAAATATTGTGTTAACCTCGCTTCTTGGGTCACAGTTGGTCTTTCAGTATAATAATAATAATAATAATAATAATAATGATAATAATGATAATAATGATGATGATGTATACTTTATTGATCCCCGTGGGGAAATTCCTCTCTGCATTTAACCCATTCACTCAGTGAAGCAGTGGGCAGCCACTGGGCGCCCGGGGAGCAGTGTGTAGGGACGGTACCTCAGGGTAGCCGTTCAGTGGATTTGAACCCCCGACCTTCTGATCATGGGGCCACCACTCTACCTACTGAGCTATCCCTGTCCCTTTTTAAAGAAAAGGAAAAAAAAAAAAAAAAAAATTTTAAAGAGTTTTTTTTTTTTTTTTTTTTTTTTTTTAAATTTTTATTTAAAGAGGTTTTTCTAAGAGTGCATTAACACAAAAACATTTTTTTGACCATGCTGAAAAACTCCAGCTGTGAGTGCTTCGGAATCTGGAGTATCTTGTCAGCTGAGACACTCTGGTTGCTATGTTACAAAATATCCAGTCGATATTACAGGTATCTGACTTTGACCTTGGCTGTTGCTCTGCTGGTAGAACCACACTGAAGAAAATGTCCAAATGTTATTTCTATTATAAATTATATTAAAAAGATATTAGTGTAGGGCAGGGAACATTGGCATCAAACTGGGAATAACTTTATTTTAATGGTTCACACAGGGGAAATGCTAATGTCGGTGTTTAGATTCAATTGAGGCAATAAGATTTAATAGTGGTAGTTTTGGTTATTGACAGTGTGTTTCCTTTTTAGAGTGTGGAAAGGGTGTGATGATCTGAAGATTAGGGAGCAGCAGCATCCCTCTGTCCAGTCTGTTAATCCATAACTGATGCGTCTTGTCCCTGGTTACTGCTGAAGGCTCAAGCTTCATCTCGTTGCAGCTTTGTTGTTCCTGTGTTGTCAGCTTGTCAGCGCGTCAGCACATGAGACATGAATCCCTACGGAAATGAATATCTTGATTCTCATTTGAGTGGTGCCGCAGCATCTCGAAGTTCACCCCACGAATTGGCTTTAGCGCCATCGTGCGATCAGTCTTCTCCAGTCATCCACCCAGATAATAGTTCTGCTACAGTTTCAGGCCACAACATTCCTCCACACGAGGCCTCATCAGACCAAGAAGGTCCCCAAACCCTGGTCCGATCGCCAAGTTCTACATTCCCGCTTCCAGCTTCAAATCCAGACTTCAGTGTTGGAGCCAGGTCTCAGTCTGATCTAGCTTCAGTCTCTACCCCAGAACCTGGTTTCACAGCAAATCCCTACTCTGCGTTTGGCACCCCGTCTTCATATCAGATCTCTGTGATCATCCCCTCCACAGACCTCCATCCCATTCCCCTCCCAACTCAGTGCTCTGAGGAAAACTGTCCAGACTTGGAGTGTGCCATCTGCTTCAGTCAATTCAACAATGTCTTCCGCTGCCCCAAGATGCTGCAGTGCAAGCATACGTTCTGTCTGGAGTGCCTGGCTCGCATGAACGTCAAGTCGGCCGAGCCCAACGCCATTCAGTGTCCGCTGTGCCGCAGCTTTACACCCTTGCCTTCCCTCGGCCTGCCAAAACTGGCCACAGACTCAGATGTTTTGTCTTACCTTCCAGCTGCTATGCAGAGAGTCTACAGCATCCGTTTCCTCCGCAGCAAAGGGAAGCTGGAGGTCAAAAGGTCAGTGAGGGTGAAAGCCTTCTTCTTGCCTTTTTGTCCAAGTGGTTCTTTGAAAGTTCAACTATTTTCTTACTAGATTTCCCCAGTATTGCAAAGGAAAAACTGAATAGCAGGAATATTTTAATACTCATATTAATCTTAATGTTGTTTTGGAGTGAAATCAACAAGTCGCGCTGTTTATCTGAAATGTATTTTACTGGTGATAGTAGAGCTGTGAAATTGGGTCGGAGCAATATATCAGTTATTAATCAGCAAAAGGTGTGTGTATAGATGGATTGTGTAGTTTTTTTCTAAATATTTTTGCACTGGTAACTGCGCAGAACTAAATTATTTAAATAAATGCATAAAACATTTAGTTTGAATTTATTTAATTTTTGTTTTTAAGGTCTACTGACGGACAACGTCGGTGGCCTCGGCAGTCGCTAACGTCTCTGAGATCCATCCACCGCTCTCTGGACGTGGGCATTCCCAGTGGGAACGCAGAAGGTCACGGTCATTCACGCGGCACTGTGTTCAGACTGACGAGACACCCGGTGTGTCGTGCCTTACTCCTAACATCTGTGGTGATGATGATGGTGCTTCTGACTGGTGTCATTATCTTCCTCCTCACCTACCGCAATTAACTGAGTGACATCTTGTCCTGCAAAGTCTTTTATAAAAATTGGTGTCATGTCACGTAAAAAAAAATTCTCCTTAATCACACAAAGCAACAGCTTTTCCTGCTGCTATTTAAAGACTGATCCAGATGTGCAATAAACATCACTATTTGAGGCGGTGTTGGATTAAACAGCTTATAACTAGCCAATGAGCTTCAAAGCAAAGAGCTCCTTTTTAAATACAAAACTGCAGAAACTGGATAAAGACAACTGAGAAGCTAGAAGAGGGTGGACTTTTAATCGTGAACATAACACTTCAGCTTCTAATAACTGCCCAGGTATCTTTTCTTGTTTTATTCCTTAGTTTTACAAACTATCAATGCACTTTTATCTGCCTCCCCTGTGCCAAAGGCTCTACATGATCAGCTTGCTGTTGATAACTTGATTAACATAACATCTTGTTGTTCAAGCCATGAAATGGTCAAGAACGGACAGTAGTGGGAAAGAAAGTAGATCCAGTTGATTTTCATTGTAGCATTTTTGCAAATCTTTGTGTTTGATGTTTTAAAAAAAGCTTTATATTAAAGATGAGGGATGACGCACTAAGAGCAAAAACTGGTTGTCAGGTTCAAAATGCATGTTAAAGTCTTCATGGCTTACATTTAACCGCTAAAAAGAATTGTTTTGCAATTTTGTTACTATCATTTAATAAGTTAAAGCCATTATTATAGACTATAGTTTTGGTCTGGTTGCCTGACTTTAACCACGAGATTCTTTAAACTTACCACAAGCTATTGCCTTCTTCCTTCCTTGTTCTGCTCTGTGTACGTGTGTTGTTTTATTTTTGCAGCACAGTTCCCCCCCCCCCCCCCCGGGAAACTTTGAGCACTTTAAAGGGGTGAAACCTGAAGTGTGAATGTTGCACGTTTGATTCATACGTGTATTGCTAACAACAGGTTTCATTTAGTTGGAGCTGCAGCTTGGGTTTCATGCAAATCACCTGAACCGCAATTTGCGCACATTGCATTTTCATAGATGCTGGATCATTTTTGTGTTTTCAGCATCAACACTGTAGGGTTTTCCATGCACGTAGTTTTACTTTAATATGTCTAGGGTTCGAGTTATCTGCTGCTTAATTCTTCATAGCCACAATGGAATGACTTGAAGGCTTATCCATTTAGTTTTAGATCAATATCCACTTAACTCTTCTCCTCTTTGACAATTTTTTTTTTTTTTTTTTTTTTTTTTTTTTTTTTAAATATGCATATTTGTTTTTCTATGCTGTGAGTACTATGAACTAAACTGTTATAAATTATCCAAGGATATGCAGCTCATTTTTGAAAAGGCAAAACGGGGGTATGTGGGTAAAATCGCCTTTAAATGTGTGAACTTTGGGTTTGCATGTCATATTCTGTTACATTCAGCAAGCGGCTGAGCTGTGGGATGTCTGGTGAATGTTGCCCCAATATACAAAATATTTGCTCTAATACTGCAGATTCTCACTCCAGTTGATATTATATTAATCTACACCTCTGACATCAAGCAACACCTGTCGTAAAACTATTTTGACTTGCAAATCAAAGATGAAAATGCTGCTGCTCCCCCCCCCCCAGCCATGCCTTCTAAAATGTATACCCAAAAACCAAGTTTTAACTGCAGATTCGAACAGTTGTTTATGACTGACAGCGTGAATATATTTAAAAGTTTACCATCCTATTTTCCTGTTTTGTGTTTGTTTGTTTTTGTTGTGTGGTTTTTTTCTTTTCTTTTTTTTTCTTTTTTAAAATGCACGAGAAAGTCTTTCAGGTTCTTTTGTGAATAAATGGTGAAGTGAAAAATAAATGATTTTATATATTTTATGTAACTGTTTAGGGAAAGCTTGCAAAAAATTTTTGTGATACTAAAATAAATTTCTTTGTTTTTAATTTGTCATTGTCCTTATTATGCATTTATTATATTTTAAATACAAAATGTTGCTTGGGTTTTTGTTTTTTGCGTTTGTATCAAGGTTGGACTGTATCAACCTTATTTGGAAAACCACTTTCAAATTAAATTAATCTCTCTGATGGTACCTGCTGGCTGGCTATGGCAGGTGGAGCAATAGCATCATATAAAGTAAAGTTTATGTCTAAACAAGAAGCCACTGTGTCCTTGTTGGCCGGTCTTCCTTTGTTACTTCTCTTCTTTTCACCTTTTCTATCCATTAGCCTCCCAAAAATAGAGTATTGTCTCATTAATATATCAGAAGTGCAGCAGCACAGTGTGTTTGCCAAGAGAGCAGTGAACATAATTTCAGTGATGAATTGTTTTAGCCCAGGAACTATAGAGGTTTTGGTGGTTGTTTTTCTTTTTTGACCAGAAATTTTATTTTACTTTGATTCACGCTTGAACTCACTTTTTACACTTTTAAAGACTTGAATTGCTTGAATTTCAACAAAAACTTAAATAAAATCAAGGCCTTCTACATCATGCAATAGTGAACCAAAGTGTTGCTAAAACGGCTCACACACCCCAGAAGTTTGAATGATTTTTCTTATTGTTTGTTTGTTCAGTTTAAGGAAGTTAACAGACTTTTCCATAAATGATAAAATGGAAAATTCTGTACATTTACAGTATACTCTGTACTATTTATGGACATTACCTTCAGCTATAAAACAGAAAATTCCATTTATTCACAGTATATATATTTTTTTATCATTAACAGAATTTTTCCATCAATAGAAAAATCCAAAGTTCTGTTTATATTACAGGCAATTCCTTTCACTGTAACTCATTAAATGTGCTTCTTTATATCCTTAACCTTACAATTATGACCTAATACAACATTTGCTCAAACATTTTGGCAAATTTTAAATTGAAACTCAAATTGAAACTTTTTTTAATTAATTTGTGTTTAGTACACAACATTGGTAAGTAAAATACTCTTTATTCTCCTCAGTTCAAAAGTATACTAAAATATTATGACACCATCCATCTTGTCATACAATGACTTAAGGAGGTAATGCATTTAAAAAAAAAAAAAAAAATTTAAAATTTGAGCTTTCTTTTTTTTTTTTTTTTCCCTTGAAATCAGTTTGTTCTCATGTGTGTTCGGAGAGCCGGTTACATGACAGCGCAGGATTTATTAATTATTATTATTAATATTTAACTATTAATCAAAGTTTTGCTGAACATAAGGATCTGGTTTGCATCAGTCACATGACTACCATTAACCAATGATCACCCTTGATGCTGGTTACGAGCTAGAACGAGCTCGCAAAGAGCACGCGCATTTTTGCCATCTAAGCGGTGCAGGAGAAACAGAAATTAATTGGGAGACGCAGACTGATACAACAAAAACAGTAAGTTGGGTATACAGTGTAGACGATAGCGTTCGGGAGTATAAGTAGTGCTGGTCATAGCTGCTAGCTAACTGGCTAAGGGTGCCATTGGGTCTGTAGCTCTGTCTACCGTTTTAGGGAACATATTTCATTTTAAAGTAAGTTACAGGGATTTTCCTGCCTTTCTGGAGGACTTATATTTCAATAAAAACTGTATAATATGCATATCCACATAATTATGGATTATTGTAATTATATCTGTTTATACATTTTCGATATTGTCTTCAGTGATTTTCATTTCTTTAGACTCTACTTCAGGCCAGAGTTTGTCAAACATTTGTACCTTGAAAGTTTCACCAGGGAGGAGCACTGCTTTTTCTTTGGCCTGTAAAATGACACCATCAAAATGTCTAGGTGTACGGCGTAATCCTTAGGAAATTCCCAAGTTGGTACACTGATTGGCTATCCTGTGGCACGGTCAACTGCATCTACGGGGCTGGCAGGACTTGACTGTTGCCTGCAGCACATCCACAGGTTTTTGAGTTTATTCTTGAACCAACATCCACATGCAATTTCAAGAGCCGTCTGCCTTGGCTTGACTGTTTTTCTGCCAGCAGTGGCAGTGACAGAGGAGACGTCGAGTGCAGGGGTGCCCTGGGAAGACCTCAGATCTGCAGCTGTCGACTGCGAGCACAGGTCCACCATGTTTCCTACAAAATTAGAGAGCTGTTCTGTGGTGACGTCGTCTGGGCAACCTGACAGAAACTCATCCCACTTCTCAGGTGTAATGTTGTTGAACAATTGCCCTACAAGTGATGTATATTTATATATATGTACACCTATATCTATATATATATCTCTCTCTATATATATATATATCTCTCTATATATATATCTCTCTATATATATATCTCTCTATATATATATATCTCTATATATATATATCTCTCTCTATATATCTCTCTCTATATATATATCTCTCTATATATATATCTCTCTATATATATATATATCTCTATATATATATATATCTCTATATATATATATATATCTCTATATATATATATATATATATCTCTATATATATATATATATCTCTATATATATATATCTCTATATATATATCTATATATATCTCTATATATATATCTATATATATATCTATATATATATATATAGCAAGATAGAGGTAGAGAGATATAATATCCCTTGGTTGTGACGTCAAAGTGCGTCACAACCAAACTAAACTGTTGCCTATCAACCGCTACACGTCTCTGGCTGAATGCCCAGAACATTTTTTTTTTTAATGTAGAAAAAATGTAGGGCCTATATCAGGGGTGGGCAACTCGCTGTGCTGGATCAAGGACACATCTAAAACCTGCAGGACACCTGCCCTCGAGGCCTGGAGTTGCCCTTCCCTGGTCTATATGGTCCATCAAAGTGATGTTTGAAGTAAGTGATATGGTTGACAAACTGAAGCTTTCTGGGAAATATTGAAATGATATTAAAATGTGCTCTAATATTAAAATGTGCTGAAATCCACACCATGTTCAAAGATTTTATTAGAATCATGTGTGTAGGCTGGATTTCAAAAGGTAACTATAAACCATCCAACCCGATCTGGAAGTGCCAAAAACAGCCTTTATCTGGTGTTGACATGTTTTCCACGTCCCTCCTGATGGCTTCGTCCCAGAGTCAGAAAGATGCATGTTAGTTTTACTAGTATCTGGTGCTAAATTTTCCACGGATGTGAGCTGTAAAGTGCTTAAGGTGTAAATAAATAAAAATGAATATGTATTGTATGCATTGTATGTACGTGTAGTTAAATGTGGTTTGCTAAAAGTACTTGACTGATCAGTAAGATTATAAAAGTACTAAAGACACAACTTTACGGCATCAAAAAGCCAGGAACAGTTCCAGCAATGCCTTGCTCCATGCAGATGTTAGTGTAATGTGGATAACCGACTGCTAAAGGGTTGTTTTACAAAAAAAGATGACTTCTGAACAGGGCAACAAAGTATTAAACACTTATAAATAGAGCAGTTCATATATTTATCTGTAGTCAGTTATGTGGCTGGAAAACTGGGCAGCCGGAAAGATCAGATGTATACTTTTCTGTTGTTATCATTTCAAGAGGAATATTTGAAACGTAAACCTACACCATGTTGCTCAATTTCCTCAGAATCATCTGTGTGGCCTGAAATTAAAAAGGTAACATCAAACCATAAGGTTCGCCTGCTTGCAGAGCTTCCAGGACCAAAAATTACCGCCGTGTAGAGTTGGCATGTTTCCTCTGTGCTGTCTCTGGTTTCTTTACCTCCCACATTCCGAAGGCATGCATGTTAGCTTAGTTTTTGATCGATGATAACTTGATACAATGAATTCCAGTCTCTTTCCCCCCCAAAAAAAACATGTTTACGCTCTGGTACAAAAATCGATTTTGGCTTCTTTGGACAGTTTCCATTTTCATAACTCTGCTAAGGGTGAACTGTTTTATTATTCTCTACTTGTAATCGGAAGTAACTGTCTGCTCTTGATTAGCAAGTCTGATATTTTATTAGTTTGTTATTTAGTGATAATTAGCGAGGGAGATTTCGATCAAACCTACCAATCTGATGTGCGTGATCCTGGATCAAGCCTTCTCAGTTCTTATTTTAAATCTGAATTATTACGCCTTTATATTTGGCACATTTTGAATAAAAATTAACCCATACTAATAATCCACTTTATTGTTGTACCTGTTGGATTCGGCAGGTGGAGCTGTAGCACCAACATATGAAGTAAGATTTGTGCCTAAAGAGGCTGTTACACATCACCTGGATCAGAAATCTACCTTACAGGACAGATATGTCAGTTATAAAGTAGGCATAGTAAAAAGGCATAGTACTAACACACAATATGTATCTGGCCACATACAAGAGAGAAAGAGTCACATGTTTCATTGATATGTTGGTTTCCACATATGTGCAAAAGTGATCAGGTCACTGATGAAAATGACCTGGTTGGGAAAGATTCTCTGATTAAATGTGCAGAGGCAAAGATACCATGTACACACAGCCTTATTTACAGACTAAAAATATATATAAATTGCACAAAATTATTTTTTATTTAGGAAAAAGGAGAAATCAAATCTTACTCATTCAGTAGATTAGTGGGGCGGTTTACACATTTGCCTAACATGCTAGAGATCTTCTGTTTGACCCCAGGAGGAGACAGAAGTCCTATGCACCTGAGGATTCATTTGTTGTCTAGTTCCTCCTAAATCATTTGAAGTCATCCCCTCTGGTTTCCTTTGTCATATAATTTTCCCACTCATCTCAGAATGAAAGAGGAAAAAAATGTATGTCTCTCTCATTTCAGAGGAATATTTGAAAAGTAAACCCCTTACATGATTTCTTGAGAATCACCTGTGTGGGCTGGAATTAAAGAGGTAACTTCAAACCACAAGGGTGCCTCCAGGGCTGAAAAATGAACCCAGTGTGAAAGAAGCGAGTTTCTGTGGTATTTTCCCCTGTGCCTCCTTTAGGTACTTTGACTTCCTCCCACAGTCCAAAGGCATGCATGTTAGCTTAATTAGTGGTTGTTGATGAACTGGCCATGACTGAATCACATAAAATTCTACATAATTAATAAATAATCCAGACTTCACAGCATTAAAAAACGTTGTTCAAGTGCAAAAATCAACTTTACAGTTCTTCCACCTCTACACTTTCATGGTTGAAATGGCCTAAAGCTGAAACAAAGCTTTAAAAATCTGAAGCAATAACCTGCTCAGGACGTCCTCAGGGTTGATTGTTTGAAAAGTCTCCACTCAAACACGTGATGTGAAACAAAATAGTTTCTCACGGTGAGTCGGCTGCAATGTCTTTAATATGTCCTTTATGATTGTGTGGGTGGGTGTACACAGGTGTGTTAAGAGGTGATTTTGTACTTGATATCAGTGCACACACCTTAAAAACACCATGAACAATGAAACAACCTTGTAGCCATAGAGACCAGTCATCCTGCACAGATTTGCCTCAAAGTATCCGAGGGAAGTGTCCACCTGTCAGTCTCGCAAGATCTAAAGGGGGAAAAATCCCGGAAACATAAGATCAACTAAATCCAGGTTGGTGCTCCAAGCCCTTTCGCTACCCTGAGCTCTACAGCATCAGCTCATTTGGTCAAAGGGCTACTCTGAACCAGCAGAGGTCGCTATCACTTTTTCTGTGACGTGTCATGGCCTGACACGGTGAATGATGGTGATCCAAAGCACTTACTATCAAAAAAGAGAACAACAAAAGGAATAACATGAAATGTGGTGAGGATGAGCTGGAATGCACTTCAGAATGCATGATGCAGAGGTATATAATGAGACCCATCACATTTCTCAGTTTCTACAACCTCGAGTCCTTTCTTTACCTACTTACCTTATGCGGAGACACAAGGAGAGAGGAACTGAAGCAACAAGTATAATTAAGTAGCCATGCTTTTGTAGCGATCACCTTTAAGAAATGTCAATTAAACATTTAAACGTTTTATCTTTAACTGTATTCAGAAGGTGACGCATCATTCTTATGTATTCTTATGTATCATGTGTTCCTGTTGTGTTGTAATTTCTTAGTAAAAGACTAAGTCTTAGTAAGTAGACTTCTGTGAAGGATAAGTCTGTGCATCTTCACTCCTAGTTCCTCTTTCTTGCTTCCTAGAAATGAGATATCCTTGATGACAGTGCACTGAGATTGATTTTTGGGTCACATGGGGGAAGACAGAAAGGAGAGAAGGTAATAAACCACGCAAGCAGAGAAGCAAAACAAAATAAGTAATAATAAGTGATTGCCCGTATTTCATCAGACCCACACGAAAAATCTGCTGTGATGCACATTTCAACACCTCCTTAATGACTGTCCAACCAAGAGGGATGACATCAGTAACAATTTTCTCAAGGAATTTCAAAGGAACTGCAGGAGGAAGTGAACCAGGTCACCATCAGTCCATGTCGGTTCAGGGCCAGGGTTTTTGGTTGGGTTCAAGTTGACACAATTTTAACCAAATAGAAAACCTTTTAAGAGAAAAGCTGTAGAGACAAAACTGATATGAGGCTTTGTTCCCAATGTAACATCTCGTAGTAGCTTGTAGTAGAGAGGAGCTGGACCTGAACCTTTGTAGTAACATTTTGCATCCAACATTTAATTTTTTCCAACTTCTTTCTTTCATTCCTCAGACACAAGTACAGCAGACATAAATGTGCAAAAAAGAGAAAAAAAGTTATACAAATAAAATTACAATAAAAAACTTTTCATCCCCACTTTTCTTCCAGGTGTATGAATCTCTTATATATTTTTACAATGCACTGTTTGCCTTCATATAGACCCATATAAAAAAGAAATAACCATTTCACTCAGTAGCTCCTGGAACAGTCTGACATTTTCTGTAAGCGAGGACAGGAGAGGACGGCAACATTTCTTTGGTGCGTTGACCTCATTCAGAACACTTTCATTTTTCTGCCCAACACACACACACACACACACACACACACACACACACACACACACACACACACACACACACACACACATTTTGTTTGTATGATAGAAGGCTTGTTGTTGACGAAGGATGGAAGAACATCCACATTGTCTCATGATGATTTGCCTCTTTCCCAGGATTCCATGGTGTACGTGGGCACGTGGGCGGGACTGGATGGTCAGCTAGTCTGGTTTTCCTCAGAAAGAACAGGCCTGATGCCACTAATGGGAGCTCCACAAAGGAGAAAACTGCTTTTGTTACGTTATAGTTAATATTCTGTGTAATTGGATACAATTAGCTAATTATTTGGCATTGGATCCATCAGAGTTCTATTGCATAAACACTTAAATTAGTTTTGAAATTTCTTAAATGAAGTGTTTTCAGCAACGTGATTTGCTTTATTAACTATTACCAAATAAGTAGGATTCAAAGTTAAGGTTAAGAAAAGTGGGTATCACTGATAGCGTTTCATTTAGAGTCTGAACAATCAGCTTTATTAAAGAGTAAACCTGTGGTTTGATCAGATCTGACTTGCAGAGAAAAAACCCACATAGTCAGATGTTGATTATAATTTCTAAACTAATTTGTCCCCTTAATCATCTGATGATTAATGCACAACCCTTCCTGGTCATATGGACACCAGGCATGGTTGTGACTGTCCTCATGTCTACAGTCCCCTGCGTCTCGTGCACAATCTTCATTAAAATGTGAGAGCCCCCACCACCCAACCAGTCGCTGCACATGGCTGACCCTCCCTGAGCCTTGTTCTGCAGGCAGTTTCTTCCTATAAAAAGGGAGATTTTCCTTCCCACTGTCGCCAAGTGTTTGCTCAAAGTGGATTGTTTCAATCTAGGGAATTTCTCTGAATTATTGTACTGTGTTTACCTTATAATCTAAACTCTCTTGAGGCAACGGTTGCTTTGATTTGGTGCTATATAATAAAACAGAATTCAATTTCACTGAGTTTGTGCTAAAGAAAAACTGTGGTGAAGCACAGACATGCGGCTTATTTGGGCAGTTTACTCATTATTTTTTTATCAGTCACGGAGGCACCTTTACCTGTTGTTGTTGGGAGTGTTCAAGATCCATGCTTGGGTATGGTTGTGCCAGTCATATTGAAGCCAAGTGTAGTTTCAATATTAGTGAAAAACTTGGATTTGAAATCCAGAAAAAGTAAAATTATGCCCTTACTCAAGCTAAAGCAAGTTGTTTCTGACCCCTGTCAGAAAATAAACAAATTCATAAATACACCGATGTAACAGAAGCAAACATTTGTGCAATGTATGGTTTTACTCATTATATATATATAAGATAACTCAGAACGAGCAGAGCTACTGTAACAGGCTGCCACACACGGGGGGCACCGGAAGAAATATATTTTCCAGTTTTTTTTAAAGAACTTTAAATTCTGTTTTATTGTAGTTATGACTGTCTATTTCCATGAAAACTGTGTGTGAATCATAATAAACTCATACTGTGTAAAATTCTCTGGCTTTTGGATCCAGAGTGGTGAATGTAACTGTGAGGGGAGAGTCACCCTCTGCAGGAAAAACACTGTTGAGCCAGTTTATTAAAAACAGATGTCTATGCTATTAATTATGTCTATGTGTGCTGCAGAAAAGCTTGTAAAACCCACAAGTGTATCGGAGCCTCGTGACTTGTATACGTATGTGTGTATGCGTGTGAGTATGGGTATTCCAGATTGGCCTCAACTTCCTGTTTGACCTAAGTCAACAGACTCACACATACAGCTGTAGCACTGCTGCTACGTCATGTTGCATCACTCGCCAACACTCACTGCTGCTGACCGTTCAATGTGCTTTCCTGTGCACTCAGAGTCACCTAGGAATTTTTTTGTAGTGAAATCTGAGGCTGCGTGCATTTTATCCAGTCGTGAAATCGCACTTTGGCGAAAAAAATAAATGGAGGAATGCAGAGGTCGCAGCAAATGTATGCAGGCCAAAATAGCTTAAACAGTGTACACCATGTGAGATTTTTTAAGAGCACAGACAGGTTGTCGTCTGAACTATCAGCTTATGCGGGCTGTCGTACATACATACCAGTATGATTAAAACTTCAACAGTGAGGTTTAATTGCCAGATTTGGATGATGACTATACCGTGCAGATTATGACGCGTGTGGGAATAAAACTTTAATCATTAATAATTCCTGAGACGAACACAAATTTTTAAACGCTGATGTTTTTCTTTATGTGGACATGACCTGACATACAGATTTGGACGTGTTAAATGCTTAAACGTGCTCTCAAGTCAGTATGTTTGTAGACAAATACATCAGCATTTAGAGGAAATGCAGGAACAGAATTCTAGGTTTTTTTATTTTCTTGCTGGATTTGGGTTCAGCAGACTGATGAGGTGGAGGGTCCTGCTTCTGCATGAGTGTCCCGAGAAGCCAGGTCAGATGGGTTAGACCTATCATCAGAGGCTGCGGTCAATGCCTTGTGACAGCCGGGTTTCCTGAGAGATTTATAAAGAAGCATAATGAAACAAAATCCAACCGCACAGTTTCTTTTTTAGCACTTCTAATTCTTAGAGGCACAAAAATATTATTGAGAAATGACATCACAACCAACAACCTAATTAATCTCACACTCCTTTTACTTCTGTTTTTGTCCTCTACCCACTCCAAAATCATACTGAGGATGTTGAACTCCCTAATGCTCCACTTTATTCCCTTTCGTAAGAGTTTTTTCTCAGCAAACGGCTGCCTGCTGATCAATGATGATGAGTCGTCTCTATTTTCTGAGGCGGCTGAGGTCCTTCGACATCTGTCTGACAATGCTCAGGATTTTCTATGAGTTGTGGCTAGTGCTATTCTCTATGTTGTTGCATGCTGTGGGAGCAGGTTCAGTGTCGCAGATACCAAAAAAAGACTCAATAAACTGATTGGCCAGTAATGTTGTGGGGATGGAGCTGGATTCCCTTAAGGTGGTGTTGAATGTTGTCCAAGATAAAGACAATGCTGAATAATACCTCCCACCCACTCCATGACATGTTGGCTAGCCACAGGAGCACATTCAGTGAGAGACTGAGATTACCTAAAAGCACCACTGAACGACCTGTGGCCATCTCCCTGTACAACTCCTCCATCTAATACACTGTAAGCCAGTGGCAGCTGGCTGCTGGTGGACTGATGTCCTGCACCAGAGACGTACCTCCATCTGGGTCGAGGTAAGAAGCCAAGATCGCCCGGCCTGTAGCGGCTCAACAAAAACAGTGGATCTGTGCCAAGGTTCAAAGTCTCTGGGCTGAGGACAAATAGAATGACAGGACTGTTGTTATTAATTAACATTTTTTTGCGTGTTATCATTTTCTACTTTACCTTAGCACTTTATCTTTTCTTTTTGAGAAAAAAACATATCATGGTGTTTTTGAAACCAAAACAAAAGTCACAGCAACTAAGCAAAAGCTTATTTATAGAGGCGTACATTGTTTTTTGACTATTTTGAGGCCAACTGGGAGATAATCTGGCTCTCATGGGCCTCAGTCGGGCAAAGATCCAGTTCACTGCTATGAAGAACCTGGCAGCTTTCAGCAGATATCAGGCCACCATTTTCACGACTCATTACACTAACATACACAAACCGGGCAAAGTGTTTCCAAGCACCTGACTGTTCTGGGGCCAGATGTCTGCAGTTTCTGCCCTCGACTGCTCTTCTCTGGGGAATTATAAAGAGCGGACTCTGTTCCATGGGATGTGTTGCTTTCCAGGATCTCACGCAGCTTCTGGATCTTCCCCTGAGCCTCAGAGAATTTCTCTAAGCCCTTCAGAGGACAGAGAACAAAACCATTATCTCGGTGGATGAGACAGTGTACACATTAGCGGGTAAGTCACAAAATAATATTTTGTTCTCATAATACTATAGCGTTAAAAGACAATAAGGCTAATCAGTTAATAGTGTTCACTTCACCCTAGGCCACCTAATGTGAAAGTGTTAGAATTTTGAGTTTCTTTTTGTGTTCAGAAAAAATCAAAGCACTCACCAGTAGTTGGCAAATTACATCTTAGTTAGGTGAAAGATTTATATGAAATCTTGCCTCTTGCAAAACAATAATCAATACAGTGGCTCAAAATTTCACCTAAAATGAATGAGGTTAATGTGAATAGAAGTAAACAAACTTGCAACAAATTACTGAATTTTACTCACATCTGAATCAAAAGATTAGTTCATTATCAGGCATCTGGAGAACTTCAAGACATATTGGGGAGGTCATTTAGCCATTTAAATGAGCTGTGTTGGATCAAGGACATGTCTAAAACCCTCGAGGCCTGAAGTTCCCTGCCCCTAATCTAACGTATCACACACAGAATAACTGTTTCACGATACCATCGTTATTGTTGTGTATGTCTTATGATGCCATTGTATCATTTGTGAATTAACATTTATACCTTCATGCCAGAGTTTTACCTGTTGTGGAATATCTGGATACCTGGTTTCTTGGATGCCTGTCTCAATAGCAGAACATAGGGAGGATTTCCAGCAGTCTTCAATTAATACCAATCAAACTGGACCACCAAGCACAGAACTATCTCCCATACAAACATTATGATATGCTGTGGCTGCAATCAAATGGCTAAAGGCCATAGTTATTGTCAGGCTGTGTTCTTACCATCACAGCAGGTCTCAGAATGTTTGCTGCTTTCTCCATGTCTGCCTTGAGTTGCCTCCTCCTACTCATCTCCTCCTGGAGCTCAGCCTCCAGCTGAGCTGCCTCAGCTTTCTTTTGACTGCACACTTCAGAATCCAAGTTCAGCTGCTGTCTGAAATTATAACACAGAATAAAAGTTGACCCAATGTGGGTGTGGCTCAGTGGTAGAGCATCTGACTGTAGAGAAGCTGTCTCTGTTAAAGTCTCTATTAAAGCTTTTGTATGTTGCTACTATCAGGAAGTTAAAAAAATAATCTTGGAGAAACAGAAATAAATAAAAAGTAAAGAAGTAAAGACCTCAGGTCCTGTTTCTTGGCCAGCAAGAGGCTGTAGTTATTCAGCTGAACCTTGAGCTGCTGGCACTTCTTCGACAGGTGATCTTCTTTCTGTAAATCGGGTGATAAATATGGAGACATGAAGAATGAAAACGAGTTATCAGTTAAAATAGTGTTACAATATTTTAAGGCAATACATATCTTCCCACATGCCTCATTCTACATAATAATAAAAAGCAATAAGACTTGTATGTTGCATGTAGCAATGTAACATCAACTTTTTAAACAGAAGGCAGATGTACCAATTCAAGCTACCACAACCTCTAGGAATTACGCAGGCACATTTATGTCCCTTCTATGCAGACATCGTACCTCCTTGAGTTGGATGATGTCCTGGCTAGCTGCGTGGCTGTCCCTCTTCATGTTTTGTACTTCAAGACAGAGTTCACTCTCTTGGCATTGCAGGATGGATTTCTCTTTCAAGAGTTTAAAGCTCTCTGCTGTAAGCTCCTTGACTTTTTTAAGCACCTCTGCGTGCTGAATCTTCTCCTCCTCAACAATTGCTGAAACTTTATTTTTGATGGAGCTCCACACTTGTTTCTCACAGTCTTGAAACACTCTGTTGTTGGAGAACAGGGGTCAGTAAGTCGACGCAGCATCCAGAGGGAACAACTCCTCCTGCAGTTATAACTGTAGCTTGAATTTAACTCTGCACTAGACCTTACTTTGCCCCCTGTAAATCCAATTGTTTCTGCAGTCTGGCGATGGCAGCTCCATATTCTTCCCTCGTAGTGTATAGCTGCTTCTCAATAAACTCCACGTAGGCCAGTCGCTGTGTCATCCTCTCCCTCTCCTTCTGCTGCTGGTCCAGCTTCTCCTCTGAGTGGTGGAAAGGAGGTGCAAATGAAAACAGGAAGCTAGAAACATCCCAGTGTAAGCTTCACACAGTCTCAACAACGGTTTTGCAAAAATCATGGTTTGGACACTGTGGTTATGATGTTTTTGCAAATCTCTCAAAAAGGCAGACACAAAATTTAAAACAGCAATTTTAAGGTTCAACCCACAATCAAATTAATATATTTTTCTCCTGGTCTGGCTATAAATGTGCACAGTGGTGCAGCAGCTAGCTCATTAGCACTGTTGCCTCTTAGTGAGAAGGTTCCTGGTTTCAAACTCCCGACTGGCTGGGCCTTGTGTGCTCGTCTTGTACCTGTGTGGGTCCAGCTAATCCACCTTCACCCCACCCCAAAGATACACATCTTAGGTTAACTGCTGATTCTAAATTGGGCATGTGGCATGTGGTGGTGCGTCTCTGTGATGGACTGGCCAACTTCTGCCCCATGTTTAGACCAGCTGACTTAACCGAACACAAGATGATGAAAAATAATAAATGATCTGACTCAGCGTCTATCTCACTTTGCAACGTGCTCTTTGACTTGAGTCTGTCCACTTCCTTCTGTAGCTCCTCCTTCTGCTGGTTGAGATGCAGCTTGAGCTCATCGGTTTCCTTTTTGTCAGCTTGCTGCTGATGCTCCAACACCTTACTCAGCTCCGCAACCTTTTTCTCTACTGCATTTGAGGAGTCTGTCAGGTAATTACATATATCGTCCCTGTCCCTCCCCATTGCTCCATACCAAATTCTGAGGTCATCTATCAGTTTCTTCAGCTCGTCACATCTGAGCTGACACCTGCAGTACAAAAAAGGACATATGGGTTTAGAATTTATGAATCTAATATGAGATGCTGAGCTGAAACTGCTGTAGCTGGTACATCAGAATAGTGAAAAAGGAAGTTTTAAGATTTTATAATTGAGGAAGAAATACATTTACTTGGTCCTTACAGAGGGGTGAGGTGAGGTTGACAGGTTAAGGAGGTGAGTTGAGCCTAGAGTCTGAAAGATGGTTATCTTTTTGCCATTGTAACTTTTGCTGAACAGATAACCTGGTCCAGATCATGTCATGTTCAGAGTTTTGCTTTAAAATCATCTGGAAGCGCCACGTTTTCACTAACTCTTTTATTTACAGTATAGAGATATAGAGTCTCTGCTGATGGACTGCATTTATAGCAAATGTAGCTGTTAAGTTTTGTTGTTGTGAAATATGTGTTGTATTGTCATTGGAATTTGCATGTAGGTCTAATCATATTCAGATGGTGATACAGAAAATTTTCTTGTTATTTTATGCATAAATGCTATGTCATTGCCACACTGAAGAAAGTTTCAAGTTCTTGACTCTGATTCTGAAAAAGGATTGTAATGTTGCTTCCTTTTTTACACCTGAGGTAAAGATCATAAGGAAACTACGGGCTCAGATTCAGACGGAGGATTCAAACCCAGGTCAGCTAAAGTTATTCTTCTATATTTTACAGTAAATAGAATTTTTAGCTTTCATAATTAAATTATGGATTTGAGGCTGTTTGTTGTCACTATTTAATTTAATTTAATGTCTTTCAGATTTTTTTAAAATCACATGTAAGAAGAATTGCATAGCAGTTAGGCACCATGTTATTAGTAGCTGGTACTGTAGAAACCTTCAAGATAAAAACAGTCAGTCACAACATAGCTGCCATTTGATCCAAAAGCTGATGAAGCACACACAGATACATGTAACCTATGAAGCTGTTCTATAATCACGTGTTTAAAAGTTTTGGGACATTTTTGGTGGTGGTCAGAGGGCCCGGTGGCGCCTGTGTCCGGCAGCCTCGCCTCTGTCAGTGCGCCCCAGGGCAGCTGTGGCTACAATGTAGCTTGCTATCGCCAGTGTGTGAATGTGTGTGTGAATGGGTGAATGACTGAATGTAGTGTGAAGCGCTTTGGGGTCCTATGGACTAGAAAAGCGCTATACAAATGCAGGCCATTTACCATTTTTGTGTTATGTTAAAAGTCGTTTACCCAACAAGTCAAGTCAAGTCAAGTCAAGTTTATTTATAGAGCACATTTAAAAACAACCAAGGCTGACCAAAGTGCTGTACAGTAAATACAGATAAAAATACAATAGAACACAATTTCGTAATAACACCTCGCTGATAAAAATAAAATAAAATATATAAAACAAATAAATTAAACCTTTCTAAAAGCCAATGAAAAGAGGTGAGTTTTAAGAGCGGTTTTAAAAGTTTCTAGGCTTTTGGAGAGTCTGACGTGAGGAGGTAAACTGTTCCACAGTCTGGGTGCAGCCACAGCAAACGCCCTCTCTCCCTTTGTCTTTAATTTATACCTGGGAACATCTAAAAGCATCAGGTCGGCTGACCTCAAAGATCTCCTGGGGCGATAAGTACTAAGGAGTTCTGACAGGTAAGAAGGTGCAGTGCCATTTAAAACCTTAAAAGCCAGCAATAAGATTTTAAAATCAATCCTAAAGGCAACTGGGAGCCAGTGGAGAGAGCAGAGAACCGGAGTGATGTGGTCTCTTTTTTTTGAACCGGTCAACAGGCGAGCGGCAGCGTTCTGCACCAGTTGAAGGCGATGTAGACAGGAACGATCTAGGCCAGCATAGAGGGAATTGCAGTAGTCTAGCCGTGAAGTAATAAAAGCATGGACCACTCTTTCTAGATCGTTCCTGCAAAGGTAAGACTTGACTTTGGCTAAAATCCGCAAATGATAAAAAGATCCCTTAACTACAGAGCTGATTTGTTTATCAACAGAGGAGCAGCAACATAGAGCAATGGTTTCTTACCTTTCCAGCTCCTTATCTAAGAACTGAATTTGTGTCAAATATAAAGCCTTGTCTCTGTCAGCAGGAACTGTCTCATCTGCCATAGTTGCTGATTTTTCCGCCTTTTTTACGATAAACTTGTTGGTGCTGTGTTTTATCTCCACTCCTTTAACAGCACATTTTCAAATAGCACAGAGAAACGATGTTAGTTGTTGCCAGGATACGCTGCATTCAGGGACCGCTTGAAATATTCAGCGCTTGATGTATTTGCTCTAAATGCAAATGTATATATAGTCTGCTGGTTGTTATGGTTCATTTAAGACTTCAGTTTGTTTTTCGTTTGTTTATTTGCAAAGTTGATTTTCAGTTTACAAATTTAGTAGTCACATTAATGAGATTAATGAATTATCTGAAAGGAAATCTAGCAATTCTAGCAACAATGCCCAGTTATACAGTTATTGTGATAATAATAACTGATTTATTTTATATATTATATTTTAGTTTGTTTTTTTAGTTTAGTTTAGTCATTTATATCATTGTTTACATGTATTGGGATTATCCTGAAGCACCTAATTACTAATTGCATGGTTTTATAGACACTTATAATCACTGTAACTGATAACTGTTTACTGCCCTTAGTTTTCATGCTCCTGAGCTTCTTATCTGTCTACAGAGCCACCTTGCACATGCAGAGGAAACACAGCACCTCTCAAGCTGCAGAGCTGTACATGCTTGTCTGTTGGCTGACAGTCAGTCTGCTCTGGGTTTGATCGCATTACTCCCCATGACAAAAGCTCAGTACTGCTTTGTGAGGTAAAGAACACAAATGCATGGTCTCTGACTATCAACAGGCTTACATTTGTGGGCTTTTAAAGCGTAACTACACCTTCAAATTATGCAGTCACAGCAGATGCATCGCAACAGAGGAAGGAGTTATGAACACTTCACTGCCACTGAATATGTGTGTATATAATTTAGCCTTGACAGTTTTACTGCATTGTTCACCTTTTGTACAGAGAGCAGAGGTTGATGAAAGGTTACATGAAGACTTCAGAAGTTTTTATCAGTCCGTAGATTTTTTTTTTTTCCTCTTCTTCAGTTCTGACAAAATCCCTCAACACAAAAGACGCACCATGAGAGTCGTCCAACCCACGGATCTATTAATACCTGCAAATAGAGGTGCTCCCTGAACATGTGGCTGCCAAACCAAAATGTTTCTCTAATTACTCTGTTTGGTCTCAAACAGACACACAAAGTTCACAAAATCAAGTTGATCTCAATGACTCATTTACTTTGTTCTTTTTTTCATATCACTTGTTTGAATTTGTGACTTTGATTCAGTTTAATTTCTTTAATTTCTTGGTTTCAGGTTATGTTTCCAGTGTAGTTTTTATTGTTTGAAAATATTTAGTCTTCATTTAGTTTTTTGAAGTTGACTCGCAAGCTTGTAGACATCCGAAGTCAAAATTAACAAATACTAAAACTTAGGGTATTTGATTTTTTGGGTGATATGATTTTGTTTTAGTTAGGTTTACAAAATTATTTCAGTTGGTAAACTATAATAACCTTGATCCTTGGTCTTTTGCAGGAAACAGTAGGCGTACATTTTAAAAAGTGAATGTGATGTTTACAAGTTTCTATGTAACAAAGCGTGAAGTCTCATAAAAATCCTAATATGAAGACTACTACTTACTACTTAATTAAATAACAGACCTCAGTAGCTATGTTACAATATGACAACCACAGCTGGGCAAACTAATTATATCTAATTATATTATTTAGAACTAATTATGTGTTTTCAGTTTCTGAAGATTGAGCACGATCTTTCTTTTGGCACAAAGTAAAAATATCAATTCCAATATTCAGTCAGACCTTATAAAAGTAAAATGTTTGGTTAGCTGCGTGTGACTCGAACAGAGTTCAAACCCAGCATACACCTGTGTTTGCATACCTTCAGGTACAGTCAATCATAATCATTGCTGAGGTTTCTCCTATGCACATTGTCATAACCTGTGAAGTGTCCTGCACGCTACCTCCACCACCCACAGATATTCAGCCCGAGGCCGGCATACTGTAACTCAGCTGTCTCTGTGTTATTGTCTGTTTTTCTCTGTTGCATCGGCCCCTGGGAGGACGATGCTGTCAAAATAAAATAATGTGCTCTTTGCACGAAAAGTGAGATGGATATGTTTCCTCACTGAGAAAGGATTAGATGGTGGAAGACATGAGCAGAGAGACAAAACAGCTTGTGGTGGAAAGTGAGGGTGTGGAGGTTAAGACATTCAGCTCTCACGACACGAGTCGTGAGTTCATTTTCTAAAAATATATTTTCCTTTTGTGAAAAACTACAACTCTAGCACTAAGATATTTCATAGAAACTTTAGACAAATTAAACTCTCAGAAAAGGTTCATTCTTTTTTTTTTCCAATGAATTATAAGTTATCAATTATTCCAGCAAGATGCAAAAAACTTTTTGAGTTCTTCCTCTTGGCAAATAATCACTGATTATTTGCATATTAAATTTAATGTGAGTCGAGCAAACACGCACGTACAGAAAACATACAAAAATCTTCATTATCCTTGCATGTAATGCCTTGTCATATCTCACAATATTAAAACCTTTAGCCAGGACTGTCTGCAGTGACAGTTATGTCTCCATGTTTATGCAAAGATTTTTTGTTTTCTGGTATTTGCTGGTCCCAAACCATCTTTGGCTACAACAGCCAGCTTTATACCTCTCTCCTTGTCCTTTGATTACCAATATTTTAATTCTTGACTACTCCTGAACTTTGCCACAGTAAGAGCACCTAAACCTTAACCCTGTCCTATTAACATTAGAGTTTGTGTCCTAGTTGCAGCAACAACAGATAAAAAGAATGAGAGACGAGAACGTGATCTGCTGCAGGCCTCGGGCTGCTGAGCACAGGAGAGGCACACATCGAAATAGCTGCTTAAACAATGTTTTTACCAATCTGTGTGTGAATATGCTACCTGTTTGTTTCCCAGTTGTCATGGCAGCCGGTAATTAAACCTAAAAGCACACCAAGTGTTGCTGAACACAGCAATCAGCTTCTGCTCCTCCTCCAGTTAGTCTCATATTTTGTGTTGACTGGCTGACAATATCACAAAGAGATTTAAAGACATGAAGCGCATGAGACTGGCTCATTTGCTTGCTGTAGTAACACAGTTTTACCTGGCAACAGATGGAAAGTCAGCGCCATCAAACATTTACGTTTTCAGTTTAATTTTCCTTTAGTCAGTAAATCCAATCACACTGCTCTAAAGCATGAGGCCATGGGTATCTAACTCTCTAAAGTAGAATTTTATTAAATTACTTTAAACGAAAAAACCTTTAGGAATTGTTCTAGAGGATTGTGGTGGATGTTTGCAAATTTAAAGAGTGGCAGGTGGTGGCGGTGGTGGAGGTGGAGCATTCATCAGTTGTCATAACACCATAAAGTCAAATACGGACAGGCTGTTCAATTGAAACCCAGTGTGCTCACTGATAAATTCCACTTGGTGCTGCGATTATTATTATTAGCCTTCAAATTACAGGTTGTGCTTTTGGAACAAATATAAACGGATACCTTTTAACTGCCATGACAAAGAAGAACAAAACCTTTAGAAACCACTTACCAACTCAAATTACACCTGACCTTTACCATTTACAACATCCTGAATGCCACTGATGTTGTTAGGATACTAGAATGCTGCTCGCTTATCTCAGCTCAGAAACATTTAGATGTTCCCACAATAATTACAATATTTTCAAGTTATTCACTGCAGGAAAATGTTGTAAATAGAGGTGCACTCTGTAAAGTACATGTAAAGTAGGCCCTTGCATGAATGTAATGCAGTTGCATCTCTCACATGCCCTGCTTATAAAAAGGATGCAATGTTTACAGATGTTGCCTAATCACACCACAGTAATAATGTTGCAGTTATCTTTGTGAGGACCAGTTGGGTTCAGACCACGGCCATCAAACAGACCCCGGGACCAAAGTTGACCTGGCAAAGACTCCAATCTGGCCCACTCACATTTCCAGCTTTGGAAAATGTAAAGGAGTAAAGGTATAAATCTTGGAATTTTAACTGTATTTGCATATGATTTATAAAGTTTCCTACCGAAAAAGACCTCCTTCGTGGCCATGCATATCACACCAACGTAATTAAGTAGCAGATAAACAACTGGGCAATGAGAAACAGAACTTTTAAATTGAATTTACACATTTATCATGCAGAAACACTGAGGTGTACCATACTGTAAGATATCTCAGGGACTAAATGCATAGTTAAACTTCTTTACATTTACAGAAAGGAGAGTTTCACTGGTCCAGCCCCCCTTAAGATCAAAGTAGGCTGTGTGTTCTTTTTAATTATTTTTTTTTTGGATGCCTCTCTTTGTTTTACATGGCTTCAGTGGTCTGAGGGATAAAACTTAGCTCAAATTGGTTAGGTAAATTGGTTAGGTAAATTGGTTAGGTAAATTGGTTAGGCTGCGAGTTTGGCACTAAATTGAGAGGGTTTCATTTAGAGGAGGTAGAAATGTTCTGATATTCAAACCATAATCTTGTTGGATGAAGTTATTATCCACCTACATTTTAAACCAATTATAAGAAGAGTTGGAACGAGGCCCATTTCACAATTTAGATGAATTGAAACTGGAATTTCCCTCTTTCGAAACAAAAGCTAAATAATGAAGCTGAATTCTTTGGGCAGGGTGTTAGCTCCTGTGATTACTGCTCAGGGAAATATTTGTCTGTAGCATTAGGCTGTAATAACTTTGATTTTCAAGCGCTAACCTGCCTTAACCTTTTGTTTCCTGCAGCCCAAAGGCCGAGCCTTTTCCTCTCAGGTATGAACCAGGAGATAGGTATTCCGTCTCCATGCCAGTACAAACGATGTGTAGCTGAGTCTGAAGCATCAAACAGCATTAGGGCTGCTGACAAACATGGAGGATTAAAATAAGAATGAAGGGGAGGAAGTATTGGTTGTCTGTGCCAATCGCATCCCCTCTGATACACAAAGACTTTCTGGTAATCCCACCGCACCAGGATCCCTTTTCCTAGGTAAACCACCTGAATGGAGTGGAATCTTTGGAATGCGTGCCTGTGTGTTCCTGCGCTGAAGAATATGCTATTAGGCAACTGAGTTTTAGTATTCACTAGTAAGCGTGCTTTATCATAAAAATGATGTATTTGTGGTAAAGGATGTGAGGCATTAAATCTCCTCCGGTGGGTTTAGCCTTGAGGGCAAGAGCATTTGAGCGTACGATGGGGGCATCTCCTACACATCATCCTTCTTTTGCATTTTAGTGTTACAAAGTTAGATGGAAAAACGAACACAGTTTTTACCAGAACTTGTTTGGTTTCTTTTAAGCAGAAAGCTCCTTGAATCACGACACTTTCAGTAATTTGAAAAAACAAAACAAACAAACCCGACAAACAACGAATGAATAAATTTATGCCTTGTTAGATACTGGGTTATGATAAAGATCCCATTTTCTAAATTGTTTAATCCTGCTGTGTGTCACAATTCTATTACTTTTAAATCAAAATTATTGTGGCTCTGTCCCTTTAGTTTATTTCTTTTAAACTTCAAATACAAATAAATCACATTTTGCCCTTTTTCAGACAACAAAAAAGCCATGATATAACATAAGAAACAGAACATGAATACAGAACTATAGAAAGTCCAATTTAATGTGATTTTATATTATTGTAGATTCAGACCCAGGTCTTCATATAGTTTGTACAGTTCATACAGTCTGTAGTTTTCCGTGCCATTTATAATATTGGTTTCTGCTTTTCTCTTTGTTTTATACCCACATGTAATTTTCCAAAACATGTAACTAAGGAGTCTTTGCAATTAACATTAATTTACCATTACCATTACCACCACCCATTTACCGTTTCATTTTAAGACAGAAGGATGAGCATGGTGTACCAGACTCGGCAAAGCCATGCCAGTACCTGTCCTACAGAGTCTGAATCATTTCCTTTCATTTGCACAGTGCTGAGTAAGGTTTCTCTAAAAGTTTATATCTGAACTAGGAGAACGCGATGATTAACATTCACGTTGAAATGTGTTACATCTCTAAGGAAAGTGTTTTCAAGAGAAAGAGAACAAGCTGCCTATAATAATATATCACAACCTCAAGTTATTCATGTCCAGCTATTAACAAATCAATGCCTATTATCAATTATGTTTCAACATCTAGCATGCTAGCCTCATTGGATTTTTTCTGTACAAAGTACACTTTAAAAAAAAACCTAAGAAAATAAAATGTATATACACAAAGTGTAGTAGGCTACTAGTCGCTTAAAAGTAAATACTGTCCAGAGTTGACCTGCTTTGGTGGAGGTTTGTGTTTTCAGAGTGCTTCTTGTTTTTAGAAAAACACTAAATTTGCCACAGTAGTGTGTGTTCACACAACTGTGTGACGTGTGAACCATTCACCGTAGAATGTTTTACCTGCTATATTATGTGAACAAAAGAGTGACGTTAATGCTTCCAAAGCACAACGCGTGCACATGAGCTTTGTCTTACGCTACGTTCCTGCGCGCACTAAACAATGCTGATGACAAAAGCTGTTACGTTTTATTTTTTTATCTACCTATACAGGTGCTGGTTTTATTACAGTGTTTATTGTAAAATAATATTTATAAATGTATTTTTATATTATTTTACCCTAATGTTAACAGTCATTGAACAGTTGTGGTCTGTGGGATCAGCTGAGTGTGTTAACATCTTACATCTTTGTTGCTTTTTATTGTCAGTCTAAAATTGATGCAACTAACTGCAACCACAGCAAAAGGATTTCAACAGTATTTTTCTTCTTTTGTCTTTTATATCCTTTTCACTTTCTTTGTGGATCAAACATGAGCTTTGGGTGGGGACAGAAAGATTACATGAGTCTTAATATAAATAGGCTAAAGGACAATACTTGAGTGAAATATTTGTTCCCTTTGGTCAGGGCTTGAACCACTGACACTCCCTAAGTGAATCACAGCTTACGCTCACGTGCTCCTCGGATTTACCCTTTTTCCAAGCTTGGAAAATATTTCTTCTGATTGCATAGCGTGTTCTCGAGATTTTAAAACTGGAAAGTTGAAACAACGGATGCTACTGAGGATGCGTTGACCACACATTGATTTTGACTTGACATACTAAACCCAAACTAGATATAATTAACATACTAAATAAACAGATTAAAACTCCAATAAATGCTCCAAAATATGAGATTGATTATGTGTCATGGTTTGAGTAATTTTAAGAATTTATGATATAAAATGTTCATTTAAAATTGTGATTAGTTCAAAATGAGCGATTAGTTCAAAACCATAACAGTAACATCAAAACATGTTTTTGTTTAACTACAGCTTATCAAAAGAACCCGACAGAAGACCAGCACATCTAATACATGTCAACTGCAAATACAAAGTCATCACTTAAGAGCCTTTGCGAATGTGTTTGATTCATCATAATACAGAACACAGTAATCAATACAATCTTGACTGGAGAAGCAGATAAATAAGAACATATGGATTATGAAATGTTTGAAGGATTTGAGGCTCTGTGAGGCAACTTGAGATTTAACTGTTTGCGAGTTTTAACAGCACACAAAGAAGCTGTAAATGAAGAGAAAAGCAAAAAGTCTGTCTTTCTTACAACAGCCTTTCAAGTGCATGCGACTTATAATGTCAAAATTAGTGGAATCACTGCATGACAGTCGGTGTCCACTCACTGCCTGTTGCATGCAGCACTTTGGGATAAATGACTCTGCAGCTTTACTGTAATGCATTTGATGATATATTGTGTGTCGCGTGCAAAAATACAGACAAAAAGCTAATCAAAGCACCCTGAATACATTCCAGAAATTTCAGCAAATTTCTGTGGTCAAAGCCTGAGGAGAGAGGGAAGACACAAGTTCAGCCCACACGCAAGGAGAGGTGAGGAAACCTGTAGCTTTACTCTTTGAGCTCTAGAATTGTGTGCTTGTCTACTGTGCATCTTTTTTCTGTGGCATTCACCTTTATTGCAGAGGCTGACCATAAAACATGACTTGAATGTACTTTTATTTGATAAAAATCAGTTAGTTGGAGCTCCAGAAGATGTTTTGCTCGTGCTGCCGAAGGAACATATCCGCCAGTGATGATATGTAAAAACCAAAGATAAAAATCCTTCTGAAAAATAAAGTTCCTTCTAAGGAATTGTGGCGTTATACGTGGACCTGTTGAGTCCGTGAGTAAAAATGTTCCGTGTGTAAGGCCCCAGTCAAATGTATTATCAACAAGACACTGTTAGACACATTTCATTAAACTTCATGGCAGAATGGTGATGATGGAGAGTATTTAACTGAGCCAGCAATCCTCAACTTTGCCTTCTGACTTGAGGTGGTAATGCAGCTGCACCATGGATTTTCCCTACAGCAGGGATTTGTAGGGAGGAGGAGGCAGAAAAGCTTCCTTGGGGGGGAAAGGAGTTTGCGTGCATCCAAAAATAATCTTAACTCCTAACAACAATAATTCCCGAGGTGGGTGGCGTCCAACTGGCCAAAGGCAGACTGACAACACCTACTCTGCACATATTTAAAGAGTGTGTGCTTCAAACTCAGACCTAGAACCAGACTGGTGATGAAGATAGATAGGGCAAAACAGATGCATATGCTGCGTGCAAAAACTATCTGAAGTCTGACAAAGAGAAGCAGGAGCTGTTTATAATAGAGACTTCCTGATAATAATATAAAGGTATTAAGATCAGAATACCAAAGCACAGAGAAGCTGAAACATAAGACTAGCAGGACAAAGAAGAAGCTTAAGGGTCGACAATGCCTTTCTCTTCCTGCTGCAAACCTGTGCCTGTTGCCCTGGGGCCTCTGGAAGAATCCAGTACCCTGACAACATCCTACTCTTCTTCTCCACCTCCCTCTCCAACTCGGTTTCGCCGTCCCCGTCGGGTCCTGTATCCAGCCTTTCAGAGCAGGAGGCCCCCACTCAGGGAAGCTCCTGACAAGGCCTGTCGCTGTCTTCTGTTCCTGTCTGTGCTCGTCTTCCTGCAGATCTACACAGAGGAGCCACACACCTGCACAGGTTAGTTTGAGTACACTGACACGCACTGATAAATGAATCATTACATTAATGTCTTTATCTTTCAGAAGTCACTACAAAGTCTCCTTTATGACTGAATTTGATGCAGATCAGTAAAAATTAGTGTAGAGCACTTACTCGTGTCTGGGCGAAGGGTCGTTATGGGTTTATGGCTAAATGGCTATTTTATACAAGATGTCCATACATGTTTTAACCACAAATAAGGGGAATTTAAATAGGCATTTATAGAAAGTGTTGAACTTTAGTTGAACTTTGTTCTTTGAATTTGAATTTAAAATTGTCATTCTGTGGATTCACAAGATATTGGCAAATACACTGTTCATTTTTTGATCAATAATTAAGTGTTAACATACAATACTCTCTTTATATGAAATAAAAACTTATTTTACAGTAATTGAGAGCCAATGCCCAGATCCAGCAGTGTGTCAACTTGAGGCTGGTGATGGGAGCCTAGGCACATCCCAAGGATGGACAGGGGAGGAGCCCTGGAGGATTCAAACAGTGGATCGAGGATCAGAGACACAGGTGGAGTGTGTGGTGGCATGATGGAGGACAAAGTCACTAAATGCGAACAGAGTGAATGAGAAAAGGGTAAAAGAGAGGAATAGCCACACAGACAAGGTTAAGTTCGAATACTGTGTGGAGATGGTTTCCTCTTGAAAACATTTCTACATGCTAGTTTGATTGGGGATGGATAGTGGTGGTTTCCAAAGAATGTGCTCCACCTGTTCTGTCACCGCCACTGAGATGACACTCCAGCTCGACAACAGCAGTTATGTGGGACAGTGAAACGTGGATGAGTACAGTCAAAACTGATAAGAAGGGTAATATTTTCCACTGAAGATGTGTCAGGCAGATCTCAAAGTTAAACTGGTGTGACCACATTACAAACAAGGAAATGTGGAGAAGGACGAAAGCATGAAACAGATGTCACCAGAAGAGAAACAGAAATGAGAAAGGCCTAAGCTTACATGGTGTACAATGTGGCACAAAGACTTGAAGCAAATCAGTAGTGCCCGGCAAAGACACAGGATGACCTATTGTAAATAATAATGTTCAGTCAAAGGCTTACATTTTAACATTTCAAATAATTGTAACTATTTTGTGAATATTTCTGTCTGAGTGTGTAACCCTGTGGTAAAAAGTATGTATTTATTCAGAGAGTGTATTTTTATATAGCAGCACCATCCGTAATTTGTTTGCTACACTCATTTTAACACGCATCATCTGCTTTTTTAAAATAAAGAATAAATTGTTTATGCAAATGCCTCCATAAATACGACCATGCCTTACAGTACCTTTTTCCGTTAGTGTTATGCTTAAAAGATAATGTATTTTTTACTCAATGCATGTGACTAAAAGTATGTGAGTGCTTGTTTCACCACTGGTGTGCAGTAAAAACTCTTTGTATGATGACATGTTTCTGGTTTGACCTGTTCTCTGCTCCGAAACTGATCATTGTTGCAAGAGGCATTTTCAAACCAATCTTCACTCTAACTGCTATGTGAGGTAAACTGAGCAATGCCTGTGTGGGTGTTTACTGTGAGCACAGGGGTCTTTGAGTCACTGACTCATGGGTAATCCCTCAATCAGCCCACGCAGGCTGCTATAACAAACACACACAAGTCTGAGACTGTCAGGTGGAATACGCGACTGGCTGGTATCACTGTGAGAAAGTAGATGTGTTGGCACATGCCCGGTATGTCTACTTGTGTTGAGTTGTAACACCAGCTGATTTCTCTGATACAGTGTTGATGTCGTTATATATAATTTATATTCTGCATTAACTTGGATTACCTTTTGAACTTTAGACTGGAAGATTATGCTACAAAAACAAAAACTGACCAGTGGCACAGAGAAAACTGCTAAAATTAAATAAAATAAAGAGCGTAAATGCAAATATTTGTACAAAGCTTTGTGCAAAAAGCAGTTTTAAAATCGTAATTGGTGTGAATGTGTGTGTGAATGGGTGGATGACTGAATGTAGTGTAAAGCTCTTTGGGGTCCACAGGGACTAAGTAAAGCGCTATACAAATACAGACCATTTACCATTTAATTAAAGCAAATGTGTTATGTTTAATCATTTAGCTTAAAAAAGGTAATGAATTGTAATTTCATGATATTAAACTTCTTTCCAAGAGGAGATTCTATGTGACTGGGGAAATTAATGATAACTTAACAGCACAAATAACACGAAAACCATCATAAACCGTCACATTCAGTCTAGACATTCAAAACATTAGTAGTCAGAAGAAACGGCCTCAAGAAACGACAGAAAGAAGACATCTGCCTCAAGAAGATGATGTCAGTATGGACTCGTAATATTTAGCATTTGTGTCTTGCTGTTTTACATGTCTCTGCATATGATCTCATAAAATTAGTGAGTGCATGAGCTCATCGTGTCATTCAGCAATATGAGCATGTGCATCACCTCACGTCAGCAGGTCAACACACTGTCGGTTTGGAGTAGCAGATCGTGGAGCATGTATACCAGTGCACAAATGCATTTATAACCCCCTGCAGCTAATAATCGCATCAAGTCTGTGCTGCAGGTCTACCCCAGTCTGCCAGCATTTACCACAATATACCATAAATCATGTAAACAAGCCGAGCTGAGTGAGTTAGTGTGCCTGTGTGACTGCTGCAGAAGTGTTTTGTTGCTGATTTTATTTGGCACCTTTAACAGGAACAAAATGTAAGATATCCAAACAGCCCTTGAGGAAATACAGACACATTGAGTCCAATCGCTTTGTCAAGTGTAAAAGAAGGTCACCTGTTGAAATACCTTTTTCACGTTATAGTGTTCAAGTGACTGAGATTCCCATATTAAGGTCATCCCCTGTCAGTGATGTGAAGAGTAAGACAAAAACTGTCTGAAACCAGGCATGTAATCTGAAGCATGAGCTTTTGGCTCGTACAGAGTATTTGTATATACACTGACCTTGTTGTGTGAAACTTCAGGTTGAGTATGAACACCTACCATTGTAACGGTATATAGATGAAAGACATGGAAAAGCAGAGCAGGTCTAGTGCTCTGTGTGAAATTGTAAAAGTACAATTTGCTTTGTTTAGATAAGATCGGGCATACATATAATAAATTCACAAGCATCATAAACTATCATAGAATACACTTACGTAGTGTGTTTGTGTTTGATGTTTACAGAGAGGACAAAAAATCTTTCACAAATTGTACACTCAAGCTTATTGATGAGGTCATGCGACGTAATCTCAAAGAAGAAACAAAGAGGAACATGGCAAGCTGTTAGTAACTATCAATAGACTCATTAAACATTGACATGTGACATTTTTGTCACAGGTGTTTTAAAAGCACACTAACTTATGACCTCAATGGAGCTGTAAAACCTCACTCAGCTGGCATGACTGAGCTAAACAGAGCCATATTTAGACAGACAAGCACACAGAGAGATGTGGCTAAAGGCTGAGGTGATAGATTCAGCTATAGCACTGTGAGTGACTACTGAGGTGATTAAAAGTTTAAGCCTTTTAAAAAAGAAGAAGAAGAAGACATGGCGTCACCTCAGAGCAGGATGACAGTTTGATGAGCTGGAATGTCGGTTTCTGTCAGGGATTCCAAGAATGTGTGTGTGTGTGTGTGTGTGTGTGTGTGTGTGTGTGTGTGTGTGTGTGTGTGTTTGTTTCCTTCCGGCTGTCGCCAAAGTGCTTGCACATAGGGGGTCATATGATTGTTGGGTTTTTCTCTGTATCTATTATTGTACGATCTACTGTACAATATAAAGCGCCTTGAGGCGACTGCTGTTGTGATTTGGTGCTATATAAATAAAACTGAATGGAATGAATTGAATTGAAGTGTGTGTGTGTGTGTGTTTGTTGACTGTTGTGTATATATGATTCACAGATGTCTTAAGAGCAATAAAATATTTACTGTAGGTGTGTACGTGTGTGCAGGTGAGCGCACAGGTGTATGACTGTGTCTTTGTTCATTTGGTTCCCACAGTGTCACATTAAGGCACAGATGACATACACTTAGTAAGTTGGTCAGACTCCGGTAAAGGAAACTGTTGTAACATTGCAATTCTCCTTTGCCCTATTTACCCATTTGATCAAAAAAAAAAAAAAAACAAATTAAAATCTGTGATAATTACAGTGAGTTCACACAGTGCCCTATTTATTCAGTAAGGTTGCAAAATTTGGGAGCATCTTATCTCTATGCTGAGCCTGGTTTCTGGTTTTGGTGTTTTAAAATTTGCATATTTTTTGTGGAAATCCCCAAGAGAGCATCCTGAAGGGCATTCCTCTGATCCAGTCTAGATAAAATAACCATGCAGGCCCGGGGGAAGGGAATGTCCATTCATCTGCTCATATATCCATCTTTTTCCAAGATACACCCTGGACAGGTCATCAGTCGATCATAGGGCTAACACAGAGACACAGATAACCACCCACATTCACATTTACACCAGGGAATTTTCTCAGACTAAAGATGGAATGAAATGCAAGGTTGGATCAACTCATCACAGATGGCTCCAGGAAAAATGGAATATGACACACACATACACATTAGGGAGGCAATAGCTAATATGCAGAAGTCATCCACTGGAACATCTTTTGTGGACAGGATATACATTATGTGAAGTGGAGGTGACTCCAGTGTACAGAGTCTGATCCAACCCAGCAAAGTAGGGTGACCACATGCCCCACTTCATGTGGGACACATCATTTTATTGGATCTAGTTTACCAAAGTTTGCAGACGTTGCTTAAAAAGTCCAATGACACTCGTAAAACAGTTTAACATGAAATGCAACAGAAAACAAAAATGCACACGTGTGCAAAGATTATTGTACAAGACCATTTGCACTGGGCCCATGGCAGTTCACCGTGACACAAGAAAGTGTTGTCAACTTTTAATCTCTGTGACCGACAGAAACTTGACACGGCTTGGAAAATTTGCAAGCTCGTCAACTAAAAATAGGCTGTGTGAAGATTTTGCTGTCAATCAGCCAACAATGACACTGCTCACATTGTCTGGCAGACAACCTTAACCGAGAGAAGGAAACACCCCTATTGTACGAGGAATATAAACACAGAAAGGTTATCAGATCAGAACAGGAAGCTTTTTTAGACACTAGAGATAATAATAAATGCAGTAGGTAACTCTTCTCTGTAAAAGCTGGACTCTATTTCCGATTTGTTGACTTTAAACCTTGATTTGGCTTTAGTTTACTGAACTTTTCTCATTGTGTGGTTCTCAATTAACATATCTGACATTTGTTGTGAGTGGAGAAAATCTCCATTAAGACCACAAGCATTTGTGTACCCGGCTGTACACATGTTTATTTGTACTATAAAGTAGACAAGGAGCATTTTAACATGAGATTATGTAGCAACTGACTCACCTCAGGAGCCTTCTTCAAATGGCCATTAGATAAGCCACATTTTATTTTATTTTTCGCGTTTTTCAGCTCTGGGGTTTTCCACATGTTAATGCCTGTGTCCCTGTGCGTGTATTAATGCCCAGAACTAATAGAAGCACACAGTAATTCTATTAAGGATGCATGCAAAACATATTTTCCTCTTCCTGGTTTTCATTCTGGGTTTTTTTTTGCATGTTTGTGTATGAATGACTCTTTTCAGAAATAATCATGATTATCTCATAAACTCTCATGTTTTTCCTGTTGGGGAAATCCTTTGACGAAAGCTATCTGCAACCATCCTATTAACCATGTTGATAGTAAGTAAAGGGTAAGATGGAAATCATAAGTAAGCAGATTTGAGTTTGTCAGAAAGCCAAGAAGAGCTGCAGGATTCTACTAAAAGGTCTTGTAATATCATGAGGGGGCTGTAATCAAACCTAACAATACAAATGGGTAATTGGTATTTTAACATAACGAAATGAAATTTTCTTCTCATATTCCCTCATTCAGCCGGTCATTCAAATTTTGTATTTCTGTATAATAGGAAATTACATCAGCATGACACACTGTTAGCCAAATAATAAATAAATAAACAGGTTGCCAAAGCATGTCCCAACTAGTCAGACTCTTTAAAGACAGACTCGAGTCCCGTTTTCTGCTTTACTGTAGAGATGTGTCTGTGGTGTACTATTTCTCTTTTGCCTACCTAGCTGATTGGCCAAGTTGTTCAGATGCACATCACCTTCACATCTCCCTTGCAGAAATCTTTGCACCATATCTGAGGTTTGCCTTTGGAACATTTTGTCTATGCCAGCTCCATAGAGGAGATGCTTGGGAGTACAGCCATCATCCATTGTCAGTACATGCCTGAGCCAGCACACCTCTGTTTCAGCAGGGTGCTGAATACTTACACTCCGGTGTAGTTAAGCATTTTTTTCTGCCCTGTAATGTTCAATACATGCTTGCAGCAGCACATATGAAAAGTGCTGAACTTCAGTTTCTGTCATATCAGTGTTCAGGTTTCGCTGTCTTACAGGAGAATACGTGTACTCGATCTTGATATAGTCTGTCATTAGTCTGTCACTTTTCGTTGGTATACCTTGTACCAGTTTGTCCTGTTGGTGCAAAGACGTGGCCCTCTTTCACTCCACTGTAGATAACGAACTTGTCTGAAGTTTTCCAGTTGATGAAGTTGAGTAGCTGGTTTGCTAACCAATCTTGCAGAGGCTCTAGAAGCGGCTGTCCCTGCTGTAAGGTTTATAAAGGTGATGAAGAGTGGCTGCTTCTATTCTCTGCAGCTTTCGAAAGGAGAAACTCATTTGATCTGTTGGTTTGGAATCTATCTATCTATCTATCTATCTATCTATCTATCTATCTATCTATCTATCTATCTATCTATCTATCTATCTATCTATCTATATATGTACATACATACATATATATATACAGCTGTTATACAATTGAAAAGCTTTGTGCAGTTTTTCCTGGAAAATCAGGTAGCTGCTGTGGAGAACTGAAAGATTGTTCATACAACTACAAAATAATATTATATCTCTTCAAAGATGTCAGTAACTCTATTTTAAAACGACTACAGTCATAATTTCTTCTGAACTGTCTTTGTTTCCTGACAGTAAGAAATTCATCTACATTTAGCTACATTTTCCTAGAAGGAATCTTTTTGTCACTGTGTATGATCAAACTTTTGCCTAAGACACCTCTGAATTTTTCCAGGTGCTGATGTTAGTCCAGCAGTTACAGGAAAAGGGGGGAAAATGAGTGACACAGCACCATCGTTTTTCTAGCTAAGACGAGTCTGGGTATTTGTGTTAATGATGGTTACTCGGAGTCAGAGCAGGTTACTCAGAGCTCGCTGAGGCCCCCCGGCCCCATTCTTTCCTCCCCCTCACACGTGCTCATCCAATCAGATCAAGAGAAAAAAGCAAACAAACAAACACACAAAAAAGATTTGATGCTTCCTTTTTGGCTTTAAAACAGTCCAAACGTAACACTTTAAGGAACAGAGAGATTGTTTCATACTACATTTTAAAGTGTTTTTTCATAAAGTTTATCATCAATGTGCACGCTTTTCACTAAATGCATTCTCTTGCAATTTTCTGTCTTGCTTTACAGATTTAAATTTCGTAGCAAACTTGCAATACACAAATCCTCAGAAAGAAGATGACCATAGTTGGGTGAGTTGTACAAGAAAGATCAAATATTTTTACTTCGTGCTACGATGCTGCCCTGAAAAGATGGATTTATGGGATTAAGCAGACAAAAGTGATGACAGAAGCAGTGTCGGTAACTGTAGGATGCCCTGTTGCTGGAATCCCCAAAATTTCTAGACAGGAGGTGACGATTGCAAAGTCAGCAGTACAGTAGTCACAATAGACCCATTCATGGGAAACAGCCTAGGCTGAAATATGCTGGATTTATCCTTTGAATTCGTTTTGTTGTTAGAGCTACAGTAAAAAGGGGTTGTGTGCTAATGCACCCCTTCCTCCCCCTGCAGCTGTCGCCTGGACGCTGCTCGGTCCGGCACGTAGGCCAGTTCACATGGCAGCACGCCAGTAACGGGGGGAGCAGTGTCAATTAGAAGCGTCTTTGATCAGCATTACTGCATCACAGTGACCCACATGGTCAGTCTGACGGATATGTGACTGGAGAAAATGACGGATAATATGATGTGTGTGCAGAGTGACCACGATTCCTGGTTTAAAGGGTCAGAAACAAAGAAAACACAATGAGAAAGCACGAGCAGACATTAAAAGAAACATGTGGTCGACACTGCAAACAAAACTGTTTAAAGAAGAAAAAGCTTTTGTGCTTCGCTGGGTCATATTTTACAGTAAAAGTGGAAATATGTAAACGCTGTCAAAGAGTTCAGACAGCAGACAGAGCTGTGTGGTCATCTCAGTCGGAAATAAAACATGAGCAGCAGACGATTTGAATAGTATGTGGGAGGTTTTGCACAGCAGTGTTACTGTCAGGGTGGAAAAGACGTTACACTACTGAGTCAAAGGAAGCTTACGGAGAAACAATATTTTCCGACTTTTTCACCTCTTTCTAAAATGATCAAAACCCCATTTACTGCATAGCTGGCTACCAAATGTAATAAAAAAAAAACATAGAATAAAGTAATCGCTTCTTCAGTGACCTGAGTGAAGATGGGAACTTTTGTGGGATTTTGTCTTCAAAGCATTTAAGTTTATTTAAATTTAACCCGAGTCTGGCTTTCCACAACCTCACATAGTCTGAGCAGACAATGAAATGATCTTTAAAACACGTTTTCAAGTTTTTAGTCAGCCATCGTTGAGGTTTAACTTTCATACGTTAGCAATTTAGCACATATAAATCTTAGAAAAGAAAAAACACGATACATCTCTGTTAGCTCTGTGATTGCAATGCCGTGTAAACAGCTGCACAGGACTCTGCTGAGCTTAGGAAAACCCAGGTGTTTTTGTGCCTTTTTCTTATTTGTATGTCATCTAGCTTTTTCAGCTTGCAGGCAGTTTGTCCTGTTTGTCTGCTTACAAGGAAAGACCTGGGTCTCTATGTTCCTCTTTTTTTCTCTTCACCTTTTGCATACCTGGTCTCAGCAGATGCGCCTCCTCACTAAGCCAGGCTCTGGTGGAGGTCACTGACTGTTGAAAGACAGTTGTTCTATCCAAGTGTTTGATCATATTTGCTGTGTAATATGAAACCTCTTCACATGATTGTTGGATTGCATTTCACTAAAAATAATGACATGCGCATTTTTATGCAAATTTACAACTCAATCTGTTGAACTAACAGATTGAGTATTATTTGTTGTCAGAAACAAAGTAAAATTGTGTTTTTGTTTTTTTTTACCTCGTAATACAAGAAAACGCTTACAAAAGGAGCTGCCATGTAAGGCGCAGGAACAGTCACATTTTAATCTGGTGATTTGTCATGGTGATACTCCTCTTAGTGAGATCAGAATCTCTAACTAGACATGAGGAAATAAAGTTTACAAAAAATAAGGCACTAGGGGCTCCTGATTGTTGCAGATATTAATTTGTTTTCGCTGCAGACCCGCTGATAGAAGTAAGAATTTCCTATCATGCATCTGTAAGAAGCTAAGTAAGCGATAAGAAGGTAAGTAGGTATGTTTGCGATGTGATGTGCATGTATTAACTTGTTATATTGTAACTGTTTGGATGTGCTTGAGCAAAGAGAATATTTTAATCCATAAAATAGTGCTGACTGCACACTGTGAACATCTGGTCTGCTCAGCCTTTACACCCGACCCAACGGGGAAGGGTTAAACACAGAGGAGACATCATGGACTTCAGCTTTTTGGTCTGGTGAAACAGTGCACCTAACTTAAACAGGCTTCCCTCCATATAGTCTTCATTTATAAAGTGCCCTGGAAACCAGATTTACAGTTAAAAGGTGTATTCTCCCATTTCAGGACAGCGAGTGAGTATTTAAAAAAAGAGAGAGAGAAAGTGGACAGTATATCATTTTTTTGTTTTTTAACATACAGCCAGGGACCGTACAAAAGTGACCCCCCCTTAGTAGTTTTTGGTTTTAGTGTCCCTGATTTACACTAAGATATTGATCCTGTTACCAGTTTGCTAACATAAATCACTATACTTACACTATTAGCAGCAACCTTTGGCACTGTTAAATATAGAACAGCTTTTTAGAGTAGGGCTCCAAGGTGTTTCATGTCCACTTTAAAGTACAGCTCAGGGCAGATGATACCCTTGCAGACATTTTGTGTGGCTTGCAAATGCAACAAGACAGAGTGAAGCATCCACAGGTGGATGAGATTTAGCTGTGGGCTATGCGTTTGCTGGACATGCTGCATGTTTCTGCCAGTTTGTCTGTTTTTGTTGCCTTTTCGGGTTCCTGGTACACAAAGTTATTCAGTGTAATTGATCACCTAGATCTGGACAGATTACCTGGAGTATTTAAAAGATGTGCGTCTGAGCATTTGCTCTCCCTTCATCCATCCATCAATTCTAGATGTTCTATGAATCATTCAGTTCTTGAGAATCTGAGTTGGTATCAGTGATGAAACTGCACGTACACAATTGTTACACAACTTTGGCTTAAGAAGTCATGATGAATGAAGACAAGTTTACTTTTACTGTGAAAAAAGGAACTTCCGTATGTTTGTATTTATTTATCACTGATCACACTGGTGACTAGGCTTGTATACTGACGCAGAGAAAGAATAGAGAAAGATTGATTTAGAGATAATATATTCACTTTAAAAAACAAAAAGGTAAGCAACCATTCATGATTTTTAATCATACATTTCTTGACCAGGGTGTTCTTGATGTTTCAGTTCACTTGATTATTTGACACTGTATTCAAAAAGAGTCACTGAGGAAACCATAATTTACTGAAAAGACAGGAAATGACATCACACCTGACTAAAAACAATCCACAGTACAGCAGAACAAGCATATAGCAGATAGCATAGAAGTCCTGCTCTTTATGACTCTGAAATGTACCTGTGTCAATGAGTGTATCCTTCAACTTCAATTTCATGCTTTGGAAGTAGAGGAAAGGGAACTCTTGTTAGCGGCACAGGGTTTCAGGCTGCTTCAGCTAGATGTTCTCGCTTCAGTGATGTTACACCAAAACTCCAAGTGGACTCCAGTTGCATCCTAGACGATGAATCTGAAGTTGGTTTTTAGCACTAAACAATGCTAACACCCAATGTAAAGATCACAGCTAAAAGAAAAGAGGTAATAACAGGACTTTCAAGGAGGATACAAACAACAGCAGCCATGGAGGGATCTGCTCAGCGGTGCACAAGAAGATGACCTTGAAGGGGAGATCAGCCAAAATTGAAATAATGTTGAGTTGTATGGGTTGAGTCCAGGAGACTTTTGATCAGATCTTGCATGTAGTACCTATTAAACAAATTTGATGTTACTTTAATCTTACTTTTCCATTCTAACTACATAAAAGTGGCTCTTTGGGTGCTCGGGTTCACAGTTTTTCAGGATTTTCTCTGACATAATACCTGAGTTTTCTGAAATAAACACTTTTTCTCAAACTGTGCCTCAGTCTACAATTCAAACTCCTTAAGATCTGCATGTCTCTTAAACATAATATGCCTCTGTGGATAAACCCACCAACCCACAGACACAGAACACTGAGTATGGGGCAGAGAGCCGGACCAGCCCACTGGCCACCAAGATATTTCTGTATGAGGTCTAATTTCAGTCAATTTTGCTGTTAGTGAACAGTTCATCAGACAACCAGTGGCTTGCCTCATCGCATGCCGTATTTGGAAAGACTGGTCCAAAAGATTCTGACAGCATGAATGTGTTTAGGAATCTCACACCCTGCTGATGAAAAAGGTGAAACTTGTTGTGACACATCTCTCAGCCATGTTATCCTCTATTCACCCAGACATTCAGTCAAGGTTCCCACTGCTTGTCTGAGTGTTTGCCTTTGTGTTTAGGCATTTTGCAATAAGGACACAGATTCATCAGCTGTCTATTGGCTCTTGCTAATTCAATCGATTGCGCAAAATCAAGATACACCCTTCAGTAGAATTTAATTATAAGTGGATATCTGTACTCCCAAAGATATTTATACACCTTCAATCAATTAACATTAAATCACCAAGACATGGGTAAAACAGTAAGTTCTTGCACAGGCTCCTCTTATATATTAATCCCAGTATAGTCGAATTTTTGGGACTGACTGGAAAATGAAAGTGCAGAATCAGGTTTAGGTTGCAGTAAGTACAAATATGTCGGTGTGACGTAATACTAATTGTGTTCTCGGTTTCTGATAGATCAATGCTTCAGATGCTTCTAATGCTTTTGATGCCTAAGATGCATAAAGTTCTTTTGATTTTTTCCAACCAAAGATCACAGTTGAACAAAAGCAAAGGAATCAAATGTATTTCAAACATGCAGGAAGTGTACAGAACAAGTTTTAGACGTCTGCTGAGACTGAAACCGAGAGAAAATGTGACAGCATGTTTGAGCACTGAATTATGAAAATATCCCAATCAAAATCCATATCATTATCCGTGCCATTTAGCAGTTCCTGCATGAATTCATAAAGTACCTTCAAAAATTTTGTGTTTCCAAGATGTCTTGACCCTAAATATGAAGGCGTTTACAACTCATATCGCCAACCAACCTAAATGTCTGAGTTGTGCAACTGTCAATTTCGCTGACAGTTGAGCAACTCTCACATTTCTTTTAGTCTTGCTTTGTTTCATGTGGGTGATGACTGCATAATTGCAATGAAAGGAATACTGTGAAGAGAATCCAGGCATTTTTCAGCTTCAAAGAGGAAGTTACAGCCACTTCAAAGTAATACTGATGGGAATCTGTGATGATAATTGGCTTCAGCCACGTGTATGCTGATACTGCACGTGGAAAGTGCAGGTAGTAATGAATGGAAGCTTTAATGCAGTTGTTGGGAGTGTAGGTGCAAATAGTTTCCTGCCCACACAGTTTGCAAATGCAGGAATAAAAAATGCCAGTATGCAAGACGAGGCAAGACAAGGTACATCTATTAAAGCACATGGGCTTAATATAGTGGAGTAAAAACATAAAAACACAAAAACGAAATAGCAGTCTGTTTCCCTTTTAAATAAAAGAAGAGTGAGATGGTTCATAAAGAATATTTCAGGATCTATCATAAGTTTCTAACCCAGATTTAAATATGGTCTTTTCCAAGATGCCACTATCTAAAATGTCTCATGTAAAACCTTTTTTGAACAACATAATTAAATCAGTTAAAAGTGTGATGGTCTACATTAGGACACAGTAGAGAAGTGCTGGCACAATCAAATATTAATTTTGACCGAGATGATTAACTGTAAAAACGTATCTTTTGCATTCCCTGTTTGGTCTGGTTAGCTGCTAAAATCTTCTCACTTTCACCACTTATTTTCACATCCAATAAACATTAGGGTTAAAGTTTGTCCTAAACATGTTAGATTAGTTAGAGACCCAACTATTGGCCTGCTATGGCAAGCTAGTTAATATCTTAAAAGAGAGTCAGAAATGTCCTTTAGTCCTGACATACTCAGAGCCAATGCTGAAACCTGATAGCCATATTCATTATGTTAAGTTTTTTTGTTTTTGTTTTTTTTACTTTTTATTGGATTTCTTTTGGCAAATTATTGATTTTTGAAAAGTGCTTTGTATAAAGATCTTGATGCATGCTAAATCATCCAGGTAAGTACATCCCAAAAGGTTGATTCTGTTCATCTAGACGTAGCGTTTTCAATGGGAGAAACGTTTTAAGAGAGTCACTTAGATAAGTGGTGAAATGTTTCTCCCATTAAAAATGTCACATGCAGATGAACAGAATCAACCTACTTTGCATAAACAGGCCATTATCCATGACGCCTGTGCAGTTGCCATTGTGAATGTTACCAAATGTCCAATGCTAAATTAATTCTGTAATAATTCTGCTACTAAATGAGCTAGAAGGCCAAAGGATCTTCAGCATCATATACAGTAAAAGTTTAGACCACAGCATGATTATCGTTAAACAGTCTCTTGCTTCAGACAGTCTATGCATCACAATGATCATCATCCTCTCTTTGTCTATCACAGCTTGGGAATTATCATCTTTGTCACACTGGCGGTTATGCTGACACAAGTCAGTATACGGCAAATTCTTGGCTCTGTGTGACCATCAGCCAGAAACAACATTCGCATTTACACTGGCACCCCCTCAGCGATGGTCACTTGGGCTGGGATTACCTCTGTGGTCATTGGCTTTATCATGCCATCGAGTGTTTAAAGTATCTGTTTTGTGGGGGATCCAGCTACAGATCCTACAGATCCAGTAGCTGTTGCCTGTGTCCGTACCATTGTTCAGACATGCAGAGTCAGTCAGGTCTGTCACTGATGCAGCCACTCACATCCTTGGTCAAACGTACTGTCAATGATTTTATCACCTTGTGTAGAAATTAGGCACAAAAAATGTACATATATACAGTGGGATGCAAAAGTTTGGGCAACCTTGTTAATAGTTCTTATTTTCCTGTATACATTGTTGGTTGTTACAATAAAAATAAAAATAAAAGTCAGTTAAATATATCATATAGGAAACACACACAGTGATATTTGAGAAGTGAAATGAAGTTTATTGGATTTACAGAAAGTGTGCAATAATTGTTTAAACAAAATCAGGCAGGTGCATAAATTTGGGCACCACAAAAAAAAAAAAAAAGAAAAGAAAAGAAAAGAAAAAGAAAAAAAAAGAAAAGATAAGATAAGAAAAGAAAAGGAAATGAAATCGATATTTAGTAGATCCACCTTTTGCAGAAATTACAGCCTCTAAACGCTTCCTGTAGCTTCCAATGAGAGTCTGGATTGTGGTTGAAGGTATTTTGGACCATTCCTCTTTACAAAACTTCTCTAGTTCATTCAGGTTTGATGGCTTCCGAGCATGGACAGCTCTCTTTAACTCACACCACAGATTTTCAATAATATTCAGGTCTGTGGACTGAGATGGCCTTGTTCCTCTGCATGAATGCCTTAGTGGATCGAGAGCAGTTTTTCGAGTCGTTGTCTTGTTGAAAGATCCAGCCCCGGCGCAGCTTCAGCTTTGTCACTGATTCCTGGACATTGGTCTCCAGAATCTGCTGATACTGAGTGGAATCCATGTGTCCCTCAACTTTGACAAGATTCCCAGTCCCTGCACTGGCTACACAGCCCCACAGCATGATGGAGCCACCACCATATTTCACTGTAGGTAGCAGGTGTTTTTCTTGGAATGCTGCGTTTTTGTCCTCCATGCATAACGCCCCTTGTTATGCCCAAATAACTCAATTTTAGTTTCATCAGTCCACAGCACCTTATTCCAGAATGAAGCTGGCTTGTCCAAAATTGCTTTAGCATACCTCAAAAGGCTCTGTTTGTGCTGTGGGCAGAGAAAAGGCTTCCTCTGCATCACTCTCGCATACAGCATCTACTTGTGTAAAGTGCGCCGAATGGATGAACGATGCACAGTGACTCCATCTGCTGCAACATGATGTTGTAGGTCTTTGGTGCTGGTCTGTGGGTCGACTGACTGTTCTCACCATTCGTCGCTTCTGTGTAGCCGAGATTTTTCTTGGTCTGCCACTCCGAGCCTCAACTTGAACTGAGCCTGTGGTCTTCCATTTCCTCAATATATTCCTAACTGTGGAAACAGACAGCTTAAATCTCTGAGCTTTCTGTATCCTTCCCCTAAACCATGATGGTGAACAATCTTTGTCTTCGGGTCATTTGAGAGTTGTTTTGAGACCCCCATGTTGCTACTCTTCAGAGAAAATTAAAAGAGGAGGGAAACTTACAATTGTCCCCCTTAAATACTCTTTCTCATTATTGGATTCACCTGTGTATGTAGGTCAGGGGTCACTGAGGTTACCAAGCCAATTTTAGGTCCAATAATTAGTTCTAAATGTTTTGGAATCAATAAAATGACAACAGTGCCAAAATTTATGCACCTGCCTGATTTTGTTTAAACAATTCTTGCACACTTTCTGTAAATCCAATAAACTTCATCTTACTTCTCAAATATCACTGTGTGTGTCTCCTATATGATATATTTAACTGACATTTTTTATTGTAACAACCAACGATTTATACAGGAAAATAATGGTTGCCCAAACTTTTGCATCCTACTGTAAGTACAACAAACAAAGTCCTCTGGCTGAGGAACACATCCATGGTCTTTTTTGTTGTGCAATCTTCAGGTGCTTAAAGGTGGCCCTAGTGTGCTCGGGAGCAGACATGATAACAAGTTTTTCCATTGCTTTTGTTTTATCTACAACACAGGACAGGCATCTTGGCTGCCAGACAAATTCAAATAAGATAAAGCCAATGAGTGATATAACCAAAGTAACAGGGCACCATTGGTGTCCTTTGCATGTGCAGGTTACACAACGTCAAAGAAATCCGTTAAAAAAAACAAGGAAAAAATCACTACGATGTCAGATTGTGAAAAGCAGAGCTAACCTAATCGTAATCATACTGTGGTCTGACTGTTCACGTTATACTGAAGATGATTACACAAATCTGCAATGTTCATGTCTGTTAAATTAAAGACAAAATAAGTCAAAATAGATCTATAAACTTCTCTTTGTTTATTTTTGGTGGTATCGATGCCCTGGCCTTGAAAATTTTGATTTGGCATTTAAAATTAGTATTCTGGCTTATTTAAAAGCAGAGACAGAAAATAAATCAAATTCTTCTTTCTATCTTTTACAAAAAAATGTAGTTTTGTTCAGTGTTATTTAATTAAAATGGGTGATTCTGAAAAACCAGAGTTACAGTTACATTCAAGAAGGGTTAGGTTAGAAACGCAAAGCTTTTTTGTGTTCCTTGTTAGGGACAATTGTGCAGGACTCATTTGAGTAATACTTTAGCAACCTTTTTGTAAGTTTTTGCATTTTTAGTGGTCGTCTTAAAACAGGAAAAGGTTGAAAATCTTTCTACATCTACCCAAAGAGTGAATAAAAATAAAAAAGTATAAAAGCAAAACGCCAACATGGTGCACAAACTGTGTCACAGCCTTAACCTACTACTTCCTTGTGCAGTAGAAGAAATAATATACCTATTGTGACTCTGTGGACTGGAGAAATTGATGGAAATGAGGAAGATAAAAATTAAATCTGCAAAGAAATCTGCACCATTTAAAGTATTTTTGCACATCCTCCATGGATGTTTGCTAATGTCATACTAAAACTATATCCAAAACTGCTCAAACAATACACACAGATGGGAATAAAGTTGCACAATACTTCTTGTTATTCATTTCATTATGTTGTCAGTTTGTTTCTTCCTCATTTTTGAGGCAATGTCAAATCCTGTGCAAAATGCACGTAAACCTCATCTAGTTTCTTTCGAAAAAGATAATCTCTGCATTATATCACAAACCAGCCGTGTGAAACAAAGGCCGAAGTCATCTCTCTCAGTCCTTTGCCAACTGTACTTGGGAGTAGGTAGAGGAAGAGATTTCTTTTTTTCCCCTGTAAATGGTTGGCGGTTTAGCTGTAAACAATAAGAAACCTTCAAACAATGATTATTATCATAAGTCAAAGAGATTGTTTCCTTGAATCGTCAACCTCACCTCCCTGAGTGAAATGACCTTGAAGTACCTAAATGAATGCATGTGCTTTGAAGTACCTCAGACACACTTTTTAGGTTTTCTAAACATTGTGGTTTCAAATCCAGCTGCACGCTGTAAGAAGAAAAAAGAAGAGAAAAGTCAAAATAGCAAGGCACTATGATTCCATCGCGTTTTGACTTTCTTACCTGTTATTGTTGACTTTCAGCTCAGCTTTCACTGTCTTGTTACTGTACAACCCCTGTTGGTTCCAAGCCCAGTGGCATTGGTTGCATTTGGTGTAAAAATCTGCTACTGTTGATCTCATGACCTATTTACCACTATTTGCTTAGAAAGCTGCACTCTTCCTCAAAATCCTAACCCGGTCAGGTCTATGCACACACGATTATAGCCTCTTCCATTGTGATATGTTTTATTACGTTTCAAAGTTAAAATTGTAAGCAAGCGTTGCTAATTGCTAATTTTGCATCATTTTGCATCATTTTGATAGTGCCAGTTAGTAAGAACAATTCCCCCCTTGGTCTTTCAAGCTACTTTAGGTTTTGTGTAGAAAAGCTGGCCTGCACAGAGCCGTGAACAAAGCCTCATTAAACACTTTCGGCAAGAAATGGATTGGCAACTGTAAGCTACGCTGTGAATGCCAAGTGTTTATACGGTAGTTGTTCTGAATAGCTAAAGCTCATCTAAAACTGTTCTGTGGAAGACAATGAGAAAGGTTTGTTTTTTTTTTGTTTTTTATGCTGAAGCACAACTGTTAATGGTGTTTCATTGATTGAACACATCAGGCTAATCATCCTATGACATAGTTGGCAGCATTTTAGTGGTTGAACATACCCTTTGTTTGAAGAGTCCAGTTTCCAAACATGCTGAAGCCCTTCATCAGCCAAGATCGGTGGTTAATCTGCAGGTAGGTTTAAAAGTCTGGTGAAAAGCCTGAAAACAGAAGAACAGATTTAGCCTTGAGGTCGAAATACATTTTCCAGGCTGCATTAGAGCTAAGCTGACGCCTTATAAATATAAACTCTCCCTTAATTTATTAATAAAACATGGTGATTAATGTTAAATGCCCCAGTCTGTGCACAAATCAGCATCTAACCTCTGTAACAGTGGACAGGAATTACAGGAGTTTTAAAATTAAAATACTGAGACTCAACCAGAGTGTAGGAAAGATTTTGTTGCAGGTTTCAAATACAAGAAGCCAAATCTGAAACTACAAACAGAAAAGAAACAGCTCACATTTGAATTTTATAAACCCTTACTTTTTGTCAAGCTGAATCTTTCTGGATTAGATTGTGAAAGAAAGTGGAATTCCCTACAGGGCAGATCAGCTATGCTAAAAGATAATCTGGCAGTGTACAGTGAAACTGCAGGTTGATGCAATTCACTTCCAGAGAATTGTTGGCTTTACAAAGGGCGTAAATATACACCGTTTTCACTTGAAAAGGCATGAGTTATGCATGAAAAAAGAAAAAAGAAAGAAAATTATTTTATTAGATTTTTTTTTACAGTTTCTATTGACCATTTAAGACAGTTTTATACATTACACTTTGACTCAAAAACCAAGCATTTTTCTTTTATTTTTTTGACTTTCTTGAAAAACCCTGAATGAAATGAGCAAATGAAGCTGATTTGGATGACTTATTAGTACCGGGTTGGTTGCCTTTTGCCTTTAGAACTACCTTAACTCTTTGTGACATAGATCATAAGCTGCTGGAAACATTCCTCAAAGATTTTGGTCCATATTGATAAGACTGCTTCACATAGTTGCTGCAGATTTATCTCCATCATGCAAATATCCCGTTGCTCTATATTCCAAAGTTGTTCTAATGGATTGAGATCTGATTACTGTGTACAATGTATTTGAGTAGAGTGAACTCTTTGTCATGTTCAAGGAACTAGTTATACATGATATGAGCTTCCTGTCATAGCATGTTATCCTGCTGAAATCAGCCAGCTGAATATGGGTTCACTGTGATATTAAAGAGGTGGACATGGTCAACAATAGGCTGCGGTATTTAAACAATGCTTAACTGATACTAAGGACCAAGCAGCCTGAACTGTTGGTACAAGGTAGGCTGAATCCTGACTTTTGGAAACTGAGGCTTCATTCAAACTGCAGCCTCAGTTTCCTGTTCTTAGCTAACAGGAGTGTGGTCTTCTGCTGCTGTACCCAACTGCTTCAAGGTTCAACATGTTGTGCATTCAGAGATTGTCTTCTGCATACCTTAGCTGTATAAGAGATTTTAATCAGTTCCATTTCAATTCAATTCAATTTATCTAATGCCAATTCACAACTATAGTCACATCATAACACTTCGCAATGTCAGTTAAAGACCTTACAATGTTAGAAGGAACCCCCAGCGATGAGATGACCCCTTATAAGCAAGCACTCGGCAACAGGGGAAACGAAAAACTCAGCAGAACCAGGCTCAGGAAGGGGCGAAAAGAAATCATTCCAGAAGAAACACAAAGCCTCCAGCAGGGGATCCAACCCTAACCCTATGCTTTCATTAAAAAGGAAAGTTTTAAGCTTAATCATAAAGGGTGTCTGCCTCCCATTCAACACAAATCAACCTGCAGTCTGAGAGGAAAGTGCTCTGTTGGGATGAAAAGGTCCTATGATATGATATGATGATCTCTGTACTGTATGTGAGGAGAATGATTTTTAAGTGTAATTCTGAATTTAACAGGGAACCAATGAAGAGAAACTAACATGGTAGAAATAAGCTTTCTACATCCAGTTAGTACTCTCACTGCAGTGTCTTGGAACAAAAGAGGATTTTTCAGGGTGTTGCTAATTTTAGCAATATTGTGCAAATTGTTATGTCAGTGGCACTGGTGGTTTGCACTGTTGCCTCACAGGAAGTGGCAATAGTGGAGTTTGCATGTTCTCCCCATGTTTGCGTGGGTTTTCTGATATTCTGGCTTCCTCTCACAGTTGAAAGACATGCCGTCAGCGGGGTTAGGTTAACTGGTTATCCTAAACTACCTATAGGTGTGAATGTGAATATGAATGGTTGCCTGTCACTCTGTGTCAGCTCTGGGACAGACTGGTGACCTGATGTACCCTCGCTCTCACGTTATGACAGCTGGGATAAGCTCCAGCCTCCCTTTGATCCTGAATTGGATACAATTTCAATTAATGCTGCCTCTTATGAGGTGGAAGCAGTCTGGCCATTCTCCTCTGACCATTTCCTCAAACAAAAACTGTATATTTTCTCTTTTATGAGCCTTTTTCTGTAAACCAAAGATATGGTTGTATGTGAAAATTCCAGTAGACAAGCAGTTCAGCTGGTTGTCTTCACCATGTCTATGTGGTAAATGTGACTGGCTGATTTGATATTTGCATTAACAAACAATTGAGCATGAGTACCTACTGAACTGGCCATAAGAAAAAACAGAATATATCTGCTAATAGTATTAATATCCAGATTTCTAACAGTCTCAAAATATAGTCACAAATCAGCAATCAGAACAACTCAGCCTCAACAACAACAATACAGTTTTTACAAAATTACACACTAGATCTATCTCTCAGAGTGTGGACTACTCTAACAGCATAACATAATTTCACCACTCACAATGACCCACAGCTCAGGGTGACAAAAATCACATGTTGGAAAACACATCAAAACTCCCCTCCGTCAATATCTGTTATAGGGAAGCACAGGGTAGAATAAAAATTCCGAGTCACGTTTTCACATGTCTTACGATCCTAGTTTTGATTTGACTTTTTTTTCTGTTCTCTCAAACACATGAAGAAAACACAAGATCAAAGGATGATTTGATCATGTGGCAGCAGGGCTTGTTCAGAACTCAGCTGTTGTAGTGTGATTACTTCAGAGAAGGATGCCAGTGAGATGAGCCTAACACAGCAGATTTGTGTTTGCTAATCACTCTCCCTGATTTGCCTGCAGTAGTCTGCTGGAAACCAAGGCCTATGTTAAGACACCGACATAAGCTTGGAGTGTCTGCACAAGCACAAGGCTATCGTGGACGTTTGACTTGGCCTAAAAAAGCCCGTGTGCACTCCCACCAGCCGGCCAGTTTGGGGAGTGCACAACGCTGTGTAACTAGTGTGCAGAGAGAGAAAAAAAGCATGCTGGCCTTTGTATTTCACGTTTGTGTACTCCGTCCTGTGCTGGCAGACTCTTTGGCTACATATTTGTATTTGTTTGTATTGATTTTTGTTCATGTGAACTGCATGCTGGGCATAGCATTACGCAAAGCAACAGACAAGGATTTTTGCTCATACTGGTGATTGTTATGTGTGAATACAGTGATCACAAACTGGGGTTTGTGGCCTGTCTCTGGTTTTCCTTTCTGTCACATTCAACTTTCACTTGAATTTAAATTTAAGCTGGAACTAAACAGAACAAAAGGCCAAAATCTTTGTTATTTGTTGTTATTTGTTCACTTTGAGTTTGTATGAATCCTTGTTCTTCTGCATGCAAATAAGCTGCCACAGCAAAGTTACTGTAGTCAGCCTCACTGTTTCCAGGTCAGCATTTGGAGAAGTCATTTAGCTGTAACACTGTAATTTGGGAATTGGAGGATTTCCTAAGGAAAAAAAAAGAACTGTCTGACTGAACGTGAATCATTTTTATTTTTATTTCAAAGTATAGGTTAGAGAAGTGGCATTTACGTTTACGTAAATTACAGTTTACTTTTAATCACAGCAGGATATGTTTTCACTCTTTGGCATGAAATGTGTGTGTGTCACTCAAGGTGTGGGAAGGAAGTTGCATTTGTTTTTCCCCCTTAATCTGCCCCCCCCCCCCCCTCCCCTTTTTTTTTCATAATCTACATGGCACACATTTAAATAGTATTTTTCACATTTTCACATTCAGCCATTCATTCCCCTTTCTCAGGTTCGAGTTTGAGTGCTCAATAACAATAACATCCTGATGTTTATTTGAAGGAAGTTTCCACTAACATAACTGTCACATGTTGCTGACAACATACTGTAGAGCGTAAAGTGTTTAGAGTAAACTGAAACCTTGGGGCTCTCCCCAAAGATTTCAGGATGTCATGTGAGTACCATGTGAAGGTTAATTTTTATAAAGTGTCCAACAACCAAAAATGTGTGACCTTGTTGATGAAAATATGGGATTTTTTTTTTAATTCTGGGAGAAAAAAAAACTTTTTATTTTATATCTAACAACAATATATGACAGTTTAGTGGTCTATCATTAAACCAATATTTTAAAAATCCGCAAATTAAATGATCATTTATATTTAGCATTATATTCATATTATAATTTTAAGTGATTTTAAATATAATTAAGATTAAATTCGCTCATTTGATTGGTTCAAATACTGAATAGTCTTTTAATGTGGGGAATGTAGAATGTAGTCATTCTACCAAGCCCTGATGATTCAGCTTCCATCCGCAGCCTGCTCGGTCAGAGCCTTGGCACATACGACATATAAAAAATTTTTAAAAGGTTTTTTTTCCTCACTTGTGCAATACAGGGAGTGGCTAACGATGTAGGCGTGGTTAAAGTGAACAACCTGCGTTTCGAATGTATAAATTCGAGGTCTTGGCGCCTGGAGTATATCTAACTTGCAGCAAACTACGAACAAGCGAAACAAACAAATCCTAGAGAAAGCGACCCAAGACTACGAGAAAATGTACGCACGGTCAAACAGCACGACTCTGACTGTTGAGCAGGAGAGATTCGCCTCATGCAGGATGACGAGCCGAAGCACGGAGCCGGAGGTTTTTACCTTTGAGCGGGTACCGGCTCAGGCAACCGCCGTGCGCTCCTACGTGCCCATCCGGCCGAAGAAGCGCTGCACCCGGGTCATGTACCCCGCTAAAGTCCGCATGCACCTTCCTCCTCCAGAGAAAAGCCAGGCCAAGCGCTGGCTGGTCATCCTGTGCCTTGTGGTGCTGTGGCAGATCTACACCGAAGATCCTTGCACAGAGACGGCGCTGGGAAACACGGAGAGCCCGATCGGCGACTACCAGGGTTTCTCCTTCCAGTCAGCGGAGGAGCAGGCTTGCCAGCTCTCAGACCTGTGCGCCAAACCCGAACTGATGTCAGCCACACCGAGCAGCTGTGAGGACGGCGGATCATCCAACGAGCAGATAATCCCGAAGCCCACCTGCTCCCAGCCCGGCCAAGAGACAGACACCAGCCGGTCCTTCGAGCAGAGCGCCGGGAAAAGCATGGTGGCACTGCTGGTCTACCACAGGCTGGGCAGCGACAACTAAAACTATCAGGACTGGTTTCACTGTAAACCGCCCCAGACAGGGCTACTGGGTCCTAACCCGAACCGAACAGGAGCTGATCCTGAGTAGTTTTTGGAGAAGAGCGGTGCGCCCTGCGCGGTGTAGCCGGGAAAGGAGCTCCATGCGCCGGCTAACAAGTCTCGCTCAAAGCCGAAGCAGGACTATTAGCAAGAAATGAGACAACACTCGAAAGAATCAAGGAACTGTGAATACTGACAAGAAACTGAAACTTGATTTTAAGAAAAACTTGAACTTTTCTCTAACGGCATTATAGGCCTGCTGGCAAAGTGAATGTTTTACATGTTTAATTTTGTCAAGGAAAACTGTCACTACTATAGGCCAATTATATGATACTGACACTGCTGTTGTTGTTATTGTTGTATATATGTTTTATTTAGTTATTTATTATATTATTTGCTATTTATTTAATAATAATTTTAATAAAAAAATGTCTAAAAGAAGTTCCTGTTTCCTGCCTTTTTACTGAAGCACACCAAATGCTGTTTATTGGGTATTTTTATTTCTCTAAACACATGTTGCATGTGTAGTTTACAAGATGAATATCTTACAGCCTGCACAGGATCATAGTCTGCAGATATGCATCATTTGCATAGTCCATTTCCGTCCATCGAGTTTGAAAACTACATCAAAGTCAGTCATTTTTCAAACCCTTTAAGGCTCTATCACATTGCATTTTATATATGAATAACAAACTCACGGGATGCAGTGCATTCAACCACTCAGTAGAAAATCTTCTTCTTTTTTAGTTCCAAGACAAATGCAGAAATATCGAGTCAACAGTGATCCAGATTCTGGGATAAGCGAAAGGGAAAAAGTAAAATCAGCACATATACACTTTAAAACACAAAGGCTGCTTTGGTTTTAACTTTATAGATGCTAAGACGCTAAGAGCGTCATTGCCTGAATTAGGAGACAAAGGACCATAAAGGAATTCTTTTCCCAGTATGGTGTGGAAGAACATGACTTGTAAGCACAGTGTGCTTACATTTGTAAGGCTTTCAACAGTATGGGTGCCACATTCATGTTCGTGTGTCTGCAGAACCAGATACAGTTAGAGCAAGACATGTTTATCATTCAGCAGCTGCATCTAAAATTCTGTTAATGGGCAGATACGTTAGAGACTAAAGGGTGTTTGAGATTTTAGATTCAGTCCAGAGTGATTTCTGCAGACTTTAAGGGGGAAAATAAAATCCTTTCCCCACTTTCCCTTTTTTTCATGCTTTATCTCTCGAGCCTTCAGAAGGCTGCTGAGTCATGAGTGGTTCCAGCTTCGTGTTACATCACAGCAACAATGAGTCGTGTCTGAAAACCCTTCCCAGTACTTTGTTATTGTAATGATTAATATGCCGCTGCGCATTTCAGTTGCACACACAGTAGAGTGTTGAGATTATTCATTCTTATTGATGATATGCTTCAATAATGTTATACTTTATATGACTTCATGCTACTTCCGCCGGCTTAGGGCAACCATCGCCTGGAGGCACCCGGGGAAGATCTGTTGATGTTTGATATTGGAGGTTGCCATGTTGACACTGTAAGGCACAGGTAAAAATCGTAATATGACAAGTATGACAAGCACGGGGTGGAGGACCCTGAGAATCTGTAGGACACTGTAAGAATATTCCAGTTGTGAAACAAATGGCCTTTTTAAACAGTTGTGTGAAAATAAACCAGCACATTAACTCTGGAATTGTTAGATAGTTGTTCATGCCAGTTGATATAATGTAGGTACTAGATGTAATACAGATCTGATTTCTGGTTATAAATCTCAATCTGAAGAACTGTACATTTAATCACCATTTTGACTCAACAATATGTGAAAGAGCAGATTTCTGCCTGTATTAACATCCAAAACTAAAGCATCAGATAACGATAAGTACAACAAATGTGTTTGAACCCAAGTAGTTTTTCAGTTTTTCTGTGTATTAATATAAAATATATATTTATCTTCTTGTCCCATCACTCTCTCTTGTCCTTGTCCTTTTCTCATTTTCTTTTTTTTGGCACATCTCTGTGTTAGCCATAGAAATACAGTTCCCAAATTCTATAAAGTTGTAAAGTGTGGAGATAATTATCTAACATATCTTTTGTTGCGTTGGTGGCATGTTTTGGGTCATTGCCATTCTGGAAGACCCAACTATCTTCAGTGTTCTGGCTGAGGAAAGGAGTTTCTCGTCCAAGGTTTTACAATACATAGCTTCGCCCATCACCCGAGGTAAAGTCCTCCTATACGCTTAGCAGATAAAAAGCCCCAATCATAATGTCTCCAACTCTGTGCTTGACTGTGGGGATGGTGTTCTTTGGGTCATAGTCATCATTTCTCTTCCTCCAAACACGGCAGGTAGAGCTGATGCCAAAATACTCAGTTTTGGTTTCATCTGACCACAGCACTGACTCAAAAATCTTCTCAAAATCATTTAGAGATTAAAAATTATGAAAGGCCTGTACCATGTTTAACCTATGTGGTCTAAAGAAGCAGAGAGTGTAGCATGTAAACTATGAAGTTGCTTCTTCTATCTCCAACAGATCAGTATTTTGCACAGCACCTGCTGCACCATCTGTGTTTTTACACGAGTTGAGAAAAGTCTGTTGCAAGACCGGATAAAAAAACATCTACTGAAGAATTGTTATGGATGTACAGTAAAAACACTGCTTTCTCGAGCCAAGTCAACCAAACACATCACATATACAGTAGAGTTGCGAGGATGTTCAGTCACAGACGCAAAACAATGACTCACTTCCTGTTTAGTGTACGGCCTGATCTGGTTCAGGGTTGTTGGTCAAACGGAAAGCAAGCCGTGAAAGTCAAAGTGGATATTTCTGGAAAAGTGAGTTTTTATGTTCCAAGGGGTTTTGATCAGTAAGTTAGGTTTGCATAGTAGAATGGCATAACTTTGGTATAATAGTCCATGAACCTAGTGAATCTAATGAAGGTGAGCCTCAAACAGTAAATATTTTATTCTAACCCTTGAGCTCAGGTGGATGTTCATGCCTTTGCCTACCTTCAAGTGTAACATTTCATATGTCTTATTACAGACAGGAAACTGTAGGTGATTGAAAACTATAGACATTCTGCCACTGTCATGGTATATAGAGAGAGTTGATTTTCTGGTCAGTTTATGTTCCTACTTTCATCTCAAGCCATGGGTGTTAACCAAAAGAAAAAGAGGAGTGTAACTGAGTTTTCTCTGAAGGCTTTCTAGGCTCTCCTTTAGGGATGGGTGGGGAACTTAGCCATTCAGAGTCACTGCTCCTCTACATCAGAAGGAGAAAGCTGAGGTGATCTGACTACGATGTTTCCTGGATGTTTCACTATTACATCATGTGAGAAGACCTCTGTGACATGTTAGAGAAATTCCGTCTCTTGGCTGGGCCAAGAATCCGTCTGTGTCAACACAGAGAGGAGATCTACCTAGACTACTGTTGCTACTCCTGGAACCTGTAAAAGTGGATGAAATGAATGGAGAGATAATTAGTCTTTTTTAGTTTGTTTGCATTTAGAAACAATAATGAGTGGACAGATCAACAAGCCACAATTCAGATTCAGATCCAGTATCCATAATCCTGATTGACCAGAATCCATGTGCTAGCAGACCAGCCAATGGTTTTCCAGACTGTAGCCGACCTGGTTTAGAAATGATGCAGTTAATTCACTTTTTTGACAAATATCTTTAGGATTATGATTTCAGTTTTAAAGTTTAGCCTCCCATTAAGCCTTTCTATGTGTATTTGCCATGCTGAGTTTCTCTTTTATTAACTTAATTAAACATCATTATTCTACAGTTCATGTAAGTTACAACTTTAATGCACAAAGGCACTTGTGCTCAGACAAATGTTGGCTATTTGGAACAAAGCTTGCCCTGGGATGAACTGTGATCTCTCCGGGGTGTACCCTCCCTCACCGTATGACAGCTGGGATGGACTCAAGTAATCTTTGACTAGATAAGCTGTTAAGAAAAACTATGGCTGGATGGATGAAATAAAGCCATTTTTTTTTACAATAACTCAGACTCTTTAGTTTTGCACATGAAAAAAACTTGGATTTGCTCACTGATCCTCTAACGGGATGGTCAGATTATTTGGAAAAAGAAAAAAAAAACAAACCTCTGATGTAATGTTTCAGAGCAGTAAAAGCTGAGGTCAGTCAGCTTTCCTGGAAGTTGCTCAGTGGAACCAAACCAGAGTGAAATATAATCTCCCAGTGTCTCGACCAGTGAGGTTCCCCAGCTAAGATTTTCCAAAAAAAGCTCCTCCCACAAATGGAAACATACAGGCCAACATTCAGTCTGTCAAAATTATTATAAAGCTCTTCTTCTGCACTGACTGTACCAAATATTCACAATAATTTTATCAAACGCTTTGATCCTAAATTGAACCAAAAATCTCTCTAATGTAACTGAAATAATTGCTGATGTTTGCATTTTTTTTATCAACTTGTTATATATGATTTCCTAAGTAACCTATGAGAAGCAACAAAGGCTCCTCTCCTCCAGATTTGTTCATGTGCAGCTCTGTGTTCAAATGTTGCATAATGCATAATAAAAAGATGCTTGGAGACCAGACCAGTGTGAACATGCCCACACCTCACTGCCTCATCGGTTTTACCCAGTCAGAGCTGCTGTGGAAAGTTCCCACAAATTTCTTAGTTCTCTTTTTCAGTGGTCAGTCTTTTGCTTCATAATTCACCTTTACAAAGCAAACGTTACATCGCAGGAAAGATTTTACAGATGAGCAGGATATTGATCCAGAATTTGTTTGGTTTCTTCCAGTATGTAGGTTTCTTTTTTTTGTTTTTTAATGTCTTAGTCTAACTTTGGTCTCAGTTACTTTCCCGGTCGGGTTTGTTCCAGTTCAGTTTAGTTTTTCTTGTTGAAAAAAAATGTTTTGTTTAGCTTTTTTAGGTTCAGGGGTTATTTCTTGTTGTTAAAAATGTATATGGTGTTTGTCAGGGGGTAACTTACAATACTAACCATACAGTACTGTCTTGAGTCACCCCATCCCATTTCTCCCTCACAGTGGAACACTCCCCAAAACCTGAAAATCAGCATTATTGTAGCAGTGTGGGATCTTCTTGACAGAGAACAAAACAAAAGGCAGCTAACAGTTAAAAAAGAACTTTGGAATATCATTAGGAAGCCTGGAGAACTATTCCTGAAGACTAAATCAAGTAATTACAAGCAAGCAAAGAAAGATTAAGGACTTGAGGTGTGGCTCGTGACGTTTACACAGTGCTGTAGATGAAAAGACAAACACTTATTATTATGTCATGTGTCAGTAATCATCTAAATCAAAGCTTCCTCTGGCTTGTTGTCTACACTCTGTTGACCTGTGTTTGTTCAAAAGACAAAGTTTTTCCAGTTATTTGCTTCCAAAACAGGCTCGACGTCTGAGGTCAGCATTTATTGAACATTTCTAAATTAGTTCTAACTGAAATTCCAGCAGATCAGCTTATCTCAGCACCAGCTGATATATTTCTATACACCCTACTTGTATATAAGGTACGACATAAACTGCTTTAGCCTGCCTACAGTTGCTGTGTATCTATAAGCCACCGCTCCTTGGTGTTGTGTCTCAGTATATCTATTGCCATTAATGCCTGCTCTGATCTTTGGCTTCAATGTCTTTCCATTAAAGGTCCTTCAAGGAAAACAAGATTCCCATAACAGAACCGTGCCAACATCTATAACTCTGTGATTTTTTTGTATGAAGAATTTTGACCTGAGCTCTAAAAATAGTTGTGGAAAAGTGGAGCCAAGGTCAGAAGAGTTCTGTTTACCCACCAAAGTATGACTTTATGTCTGAACTTGCAGCCTGATAAGACACTGACTTATGACATAGTTTCATATCAAGTTTTGCCATTTACTGGTTGCAGCTCTTTCCCCTGTTTAACTGTTGGTAAACCGTTAAAGTCACTGATGATGAAGGACGATGGATGGTCCAACTTTAAGTGTTATCTATTAAACATTAAATAAATAAAACTAAATTCTTTGTTCTCTATATTTGTTTAAACCTGACAAATCTAAATAATAGCCTAGAACGAGGTGCACTCTGGAGTCAGTGCCCGAGGTTCATTTATAAATGAGTCTGAGTGCGTGACTTATTTCCCTGAAGTGGTAGGTAGTTGAGCTACATCTCTGACAACGTGACGCAAGCTGCTCAGGATCATTGGGATTAAACAATTGTAGATTTGTGACAGTTGACAGTTAGGCAGTCCTGTAGCTGCAGTAACACTCTGCTCTTGGCCAGATGACAACCTTCAGTTCGATATAGAGCAAGCTACAATAACGGTCACTAAAAATGTAATATGAGGAAAAAGAAACACTAACAGCTGGCGCTTCAGACAGTAAATGGTAAAAAAGAAAGTTTCCTTAACCAGGAGCTGGTTGCACTTCATTTCAGTGAGAAGCACCGTAATATCAACATTATATAAACCATTGTTCATTACTTAAATGTTGTTTTGTAATTGGCATACATTCAGCACAGAGACAGTTTTGTCTTGTCATCCATTGTCTGTTCCTTACATGAATGACCAAACTCCTCACCATGTTTCTAAGAGCTGCTTGTGTCATAGATGTAGACAGAAGTGTAGTTGACAGATAAATCATCAGCTGGCATTCACACCTTCTCACCTGTCAACCACAACAGCCCAGTACAGCATTCAATACATTTTAAAAGCCTAAAAGTTTTTAAATATCCTATGAAATGTTCGATTGCATTAACATTAGTACTGCAATATCTATAAAACGAACAAAGTCTCAAAACTAAAAAAAAAGTTTGTTTTAGGCATTGATGCAAGAAAGAAATGACGAAAATGAAAAGATTCCTGAAAGTAAATATCAAAAAGTAGATTAAAACTTTCCATGAGATGCTTGCAAATGACGTGTGACATCTCTATGACCAGCTGAATGAGCACATATGGAAGAACTGCATGTAAACGGATCTACTGAGAGCTGTTTTGTTATTTTCAGCTGAGTCATCGTGATGTATTGTTACTCCTGCTGTGGTTCTTATTGCAGTTCTTCTGACTGGGGACTGTCTGACTAATGGGTCGTATCTGCTGAGGTTCACCCACATAAGATAACAACTCAATCGCATTGCATGTCTCCACAAAATCTACTGTTTACATCTCAGCAGACGCTCACACGCACACATTTGCCAACAGCCCACGTGCAATAAATGTGCAATAAACAGCAGCACAGACACACACATACAAATACATACAATGACACACGTGGATGAAGCATTGGCCTCAGTGGAAACTCTGCACTCTGCTTAACTGCGTGATCACTCCATAAACAACCAAACACACTTTATCCATCTTATTTCAGCGGCAGTCAGCGAGACCGTTTCATCTCGTGCTTGAAAACTTTTGTCTTTTCTTTCTTTTTCTTTTTTTACAGAAATCTTTACAGGAAATCTTTATTTGCAGGATAAAGCATGTTTAAAGTTTTGAGAGTTTTCAGCTGTTTAGCATAGTCTCGTGGCACTTCGTGAAATACTCCTGAGATGTAATCTGTTGAAAAAAATAGACCTATACCCCCTTAAAAACAACAGCTTTCACACAGTCTGAGGATGCTTCATGATATACTGCTGAAACGATCCATTCACTTAAGACTTTACATTATTTAGAGCATTTCCCGCCAAATTTATGTAATATCCTGTAATGTCCAATGGGTTTCACCAAGAAGAATGTCTTCCTGATGGAAACCACTTAGCAATTACAGAAATTATACCCAAAGAAATCTGCCCTAATATACATAAATGTAAACTTGTGCATCAGTTGCTGCAACTCTAATATATTATTTTTGTATTGATTTTGTTCATTTTGCCATTTTTTCTTGACTTGTGTCATAATTTCACCCTCTAAATGAGTTACTGTTTACTTCAAGGAAGGAGCTGAGCGTGATTACAAGGGTTAAAGAAAAGAAGGCTGTCCTCCTACACTTCCCTTTTTTTCCCTCCATACCAACACAATGAGTCACAGTGGTAGGAAGTACCGGTTTGTACTGGAGTGGAGCAGAAAGGAGGGGCAGGGTGAGCACTGAGATCTTACAGAGAGAGAAGAGTGGAGGAAAGGACAGGGTAGGGTAAAGAAGAAAAAGGGAAGACAAGCATTCAGTGGGAGATTCCCCGGCTGTATCAGAGCGGAAGCAGAAGACCAAGTCAGGATTTCTCAACAAATTTTGGTCAATAGTGACGTTTCAACCGGAAAGAAAAATCTTACTAAGTAGATTTCAATATCACCCGATGGGTCAGCCTTAGGGTGAAGAAGCATCATGTAAGGGAAAGTCCTTAATACTTCTTTTATTGCAAAAGGTGTCTCCAACACCAGCAGTATAAAACAAAAGTAGTTCTCTATGTGGAGAGCTTGGGAGAGTTATATCATCAAGTAAACTTAAAAGGGACCAGACACCAAAGAGGTTAATAATTCTTTCAAAAAATACTACTTGTAAAATGATACAAATACATCAGGACCAGTGATGGGAATAAAGGCGTTACAAGTAACGGCGGCGTTACAAGTAACGGCGGCGTTACTTTTTTCAGTAACGAGTAATCTAACTAATTACTATTTCTATTGTTACAACGCCGTTACTGTTACTAACAAGAAAATGCGATGTGGTCGCGTTGCTATTTTTCAACAAACAGACGGTTGCAGCTGTGTTCAGCTTACCGCATTTTATATCAGTTGCCGGAAGTATCTGTAAGTAATCTGGGCGCTACAGCTTTAAGCAGCTGCGCGCGCTCCCGCGGACGGCAATCACTTTCTACCCGACAATCACTTTTTGGCACAACACCTGGAGCTAAGGGGGCAAAACAATCGCATGAGTGCTGCTGTTTGACTGAGGAAAAATATAGCAGTCGTGGTAAGCCAATCACATGACCACTTCAAGATGACAAAGCAACAAGGTGATATATACCAGTTTTTGAATTGTGTCAATAGGCCACATAAAAACAGAGTCATGATAAACAATATATATTTATATATATTTTTCCTCAATAGTTTCGTCACGTTTACTGTCTAAGGACAGCACTAGCAAGCACTCTGCTTATGACCAAAAAATTAAAAAACAAAACAAAAACCAGCCCGTTCGTGTTGATGGAAAAATGCACCATGTCGACCAATCAAAAACTGATATGGCAACATGACATTCGGTTGTTTAGGAAGAGGGGGAAGTTTTAGGAGTGACGACGAGAGGGAGAGCAGAAAAAGAGAGAGAGCGAGTTTTGAGATTTGTGACGTTTAGCATGTTTGTAGTGTGTAGTTAATGTGTTGTCTTGTGTAGTTAGTGTGTAGTGTTGTGGCTAGTTTTGTGTTGTGTGTCAGAACAATAAGGTGACTGCTGTCTCCAGGTAGAAATAGGAGTGATACACCTGCTGCTGTCAGACCTGCAGGTATCAGGCTTGTGATGTTCTCCTTTATAATGGACAGAAATCTTTAGAGTGCGGCATCTTATTGAATGCAGAACACCTGATTGGGGTAAAAGGTAAATGGCTGCAAATAACTTTGTTGTTTGCAAAACTTGTGCCTATGATTTTAAAATTGACAATTTATATTTGAATAAAATTTATGAAATATGATGATGATTAAACATGTTTGTGGTTGTTACAGTAAAAAATATTACTTTTTCTACTCGGATTTTATGTTTTTTGACTGATTTTAGATCAATTGTGTTAATACAGTATGTCAAAATGAAAACATAACTGTAAATTAGGACACGTGAGGTTGTGCTGAAAAGAATGATACCAAACAAGGCAAATAAACAGTTTTTAAAGGTGAAACGTAGAGGAAACATCAAAAGTAGTTAAAAATGGCAAATTATAACCTGGACCCCAGAGGGTTAAACTTTTTTTTTTAAGTAACACAATAGTTACTTTTCAAGTAGTTAATTACTTTTAGAATCTTGTAACTCAGTTACTAACTCAGTTACTTTTTTGAAGTAACTAGTAACTATAAATAATTACTTTTTCAAAGTAACTTGCCCAACACTGATCAGGACACATTTTTGTCTTATAATTTACCTTTTTCCCTTTCTAAGAACATGCTAAAGTACACATACTTTCATTACAGTGTTTTGTTCAATGATGTTATGATGGGAATTGGCTGTAGGGGTGTAGGAGGTGGGGTGGCAGCGGCCCTGGCATGCCCAGGCCCTATTTGTATTAAAAATGGATTGATGGGTGCCTGGAGCCTTCAGTGGTGTATACGTGCTCTCTGCATGATTGCTTGCATGACATCTAGGGGGTTAGGTGTGGCAAGGTCTGTAATTCCATTCACTTGCGTGTCACAGATAATTTGCTATTGGAGGGAGTTAACGTACTATGAAGGGGGGACAATAGAGGAGAGTGGGTTGCAAATTACTTCCACAGCAGAGAAGGTGTGGAGCAACACAAAGTGCTTTGCTTTTTCACAGTGAGTCTTTGTTCGCAGGTTTTTTGTCAGGGTTTATGTCACTGCACAACCTTTGTCGTGATCAAGGCTCAGTTTATTGTCCAGAGTGACTCACAGGCATTCAAAGCACTCACCTGTAAATGTCACAGGTACAAGAAACACTCAGCTATAAATAGTTACTGATGCAAGTAAGGCCTCCATAATTATTCCGAGTTATATTTAGCTGCAGGTAAAAGAAACAGAAAACGCCTCTAAAAAAATAAACTGTATTCTTAATTATATTTTGATGATGTTTTACTAGGTGATATTTATTATGCTTAACAAGTACATTTGACCCTGCTGCATTAAGAATAATACAGCAGGTCCCACACGTGGGAAATTTGTTGTGTTGCAGCAGAAAGTGGACAATACAAAGTTACAGCAGCAAAAATAAGGAAAACTAGAATAAGATCAAAAGAATAACATACTATATAAAATAGAATAAAATACTATATACAGTAGAATGTGTGTGGTCAATTTTGTTGAGGAGTCTGACAGCAGATGGAAGGAATCACCTGCGGAGTCTCTCTGTCCCATATCGTGGGTGCTGCAGCCTGCAGCTGAAGTTCTCTCAGAGTCTTCTGCATTGGGTGGGAGATGCTGTCCAGCAGGGATGACAGCTTGTTTATGTACAGAGTGTATTTATGTACAAAGACCAAATATCTTCACCGAGGCTGAAAACTATCCTGACACTATCCCCAAAAGTTGATTCTATTCATCTGGACGCGGCGTTTTCAGTGGGAGAAACATTTCGTCCCTCATCCAAGTGACTTCTTCAGTCTCAGCTTACTGCAGATATCCTGACACTATGCTCTGAACTGAATCCTGATTCGTTTGTGATATTTTCTGGAGAACATCAAGATAATTTCTCACAATTTTCCTTCTTTCAATTTTACTTTTGTAAAGATATGATCCAAAATAACTAATACCAGGCTAACTCACAATGATAGAGCTTACTCTAAAATTTCAGGAAGAAAAATTAAATCCAAAAAGTATTTTTCTTTTCTTCTTTCTAGTAGAAATTTCTGTCATTGTTAGTTAAAACTTTTACTGTTTTATGCATGATGATATTGTATTCTTAAGCAGCAATCCTTCATGTTGAGTAACCGCTCCTTTAAATCCTTCGTTTATTTTTAAAGCTCATAACTAATTTTGCCTCAGAGCTGCATAAATCCAAGATTAGAAAACAATTTGAGGTATTTCCGAGGTGGGGAACACCCACAGTCCATCTGAAAGGCCTCTGGAAGTATGACTCTGCACTTAAATGCAGCTCCACCTGGTTTAGGTGGGGCTGCAGGGTGCAGAATCATACAACTTTGGGATGTTGCTAATTTGATATTTCCCACACCTCCCACTTTCTCACCAATATCATTTGACAGTGTAACTGACCAGTCAGGCAAGAGATTTAATCTGCACCCATCCATGACTGACGTCACATCTTATGAAGACTCTAGAGCGGCTCTTCCTCAACCTCCTCCGACCACAGGTACAACATGCCCAGGACCCACTAAAGTTTGCATACAAGGTGGGTGTCGGAGTGGAGGATGCCATCCTGTACCTCCTACACAGAGCCCACTCACACCTGGATGGGGGAAAAGGCACGGTCAGGATCCTGTTTCTTGACTTTTCCAGTGCCTTTAATACCATCCGGCCCTGTATGCTTCAGGAAAAACTGAACAGGATGGAGGTGGACCCCTGCCTGGTGGCTTGGATCTCCGACTACCTCACCGACAGACCACAGTACGTCAGGCTGAAGGACATCACGTCTGACACTGTGGTCAGCAGCACAGGAGCACCACAGGGAACTGTGCTGTCCCCTCTTCTCTTCACCCTGTACACCTCTGACTTCTGCTACAACTCTGAATTATGCCATATTCAGAAGTTTGCAGACGACACAGCCATCATGGGGTGTATCTGGGATGATCAGGAAGAGGAGTACAGAAGTCTGGTGAGGAACTTTGTCGCATGGAGTCACACAAACCACCTGCAACTCAACACCTCAAAGACCAAGGAACTGGTTGTGGACTTCGGGAGGTCTAGAGCAGGTCCACTGCCAGTTCAGATAGAGGGGGAGGAGGTGGAGGTGGTCAACAAGTACAAGTACCTCGGGCTGTGGATGGACAATAAACTGGACTGGTCATGCAACACAGAGCACCTGTATAAAAAAGCCCAAAGCCGACTGTACTTCCTCAGGAGGCTGAGGTCTTTTAACATCTGCAGGAAGCTCCTGAGGATGTTTTACCAGTCGGTGGTTGCTGGAGTACTTTTCTATGCTGTGGTGTGCTGGGGGAGCAGCACAGCAAAGAGGGACTCATCCAGGCTGGAGAAACTGATCAGGAGGGCTGGCTCTGTGGTCGGCATGAAGCTGGACACTCTGGTGACAGTGGCAGAGAAAAGGACATTAAAGAAACTGATGGACATTATGGACAATGCCAGGCATCCTCTGCACACGGCCATAAACAACCAGAAGAGTCTGTTCAGTGACAGGTTGCTTCTCCCCAAGACAAGAACTAACAGACTTAAAAACTCCTTTGTCCCACACGCCATCAGACTGTTTAACTCCTCTCTGGAGGGGAGAGGGAGGGGAAACAGGAGGACAAAGGAGGGGGGAACAACTAAGCTGTAGTGCCTCTTCACCTCACTGTACAATACCTTGTGCAATACTTTTTGTAAATAGTCAACAGTGCAATAGACTCAATACTTGAAATGTGCAATTCACTTGTATTTTTATTTTTTATTCCTATTTATTCTATTTATCCCCTTTGTATATTTTATTTATATTTGTCTCTGTATTTATATATATATGTGTGTGTGTGTGTGTGTGTGTGTGTGTGTGTGTGTGTGTGTGTGTGTGTGTGTGTGTGTGTGTGTGTGTGTGTGTGTATATATATAACAGTTCTGTAACTGTAACTTTGGTCGTTGCTGTGCTTTTTTTGGAAGTCGAATTTCCCAGAGGAACCCACCCGAGGGATTAATAAAGTTCTATCTTATCTTATCTTATCTTCAATCTGAAATGTCACCATCATACCTCAGTCATGAGGTAGCAATGCTGCACATTCTGTGCCACCATGATGGTGCGGCGGCATTTATGAAACAACAAAAGAGGGTGTAGCCTGATGTCATTCAGTGAAACATACCTGAACGCAACAGCGACTGGTTTCACAGGATTACAGCAGCTTTCTTTGGTTTGTTTTTTGTTCTGTAGGACCAGTTCATGTGTGTGTTGTGCTTTAGTATTTAAAATGCTTCAGTTAATGTGCCTCCAATTTACGTGGTTGAAAAAAACGTGTGATGCCATCCTTTAACAACACGAGGGACGGAATTGTCTCAGTATTGCGTCACTGCACCGACATCAAAGGACAGCTTGGGTGTGTCTGCGAGATTCTAGCAGCTATGACATTCGATGCAGCAGGAATTAGAATGAGCTAGGAATACCTATTCCACCTCTCCCACTTCTTTATGCAGGCTTTATCACCCTCTCAAACAGGCTTGGTCTTGATATCTGCCAAAGCATCATGGTTTTGACTGGGATGCACAATTATACATTGTTAGGTACTGAAAACTGAGTAACCACAACAGTAGGATATACCTAGCAACGTGGTTATGAATCCTGAAACTTGAGCTTCGTCCATCTGAATATCCCATGTGTGTTGCACAAGGGAGTCACGCCTCTTGGAATTTAAAAAAAGAAAAGAAAAAAAGGACATTACATCTCCTTAAAGAAATATCGCTCTAACGGTGTTTCCCACATTTTAAATGTCATTTTTGAGTCTTATATGATCAATAATAATAATAATAATGTAATATTGAAGCAAAGCCCCATGGCCTTTAATTCACATAAAAGCGTAGAAATGTGCTGTATAAAAATATCAGTCATGTGATTCAGGGCACATGACTCTTTTTTTGTCTTCCTCACACAGTTCAGCTCTGTGATCTTCCTCCAGGAAAACTTGTCAGAAATGTATCCACATTTAGAAAAGAGGGATGTTTCATTGTTAATTGTATTTAATTTAAAGTTGTTACAAAATATACTGCATGTTACCTTGAAGTAACATTGTATTTTTATTAATTTCCTCTGTATAATTTTGTTATTGTATATTTTTACTGAGGTCAGAAACATAAGAGGGGATGGGAACTGACAACTGTGCCAGTTTAGAGCTTTTCTCAGTTGCTCAGGTGAATCATGCATTTCCAGGTGGTTCGATTCCTTTATCCTGCCATATCTTTCTTGTGGAGTTGCAGTTCCAAAAGCATGACGTCAGACTGATGCATCTTTTCACACACCTGAGTCACATCCAAGCCTTTTATCTGCTCCATTTCTTTCCGGTTTTCAGCCATAAAATTTTTCATGTACAGACTTTCTTTTCTTCCACAGAGAAGTGACCAGAATTTGATAACAAAGGTACAAAGAAGATAACGTGCATTAAATACAAAATTTAAAAAACACACTGTTATCAATAGAATAATTACAAAACCCTAACATCATAATATTCATACTATCCCTACAAATCATATGATAATGTTAGCTGTAAAATGTCCATGCTAATGTACAGTCTACTGCAGTAGGGTATAGTACCAAAAATGGTCATGTCTTCTAAAACCTCATGTTAAAATGCACGTGTTTAACATGTAGAACAAAAAATGACTTTAGTCCATCCATCCGACCAGTTCAGTTCAATTTAATTCAATGAAATTTTATTTATAAAAGATTAAGAACAAACTTTATTATCCCACATGGGAAATTTGTTTTGGACAAGCTGTGCTAAGCAATATTTGCATAATAAAGCAATGCCAAAAAGCAATCAATAAATAAGTTAATTAATTAATAAAAAAAATTTCCCATAATAAAACTCAATTTTTAAAAATTGTGATAAATCCTTTTTTTTAAAGTGCCATAGGGGAGGAAGACAGGACAAAAGATAGACTAGAGAGTGTATAAATACATAGTGATTGAAAAAAGGTGAAGAAATATTCAGTGCATCATGGGAAGCGATTAGCAGCCCAGGCCTATTGAAGCATAACTAACGTAGGATTCAGTGTCTCTTGATCCAGCCCTAACTATATTCTTTATCAAAAAGGAAACTTTAAGCCTAATCTTAAATGAAGAGAGGGTGTCAGTCTCCCAAATCCAAACTGGGAGCTGGGTCCACAGAAGAAGGGCCTAAAATCTGAAGGCTCTGCCTCCCATTCTACTCTTAAACACACTAGGAACCACAAGGAAGCGAACAGTCTTAGAGCGAAGAGCTCTAAGGTCTTTAATATAACAAAAGTCATAGGATGAGTTTATTTAAGACCTTGTATGTGAGGAGAATGATTTTAAATGTGATTCTGGGTTTAACAGGGAGCCAGTGAAGAGAAGGCAATATGATGAATCCAGCCATCTTTTTTATTGTCACTTATCCAATCCAGAGAGTTAAAGCCTCTCACAAATGTCATAGGTCAAAGGACACGATACACCCTGAACAGGTCGCCAGTCTATCCATGCCTCACATCATCATTTAACCTCTTTGAACTGTGGCAGGAAGCTGGAGTGCTCGGAGACTAGCCCTCTCTGCACAGGAGGAACAAACTGTGCACACTTAGTTTGTTTCTTAGCACTAATTAGCAGATATGTGCCTTGCCAACCAAGTTTGCTAGTATTAGCAGCTAGCTTAGCCGTCAAGCTTTTTATCTAAATATGGTCATTGGCAACTCCAAAAAAGCAGTGGTGAAAATGCCAACAATGACGTTAACATTTTCTCAGAGCAGTGGGGAGCACTACAGTGTTTCTGTCATATGGCAGCACCTATTGTAAGGAGAAAAATGCTGAAATGTGACTCGCTGATCTTGCTATGGCTATGATAACATTATTCAGTTCATTGTTATGTAAAATATGTTTAGACTACTTAAGGTATTCATTGCAATGGGTGGTTCCATACTGCAATCGCTAATCTTGCAAGGTAAGAGATGAGCTTCCCTCTGTAATGGAAGGACATTTTGAAATAAAGACAGCTGAAACTCTTCCTTCTCTTTTTTTGACCTCCAGCGCACCTTTAGCGAACAAAGAAAAGCACAAATGAAAACAGGAATAAAATAAAATCTTTTGAACAAGTGTCTATTTGTGAATCACTGTATTATTTCATTTATTTGTTTCTGTTTATCTATGTTTTGAACTATCATAATATTTTCTCCAAACTTCTGATGATAGTAGAATTTGGATGTGAATCCAAAATATGACTATCCAATAAAACTAGTAAATGTGTATTTGTATCAGACATCATTTGGGTTCATTGCAATTTCAGAACAAATTCTTCTTATTATTATTAGTAGTAGTAGTAATAGTAGCAGTATAAACCTCTATTACAAATGTATTCTTTACCTGTAATTATAAATTTGCCATTGTATTGATTTGATTTATAAAATAAGCCAAATAAATTATTAATTTTACAACTGAGAGTCCTATGTGTATGTTTTGCCACCATCATGGCTCTCATCAATGAACTATTTTTAGACATGCTGTAACTGTCATGTGCTCAAACGACTTTCTGTAAACACAATGAAGATTTCTATCCTTCCTGGTAGACTATTTGTGAAGTTTCAAGAACTTTGCTCCTCTGAAAAAGCATCACTCAGAGGAATGTTGGCAGTGAGACGATCAGACATGTAGAGCACCATATTTCATTCACCAGCAACAGCAGACAGCTGAATGGAAAAGTTCAAAGGTTTAAAACCACAACATTTGGAAATCCGGAGGATGCCATTTAATGTTGTTTCAGAGATAATTCCCCCCAAGTTATTAGTGAATATTTCATAATAGAAATGACCAGGTTTCCCTATTGACAAGGGTGTCATATTTGATACATGGGTTTTTGAGATCCTAACCTACTTATATGTTTTGTTTTGTTTTTTGCAGTTATTTAATTTTTTTATATGACTGTCCTTGATTATTTTACTATCTTGTGTATTTTAAAATTTAAAAAAACTGACAGTGTAAGAGTCAAGGCAGGGATTACTGTCATAGAGCTTTGAAATTATTTAAACTAAGAAGGAAGGATCATAGTAAAATACACGTTTAGAAGTTGAAATGTTGAAATGTAAATCTGTAAATAACAATTTGTAATACCTTTATTATATTATCTTCTACATTTCCAGTTAAGATTTAAAGCTCGGCTTGAATTTTGTCAAATTTATTTTTAACGTAAGTGACCTCTTGGGGGATTTTAAGGGTTCCAAGGAAGACAAGTAACTCGCTTAAACTGACATAATTATTGCATGTTTGCTGGAGTCAGCAAGCTGAAGACAAATTTGGATCTTACTGGAATCAGATCAGAGACATAACATCAGAAGTGGTGGGGAGGTTGGGAAATTCAGGAGACAGGAGGATAAAAACAAGCTCAGACATATCTGACGTTCAGTTCAAAGAACTCAATAAAACAGAAAAACTCTTTGGTGCAGTTCTTAGAAGCAAACGTGGGATGGGTTTCATCAGCAGGCAGGTTTCTTTCAAAATGAAACTACAGTTCAGATCAGACTCAGATCCATCTGTTCATTCACTTTCTACCGCTTTATTCAATTCAGGGTTGTGGTGGAGCTGGAGCCTGTCCCAGTTTCACAGGACGAGATGCAGGGGACACACCCTGAACAGGGTTGCCAGTCTGCCACAGGGCCAACAAAGAGAGACAGAGTCCTGCAGGAATGTGGGTTACTCGGTTTTGCCAAGAGAAAAGTATAGAATAGCCTGCCAGTCAGCAATTAACATATAACCACTCCAAGGTTAACCCTGTGCTATTTGAATATTAAATTTGCACCAGAGGCTTTACAAAGCATTTCAAACAAACACTTAAAGTACCATATGCACAAAAATGGTAAAAGTTGAGTAAAAGTTAGGATATTGTATGTTAGAGAAGGATATTGTATGTTAGCATCGACTGCTATTTTAAGGTTAGCTAGCTATTTAGCTTAACTGTGCTCAAACTCAGAACTTCTCAAATAAAAATAATCTTTCTAAAAACTCCAAGTTTCCACAAAGCTGACATATTTTCATTACATTAAGCTAAGCTAGTAACGAATACTTACTGTAGGGTCTGAGAGTATTCCAGGCGAAGAAAGACCGCCACCTTCCCGCCACTAGTATTTCATGTTGCTGAACAGAATTTGATTCATTTTCCACCACGTGTATAATTTAGTTGACTAAAAACAGGCCAATACATAAATACTGAACTGCTTTTTAGGTTTTTAAAAATAACACACAAAATATGTCGAACTGTGTAACATATCAAGTGTGTTGACTTTTTTACACGTTTTAAATATTTACGCTGTTTTTTTTTTACACATGATACATTAAATTAACTCATTAATGATTAATTAACACATGTTTTGTGTCATTTTTTAAACATCCTTTCTAAGAGTGCATGCGTCTGCATGTATCTCCTTAGCTAACCCGAACCACACTTTGTACAAACATTGATAATTTATTCTTATGACTTCTGTATTTTAATTTTATCATCCCCCTGCAAAGGTAATATTTTATTTTCCATTTGTTTTAGCACTGTAGGGTCACATAATGACACACATTTTCTAATTGTGTTCTTTACCATTTTATCTCTCTTCACACGTGTGGATCTTATTATAGTGTAAGAATAACAAAGCTATTTGGCCTTTCGTGTCTGATGAATGTTTTGGATGTTTTTTATTTACCCTTTTTTTGACATTTTGACAGTCCTCTGTTACATTTGTCTCTGATCTACTCAACACAGCCTAGAAAATGTTTAAACCAAGCAGTCTGCCATGGCCTGTGTCTAGGGACCGAGGGCTCATGTATTTCTGTATTTATGTTTATGTTCCATGTGCAGTGCTTTGGATGCTCTCTCTCCTTTTTCCTCTTGTCTCCCTGTGTGTATTCATTTACGTTCGTACTCCCAGATGTTTTGGGTCGCAGAGGGATTGCAACCCGGAAGTGTTCCTGCGCTGGAAGCTGCCACACCTGCCGCTCATCAGCCATCGTCAGCTGCAGCTGATGGCCTCGTTTAGAGCGCCCTATTTAAGAGTGTGGTTGAGTCAAGCTCATCAGGACTGCCGTGATAGCTGTCATAAAAGTGACATCACATGATATGAAGCAAAGTGTATTCTCATTGTTAATGATATACGTAGGTTTAGGGTTTAATTCATACAGGTAGCGTCATTTAAGAGTTTCTTTCTCATGCCTTAGCATAGGCAGACAATGGGATTAGGCTGTGGACAATAGTTTATCTAATCTTTATAATACCTTTTGTACCTAAATGAGAATAGGGTGTGTTTTTTTTAACCATGTGAACGTAACTGTTATTAGGAGGAGAAGTTCTAAAGGTATAAAAAGTGAATTACATCAGTTTTACAAAACAGATAAAACCCACTCAAAATTATGATTATGCAAAAGTTTTGAACTCTTGTTTGAACTTATTGTTTGTTTGTTTGTTTTTCGGTTTCTAATCCATCACATTGTTTTATGGATCATCTTATGCTTTTGATATTAACTGATGTTATTAAGCCACATGCTTCATGTGTGACAGCAGCCAACTGGAATGTGTCCAGATAGCTTTTGTCTGACCTCCTACTCCTCCTCCACTCTGCTTCTGTTTTTCTGAATGAATCACAATAAGTTTGTTTTCACGAGGATAAGAGTGTGTCGTAATTCAGTCAATGAAACCACAGGAAGCTTTCATGCATCCATTAGTGACGACTACTGCTCGGAGTCTCCTGGCTGATAACCCAAAAATAAGCACTCTGTCCTCCTCCTTGTTTTTATCAGGAGATATGGGGGTGACTAAACTGATTTTTTTTTAAATAGACACTTTGTGGGTGGCTGCATCTTGGAAAATCCAAAGGTGAATGTAATCACGCTTTTTGTGTCTCACTTTTAAAGTTGGAATTTTGTTTTATTGAAAGATACTCAACAATGTTTAAAAAAAATCAGTAATCTTCAGTTATTTGGAGTAAGCTGAATTTAATTGAAAGTAAGCAGTAGAGTAAATTAATCAGGTCACCATGAATGAATCAGTATTTAATTTCCACTTACATCTCCATTAAGGCAAATAAAACACTGCTTTCAGTGTGACACTTTCATGTGTTTCCTCTTCTAACACTGAAATAGCTTCAACATATAGGCAGCATCCTCTTGTCTTTGGCTGATCTGATTGCTGAGGTTTCTTTTAATATTATAGTCTTACCTCACAATATAAAGCGCCTTGAGGGATAACATAAAAAACTGACTGATATCTTGCTGAAATTGAAGACTTCTTTTGAATCAGCTGTTGGGTGATCTGTGACAATTGGGTTTTTCCTGCATGCTTAGTTAGACTGGCATATTGGGAACTTAAAGACTGGGTTAATGCATTGGCCTCTTAAAGCATTAGACGATGCAAACTTCACTACTGGGATAGCTGCTGCCATCAGGATGTTTCTGGGAAAGTTTATGTGGTTGGTGCATGTCAAAGTTCAGTTCAAATGTATTTATATAACACAGCAATCACTTTAAGGCGCTTTATATTTTAAGGTAGCGACCCTACAATAGTAAAAAGTACACGTAAGTACCATCAACATTTCTCTCATTTAGTGTTTTAATGATATAGATGACCAATTTAAATCGCTGTGTTTGTGCTGATGTGACTGAATTAAAGGAGCAGGGTCTACTTGAGTCCAAATAATTTGAATTTTATCATTAGCGTGAACATATCCACATACTCAAATTTGTTCCAGGACTTACAGACAGATAACATTTAGCATAGATTTGTATTTCAAGCTGCTATGATTGGTGGTCTTTTTTTATGTAGAAAAAGTGCAAAGAGTGAAAACAAAACAAATCGGTGCATTTAAGAAAAAGCAGATTTAGACAAAACATCTTGTATTCCTCCTCTGACGGTGTCTATTTATTCAAACACTTTTAGGTTCATACACCGTTTTACTGAGAAACTGGATTTTTTTACTGTACATTTAACGAGAACATTTGTTCCTCTCCAGCATGAATTCTGCCTTTGTGCGAGGACCAGAAACAAGGACAAGAACTGTGTCAGTCGACAGCGAGCTGGACTGTGACCATCTGTTAGATAACCTGACGAGCATGACACCAGCATGTGGTCATACTTAACAAGTTTCTAATGTTGTTGTTAAACAGAGCTCAACTAACTTTGTTTCCTTTTCTTTCTTGTAATGTATTTTTATTCATTGTAGTTCATGTATAAGCAAAAGAACGTTTAAAAAGCGCAAAACTAATTTTGTTCTGTGAAAAATTACCTTCTAATTAAAACTTTTTGTTTTAATTAATTTCATTAATAATTGTTTTATTTCTGATTCTGACCTTTAATGAAGTGATTTGCCTATATAAACGTAACTTTCCCAAGCTGTCGCAATTATAAAGGGACTCATACATTAAAAATAGCTGCTGGAATTTTTTTTGGGCTAACAAGATGGTGATAAGAATAAGATACACAACAAGCCAAAGAGCCAAAATGCAGCAAATATGAATTTGCTTTAGAAAGTACAGGAAACATGCCCATCAGTCTTATCTGTGGAAACTGTGAGTGTTTCCTGTCTGCAGCTGTGTGACCGAGCTGAGGCCATTAGCATGACTTGCACTGGATGGACTCTTAAATTTGAGGGGGAGGAGTAAACTCATGATGAAACAAACAAGTAATGACGATAATGTTTTACTGCATGGAGGACCGAGTTGCTCCTACAACCAGATTTGGGAAAGTTTACATGCATGAGTCAGAGCAAGTAAATGTTTAGACAGTAAGATGAAGGCGGCTCTGCTAAGTTGTGGTTATTAACAGCTGTTTGGCATTTCCTGCTCACTGTGGATGACTTACAGGAGTTTTTGTCATCACCTGGACTCCGGTTTCAGTCTGTCTCTTGCCTATGGGTCCAAGAAAATATGCGGAAGCTGTTATTTCGTAACTGTAGAGCAGGGGTAGAGCAGACCAGCTACTGATTGGAAGGTTGGTGATTCGATCCTTGACTTCCCCAGTCTGCATGTAAGCTACTAAGTAGTACAAGTGGCTCTCCGATGCGTTAATCAGAGTGTGAAGGGTGGTTAGATTGCACTTGAGTTTATAAGTGCATGTATGAGTGGGTGTAAATGGTGAATGAGGCATGTTGTATACAGCGCTTTGAGTACTCCAGGAGAGTAGAAAAGCTCTATACAAGAATCAGTCCATTTACCACTCTTACAAGTAGATATATGGTAGTGCAAGACAAAACACAATATCAAAATTGCAATATTTTATATGCATATAACATTGCAACAGCAACAAATGTTGGAATTGTAGTTAAACATAAATTCCCATAAAAGAAGCTGCAGAAGCATTGAAATACTGGAAGCTGTTGCCTCACACATCAAATCATGAGAGCATGTCCAAAACAAAATAACAACTTTCTATCAAAAACACAACTGAATGTTTTCCTAATCAAATGTACATTTTTGGACTAGCCCCTGAGAGACCCATTCATTATATATCGGCTTGCATTGAGACAAGAAGTCATAGAAAGACCCTCCATAAATCACACCCTGCTTTAACCTCCTGCACATCATCAGGAAAGTGTTTGCTGGGGTTGTAGATCAAGTGAGCAGTAAAGCCCTTTTCTCATACACTTCTATCTTGTACAGCCGGAAGAGTCATCGATCAGTTGTTGCACCCAAGTCACAAAATCAGTGATTTTTAGTGATATGTTGGATTGAAATGTTTTTTTACTCATAAATAAGAACAAGCAGATTTATGTTGGAAATGAAACATAATTCACATAGACTAGGAAGCTCATGAATGTGAGACTAAGAGGTCCCTCCTTACTCTGCGTGTCATCAGGATGAGCTTCACTATGAGGAAACTGTGAATAATGTGGGGTTTTTGTCACTCATAACAGTGAATACTTCCTCTGAATAAGAATTTACATAGTTACATGGTTTGTTTTGGGTTTTAAGCATTTAAATATGTATTACCTTGTTATTATGAACTGGGTGGAAATATAATCAATTTAATGGTAAAGACCAAAAGAGGGGAGAATTTAGTTTCTAGTTTATTAAGAATTTGATCAGAAAAAAAAAATTCACAGTCATTGTCACACATTGTGACATATTACAGAGACAAAACCATGTCTACATAACAAACTTTTGTTACGTAGACATTACATTTAATATTTAATATATTATATTATAAATGCATGACTGTAAGGTTTAGGTATAAGGTTAAGAGAATTCACCTTAATGTAAGCGAACGTCCCCTGAAGTGACAGAAACAGGATAATGAGTAGGGATGGGTACTGGTGTCGGTTCTGACATAAACTGACATAAACTGTAGTAACCAGACCGAAAAGCAGCGCACATTTCGGTGCTTTATTTCGGTGCTTTTTTTTCCTGAGCTGTGATACACTTCTAGCCAATCATTTTACGTTTCCGAGGATAGTAGGCGGGGCCAGGTACGTGCGTTCTTTTAGAGCAGAGCTACAGATTAAAAATGTCCAAGGCGAAGCGGTCAAAAGTCTGGCTGTACTTCACAGCAAAATATGCAAACTCAGCAGCCTGCAACAAGTGCTTTAAGCTGATACTGCGATACTGTCAAAGGAGGTAACACCAAGAATCCGATTAAACAGCTGGCGACGCAGAGCGTTTTTTTTTAAAGCCGAGAAATGCGCCGTATTTGATAGCTTGCTGCGAGACCTCACACCGTGCACGTCGGGTGGGTTGCCAGTTATCGGACCCGGAGCAACATCCCCCAAAAACCCGAAGAATAGAGTGCTGGCCCCTACCCCTGCCAGTGTAGCAGAAATGATGACGGATGATGATGCAGCAGCAGCCGTTCTTCTCTGCATGAGTAGCTTCATGTTGTTCGTGTGTAATTTACGTTGAGTAGGCTAACCACGTTATTACATTAATGCATGTAAGGTGAACTAGCAAACATCATCATAGCTACATGCGGCTGTCTTCTTGTTTGATGGCAGATACTCCCTTCACCCTGGCTAAAAAGGCTAAAATGACCAAAGAAAAAGTGGGAAACAGTTAAACATGAGAGGTTTTTGGACAAAGTTTGTGTTTTTTCCATTGTTTAAGCACTGCTTCCAGCCAAGAATCATACCATATATGCCCCATAGCTGCAGAAAAGGCTAACATTGTTATCTTTTTACAAAAAAAACCAGCTGAACATGAGAGGTTTTTGTACAAAGTTTGTGTTCTCCATTCTTTAAGCACCGGTTCGAGCACCGTTTAAGCACCGGCACCGTTTCAAAAGTACCGATTTGGCACCGGTATCGGATAAAACCTAAACGATACCCATCCCTAATAATGAGTGTGTGGCGGATTCCCCTCTAATTGCCATCTTTGTTGTAGTGTACACAGCTCTTGCGTCACGCCACACTGAGGGAACTCTTGTCAACACCGGGTGACCCACAGGGAGGAAGTGATGTGTGAAGTAATGCAAAACACGAGTTTAAGGAAAATAATGAAAAACAAGCAGCAGCTCCCCCAGCTGGATGTGCTGCTTAAAGAAAGACAAGCAGAGAATAAAACATAACCTACAGAAGATTTTTGTATCCATAAGTTATAAAGACCTAAAAAAAAATGTTGTATTCTTGAATAAATTACTCAACAAAAAAGCTCAGAATAACATTAAACTATTTGCTGACAATTAAATGTTTATATGGAAGTTTTTTTATGCAAAGATGATGAAAAAACATAATGTCCTAGCTCCCCAGTGTGCTGGATTTAGTGTAAATGATGTCATTTTTTTATGGAAACATGCATCATATACCTGCGAGCACATGATACACAGATTTTTACCAATTATATATTTATTTTCTTTAAGAAACATTTCAACAAAAATCTTTCTAACTGTATTTTTAACTCATTTTTTCCATTGTGTGTTTCTCTTTCCTGCTTCATGATATGTGTGCACATTTGACCTTTTCTGTGTGTATTGTTCAAGATTGAATAGAATATTTGCCAGTGAGAGGCTTCCACTTGTAACAGAGAATTTTAAAAGTTCAGTACGTTTGCTGATGCTGATAAGCAGGCCTCTGCTTCCACCTGCTGGCTAAAAGACACACACACACACACACACACACACACACACACACAGTGGTTTTAGAATAACTGCATATGTTTGTTAAAATACAGTCCTTATGTAGGATAACAACTTACTATGCAAAGTATGTTTAACATAAAAAAAGATTCAACTTTGTTTTTTAAGTGCTACAAAGTTGTGAGGCACAGGTGGGTCACAGAGTCCACTCAGATATAAAATGCTTCTGTGAACAGAGATGGGGGGCAAGAACGGTCAAGATTCTCACAGCTTCACAGCTTGAGGTATGAACCTGTTGAGGAACCGCAAGGTTTTTGGTTTTGGTTCGTCTTCTATATCTTATCCCTGATGGTAGGAAGGAAAACAGGCTTTAATAAGGGTGCGAGGGTGTCCTGGATGATGATGGAAGCCCTGCAGATGTAGTGGTGGTTAAAGATCTCCAGCATGGGAGAGAGGGTGGCAACAATGATCTTTGCTGTTCTCACGAGACTGTCTAGATATTTCTTTTCAGACATTTTAATGCTTTCAAACCACACAGCATTTGAGTTGAGAGTAACAACCTTTCTCATTAAACTGGGAACAGGATCCATGATGATCAAAGTCGATGGTCTTCTGGGCTATGTCATCATCAGCACAGCACAGAAGGTCCTCGGCTGTGCACTCCTGTCCTTACAGGAGCTCTGTAACAGCAAAGCCCACAGTATCCTGAAGGGAACATCCCACGCAGCACATCCCCTGTTTCAGCTCATGAAGGCAGTACAAGACCATAAAAGCCAAAACAGTCAGACTGAAAAAAAGCACACATTCCACGGTTGGTGCAACTATAAATAAAATTATAAAACAACTGAATACAATAAGTAAACAATGGTATGTCCCCTTTCACTAAACCGTTCAATATCGGGCTAATAGCTTATATTAACTTCAAAAATCCAGGTGCATTAGTAAAATGCTCCTGATTAAGAACGACTTCCAAGAATATTAGAGCATATTTGAGACTTTTGAAAGTTTAAAATTGGGGCGTTTATCAGCAAAAGTCTTGCAACTACCAGTCTGAATATTAAATTCAAATAAACAGAAAAGTAAACGTTTTTAAGGTAAAAATTGTTAAATTATGAATTATCCTTTATTTAGTGTAAACTAAAATGTTTTCTTCAAACAGTAAGTCCAGCAATGTTCAAGTATGTAACTAGGGGAGAAAACCATGAAGTACTTATAATCTAATGCATGTCATGTGGTAATTTAAGGCAGTTTTTTAACTGGTTGCTGAACTTCATTTGTTTTCAAGCGTTTAAAAACCAATAAATCGAATGAATGGATCTGTAAGGTTTTTAATGTGCGATTGAACAGTGAACTAAGCGTAATTCGGATATTTAGCGACATTTAGTAGCCATTGTGCCGCTAAATATGGCGCTATTCAACAGCAACTAGCTGAAAGTGCAGCTCTGTGTAAGTACTATGATAATAACACGTTGCACTTTACATCACGTTGATGTAAAAGCCCTATCTTCCCTCCGCAGTCCCTTTCATAGGGCTCTTGTGCGCATGTCCTCCAGGCTCAGATGTCAGACACTCAGGGGGCTCATTGCCTTCCTCCTCCTCCTCCGCCTCTTCGGAAACGGGATGTGATGTAAATACACAGAAACTTTTTTTTTCTGTCCCTCTCTCCTTGGTGTATGTCTTCTTCTTTCAACAAACTGCTGCGTTAAAAGTAGAATAAGAGCAAAAGAAGTAAAGTAAAAAGTCGCGTAAGTGAAGCATCCGGGAGGTAGTTTTGTCCACCATGATCCTGTGAGCTCCTACGTCTGTCTCCGACAACAAACTCAAGAGAAGCCGGACTGCACTCTGAGAAAAACGAATCGAAGCGGAGAGAGGCTCGCTGCTGGTGTGGACCCGGAGGGAAACTGCGGACAGGTAAAACAGCTGACACTTTCTGTGGGTTTGAAAGGACTGAGAGCGGAGGATCCACGCTGCGGGAAAACTCGTGATGATGAAAGTGCATGATGGTAACAGGGCAGAAATCAGATTCTTTATATTGAGGCCTAGATGAGATGGGACATCATATCTCTTCTTTGTTGTATTGAGAAAGATGCAGGAAAAATAATCAAGACATGATGCAACCAGCTGCAAATAGATATTTACTAATTGACCTACTAATCCTACCGTCCGAACAACAGACATGTCAGAAAACAAAGGTGTGATTAGGTTTACAGAGAGGAGGAGTTTGAAAATTCTGGGAATACTGTAGAAAAATGTGCAGGAAATAAAATAGTCAGTGAATTACTATTAATCTTTTAGGACAAAGGCAAAACTAAACTGTTTAACGTAAAACTTGAAGATGAAAAGTATGATATTGAAAAAGCCCACAAGGTTAGATGTTCAGTTGGTCATGATGTGTTTCAAGTTTCAAGGTATAGAAATGTTTTTTTTCCCTAAAAGAGAAGGTGATAGAAGTATAGTTCTGTCCTGTTTCACAATCATCCCTCTTCCAGATTATGTTTAACACCATGCGCTGTAGGGGTGCTCGATTGTTGTCTTCTGATGTGGTTAGATTCATTACATCTTTTTGTGTTGTTGCGATTTCAAATATTCACAATGATTTGACAATAGGTTGCTTCACACAGACTGAAGGAGTTTTAACCTGGATGATGACTGATGACTTCTTTGTGATAGCTTTTTTTAAACAAACTGACCAACTTCATGGCTCACTTGTAGATTCGTGTTTGGACCTCATCTGGTTCTAGATGTTTATAAATTGTACTAGCACACTCTATAGGGGTGAGGGGACCCCAGGGTTAAAATATGTTACTGGTCTAATGCAAAATACCAACCAGTGGTGCAAACAACTTGATGATAGTGAAAAAAATACTAAAAACCTTCTGGCACCAGCCTCCCTGCAGCACCAGTTAACGACTCCTTACCCTTCAGTGAAGTAAATGGTAAAGTTCTATAGGCTGTTGATGGGGATGCACGATTTGTGTTGAATGAAATAAAGTATTGCAGGATGCAGACAAGTGCAGAACAGCTCGCTGTGCATTAGTTTGTGTTTGTATTTCTGTTGATAATATATATGCAGATGCATTACTGAGCTAGAAAAGTCCTTTAATGGCAGAAGCTGTGAAGCCTTTTTTAGCACCAAAGTGAAAAGTTAATCAAAGCCAGGTATTTACACCAAAGTGAGCATAAATCACAGAGCTTAAATACAGGAGTAAATGAGGTCTTCTGTATATTTTACTGTGAACTGCTGTGGTTATGTTGTTATCGTGTAAAGAGAGAGCTCATTATCATGTTTGTGTGCAAAGACATTGCATGTGTTTGCAGTTTACAGTAAGTTAATGTCACCAGTCAGACAGCAGACAGGTACTGTTGCCGTTTAATTTAGAACAGCTTGTTAACTGCTTCAAGTGAGCACACATAGGATTTGCCAATCAGAGAGCAGGACTTTCGGTTGCATTGTGAGAGTCCTGCATGCAGAGGTGCGTCTACAGAACTTTGGTGTAAAAGTTTGTAGTCTGCTGTGTTATTATAAGCTTTGCATGTACAGTGTATTTGCATGCAGGTCCATGTGTGCGTGCTGCTGCTGACCTCTTCACCTGCAGTGGGATCATGTTTGGTTTATTTTCATGTTCAGCACTGAGTCAGCTCACGTTACAAGGATGAACTTATGGCTCACAGCAGCAGACCTTGAAGTGCAAACCCCAGTACGTTTGTTTTCCGTATCGCTATGATCATCATCAAACCTTAATTTCATCTGTGGCTCAAAAGTAAATATATGCAAAAGGAGAATGCAAACACAAATGGACAAATATGACCAAAAACATGCAGGTTGTGGACAAAAATGATGATGATACTACATTTACCAAGTATTTTTGCCACTTAATGTTGAAAATTAATAAATCAAGGTCATGGTGTTCTTATTTACTGCGCTGTTATCTTATTCCTTTAACCAGGAAGAGGTTTTAATATTAAGAATCATGTTTTGTGGGTGTGTTACTGGCTCACACAGGCAGCATTAACCCAACATGTTTTTCAATGGCAGTAGGGCAGGAGAAACTGGCGCTTCCAGAGAAAACCACAGGAAGAACATGCATACTGCCCACTCAAAGGCCCTGCCCAGGTTGGTTTGAACCCAGGACCCTGTTGCTGTCAGGCGACAGTCTTAAACACTGAGCCAGTGGTGCCAGGCTCAGCACAGTGGTCAAAAGTCTTCTTGAACAATATTGACACAGTTGTAATGGAAAAAACATGGTTTCCACATCAGTTATGGCTGTAACTTTTTTCCTTACAAATTTTTAAGTTGTTAACAGCTCTCTTTTAGTCATCTGACACATATTTTATATGTTCCCTGCCTGTAAATAATTCCAGGCTTTCATAATATCTAAGCTGTGTTATTGCCGGGGATGTGTTAGTATCTAAACTTAAGAAAGAGACATTTGAGGGTTTAGCAAAAGAACATCTGTTGACAGTTTAGTTTGATGTAGATTTAGAAATTCGATAAGCGTGAGCTTTAGATGCATTTCCCCAGCAGCCGATGTTTGGAATAATAAGAGAGTACAGAATACAAGAAAGAGGAGAGCGGTGCAAGGCTGAAAATCCCCTCCACACCATGCATGAACCGAGTCCAGAAGGATCTGGAGGTAGTTTATGAGATTTTCTTGAGCTCATCAAGATGATGTGTCCCAGTTTTTTGTTTTTGTTTTTTCAGTTTGATTTGTCCCGTTATTAAATTTGCTTTATCTCTCAGTAGTAAAGGAACCTTTCAAAAATGTGTAGATCTGGAACAAGTCCAAAAGTTAATCTGCCCTAAGCTGGGCCAAACCCCACCTCTGAAGAAGAAGAAAGAAATCCATCCATGACTTTTTGAGTAATCCTTCTAACAAACAGGCAAGTAAAAACCTATAGCACCAACCTACTTTGTAGTGGAAAAATATAGCTGTTCAGCTCACAGACACATTGCACAAGTTTCCAAAATTAGTGTCAAAATATTAATGAAGCAACTTTTTCTTTGCATTTTTTTAGGTACACTGATGCTAAAGTCCTAAAATACAGACTATTTATCGATGCCTTCATTTACTGATACTAACTAAACTTTCTATTGTCTGAAATATTCTGCTGAAAAGCTCTCGAAAGGGAGCAAAGTCATAAAATCGGACTCCCTTTAAAAGTCCCCAAATCAGTGTAATGATCAGCAAACCAACAAATAACCAGCAAACTGCAAAGAAGGTGACCACAAACATTTGACACTAACGTTTAATACACAGCTTGGTTAGTTATGGTACTTAAAGCAAAACTCACTTCATCAGCCTGACTTACAACAAATGTTATAAATTATACAGGCTTAAGTTGAGCCCACTGTGAGAAAGGGATTTAAATACTGCCAGTTTGTGAATATCTATGACTAACAGTAAATAATACAAGTGGTTTATTTGGAAACTACTTATCGACCAACAATGTGACGCAGTCTCTGCTTCCAGCTTCTCTAATGAGAGAACGTGCTGTTTAGATTACAGTGAACTGATATTTTAGGACACTTAGACACAAATGGAGACACTGTTTTCTGACATTTTGTAGATAAAGCGATTTCTCTAAAAAGTAATTAACAGTGAGAAGTACCCCACCCCCAAACAAAGAACAAGGTTATTTCTATCAGCCTGGAGTTGAGTCAGTGACTATCCGACCCCTGCAGGTATTTAAGTGGCTTCATGTTTATGACGTGAGATGGTAAAAATTTCATTTGTTGTTTCTTGAAGAGACTCTGAGAGCAGCCTGGAGCTACATGGAGAGAGTGATTGCACAAGAGCAGGAGCTCAGTGTTTGGCTCACACTGTGAGAGCTGACACCTCAGCTCACTCACAAAGAAAAGCAATGAAAGACGCTTCACTCTGCTCAACTTGATGATTCTTATACCAACTGTGCAGTATATTACTCTTATTAAAGAAGTATAGGTCATGTTTGAGTGTAGCAGCAGCCGAGAATATAGCAAGCAGGATCCGATCTTGCGCTGCTACTGCTGTCATCATAAGCTCATGATGCCTAAACCTTCACCTTAAATCACATGATACTGAGGTGATTCTTGGGGAGGTGGAAAAAAAGTCAACTGAGACAAAGACCTGCAAAAGTTTTGTAGTCTCCACATGTAAAACTTTATTAACTCTGTTAACTGGGAAAATATTTGGCGAGAGCCAAATTTCTCAAGAAATATTGATGTTGCGGCGTTCTTCACCGATTTAGATTTCTTTTCTAGCAGAAAGGACTCTGCAAATGTTACACTGGCCACGTTCTTTGTGACAGTGAAGTAACAGATAGCAATGTAACCTGGTGCCTCTCCAGTGAGTCTCTCCAACTCCTCCGTCTTGTACTACAGCTGGCGACAGTCTCGGTTTTGCTCTGCAATCTTGGTGAGCTTGGCATAGAGGCATGTCTGTGCAGTGAGACCGTGGCTAGTTGTTTACCAGCAGCTGAACTTTCAAACTTATTTGTTCTCCCTTTGTATACAAAGAAACTGCTTAAATTAGTTGCCAAGTATACTTGGGTGGCTGTTAATATAGTGAAGTGTGGGAAAACACCGAGGGAGCATTGATGCAGAAGTCTGTACCTTAGCTCTGTGTAAAACTGTGACAAACGTCAAATCTAATTGTTTACAGGAAGAAACTGTTTCTTGGGTGTCAAAAAAACCCACCAAAGACAAGCTCATCTTATGAGCGCAATAGTAAACTAACCTTCATTATTCTTTGCTCCATTGTGAGTCAACAAAGGGCACCAAAAAAGAGGAAAAAAGGTACGAAAATGCAGATATTTCCCATGTACAGAGCCTTGTTACAAAGTAAAGATCTTACATCGGTTTGCATTGTTTAAGTGATGAAACCTTGTGTTTTCAGTCAAACGTGAGAAGGTGTTAAGAACATTTAAATAGCAAGTCTGGGTATCTGTTTTGGTCTATCTGTTGGTAATGACCATTTCCCTCTCTTTTCAATTTTTATTTCCCTTTTTTAAAGAAGATATTGGTGCTCAGCCAAAGCGATTCACATTCATGCTAAAAGATGTAGCATGTTTGCGTTTACAGTTTTGCTACAGAGAAAGAATTGATACTGTCTGAGAGTCCCCAGATGGGAAGTGTGTAATTGGACTCTGAGTGGCAACAAGCCACTGGCGGAAAGTGCTAAAGAGAAAGCAGAGAGATGCTGCTCAGACTTTCTTTTATCTGCATATGCACTGATGTCTGTAAACCTTGGCGTGGTAACCTACACCGTCGATGTGTTGATAGAAAGCAGGGGATAGTCACTTTACAGCCAAATAGTCTTTGTTTTAATGCTTTGGCCTCTCTGCACTCTGAGTCTGACTTTGAGCTGAACGTTAACAAGATGACGTCAAACCATCTTCAAGAATCTCGATGAACGCTCTGGCTTTCCCATAAAGGATCATCAGACTTACAATATGCACGGCATTGGAGTCGCATCTCTTCTAAAATCTATCCAGCTCAATCTGGAGCCAATAAAGCCATCTATCTGTGGGAATCTAGGAAAAAGTAGACCTTTTTTTAGATTGTATCTCGCATGTTATATATTATATAATGCTATAATATATAATATGATATATCATCCTTCGCCCAACTAAATCTTTCACAAGTTTAGAAAAAGTTATCCAAAGTAATTTAACTTCAGGTCATTAAGTTACCACATAAATTCTTCGACCTTCTCGTCAGGTATTATTACGACATTCACGTAAAGCCTTTTTATAGAAATCCCACCACAGACGCACTGAAAAACACAAACACTTACAGGAAACTTCCACAATAGTTTTTGGAGAAACGTGTGCAGATAGTAGCTGCGGTTGGAGCCGAAGGAACAGATTACAGATAAGTTTAAAGGAGCCCATGTTTAAGTGCATTGAGTTTCCACCAGCCAGGCTGCAGCCAGCAGCTCATTAAACCCTTAAGAAACCACAAGGAGGATCTGTTAGAGGGGATCTGTGCAAGGCACATGAAGAGCAGAAGAAGAACGGCCAACATGGCAGCTGCTGAGAGAAGATGATATTGACTGAAATCGTCCGTGCCTATCACAACTTTATTAAAATTACATTTCTGTAAATTGCCAAAGGGATGCTCTGGTGGTTTGTGCACTGTCTGCTCTGAGATTGAGTCTTATCTGGTTTTAAAATAAGAAAAACAACTTGTCACTGCACTCTCAAATACTCTGTGTAGCTACTCTGCATTATTAGAAGTCTTATAGAAGGACTTTTCAACCGCCGACACTCCCATTCACAGCTTTTGTTCATATTTCTTGCAGTGTGGGATCCATTTCTTGCTCAATCATTTTCAAGTAACTCTCTCATAACAGCCCTCAATGGCTGGTTTAACTGTTGCTGCAAAGTACCCACATAAAAACATTGTTATTTTACAAGCTTCAATTTCCAAATGAACGACTTGCCGCTGAAAAGTTTGCTGGAGAATCATGTGAAGTCACTAGTTACTGAATGTGTTTTGCTTCAGCTGTGGTTAATGTAGCGGTCATATTCCCACCCGTTTACTTCCAGTAAAATCATTGACACCTTTGTTAGTCCTGCGGGGTGAGGAAAGGGTGAACAATCCTCAGTGATGTATCACACCCTCCTTATGGTGACTATGAGACTGATTACGATCAGGACAGACCTTTCCTGACTTCCCCTCTTCAGTGATCTTTTAAACTTTCCTGTGTAGCTTTGTTAATTAAATCCAGATAATATGAGGTAAGTGTCCCTTGCATTTTGTCGAGCACACTGATTTTAATTATTTGTAGCATCTTGATTTTTGTAGTTGCATCTATCTGACTGTTACCACAAACTTGATGAGAATTCTTTCTAAAGTCGCTACAATGTGGCTACAATGTAGCTTGCTATCGCCAGTGTGTGAATGTGTGTGTGAATGGGTGAATGACTGAATGTAGTGTAAAGCGCTTTGGGGTCCTATGGACTAGAAAAGCGCTATACAAATGCAGGCCATTTACCATTTACCATTTAATCAATTAGACCAATTGTTGACGACCCACCCTGAGACACCTTTTTGGATTTTGGTTTGGATTCTTGCAGCCGATTTGTGACAAGTGGGTTGGTAATGGTTGATCTAATCTATTAGTCCAATTGATTACCATGCCATAGGCTCCTGTATTGCTCCTTAGTATCAGACAGGTAAATTAGTAGTTTGTTAGTACACTCCATTTTGGTGTATTACATCTTCTGGTAATCAAATTAAAGAATCAATACCTATACTTATGTATAAAAAAATAACTTGTTTTTGTGCATTTTTTTACAATGTACTAAATCAGTGCTGCTGTACTTTTGCTAAAAGTCTATAAGATGAGTTGAACTGCACATTTATGAGTCTGCTGAGTGGATTTGACTAGTTGATTTGCAGAAGGGTTTGGTTTGAATCCAAAGATGCCCTGAATGCACTTTGGGATGTTAGCTGTTGGTTTATAGCTTTTTGGCTCATTAAGAAATTTCTCTCCTGCCCATGCATGCAAGTCAGGCTGGTAAATATGCAGATAAGTATATTCAACAGTTAAGTCACTCTTTTTCAGTTCTCCTGAGTTCTCCTGAGTTTTTATTCAAGTCTTACTAGGGTTTATCCCCATAATAACCACCACCTGCTGACCCATCACTTCTCCAGAAAACAGCATCAACCATTTCTGAAAATCCCCGTCCTGTGTAGTGAGAGATTACGTAGTTTTTAAAGAATGTCTGAAGTCTCTTACGTTCCGTGATAATCATCCATAAGGAGTATAGATTCTCATGAACAACTTGACTCATTGCAGTTTTCCCCTGTTGACTGAACAGTTAAAATGAGTAAGTAAACCTACAGACTTTTTCAAATTGTTTTTTTTTTTTTTTGTACTTGCTCACAGCTGGTTTAAAACCTCGGGAACTGGAGCTTGAAGAACACAAGGGAACATTGTCTTGCACTCCATGAGAATAGCTACCTTAATACAAGCAATGTGTCAGTTAAACTGAAGTCAGATCTTAGATAGGCTGCGTTTTTCTTTCTTGTGACACCTTACTTTCTTGGCTTTAAATGCCGTGCTGCTACACATGGATCTCTACAAGTTTGTGACTGGTTATGTGCTGACAACACGGCCTCTTTCTTTTGAAGGGTTAAGTTTGACTTGAATGGTTTATCTGTATTTATCTGAGTTCCTAACCACTTTCATGTGACTGCTAAACCTGGTTTTTAGTGTTAGGGTCAGTAAAAGCAACCGAGGAAGGGCTGTACTGGGTATGTTGAATTTGCTTGTTAGCACAGGCCCCTGGTGAGTTTTTATCACCAGTAATGGATGAAATAAAGCAAATGAATGCCAGATTTACTTCAGCCCTTGAATATGCCAGTTGATCTTTAGCTCATGCAACTCTGTGGTCTGTGTAATCATCTGGTGACAGACTGGGTTTACTCTGCATCTCACCAAGTGCATCCTGGGATGTCTGTAGTCCACGTGTGCTAAACGAGACCTAGTTCTGCCATCTGCCTGGACCGTCACATTAAAGTTAATGTACTCTGTGCTGTAGAAATTTGTGCAAACAGTAAACTGTTGGGTATCAAAAACCAAACAGTGGCCGTTTTTAAAGTGACAGGAGTCGTGAATAATGCTGTTTGATGTCAGAAACAGATTTTAGTTTACAGTTCTTCAGCGTCAACTTGTGTCTGCTCAGTGATAACTTCACTGAGCCTCCTGAGAGAGAGGAGTCGTCTGCTCCCTCCACCTCCAACCACTCCTGACAGAATTATGATACCCTGCATACCTGTGTGTGTATATCTGTGTGTGTACTGCTTGCATGTAGGTGCATGCATGTGTATAAACCTGCAGTGCTTTAAGGATGTATGGTCCTGAGTGTGTTTTAAATGGCTCCAGGTGTGTGCTTGCTTGCATGTGTTTTGTCGTGTCTCCAGGGTTTGTATTCAGACTTAAGCAACAGAGTCTTGAGTGACATTTTGATATCAGAGTAGTTACAAATTCTCCATCTGATTTCCAGAAGAGCAGCACTGAATCAATTAAAAAGAAGATGTGAATGAAGCAACACTTGCAAAACAAAACATTGAAGAGTTTTATGTAATCTTTTACTCAGAACTGCTTCAAGGCCAGTTCTGAGTAATTGTTTGAAAACTGTGATGGTTTACTCACTGAAAGTTTTAGCAGTTACTCAGCCATGCTAGACGAAACAGTTAAAAAGGAAGATGTACTACAAATATTGTCAATAAAATGCGTCTTGCAGAAGGTTTGACTATTTGCCAATCATAGGGCTGCATCTATCGTCAATTTCTTGGTGGATACTACATGTGTTTAAAATACAGTTGGGCTTATTCCCAATACCAGTAAAAGTAACTGTACAGTGTTTTCTATTAGTGGTAAAATAGTTTATCTGTTATTGCAGGTTGTGAGGATTTTGTCTTGCGAGGAGATCTCGAGGCTTGCATGCATGGGCCTTTCTTTTTGGGACTCGTTACCTCTTTGGTTCTCAACCCAGAAGTTAGAAGGAAAATGCCAGATGTCACAAGATGAGTAAAGATAAGAAAAAAGACCCAATTTTGGTCTTTGCTTTCATTTCCTGGCATCAGCTGCACATTTCACACACCTTTTAGCTCTAATTAAAACTATGTGACTCTTGAATGCAAACATTTCCAGAGGTGATGTTAGCAAATCAGTTAAGATCGGGTAAAATATGTCTTTGAAATTTGGAGTTAGCAGGAATTTCCCAGTTTTAGGCTTAGCATGTCCCCCATTCATACTTTTCGGTGTATTTAATTGTGTTTAACTTGGCTTTGGTCTTTGCTGTCAGTTCAAAGCTTTACATGTTAAATCAAGCGCTCCTCACATTCTTCAAATGCCAGCAGCTTTTTCTAAACCAGCTGCTTCTCGGCTCGAGTTCAGACCTCGCAACCATCACCTGCTCCAGGGTTACATTTGCATCTTAAACGTTTTTCTGACTCCCAAGAGCAGTTTCACTCCGTGAGAAAAGTTAATAAAAGAACATAAACATGGACCTCAAAGCGCTGAACAGAGACAGCAGTCTATAGCAGACAACAATAAATGACCACAAAGTTTTGCACAGACTGAACAGGCACTGTTTCTGCTCATAGCTGTGCTTGTGTATGAAATGAACTTAAGAAAGGACTCCACAGATTTTACAGTTGATTTGCACAGCATGGTCAGCACTGTGAAAGCTGTGTATAGCTTCTTTTGTGTGTGTGTGTGTTTTAGCCCAGTTTGAACTTGAAGTCTAGACATCTTGTGACCTGAGTATCACCAAACTTAACTCACACTGCTGTGGATAGAAAATAAAAGCGGCAGATTTTCTGTGAATGTAGCCTAAAGCGAGGGTTTTATGGATGGCCATGAGTCTATGTTTATCACAACCCACAAACAGATGAAAAAACCCTCTTTTGGCTTTCGATATGTCTACAGCGCTATTTGAAGGAAAACACTGGGAAGAAGGATGGCGCAAAATGTTTTGACGGTGAGCACACATCTGAATTTGGCTGCTCTCGGTCGTGTGGTACGGTTTTGATAAGAGAATCTCTTCATGAGTCTAATTATGGAAGTTTTATTTCTCGTCCAATTGCTCTGTTGTTTCTGTTGATAAGCAGCTGGGAGTCTTTACCGTCTAACAACTTGATGGTGTGTTCCATTACAATCTGGACCCAACAGGCCTCTATGATTGTGTGAGCGCAGCCTCATTTATTGTGTTGCATAATCAGGCAGACATTGCTGCAGTGACAGAAAGGCTTTACAGCAGATTTTGATTCATATTGACTTGATAGCATCGCACAGCTGCTACAGATTTGTCAGTTGCACATACATGATGCAAAGCTCCCATTCCAATACATCCCAAAGGTGCTCTGCTGGAGATCTGGTGACTGTGGAGGCCATTTGATTACCAGCTACTACAAATCACTGGTTTATTTCAAGAAACCAGTTTGAGATGATTTAAGCTTTGTGACATGGCACATTATCCTGGCTGAAGCAGCCATCAGAAGAATACTCAGACTGTGGTGTTCATACCATGCTAAAGTGGTACTAAGGGACCCAAAGGATGCTAAAAAATGGAAAGTATCACTCAAACCATTATACTGTTGATGCAGGAGAAGATGAATTCATGCTTTCATGTTGTTTACACCAAATTTTGACCATGTCAGAATGTCGCAGCAAAAATTGAGAAACATCAGACCAGGCAACATTTTTTCCAAACTTCTGTTTAGACCCTGACTGCTATATCAACATGGTATTGGCATTTTAATGGCCAATTAAAAGCTAAAGGAGAAATGCCCTTCAGACATGTCATGAGTTTTAATGTTCCACAGGTAACTTTCCTACTGGCAACTTGTGTTTTGAACGACATGTCAGATTTTTGAATCACCAAGTATCGGTATGAGTATTGGTCTTAAAATCCTATATCAGTATATACATCAGTCTCTACTTCCATTGTTTCTGTTTTTGTGAACCCGTGTGTGCCAAGTGGCACACGGTGTGGTCTTCTGCTAATGTAGCCCATCTGCTTTAAGGTTCAATGTGTTGCACATTCAGAGATACTTTCTTGCATACCTTAGAGATGGTTGTGTGGGAAAATCCCAGTAGATCAGAAGTTTTTGAAATATGCAGCACCAACCAACAACCATGCTGCGTTCAGAGTCTTGCCAAACGTTTTTTTCCTCGGTCTGATACTTGGTTTGAGCTTCAGCAGATCTTAAATGCATTGACTTGGTTCCATGTAATTGGCAAATTAGAAATGTGCATAAGCAAGCAGTTGAACATGGGTACATAATATAGTGCTAGTGAGAATACACAGAAAGATGTTTTTGTTCATTAGAATGGTGATTCGATGGAGAGTGATACAGACCAGCTAACATGGCTCTGGGATTCATAGAAGCAATCACAATTGAAAAAATCATTTTTAATTAACACATTTATGCATTTAAAGGCTTTAAACTACAGAAACTCATCATAAAGACAATTAAAACATTGTGTCCATAGTCCTTGACAAAAGAGTGGGATTGTGGTATCACCTAGAATATGTGTGTGTGTGTGTGTGTGTTTGATTGGTTTATAATAAAGTCTTGCTCAAAGATCCCTTTTCCCTAAAGTGAAGTCAGGCATAACGACAGATAATTTTAGGTCAGTGTTTGTTACTAATGGTTTCTATTGTGTTCTCGGCGGGTCTGTTCAGTTTTGCTCTCAGTGAACTCTGTCTCATTCACCCCATCAACCAGAGAGAGAGAGAGAGAGAGAGAGAGAGAGATGTAGATTCCTGTGTGTAGCTGTAAGCGAGAGAGAGAGCCTTGGAGAAAGGCATGTGGATTCCTGTGTGTTTGTGTGAGCGAGAGACACAGAAGGAGAGAAAGACAGAAAGAGAGCGAGAGAGAGAGGTCTGGGTTGCGTTGAATGTTTGGAATGTTGAGGCTTTTGGCTTCAGTTTGTTCTGACGGGAGGAGGGAGGAGAGAGAAATGAGGGACAGAGGGAGAGGAAAAGAAAAATAGGGAGAGAGGAGGTAAGTAAGGGGAATTAGAGAAGGACAATGACGGTTTACTCTGTATAATAAGGAAAATGTACTTGAAGTAAAAGTAAAGGTATGAATGCGTTCTAATGGCCATGCCCATTTATGAACATAATTGTAGTTTGTTAGTATTTTGTGACTATTTTTGGCGGCAGTCAACTTTTTCATACTGGTTTAAACTGATGATCGTTTCTTTTTCCTTTGGGTGGTTCCAGTTACTTTATAAAATCCCATTCCCACGTGGCTGACATTCTAACCTTTTTAAACACCTGTTGGTCACGTTTGCATTAAAAATGTTTACTACTTTTCTGAACTGTGGCTTTAGAAATCATGGTGTAGTGTGTGAACTGTAAATGCCAATGCCCAAAACCACTGGAAATGAGGATAATATTTTTACTTTAGTTACCGTATTTTTTGGACCATAAGGCGCACTGTCGATGAACGGGTCTCTTTTCATACATAAGGATTATATGGATTATAAGGTGCATTAACCCTTTAAAAACGGTCAGAGCGGGCATGCTCCGTTTTGCGTAACTATTTTTAAATCCCGGTAGCACTGCAACCACGTGAGCTAGCGCAATAATTTTTTTTGCATATGAAACCAGAGAAGTTGTACTTACATCTTATGCCATCAGCTTGTCCTAGGTCACAGTTTCCTTCCACATATAGCTTTGCAAAAACTGCATAAAAAGCACTTGCAGCAACAAAAGCATAATATTCCAGAAACACACTTTGCCGATCCGATCAGCTGTTCATAACACTTCCTACGTTGGAACAGACGTCAGCGCGAACTATCGCATGTCCGCCATGACCTGCCCGAAACCGGAAGTGATATCATTTTTGCGGAAATGTAGTTTTTTACCATCAGGGCCTCATGAGCTTATACTGGTGTTTTTAAAAGTTATGTTTGACTTTATGACTTTCTGTGTCGTTTCTGGGATGCTTAGAACTAAAATTGCACTGCTGGAAATAGTTTATTTTGATGCATATGCTGCTTTTTTGCAAATTTGCACTATAATATTTATTTTCGTTTTTCCTGCAGTGTATAAAAATTGGTGTATTTCAAAAATAAAACTATGAAGGCACTCAAAATAAATTTCCTGTGGTGGGAAACTATTTTGTGCAACTTTTTTATATTTACAGTTTTGAGGGATAAGCCTCTTAAATTTCTCTAACTAGAAATATATGTTAAAAAAACAAAAACGATTTTCAATTTTTTTGTAGTTTATTGCACTTTTTTGCAATTTATGTAATTACTATGCACTTGATGCATTCATATTATTAAAATTTAGGCTGTAATGGTTGTATTGATGTATAGCAACTTGAAATGCTCCCAAAAATGGCACTACAGCATGTAAAAATATAATATAAGTTCTGGCGGACTTGGTTCTATGGTAGATCTTAAAGGGTTAAGCGAAACAAAACAGTCAGTCAAACTCCCACCTCCACTTCTGTACCATTGATTCATTAATGTTGAATTCTCTTGCAGCTGCTCTATTCCCATGTTGTTGCAGTATATTATTGACTAACCTCGTATTGTGGATGGATTATCTCAGTTGTTCTCCTGACTGAAGTTTGGTCCGTTTACAACATCCTGCCATGCAATTGCATTTGTCCCTAAACATCGGGAACCCTCATGTAGGGCTGGGTCATATCATACCATTCACAGTAATACCGGTATAATATTAGGCAATGATAAAAAAATTTAAATATCGCAATAGAATATGGGTAAAAAGTGCATATGCAGTGCCTTTGTTTTCATACGCACATGGCAGAAGAAGCATGGCGACGACGGAGAATGAGAAGGGCGAAAGCGGATCGTTGAATGACAGATGAACCAAAATTGGTTTGTAAAAATGCTGCAACTTCAGTGGTGTGGAACTGATTTGGCTTTCGTCTGTTAACTTTTATCGAGTGGAAAAAAGTTACTATTCATCCTCTAGCTTCACTGTGTTTAACATAGCTGTTTAACATTTTAATTTTTTCAGAAATCTCTGTCAGAACATGCTATATCATGTTTAGGTAGAAACTAGCGAGCTAACTAACTTCTAACTCCGTTAAATTTAATAAATTCTGTTTTCATGGATCCATGGATGTTAAACGTAACTGTTACACCTGGTAAAGCAGCAACGCTGAACATTTTATTACAGATGAAAGTTTTTAACTCTCAGTGATGCCGCAATGTTCGTTTGACTTTGGAACCTGAAGCGCTAGCCGTAATGCTCTGACTATCCATCAAGCGGTGCGGCTTCGTAGCTTACCAAAGTTGTACTAAAACATTTTTTGACAGATTTTTGAGTGCCGTGTACCACATAAGATCGGTTCATGGTCAGTAAGCACAACCAGAATTCATACATAAGGCGCACGGGATTGTAAGGTGCACTGTCGATTTTTGGGAAAATTAAAGGATTTTAACTGCACCTTATAGTGCGAAAAATGCAGTACTTTAAATTAGGGCTGCCACGATTAGTCGACCAGTCACGATTACGTCGACTATCAAAATCGTCGACAACTAATTTAATAGTCGACGCGTCATTTGAAGCTTTGTAAGATCCCAAAAGACGCAGCAATAAGTAGTAGGATTTAAGAGTGTAATAACGGACAGAAATAGAAGATGGCAGCACAGCATGTACAAGGATACCAGCTGCCGTTAAATCCCGAAGAAGAAGAAACTGTGTCCCAGAATTCATAGCGCGGCCCAGCTCAGTTTCCAACAATGGCGGCAGCTAGTTAGTTTTAGTATTACTTGTATTATTCTTTCTCGGTCACAAAATAAACGTTTAACATATTTTCAGACGAGAATGTAGCTGTGTAAACCTCAAATATCTGCTCAGTTTATCGAGACACCACATATTTTAAAAAGCGCTCCGACGTTTTCGGAGACGTCTGTTACCCACTAGCTCGATAGCTAGCCGGGGTTCAAGGCTAACTAGAGCCGTGAGAACACCGGACTCCCGGCAAATCGTTTTCAAACCCACCGCCGTCTTTCGCTACTCAGGTTAAACATGATATATAAGTCACTTAGATAACTTACAAATGTTATTGTTTGGCTTTTTTTTGTATTTTATTTGTTCCTGAGTAAATCGGTTTGAGATTAAAGTTATAGTTTCTACGCAGCTGAATAAACGTCAAGCAGACAACTGATTATCAGAAGTGTGAGATGGTCGAGAATATACTCCGGTGTCCTGTTATATTTTAGATAGCAGGGAGCAGACGGCTGAGTTTATTAAACTCCACCGAAACAATCTGCAAATTTCATAAAAATTTAATAAACTATCGTCTTGTCTTTGTGTTTAGTTAGCACATACCTTAAACACTTAAAGCTGTAAGCTAATGGTAGTTATATAAGAGCAGATGCTGCTGGTGCAATAAGCTGTACGTTTTACGTCCAATGGACGCATGATCTGATTAGTCGACTAATTGCAAAAATAATCGGTGACTAGTCGATTATCAAAATAATCGTTTGTGGCAGCCCTACTTTAAATATATTTTTATGCTGAACTTTTGTACTAACAGCAAATAGTCTGAGTACATAGCTATTCTTCTATATATCTATAGTTTATCTGTTACAAAATAACATTGTCTTTTTTCATGTAATGCAAAAGTGCACATAAGCTGGACATGAGCCTGGGCATCCTGCACAATGGTTTCTACACTGGAAACACCCATGTTCAAACAATGGTTTGTCAGAGTGACTGTGACTAAGCAGTGATGTAATCATTTAAAGCACACATAGCTGGGCTAGGCAAAGAATCTCAAAGTGCAAGTTCTGCATAATTGAAACAAAGACAGTTTTGTATGCTTCCATATAATGTGACTCTGATTTTAATAAGATTTAAAGTTATTGATTAAATGCCCCACAGACCAGAGTGCGCTGAACAAAACTAGTCTTTCTGTACTTTTCTTTTATGATAACATACTTGTTTGATGCAAACTATCTTCAGCTATATTGTGTGTTAATTTATTACACAATAATCTCTGTATTGATGCAGAACGGAAATGCTTTTAAAAAATATCAAACTATTTAATGAATCCAGTTTTTTAAATGCGTAAATTTCCTTTCACTAGTTTCGATCATGTTCTTTTTAGGCTTTGTGATGGTGTCAGTTTTGATCTCTGACACTGTTTTCTATTACACTCAGGTGGGTACACAGACCTGCTAAACCCATTTGTGCTTTCTGTCAGTGCTGCAGATTTACAGTTCGGAGGTTTTTGGTCAAAAGAAGGTTGTTATTTCCATCTGCAATAATTTATATTTGGCAGTAAGGCTCTGCTCTGGAAAAGCAGCAGCAAGACCCCTCTACAGAACAGGTCAGGCATCAATAACTTGTGGCTCCTAGAGTTTCCAAAAGAAGAATGGGAAGCAGAATCCAGCCCCTCTCCTGTGGAACCAGCTCCCAGTGTGCACTCAGAGACACACACCCTCTCTAATGTTAAGAGCGGTTTAAATGTTCTTTTTGGATAATGCTTATAGTTAGGACTGGATCAGGTTACCTTGAGCCATCACTTAGTTGTGCTGCTGTCGGCTCAGACTGCTGGGGGACTTTCCCAGGTTGCACTGAACATTTCTTCTCCTCTCACCTCTTTTCACTGGCATTGCATTTATTGTACAGCTATTGCATGTTACTAACTTTTGCCTGCTCTTTCCTGCAGTGTTTTTCTTTTTTCATTTTGTTTGTTGTGTGTGATCTCTCTATGCTCCTGTTTTTTTCCCGTCTCTTTCCCCTCAAACCCCAGCGGGTCGAGACAGATGGCTGCCCCTCCCCGAGCCTCGTTCTGCCAGAGGTTTCTTCCTCTTTAAAAGGATGTTCATCCACATAGATGATTGTTGTCGGCTCTCCACTCAAATATTATTTGAAATTGAACTGAATCAAACTGAATTTATTTTTTAAGTCTCTTATCTGTGTAAATTGCTGGACCCACATGTCTTCGTTCACTCAGGTCAGCAGACCAGATACTTTTGCTGATTCTGAAGAGAAAACTCAGACGTGACAGTTGCTTTTTCATTTGTGGCACAATTTGCCACTGCACACCAGGCAGACTTAAATCTCATTTAAAAATACACCTTTGCTCCCTAGCCTTTGTCCCATTGTGAGATACTGACTGTGATTTTAAGTCATCTTTTAATTGTGATGGTTCTTTTGTGTCTCCCTGTTGCTGCTTTAAAAGTAAAAGTGGCGAAAGTATTTTATAGATAGTGAATGTGGTTTGGTATGAATTGAACAGATCATGACATTGAAAGCAGGCTGCAGATCTGCATCAACTGTGGACATGCTAGAGCGATTTAGATGAGATTTGCCAATTGGATCCATAGAGCAGTATCAGTAAAGCGATCGGGTAATGTAGGCTGATCCCAGCTGATCTGCTGCGATTTTCTGGACTTTGTAGCCTGCTTGAGCTAACCCTAAACTTGATTTATGCTGCTCTCAGCAGCAGAGAAGTTTGAAAAAAACACAAAAGGCCCTTTGCCAAGTCCACAATTGACCCATTTACTGTATCGCTCTCATGTTGCACACTCATCTAGAACAGTGGTCTAAAGCGAACACAGACCTTTAAAGTAGTTCAGATCTAAACAAAGACGTGGATGATGCATAGACACTGACAAACAATCTCCTGTGTTGTTTAGAGAGCAGGACCTAGTTACATAATGTGCACACTTTGGTAAGGCATGTAATTGCAAGGCTTGATGCCCCAAAGTTGTTTTACGGCGATTTAATTTCCAGAAATCTGGTTTATTTATAGCAAGCCTGAAAAAACTAAATGGTCTGTTTGTCATGGTGGCTCGAGAGGTCAAGAAATACTCCAGGAAGTTATTTATAATTTGCTTATAATGAAGCAGAATTTTTTTCATCACTTATTTGTTACAAAAACAGTTCAGTATCAGGCTTCATTAGATTCTTCCAAGGGTTACTTTTTTGTTTCTCTTTGACTTCTCTTTGTCTCTTTTACTGTCTTTTTCTCTCTGTTATTTTCTCTCCCCCCCTCTCTCTCACTCTCTTGTCATGTGATTTTGCTGTAGAGATGAGCAACAGAGCAGGAATCTGAGGTTCAGCCAACGCATTACATAAAGCTCCCTCCTTCTCCCCCAGTCGTTGCTAGAAAACAAACGTGAACCACTTCTTCTTCAGCTCGGCTAAAGTGAATGAACTCACTTCCTGAAGGCAGAGCAGGGAGTTTTTCATTAGGGAAAAAGAGAGAGAGAGAGAGAGAGGGAGAACGATTGTTTCAGGAACAGACTGGATTCTCTGGTATTTAAGAACAGTCAGTATGTGCAGAAAAACATGCAAGTCTGTCTGAAGCGGGCTGCAATCAGCTGCTGCAGCCTGTTGTGTCTACAGACCGAAACATTCACATCCATGTCAAGATGGCAAGGCTTCCCGTCTTTAACTCCTGTTAGCGCTGGGCTGGATGTTTGCCACAAGGACAGACAGCAAAGGTTTTGATTCATGGTCACTTTCAGATTTTGCCTGTTGAAGTCATCACGACATAAACTGGACGCATCAGACGTGATTCTTCTTTGTGTTTTTCATTTCATTGTAGAGCAGAGGGTCTTGAATCTGAAGCTCCCTGTGGCTTTGACAAAAAAAGGAGAAACTAAACTTAACTACAGTAACTTTTCTATATTTTATAAGTGAGGTCTGGTACCAGAACTGTGCTGCAACCCCATCAAGAGAAGTTTGTGTCTCCCCCTGGTCTCAAGTCAGACAGAGCCACTGTGATTGTTCTGCAGATGGAGTTTACTTTCTTTTTTACTTTTAACCTCCTAAGACCTGAACTCTTTCATGGCATGCATTTTCAGTTTCTCTTGGGACCTGATGAATGTAAAAACAAAGAATTACGAGATTTTTTTTTTCTTTTTACCTGATTTTTGTTTCTGAGAGAAATTAGACTGACATATGAGGACATTCGCTTTACATTTCGATAGAACAGTGGCAGTATAGTGTCCTCGGAAGTGGATATCAGGCCCTTGTAGAGCAAAATTTAGTATTTTGGTCTAGACCAGCGGTCCCCAACCCCCTGCCCACGGACCGGTACCAGTCCGTGAGTTGTTTGGTACTGGGCCCGCGAGTTCAGGCACAGGTGTAAAATTTAGGGTTTTTATTGGTTTTTAGTGTTCTTTTTTTAATTGTTTTTATAGTTAACTCTGTTTCCCTGGGTCTTTTCCTGTGTGTTATGAATTAATCTTCTTTTTTGGTACCAGTACTGGTTTTATTTTGCTGTATTTATCTGCGACACCTTAAAGGCCGGTGTGTGAAAATAGTGTCGGACATAAACTGGTCCGTGGTGCACCTTTACTGGGTTAGCATCAGGGTCAAATTCCGCTCTGATCCCAAAAGAGTTTAAAAAACCTGGAAGTTCGTGTTTGACTTTAACGCTGTCCTCTCTCTCTTTGCTTCTCCCTTCCACCCATTGTTGTCCTCCCCACCTTGCTCACCTCCCTCCCTCCTCCTCCTCTCTTTGTGTTTCTCTCCTTTTCTTCATTTTCTTATCGGCCCTCGGCCTCAAACCGCTGTCTGCGTTCTTTCTTCCTCTCTTTGTCTTTTTTCCTGTCTATTTTCTTTTTCTGTCCTCCTGTCTCTCTATCACCCCGTCTTTCTCGCCTGCCCAGCTGTTCTGACCCCGAGAACTTTACACAGAGTGAATGTAGAGAACAAGACAATACGAGTAGACAGCGGTTGTAGTTTTTCTATATGTGTCTATGTATTTATGCTTGAAATGCTTTGTGTGCAACAATAGGGGTGTGTTCGTGTGCGTGTGTATGTATGTGTGTGTTCTTTAGTGTTGCGTAACCTCTGTGAGTGGGATGCTGTTTGCGTCCAGTGTTTATAAACTACTCCGCTCCAACAGCAATAACGTTGCGAAATCAAACACACACACACACACACACACACACACACACACACACACACACACACGCACGCAGTCCTCTCGTAAATGACGGTAGGAGTCATTCAGACTCCTCCTCGTCCATCCATCCTGCTGCAGTTGTGTAAAACAGTGACCGCTGGAGACAGTCGACTTCCTACAGCGAAAACAAAGATTTTCTTTGTTTTGTTTGGAGGAAATTGCAGTTTTCAATGTTTTAATGTCAGATAATCAGTTAAATTACTCTTAATGTGCACAATGGAACACCTAAATCTCCAGAGTTCTGCTTGAATGAGGGATTCACGTCTATTCAAGCCTCAAATGAGGGATATGATAGCTGAAAGACTCTTTAGATTTTATAGTAAACCGTAGAATGATTCTTTAAACGTAGATAAATTAGAAACAGATGAAAATATGTTGCTGGATAAAATGGGATTAGAGGGAATAAATCATTTTAAGGAGGGAATAAGGATAGGAGCAGCAAAAATCAACAAAAGTAGAATTCTTCAAATATTCATCATCACACAGGAGACGTAAAAAATTCGTTCATGTACTATGATTTTCAACTGTGGGTGACGATGGCGGGCAAAATCAAAGACTTAAACATCTATTCTAGTTATGTGTTTATAGGACCTTTTTTATTTTACAATGGCAGTAATGGTCTTTGCATATGTGCAAATTGGCATGTCAACTTAAAGACAAAATAATGCTGTATTTTATGGGTCAGTTTACTGAAACTTTCCTCATAATTTTCCTAAAAACATGCAAAAATTGCAAAGATATTTCCCAAAAGAAGTCAACGTGGTGCTGCAGTGGTTAGCGCTTTTCCTGTTTTGGAATGAGTTCTTTACACGCACTCTTGGCTTCCTCCCACTGTCAAAAGACATCCTCGTTAGGTTAGCTGGGTATTCTTAATTGGCTATAGGTGTAAATGGTTGTCTGTCTCGATGTGATTGGCGGCCTGTCCGGGGAATAAGCTCCAGCCCGACTACAACCCTGAATTGGATAAAATGAAGAAAATAGAGGGATGGGTTTCCAAAAAAAGGTTTACTGTAACACTTTATTCCCTTGTTGTCTGAGCCGTCATTCGCTGTCAGCTGCAGATGTTCATGTTGTTTTTTTTCTGTGTCTCGCAGAGATGTAGCGTGTGTGTTGGTGTGATCGGCGGACCATCATGCACCTCTTCTTGCTGCTGATCCTTCAAGCTACAGCAGCCATCGGACAGATTGATCCCGGTACACAGGCACACACACACAAACCCCACTTTACCCCATCTTGATTTTAAATCTAAATCAGTCCTCTGCAATGAGCCAATTTAAACAGTTACAACTCAATAAAATGTTTCATTTGTAAAGGTCTAAAATCCGTCCTTGCAAAACACATAAAAATAAAATTGTGAATGTGTTTTTCCAGCACACTGTCGCTACCCCTTGGGCATGGAGGATCGACGGATCAAAGATGATGCGCTCAAAGCATCCAGCCAATGGCACGAAACAACAGGACCACAGTACGCCAGGTAGGTGTGGCTTAAAGGTTAAGTCGACTGGTTTTAAAAAAGTGTCTTTTATTGTTTTTAACTCTTGAATAAAGAAAAAAAGAAAAACCTGAAATGGAATTGTGCGATACAAAAATTGATTAAATATGCTTTAGAATGAAGTCAAATAAAAATTAGAAGATTTTAGAACTCCATCTTTTGGTTAAACTTGTGCAAGTGTGGTTTATGTGTTTGTGTGTGTGTGTGTGTGTGTGTGTGTGTGTGTGTGTGTGTGCAGGTTGAATCGTGAGGAGGGAGACGGCGCCTGGTGTCCTGCAGCGCTGCCATCAGTCAGTCAGTACCTCGAGGTTTGTGTCTGAAGCGTGCTCAGTCATGTCCGGGTACCTGCATTTGTTATGTGGCGAAGTTCTACTCCATAAGTAAGAAGGTGTCGTGCATGCAGGAGAAAGTGGCGCTGCACAGTCAGTGTAACATGAGAACGGGTGAAAAGATCACAGTGGATCAGAATCTGAGGTTTCAGAGTGTAACACAATATTTAAGTGCTTTGCAAAGCAGCTAAATTCAGTACATTCTGATTTAAAGGTGAAGTCTGTGTGTGGTCTACAAAGTTATTCTTTGGATAAATCTAGAAGCTCATGTGTTACCCAGAGAAGGCTGTTATTACAAACTGGCATATAAACCTAAATCTGTGTATAACAGCTGACTTGTGGGACGAGTGGAAGACAAAGAAATACTTACCTTCAGAACTGAGCGATCTTTTAATAAAGTTGGTGGTATCGATACTGCGCCACATGTGTGAATGCTGCAGTGTGAAGCTGTAGGTATTTAAATATCAAAGGAGAGAATCTGAGTCACAGTCATCTGTGGACATCAAAGACTGTATGGAAAATCCTCTGTTTAAGTCGCTTTAATATCTGTATATTGACATACGTTTAATATGTTAAAATGAGGAAAGTAATTAAAAAATCTAAAACCTGAAAATAATTTTGTGATGTTGCAGAGGTTTTTGTGTGCACACTGTTGAGTAAAGGCACACAGAGCATCTTTAGTTTTTACAGTTTTCTTTATGGGCCGATTTCTGTAGAAATGCAACAAAAATCCTGAGACGCTGCAAACACTCAGCTCACGATAAAAACCAACTTTGAAGCCTGTTATAGATCTCTGACTTAAATGCATCTCGTATTTGGAAGCTGCATGCCTCTTGACATTAAAATTGCAGGATTAACAACCAGATGTGTGGACGGCTTGCCTCTATACTTTTGGGGTGAACCATTTTCCCACGTTAATGATACAATATTATCTTTAAATGCAGCCTTTAGTTTTTAGGTTACTCGCATGTTACAAGATTTGACCGAAAGCCTTTTGCTGGAATTTTCTTTTTAGGTGGATCTCGGCAGACTCACCTTTCTGACGGTTATTGGTACTCAGGGACGATATATCAGGAACTCTGGGAATGAGTTTGCCCGAGAGTATCGCGTAAACTACAGCAGGGACGGCAAGCTGTGGAAGTCCTGGAGGAATCGGCAGGGGAACGAGGTGAGTGACCCAAATATCTTACAAAAAGGACTTAATGAGAGGAGAGAGGAAACAGACTGAAAAATGGGACATGAGAAGGGTCTGAGCCGAAGGAAGAATAGGAGGAAATACGTGAGGACTGATGGAGGGAAGACTGGAGAAAGAGGAAGAAAAAAGAAACGAACAGGATTTTTTTCCTCTCGTTTTTCACTCTAAGCTGCTTCTGGTCATTCATATTCATATCAGAGGAAATTACATTTACACGCCAGCTTCCTGTTGGCATTCGAGATCCCCGCAGCTACGCAACACTGTTAGAACAATTTAAAACACCAGAATCATGTTTTTGATCTGAGGCTCCTCCCTCACATTCACATGGGGAACTTCCCAGAGTCTGTGCAGATTTCTGGTTATTTTGTGCCCAGCAGCACAAAGATTCACATTCCAAATTTCTCAGGGTGCTTTTTTTCACTTTAGGAAATGAAGCCCGGAAACATCCGCTGAGGAGTAACTGATGCATGCCGTCAGCAGAAACTCTCAAGCTTGTCTTCTTTGCTTTGAATGTTCGGCTGCTTATTTCTACACGTGCAGTTGTGCAGGGGCACTGTGTGAGAGAAGTGAATATTAAAAAATATATATATTATTTTCTTGAGAACATAAATTTGGCATCATCCTCACCGTCCTTTTGCATCTATTTGTGATTATTTTTGTGGTTTTTGTCACTTTGTTCGATAATTCTGCTCATTTAGGGTGTGTTTGCGTTTTGTATTTGTTTAGCATAGCTTTTCTTGTCTTTTTAAAGAGATTTTCCTGCATCATTATAATAATGTTGGTCCAGGATCTACGTTGCAACTGACCAATCAGCTTTCAGTTTGCACTGGCCAAGAAGTTAGTTAATTATTTTAAAAGTATCACTAGCAAACTTACATGAGCAAACTAAATTTGGCTAACAGAAGCTAACTTGATAATATTTTTATTCGATTGTATAGATTAATAAAGAAAACAGAGCGTTTCTTATAAACATAGCCTTTTTTTTCTTTTTTACCCCATAATACAAAGCTGTGACATCACAACAATGTGACTGGTCACTTTCAATGTTGATCCTGGACACACATTGTTATGATGATGCAGAAAAAACACCAACACAGGGATATCAGATGCACCAATCGTTGGTCGCTGCCCCTCCCTGATCTTGATTTTGTCGGTGGTCTCTATTGCCAAGCGCTGCTCATAGCAGGTTGTTTGCTCACTGGGGCTCTCTCTCTAATATTGCAGCATATTTAACTCCCTATTGTCAGGCACAAATTTTCCTCTAGACACCATCACAGTGGATTTTAATCAAGCAATCAAAATGTGACTGAAATGCACACCTTCTGGTCTAAATCAAGGGATTTAACAAAAGTAACACAAAACCTATAAAAGTGGCTAGATAGCAACATTTCTATCTCTTTAATTAGCCCATTCTCACTCCCAATGCCTAATATACCGACGATTTGTCAAATCCTGAGGTGTTCCATGGGAATGTGAAAGGTGACCTTCTGCGTTCCTATGCTACGCGCTGGATTGTGGATGAAATCGAATAGAATGAAGCTCCCACGGTAAGACATGTTCCAGCCGTGTATTCCAGCCCTAACCCTAACCTTATCCCTAATCGTAACCGACACCTTAATCGTGTTAAATAGTGTTTTCCAAAGCAATTTAAGTAAAATAAACGTACATGTGTGGATTCGTTCCAACGGTTCTCATTTTCCGAACTCGTAATATAGCGTTAGGTGGCTGAAATCGTAATATACCGACTATTTGTCACCTAGCATAAAATGTTACACTTTGGGAGTGGGAACGTGTTGCTTTAATAGCTTTATTGTTTGTTTGTTTTTCAGCCTAAAAAAAATCCCTCCTTCACTTGCACCAATGTCTCTTTGGGAGGTCCAATGCACACCTTCCAAACACAAGTTCAGCACTTGGAATCAACTCCAGATCTCTTGTCTGGTTCATTTGTCACTGAATAATGAGGGCACAGGCCTCACCTGGTCAGGACACTGTTTGTCAAGCAATTCTCTGAAAATCAATGGACTGTATAAAGATGGCTATAAAGTCAAAACATGTCACATGACAACTTGTAACAACACTATTAACCTACTGATTGAACAGATGTTCCAGGGGTTTAATCTTTCTGTACTCCTGGTGTGATGGTCTTCTTTGTATCCCTGATATCTGTGTACAGATTATTGAGGGAAACAAAGACGCCTACACCTCTGTCATAAAGGACCTCCGCCCTCCGATAGTCACCCGCTACGTCCGGCTGCTCCCCGTGACCAGACTGTCCACCACCGTCTGCATGAGAGTGGAGCTGTACGGCTGTTCATGGGACGGTAGGACACATAAACACACAGTTTCCTTGTTAATGTGCGTTTTCGTCAGCTCAACTGCCATTAGAGACTGTTTACGCTTCCTCAGAGACAAGTAAACCTCTTCATGTCAACATAAAAGCTTTTAATGTCCATAAACAACTGTTTTTCATCCACAAGCAACACTTTTATTTAACAAACACTGCTGTTTATCAGATCCTTATATCGAGCAAAAACAGGAATTTGAATGATGTGAGTGCGATCCTCACACTGTTGTCATGAAGGTTGAAAGTTTGCTGTTCTGAGTGCAGCTGTGGGATCTTATTGTGGTGAGATAACAGTGAAATGGGATGAATTGCACCTTTAACTTTCCACTCCTCCTGGTTTCAGATGGGCTGATATCCTACAGCGCTCCAGAGGGTCAGCGGATGCAACCGCCGGGTTATCCCATCGCCAACCTCAATGACTCCACATATGATGGAGTACACGAAAGGGGGTGGGTCTCTCTTTGCTGCACTCGTACATACATCACATATCAGCGTTTCCTGTTTACTGACTGCTTTGTCATCCGATAGGAAGCTTTTCGGCGGCCTGGGTCAGCTGACGGACGGCGTGATCGGCCAAGATGACTTCACACGGACCCACGAGTACAGCGTGTGGCCTGGCTATGACTACCTGGGCTGGAAAAACGACTCGCTGGAATACGTGGAGATGGAGTTCGTGTTCGACAGGCAGAGAAACTTCACCTCGATGAAGGTTTTTCATTTTTGCTTCCTCTACCTCATCAGTACTATGAACTCACCACAAACTTTGTCATAGCAGTAGTGGTTGACAGCACTTTTACATGTGCTTTTGCAATTACCAGACTTACTCAGAGCCTAGAAATTGCCTCTGGTTCAGATCCAGTGTCGGGTTTCTCTAGTTTGCTCGGCACCATGTCAGCGTCAGCCTAGGCTGATGGCAGGGGACATGTTTAAACATCTTTGTGAGGACAGTAAATTGCATGCTACTATACTTGTGGGGGCCAGCAGTCACTTATGGGGACAAAATGCCCGTCCCCACGAGTTTGAAGGCATTTTGGAGATTCAAAATGTGGTTTTAGTGTCAGTGTTACAATTAGGTTATGGTTAGGTTTAGGCTCAGGGTTAGGCATTCATTTTTGATGGTTAAGCTTAGGGTAAGGGTATGGTTAGGCTAGGGAAAGCATTATGTCAATGAGATGTCCTCACTAACATATGAAAACGTGTGTGTGTGTGTGTGTGTGTGTGTGTGTGTGTGTGTGTGTGTGTGTGTGTGTGTGTGTGTGTGTGTGTGTGTAAAAACGTACAAAGTAACTTAACTTTGTACGTTTTCAGGAGCATGCACAGTATTGTCACATAATAAAAGAGATTGAAAAGTATTTTCTGCCTACCTTTATATCTGGTCAAGCTTTTTAACCAGTTGCTTACAGCTCTCCTTCATCACTGTGTAACTGATTTAACTGCAAACTTACTTTCCATCCAGCATTTGCTCTTCCTGTAATATGGAGCGCAGTCAGCAAGTGCTCCAGCAATGTTCAGTGGAGTCATGTGTTTACTTTTAAGTCACGCATCAGCAGCTGCTAGCATCTCCTCCTACTGTGCCATCATTGCCACTTTGTCTGAGTCCATTATAAATGAGCTTTAGATCCCCGTGGAACTCCCTCACGCTTTACAAACAATAGCAGATGTTCTGCTACTTACTCTTACTTTCATTCTCCATCCAGGTCCACAGCAACAACATGTTCTCCCGCGATGTGAAGATCTTCTCCTCGGTCTCCTGTTGGTTTAAGCCCCACTTTGTATGGGAGGCGGAGCCTGTGGAGTTCAGGACGGTGCTGGATGACCGGAATCCGAGTGCTCGCTACGTCACCGTGGATCTGAACCACCGCACTGCCAAATCCCTCCGCTGCCACTTTTACTTTGCTGACGTCTGGATGATGTTTAGCGAGATTTCCTTTCAGTCAGGTAACAAACACGCACGTGCAAACAAAAGTGCAGAACAGTAAAAGAAGGAAAAATAAGTGACTTCCTGTTTTTTGTTTTTCAGTGGATACCATATTCCTGACCCAAATGACATCTCCTCTACCCACTAAGGACACCATCACAACACCTGCACAGAAGACAGGTGTGACAATTAATTGTTTCACGTTTTAAAGTCGCCACTTCAAAACTGCGACTGATAGAGGGCGCTGTTTTGTCAGTTTGTGCTCAGGTCATTTTTTTTTCCTTTTTCTTAATTTTTGAGGACGTATATCTTTTTTTAGCATTTCTGTCATACTTAGTGGAGCTACCACTAACAAATGTATTTGCAGAAACAAATGATAAAATCTTTGGTATATGGTATTCTAACCTGTCTTCTCAGCCGCTGCTCCATCAGCTAGTGCCACACCAGATGATGGGAAAACACCCATCCTTATTGGCTGCCTGGTAACCATCATCCTTTTGTTGGTCATCATCATCTTCCTCATCCTATGGTGTCAGTACGTCTGCAAGGTATTAGAGAAGGTGAGGATACAAATAAATGAATTACCTTTGTTTTTCTGAGTGGAAGTGGGGGTTTCTTAATAAAGTACCTTTATTTTGTTAACTTCCTGTCATGTCCGTTGGTGTTAAACATGCTGTAATCACTTAATCGCTTTAGGTTTTAAAAAAATGTTCCTGTAAACAGCTGCATTCTCTGCTGAAATGCAAACCATTTCCTAATAGATGTCCACCAGGAGGTCCCTGGTTCCATTTTATGGTCTTTAAGTCACCTCACACATTTATTTTGATTTTTCAAAAAGAGGTTAAAAGCTGCAGTTTAGATCCCAAACTCACGTGGGAGATGGGAGGCATTTCTTTTTCTTTTTAGGAAATAAGATTATAGCTTATGTTTGTGGCTAAATCAGGACTATTACGCATTAAATCAGATTAAAGAACGAATAAGAATGAACTGACTGACTCTTTACAGGCATCTGTGACCCCATGTTTTTTCTTTCTTCCATCCTAATCTAGGGTCCACGTCGGATTCTTGATGAGGAGGTGACGGTCCGGCTGTCGTCCTGCAGTGACACCATCATTTTACAGACTCCACCTGTGCCCCCGCGCTCTGGACGCGCCCCGACTGGTACTCTTCTTTTACTTGTATCGTTTAAAACATGCCTTTGTTTGCCATTATTATTCATGCAGAAAGAATTGGTGAAAGTTAAGGTGTTAAATTTCGTGTTTGTAGGAGAGATATTCTTATCCTTGACTGATTCCTGCTGTTTTCCTCAGGCCCTGTGAACACTGACCCTCACTATGAGAGAATTTTCCTGTTGGACCCTCAGTACCAGAACCCAGCGGTGCTGAGAAACAAACTTCCAGAGCTGTCACAGAGCGCAGAGGCATCTGGTAAACACCTTCAACGATGAAGTCGATGCAGGCGTTCATTTAAGAATTAGTGAAAAAGACACAAGTTGAGAAATAGCAGAAAGTCCTTTGAGCGCTGCGTCATGATGTTTGTCTTTGAGTGACCGCTTCATAACCGTGTGTTTAGGCTTGTAGTAGGAATTTGTGTTAAGAATCATTGATGCCTCAGAGATGTTCCAGATCTATCCAATATGACATGATTAATCACAGCTGTAGAGGAAAAAAGGTCGAAAGCCTTTCAATAAGAGAGTCTGCTGCCTCCTTGTGGCGATGTCAGTAATTTCAAACAAACTCTACAAACTTCAAGCATCCATCAAAGTTCTGATCTTCTGTCACTCATTAACAGCTCCTCAACCTGTTTCTCTCCTGTTTATTTACTTCAGAACGTGTTAAATAAGCTCTTTTTTTCTCCTTTTTCTCTCTATTTAAGTTTCCCGGATGAAGTTGAACATGCATGCTCATTCATACTTATTCTGCAGTGCTTCTCTCCTTTTTCTCTCGGCTCTCTACGCCTCTTTTCCAAGTTTCCTCTTCTTCCAGCTCTCCTCCTTGGTAATCCTCTCTATGACCTCCTCCTGCTGACTTCCTGTCATATGACATCAGGATGGCTTCGTGGTAAGAGTTGAAAGGTGTGACTTCATGCAGTTAATCAGATCACATATACTTAAGTGAAATCAAGTGAAGTTTGGAATTTTATTTTATTTTTATTTTTCAATTCTTTTCCTTCTATGAATCATCTTATGACCTCTCATGACCTACTGGAGGGGACCTAACCCTGAGAGGTTGGGATATCCTGGATTGAAAAAACTTCTGTAAAAAACAAATTCAAACTAGTAAAACTTCAGTCAGCAATTAGAATAATGGTACTAGTAAAATGATAAAGATGTACTGCTTTTACTTTAGATAGAAAACTAGAAATTACCAGTAATTTAATGTTTTTACTATAATCTTGTGCTGTTGGTACTTTTCAGTAAGCTTCACTTCATTTTTTATTTATATTAGACATTAATTAAACAAGCGCTTGTCTTTCCAACAGCATGTGGAGGTGGCTATGCTGAGCCAGACATCACCCAGTGCACGCCGCACCAGTGTTTCCATAGCAATGCGCCACACTACGCTGAGACGGACATCGTGCGGCTGCAGGGCGTCACTGGCAGCAACATGTACGCCGTCCCCGCCCTCACCGTGGACTCTCTCACCAGGAAGGACATCTCCGCTGCCGAGTTTCCTCGGCAACAGCTGATCTTCAGGGAGAAGCTGGGGGAGGGGCAGTTTGGCGAGGTGAGCTTGTGGGAGGTTTCGTGGGCTTCAAAGTTATCCTGGAAAAATCTTATTTCATCCCTATTTCATCTTCTTCCCTGGCAGGTCCACCTGTGTGAGGCGGAGGGACTCCCAGAATTTCTTGGGGAAGGCTCGCCCCTCCCTGACCGAGACGGTCACTCTGTGCTTGTGGCTGTTAAACAGCTGAGGGCCGACGCTACCAGCCAAGCCAGGTACTCTTTATGAGTGTGTATATGAATCGCGACAATGTCAAACTATATAAATTTGGAGCTGAGGTGGTTAAAGGTTCATCCCCTGGAGAGCATATATTGGTTAAAATCAGTGTATTCATTGCTTTAATGTGTTCATATGATGAGAATGTTTCACTATTTATACACTAAAAACAAAAATATAGTCCATAACTAGTCAAATGAATAACGTGCAGGACCGAAAGCTCCAAACTGCATTTCCTGGTTGACTATTTTTTGCAGAGAAAGCCCTCCTACCTACAAATGCAGACCATGTTATTTGAAGTGAGAGCAGTACTTGACTCCGTAGATGAGAATATATTAGGATAAACTGGTGTAAGAGCTTTAAGGGATGTGCAGGATCTATCTGTGCATCAGGCTTCGCTGTAACACTGAGAAATACATACCTGTAGTTGGTTCCTTTGAGTTGAAGAACAGATCTGGAAATGCTTCCTCTCCTTTATCTGTCCGTCGATCAGGAACGACTTCCTGAAGGAAATAAAGATTATGTCTCGTCTGAATGACCCCAACATCATCCGACTGCTGTGTGTGTGTGTGTCGTCCGACCCACTGTGCATGGTTACTGAGTACATGGAGAACGGAGACCTCAACATGTTCCTGTCGCAGCGGGAGATCGAGAGCACTCTTACACATGCCAACAACATCCCTTCAGTCAGGTTAACCATGCACACAGTTCGCACAGGTCATACATGAAAACAATCGAGCGTCAGGTTTCTAAACTATCTTGTTAGTGCACTTTTGATTCTCACCACTTTGAATCGCTTTCTGCTTCTCCACTTCAGCCTGTCTGACCTCCTCCATATGGCGGTGCAGATCTCGTCGGGGATGAAGTACTTGGCATCTCTGAACTTTGTGCACCGTGACCTGGCCACAAGAAACTGCCTGCTGGACCGCCGCCTCACCATCAAGATTGCCGACTTCGGTATGAGCCGAAACCTGTACAGCAGCGACTACTACCGTATCCAGGGCCGGGCGGTGCTGCCTATACGATGGATGGCCTGGGAGAGCATCTTGCTGGTAAGGTTTGGACGAAGGGAGTTGATTTAAGATGCGATCTTTATTTTGCTCCTTTTAAACTTTACACCCCTGTCATGTGTTACTTTTTGGTGGAAGTTCTGCGGTTATTCTGCTGCTGCATTCAAAATCTTCAGATACTTGAATGAATGTTACCCTGATGATACTTTCCTCTGTATTAGAGAGCTGAGAGCTGCTGTCATATGAGATAAGCTGATACGTTTTCACAGGATTCTGTCTGTAAGCACTAATCATGATTCAGTAGCTTGAAGAACCATCTTTAAAGTCATACAGCATTTTTTTGCTGTATGACTTTATTAGTCTAATATAATTGTGGAGGAATTTTAGCCCACTGTTGTAGTTCTTAGGTCTTTTTTTTCCAAACTGGGAAAACATCTGCTGGTAAATAGGTGGTCAGATATTATTGTATGTTTTTCACATGTTCGTACAGGATATTGTATTTGTTTTAAATGTTATGCACTTGTGTGGTACATGTATTTTGACTTTTGTTGCTATGATGCCAGGTCTCTCTTGGAAATGAGATTTTTAATCTCAATGAGATTTTTTACCTGGATAAATAAAGGACTAATAAATAATAATAATGATGATACTAATAGTAAAAAAATTGCTGATTATGCTACTTAGCCTATTTTAACCCCCAATACTTCACACATACTACCAGCCAAGCCAGACTCTATGCAATGCTATAAATAGTCTTTTTCAAATGACTGGTAGTCTATAAATGTCTTTAATATTCAAAAGAAGAAGAGCTAAAAGTTCCAGAAGTTTATATAGGCTTGTAATTGTATTCAAACCCTGGGGACATTTGCCTAGATCAGTTCAGCGACTTATAAAAAACATGTACGTTCCCCTCACATCTTCCTTTTTAAAAATCAACGGCTGAAAGCAGTAAAACAGTTTTCCACAAAACAAATAACAAACTCTTTACAGTTGCTTGTCTTTAAAATTGCTAGATGCATAAATGCAAATGCAAACTGTTTCACTAAAGGAAGTTTAGCTAAGAGTTCTTCAAAAGCTTCCTGCCCTCCAGAGGAAGCACCAGTAGCGGTTTGCACACTAAAACAATGAAACATCTTTTTTGCTGCAGTGTTTTCTTTCAATAACTTTCCTGTTCTGCATCATGAATGTGGTTGCATAAGTTTAATGTCTTTTGCAGCTGTAAAGTTAAGCGAAAAAACAATGGATCCAAGCGGACCCAAACCAGGTCTAAAGCAGAAGCTTTTACGTTTTTATCGTATCGTATTTTTTTTGTAAGTCTCACAAAGCATCGCAATCAACATTTCATCAGCAGCTGTCTTCAGAGAGTCACTGAAAATAAGACAAAGTATTTTAAAGTTGGAGTGTTAAACTTTCAGATGTGATTTTTCTCCTCAGGGTAAATTCACCACAGCCAGTGACGTGTGGGCCTTTGGAGTCACCCTGTGGGAGATCTTCACTCTGTGTAAGGAGCAGCCCTACAGCCTGCTGTCTGATGAACAGGTCATAGAGAACACTGGCGAGTTCTTCAGGAACCAGGGCAGACAGGTGAGGCGAAACACAGGACAGAGTCACAGATTATTACCTTCTGTCACTGGATTAAATCATTTTGCCCACCTGAGAGTAAAACTGCAAACATTTAATTTAATTGCAACTGGATCCAAGACAGCTCATAGCAGTCTTTACAAACCTGGAAATCAGGACCCTTGTAAGTGCCTGCAGGATAAATTTGAGGGGCTACTAAACCTAAACCAACATTTGTCTTTTTTAACAAATCACTGGACTCTGTCATCACTCTTAATTCTCCCGTGTCCCTCACTAGATCTTCCTCTATGCCCCTCCACTCTGCCCACCTTCTCTCTTTGAGCTGATGATGCGTTGCTGGAGTCGCGATATCCCTGACCGACCCACCTTCGAGGGACTTTACCAAGCCCTGAAGCCCCACGTCAACCAGTGAGTCAAGGCTGCTGGGATCTGCTGGTTGGGATTTCCGTGGCGGTGGGACTCTTATAAGAAGACAGACTGACACAAAAGCACAGAGGACTGGAATTACAGTGCAGAGGGATTGTTGGTTTGCTTCACGGCACTAGCGACTCCCTTTTCTGAAAGACCAGGTGATGATGGAGGGAGACGTGACTAGTCAGCTCAGAGGAGAAAATATGGCAAGCTTCAGACCTTTTGGTCCATAGTGAACAAACCATTGGCAGTTTCATAGCTTCTTCTGTTTTTTTACAGCCGCTTTACCCCAAGCCTTTTGACTTGTTTGTGCCAAAAGTTGCCTTAAACCATTTGTTTCCTTCTCTTTGACTTTTAGAGATTACAAAAAACTGGATAGTCCTTGTAGTTTCTCCTTTCCCTGTGGGTTTTTATTATTATTATCATTATTATTATTATTATTGTTATTATTATTATTGTAAAGCACTGTGTCTGTGTCTCTCAGTTATTCATGTTCATATATTAATCCACACTGGAGCTAGGGCTATAGGGTCAGATTTTAGTGTAGGATTTTATTTTTTAGATTTATTCTATTTTAAAATTTTGTTGTTTTGTGGAGTTTCACAATCGTTGGTCTTTTTTTTTTGTGGATATGAATGTTGGTCAGCTGAGGTTCACGTCGCGGTGCCAAGAAGCTGAAGAAACCTGTGTGGCTCACAGACTGAAAATCAGTCGGTGGGTATCTGTGGGAAATTCTGAAAAAAAAGAACTTAAAGCCACATGAGAAAAAAACTGAATCATGCCACTTTTGTTCCCTAAGAGACAAAAAAAATGTTGAAATGCAGTTTTAAAATAAAAACAGAATTGTAAGCATCTTTGTGAAGATGGGCATGATGGTCAAAATTTATTTTGATTTTATTCAAAGTGCTTTGCATATGTAGCAAAATCGGTACCAGAGGGAAAGGTCATGGATGCCTGACCCTCAGATGCTGGTCACAGGGAGATTAACCAAGTGTCGAATACCAAGGTGTCATTTAACCTGTCGGTGTTTGTCTTTGGGGACCTGCAAAATATACATTTTGTGGATAAAAAAATCAAAAAGCATATCTGATTTAAACGTGGGCACCACGTGGTCAGAGTTTAGTGCACACCAGCATGCAAAACATTAAAAAAGCAGGATTTTCACTCAGCACTTGGTTTGTCCTCTCAAAATGAAATTCAGGTTCATTGGTCACACACGTCAGTGACACACAAATGCAAATCTGATAGTTATGAGCCCTGCTTAGGCAGCCCATCTCTGTGGGGAGATTTAAAACAGGTATCCTTTTTGATTTTTGATGGGCATTGTGGAACTTTATGAATGCACCTTGCATATCTCCTTATTTGAACTCACAAAGCTGAAGGTGTTAAGCTCTTCTCTGGCTTCATGTAGTCGGTTTTATTCACAGAAATAAACTGCAGTAATACTTACTGCATTGCTGCACATGTAGATGTCTCACCATTTGATATGTCTAGTCTTCTGTAGTCTGAATTTGCTAGGATTTGAACTCCAGACAAGGCATTTTGTCTTGACTTAATGTACCATCTACATTTGGGGCTGTGAGTTCCCAAACTACTGCGTTACAACAAGGTTCACTGATGAGTGAAAGCTGATAGACTGTGGGCAAATGGAGGCCTTACACCAAGGCTGGATTTCCAACTAGGCAAAGCAGGAAACTGGGAAAAAGCCATTTGTCTGTCACCACTGGTTGTTGCTAAAAAATGTTTTAAGTGCTTCCAACACTGAGCAGGTATTTAACCGAAGAGCGCCCTGCAATAATAGTTCATTTTCTGACCCTGTGTAGTGGAATAACCCTGTGGCAGATTGTACCATTTTAGTTTAGTTTGTCCGTAGCGGAGCCTGTTCCTGAAGTTATATTTAATCAAATGTAGGTGTAAAGACTAATGTTTCAGCTCAGAGGATCTGATTACACGGTTCATATTCAAAGGCACGCTGGTCAGGAGATCAGTGTTAGCTATCAGTGTATGTTTTACATGGGGGCCACTTAACAGGTTCATGCATCAGAGAAGTCACTGCATCCAATCACTGCAGCACCTTTACTGAAAAAACCATAAAGATTTTTATGTTTAAAAAGCAATGCATTCATTCTGACTTTGTTTTGCATAGCATTCAGATGAGTCTTGTTTACAGAACTAATGCTGGATCGATGCAGACTGTAGACTGGATTTATTGTTCTTCTGTCAGGATGTCTTAGGAGTAATAAACTTTTAACAAAAAAAACCCAAAACAATAAATGTTTCATGTCCAAATGTTTCACGATGATTTCAGCTTCAGCCAAAACTGACAAACGATACGAGCGTTGGAATTTTCATGATTCTGTCTCATCTTCAAAGTGTTGGCATTAACTTTAATCCAAGTATCAGTCCTCACCTTCCTTCTTGCAAGATTAAAAATGTATAACCGATAAGGAAGTTCATGTCGACAGTGCAACGATTTAAGCGAGCAGTTACAGATATAAGGCCATACAGATTCATATAGATAGGTGACCATAGCCAGTGAGTATTTTGCACAACCTGACAAGGGAGGGATGGATCTGACTATGAAACTGAGGGATGGGTCGTAAGGAAGGCCCGTTTGCATAAGCAAAGCATACCCTGCTTTAAGTCCAGTTAACTCTAAATGAACCGTAGTTTACAAAATAAAATTTGTGCTGAATTAGGTCAGACTAGAAACTATTGAATAAGACTATAAACTACCTGGGAAAGTCTTTACTTCACAAATGAAGTTAGCTGAAGAGAGATTCTCATAGACTTCTGTACAATCAGACTTTTTGCCACTAATGGAGTTTCCTCTGGGAAATGGGAGGTTTGAGGTACTTCTGTGTTCTGTGCCTCATTTTTCAGACACAGAGACTCTTTCTGTCTTTTCTACAGTCTGTGGATGGTAGCGGACGGTGCAGCCTTTTGACTAACTAACTCAAGTGATGCTGATAGTGGCTATCATGTTAGTAGTAGCAAGAGCCGCTTTGCCCCCATGCTTCCTGCACCATTCATTTTAACATGACTCAATAAACTTCTGATGTGTCTGTTTTCAGAGTTCTTGTCTAATGTATAAAGGTGGTAAAGCATAATTTAATGTCTTTTTTTTTTTTTACTGTTTAGGTCACTCAGTTAATGTCAGTGTGTATTATTTGTATGCAGTACACATTTGCAGTATTTTAAATCCTCCCTGAGAACAAATCGTATAAAATTAAAAATGGCGCGAACGGAGAAAGACCAAACATGTAGATTTTTGAGTACATTTTTCTGTGTTTTGTTGTTGTTGCAGTAGTGTTTTGTTATCTGTACTGTATCTTACATTTCTTTCAGCGTGTTTGTGCGAGTGTTTAAGAGAAAGTGAGATACTGAGTGAGTCTTTTCAACATTCCCTTGAGCACTGGGAGCTAGTTGAGGTTAAAGTGGTTAACTGGATTTGCTCGGTTGTGCCAAATTATGTTAACTAAGCAAAAGAGGGAGTTGGGTTTTGTTGTTGTTGTTGTTGTTGTTGTTGTTGTTGTTTTCAAGGCAAGAGGAAAGATGGACAGAAGGAAACCACTAAACTCAATCTCCCAGAGTCCTTTGCTACAGTGAGCCTGTGTATTTTGTTTTGGTTCCATTTGAGAAATCTTTTAGTTTGATAGTGTACAGTATAATTGGTCTATAATATCTCAGTGTGTGAATGCAGATTAGGTGTGGTAATTTTTATTAATAATTAATTGTCTATCTGAATTTATAGCTATTTCTGTTTGTTTTCCCTTTTTTTTTTTTTTACACAGGAATTCAGCATTTATGGACATTTTTCTGAACAAGATGTTCTGTTTTGTTTCCCTGTTGTGTTCACAGTAATTTCTCATCCACACTGTTTAATCTTTGCTCCCATCTTCAGTATGTTTCAGACACATATTGTACATAGGCTAGTAGCTGTTTATATTAATATATAGGGAGGAGGAAGCTTGGTGTTCTCTGGTCCCAAGTGGTTTTCACTCTGTACTTTATCTCACTTTGGTTTGTTTTCCTATAATAAACAGTAAATGTGTCAAAGATGGGGTTTTTTCTTTTGTCTTTGTTTGTTTGTTTGTTTGTTTGTTTGTTTGTTTTTTCATGAGTAGAGAAAACACTGCAAATTGAAATCTAAGCTTTTCAACAGTTGACGTTACAGTTTTCAGTCTAGACCACATCGATGTTCTGTACAGCAGGGGGCAGCAGAGAGATTTAAAACACACACGTATACAGGACAGCCTATATGTGGAAATGAGTCCTAGAGAAGCTTTGTTGTTCTGAAGGAACACTGAAGGCCTGATTTCTGCACATTTTTATGCCTTTTGTTTCAGGTTTGAATGTTCTGTGAGGATTTACGCCTTTTTGGTTTTTTTTCCAAGAAAAATAAAGGTTAGCAGGGATCCAACACAATAACAGGGTCCGTGGTGGGCAGGAACTTTTTTGTGAATTAAGGCACTGGTAATAAAACGTAACAGCCAATGATTAAAAATGACAAATTTCAGGCTCTTTAAGCTCTACTTTGGTCTCAACCTCCTCGGGAAAATATGTCTAGAGTAACCGTGGGTTTACCAAACTATGTGGGTTACATTATTAAGCCAAGATTGTTGCATCACTCGCTCCCTGTTCAATGTAGAATTGAATTAAATCCTTCTCTTCATAAACAAGGTCTTGAATAATCAGGCCTCATCTTGTCTTAAAGACCTTAAGTACTGCATTACTGGGATATTTAAAAGTAGAATGGGAGCTTTCATGCCTCTCATTTGTGGCACTAACTCTCAGTTTGGATTCGGGAGACAAACACCCTCTTTCATAATGTGTTAAAGGTTTTCAGTTGGCTGGACTGCAGGCAGGCCAGTTTAGTACCTGGACTCTTCTACTACTTCTTCTACTATAGGTGCTGTGTGCGGTTTAGTATTGTCATGTTTAAATATGCAAGGACTTCCCTGGAATAAGACATCATCTGGATGGAAACATGTGTTGCTCTAAATCTTGTATATACCTTTCAGCATTGTTGATGCCTTTTAATGTGTGCAAACCACCAGTATAGGCACTAATGCAACCTCATACCATCAGAAATCAAACAGCTTTCCCATTTGGATTTCTCTGACTACAGAAGAGCTTTTCCACTTTGCCTCAGTCCATTTTAATGAGCTTTAATGAGCCACCGTTTCTGTTTTCAGACATTGCTTCTTCTTTGCATGATAGCACTTAAATCAGGATTTTAGGACTGGAACAGGGAATTGTGTTCACAGACTCACAGACGATGATTTGTGGAAGTTTTCCTGAGCATGCAGTGATTTCCATGACAGATGCATCCCTGTTTTCAATGCAGTGCCCCCTGCAGTTCTAAAGATTACAAACATCCAATACTGAGTTTTGGCCTTGTCTCTAGCACACAGAGATTTCTCCAGATTCTCTTAAGCTCTTGATGATATTATGTACTGTAGATATTAGATATTCAAAATCAATTTTTTTACAGATTGGTGAACCTCTGCTTATCTTTACTTCTGAGAAACGATGCCTCCCTAAAGATGATCTTTTTTTTTCCTTTTCTAGCCTTCTGATGCCCCATTTGACTTTTTTTTTAAAAAAATAGGGATTGCTGCCATCAAATTAAAAATGACTTGTTTTAGTTTTCCCATTTGAAACATTTGATATGTTTTCCATGTTCAATTGTGAATAAAATATGACTTTATGAGATTTGCAAGTCATCTCATTGTGTTTTTATTTCCATTTTACTCAACATTGCAACTTTTCTGGAATTGGGTTTTGGTCTCTTTTAGTTGAGATGTTTCTTTTGTATCTAGGATTTATCATGCATCATAATCAATCAGTTAGTTTCCGTAGTAACTGCACAAATTCAGTAATGAAAGAGAAGTGTTATAAAACCTTTGCAGGTTGCTCATGAACTCTGCAGGAATCCTGACAATCACAGATTTTGTAACTGTCCTAAATTTGGCAAAGAAGCCAAAGGCAGAGGTTTGCCTGCATGTGTGGGCTCAGTGCCGGCAGATTTCATAAGGGTGGTTCACGGCCAAAAAGCACGGCGCAGGTTTTACTTTGATGGAAGTTTGTTTAAAGTTGCCATGTCTCTCTGTAGGTATGAAGTGTAAATGTCTCTTGGTTGATAAATTGACAGCCTAAAAATGTGCTGTAAGTTTAAAAAGCACTAAAAACCTTCCACACGTGTGAAGGTTTACACAACACTGGGCAAGGTGACAACAGCTTTTATACAAGTGGTATGATGCTAGAGTAGATCCAGCCAAACCCAACCTGACTGTAATTGTTGGTGCTCTGCTCCCTGCTGTCCTTCCAAATGTGCGAGTAGGACTGGTCACAGTAGGGACTATTTTTGTCTCTTTAGTGTGAGAGCTGTCACGTACACCAAAAGCTTCATAGAGGACTGAGAATAGCTTGAGCCATTTCATTTTTGAACATTTACTTTCCTTTCACTTTAAAGGCCGTCAGTGACAGAATGACAATTAGCAAGTGGAGTACGCGAACATTTGGAATGGAAATGCCTTTAAGTTTCATTCTATGTCCAAGTCCTGCGTTTGGGTCCGTATCCTGCCACAGTACACACCTTGAAAGGTGCAGCACTGTGTACCTATTTTATATACCTATTTCACCTTGAGACTGCCACCAACATTTTGCAGACTGGCTGAGAAATATACATTTTTCCATAGTGATCTGTGGTTACCAGATGGTCTCCAGGCCTGTATGACTGGAACCTTATGTTACCTGTGCATTTCCATGACTCTGCTACTTTCAGCTGCTCCCTTAATCCCAAGAGCGCAAGCACCTCGGCACAGATTTACACCAGATATACTTCCTGACAAAACCCCAAATGGGATTTGGGTCTCCATCTATGATTGGACCAAACCAAACCTTACAGTTTTAAGGTGAATGTGTAAACCACTACACTATGGAGTCTCTTGCTTCTTCTTACTGATTCTTCTTCCCACCTTTCTTCACCTCATAAGGTTTTCTACTGTGGTGAAGAAAAGGTAACAAGGAAAATGTTGTAGGGAGTAAATGTTTTTTTTTAGCTTTTCCACTGAACCCTCAGTCTTTGTTAGGTTGCCATTTAATCTCCGTTCTGTTTCTCAGTTTTCCATTTTTCTGGCTCCCAAATTTTGATTTGCTTCTAAATAAATAGATCCTTTCATATTTACTGCCAGCCATCAGTCCCATCCAAAAACCTTTATATTTAAATTTGCAGATAAATTAATGTAATCTACATCAGTTAAACATAAATAGTTATAAAACCAGAACTCTTCTAACTCTGGTTTTTGCATTATGTTCACTCGTGGAAGAATCTGGATGTCTGTATAAACTCTCACAGCTCCTACAGAGCAAACAGCAGGATGCTATAAGCCAGTCATGAATGAATCGAAGCAACAGCACAATCTTTAATCTTTAACTGAATAAAATATGATACACGGAGGAATGTTAAGCCTTGTGTGCACAGATAAAGGATTCGGGTCATTCATTAAATAATGCCACTGTTGTGTTTTGATGCAGGTAAATGCCCATGTGCCATTTTAAGAACTCGGTTTTAATTCTTATTTTGCCAAAAATAAATATATCTTGAAACCCTAAGAATCCGGAAAATAATAATTGTTTTCAAGTTCAAACATCTGGCTGAATAAAGCCTCATTAGTTTGTGTCGATTAAAGATTTAATGGTCCATGTCAGGAAACAGGGTCCCTGCAGGAGTTATAATAGGAAAGACCACAGAATAAAAAGGATGGAAAGAAGGAACCAGCAAATTGGTCCTAAATGGGCCAAATCACGCACAAGATTGAGGGCTTGGTGTTATTTTTCTCTAACATCACTTCAAAGAATGAAATTATATTATTTAAAATTGATTAGCTTAGGTGCTGAAATGTATGGATGACCATGAACAAAACGTTTTATTTCCTTTCCCTTTGTGAAAGTAAATTACATTTTAGAATGATTTATATTTTAAATGTTTGTTACTTTGGGAGTGTTAATTGATATTTCCGCCTCTAGAACTGCTCTCAGGGGTTTTGACACAGTTAGTGCTCTGAGGAATTTTACAAAAGCCTTTTGCTTTGCTTTGATTTGTTTTATTTAAATGGAGCTTTTCTAGAGGTCTCTGTTTGAGTGTAACAATCAGATTACTACAAGCGAGCAGGTGGCAGATACTGAACTGTACATGGAGAGCAGAGACCACCAGATGAAAGTACCAATGCCAACAACGTGCAGCCCTGCCCATACAGGGTGATTGACAGGTTCTCTCGTCAAAGTAACTGCACAGAAATGACAACCCCCACGCTCTGCTGTTTATGGGTGCTATCTGTCCCCCAGCTGTTTGACCTCAGGATAGAGGAAGGGGCCAGCTAGTTGATGTGTTTTTCATGAGTTTCTCAGCAACTTTACAAGCAGATCAGCAGCAATGAAGTGAAAGCAATGCTCTGGTTGGATGGATGGATGGATGGATGGATGGATGGATGGATGGATGGATGGATGGATGGATGGATGGATGGATGGATGGGAAGACTAGTTAACTGCCTATATTTTGATTCCAAATTTTTCACCTTTTATATAACATTTTTTGGTTTTGGTAGCATGGTAGCTTTTTCAAATTTCCAAAAATTTCAAAAATTCGTTTGGATTAGTTTAAATTAAATAAAATTTAGAGGACAAAGATGGAAATAACTACAGACAAATACAATAAAGATCACAGTGAAAGAGTGTCTGAAGGCCTGACTGATTTACAGCTTCACTTGTTGACTTGTTGCCTTTTAACCATAATCAGTAGACACACACACACACACCGGGGGAAACCTGCTGTTTGGTTTCTTGACCTATGGATGGATGGCATGTGCTGGGGCTGGAAATAAAACCCACAAAGCTGCAATTAGACAACCACATTTTTTTTAATTCGTCCAAGTTTAATTTGTCACCAATTATTTGATGACACTTTTGGAACAGCACCATAAGCCACTGACTCAACCAGCTCAACTCGCAGAAAGTCATACTAACACATTAGCAGCTGAAGCCTCCCTTTAAGGGTGAAAAAAACACTTTTTCTTTTAAAAATGATTCATTATGATATTTTTTTTAAATTTTATTCTGATGATTAAGAGTGATTTTTCAGAAAACAGTCTCTTTTTTTGGTTGTTTAAATATCACATGTTAAATTGTGACACACAAGCTTGTGAATGTATCTGGTGTGATATAATCAGTGTTTTCACACTAAATTGATGGAGGGATGTAACTGCAGCTTTGTACTGACCTGGTAAATAAGAATGTTTTTAACCCATTCAGCCATGCACACTGCAGTTTACTGCCACCCAAAGTCTCATGAATATGGTTTCTATTAGAAAAAATACACAAATGAGGGATTGGTAATGATTTTGTACTTCATCTTAAATTGATTCTTTAAAGAAATCTACCATGGGGTGCAAGGCGTGACCTTACTTCTGAAGTGGGTGCCAAAAGACATTTGAGACCCCCTACTGTAGTTTAACACATGGTTAGAATGAAGTGCTGTCACGTGCCTCACGTGTCTAAGTTGTTGAATGCAGGTGTGCCACTGACTAACATCAAACCTTAAACGTGGTTTAAGACGGGGAGCTGACAACACAATCATGTTGTTGTTTTTTTCAATTTCGTGGCTTTATTATGGATCTCTTGTTTCATCCACTGTTTTCTACACATACCAAAGGTGATGATGATGTTTGTAATGATGAAGGTACTGCTATTGTGCCTGGTTTCCATGGGTTGTTATGTGTCCCGTGTGCAGTAGGCACCCTCCAGGTAGCCAGCCCTCATTATGAGGCTGTTTAAAGTGCTCAGATCAGGCCGACACCTGCTTCTCATTGGGAACAGCCTTGTATTGCTGAAAGGGAAGTGCAGTGAGCTGTGATAAAATCCGCCCTCCTTTGATCTTCACACAAATGTTGTAAAAAGCGGCTCTTGTTCAGGCAGTTCACTTTTTCCTTTAGCAGTGAAGGAATCAGTTAAAATTTGTACACGCGGCTACCTGCAGCTACTCACCAAAACACCATGCAAAAGCATTTCTGCTCCAACACAAAACCCCAAAAGGCAACCTGGTGTGCTTCTATGAATTTAAGACAAAAGGAATCAGTATGATTTTCATGCATATCTGGTGTAGATTGATGATTTCTTAGAGAAATATTCTAAGTATTTGTTTTCCTGTGCAGATAAACTCTGCAGCAGACAAGACAAGAACACATTTCACATGTAGTCAAAAATGCATAATTACAACAATATAACAGCAGTATTTACACTGCATCATATTTCTGTTACAAACCACAGATAAATCAAACAAAGTCTACGACCGCTCCAAGTCCTGCAAGCCTCCAAGTCTACGACAAGCAAGTCAGACAAGCAGGCTGCTGCAAGGCCATGAAGCATTTTATTGAGAAGTAAAAGAACTGTAAAATCATTATGGAAACCTACAGGCAGCTGGTAGTTATAAAGTTATGTTTTCACCTTCTAGTCTACTGTGTCTGATATTTGAAGCCAGAAAGAAAATAAGTGGCAACCACAAGAGCTGAATGGGTTGATTTTAGTTGCACAAGCTTGGAGTGCTGCATTTGTACTGCCTGCAACTTTATACATGTCCTGAGGTAATGAGCAAAAAGTACCTGCCTTGTAATATGGGCAGGGCTTGGAGCAAACCTTTGTAGAAAGTAGATGACCCCATCAACCCCATCAACAATGTGAAATTCATAGTGCTTGATAATGAGCTTGTTTAGATTTTTTTTCTCTTTACTTTACCCCACTTCTTTAATTATAATTTATAATCTTTAATTGCATATGGCAAATCCCCAAGCTTTACCATCTGAAGCCCTGAATTAACATTGCTGAACAGGGTTTTCTTCACAAACAAACAAACATGTTGATTGGACAATTTCAGTGCCAGTTTCAGGTATCAGTATTAACAGGAATTAATCAGTTAAAAGGAATAAATTAGGAACTGAGAGAGAAATATACTTAACATTTTGAGTAATGATTAGTCTTGAGACAGTTTCTGGGTACCAACATAATTAAAATCTATTTTCCTTCTCTGAGCTTCTTCCAAACAATGACTGCAGAGCTGGTGAGACTCCTGTCATTACAGTAGATGAAGCAGCTGATCATTTGCAGATGCTCCACTGTTCCTCCGGGGAACAATGAACAGGTTCATTATCAAACTGTGGATACCAAAATAAGTACTTTGCACATTAAGCGACATGAAAACAAGGACAACAAACTGTAAACAACATTTTCAAGGTCTCAGACAAGAGCAAGCAGATTTTTTACCATCTCATTAAAGGAAATATACAAGGACCAATGGTAAGGATACAGGTTAGGTTCTCCTTAAAGTGTGTAAAGACCACTCCGGATGGAAACATAACTCACTGACATGTTAAACAGAAAATGTATAGTGTAACCTAAAGCATTTGAAGTGATTTATCTGGATTGGTTTAAAGGGAAGGAGCTGTGGCTCTGTGGGTGGCAGGTTGTGTTTTACTGTGCACTCAGAGGAGGAAACTTCTCAGTTGGTAAGTGCTTCAATTTCAGCTTTTTTTCTAAAGCATCCTGAGCGCTCAGCATGAGAGGAGCTTATTATTTTCCAATAAAGCCAGACAAAACCTGTAGGTGTCGAGTCACTGGAGCACACCTTATTATGATTAAAAATATGTTAAAAAAATATGATATATGTATTTTTAATACAATAAATACCCACAAAATATAAGCCCCTAGTTTTGGGCCACAAATAACTGGAGCATACTGGACTCCTTTTTTACCCTGAGAGGTCTTTTTTCTTCTTTTTAAATGAAGGGTGGACACGCTAAAGCAATAGTGAGTCAGAAATCAGTATCTTTAGATCTCTGAGTAAAGTTGAGCAGCTCTGGCCACAGACATAATTCGACTGAGACAGGACTGCTATGAAGTCAAAGCATCACCCTAATTACACCTCATCCTGTGAAGAGGAGACAATAGCCTGGAATTTAAAAGTGAAAAAGAAGGAGCTGTTTTTGGTGCCGTCTTTTCTAGTAAAGCTTGATAAGATTTTAGTTTCGAAATGTCTCAAACCAACTCCTTCTGACATGCAGCGGTTTGCTTTCTTTTTTTCTTGTTCATAAACATCAAACTTTCTGAATCACAGTCAAAATTACTTTATGCTTCATGGAGAAATCCATCCACAGCATTGAAATCTGGAATTTAAAGGTTTTCATGCATTGCTGTCATGATCCATTTTAAATCACAAATCTCCCCTGATGATATTTTCCATTTGCCACATTTGGGTAAAGCTGCAGTTTCATGATATCTGGTGCTCCTGAGCTGCATCTGCAGTTTGGGTTTGGCTGGGATATGAACTATAATTGTGAGGCCTGGGGAAAAGCCTCAATGAGAACAAATAGGACAATGTGTAAAACTGCTGGTCGAGCCTTCCACATGTTTAGTGTAAAAATCAGGAGCCTCTTTCAAACATGTAAACCAAGACAATAAACTTCACATTGTGTGTGAAAGAGACAGAGAGCATCTGTATTTTTTTGTAAAGTCTCTAAATGCAGTGCTGTACTTTCAGCAGCACAGAGGCTTGTCATTGGTATCATAACTTCTAAGGTACTGCCTCTGTACCCTTGTAGTTTGTGCCTTACATAGACTGTTCATGAACCTCTACTAACATTTTTTCATCTTGATGTAATAGCACCAAACTGGACATTTTAAAAAGTCATCAAACTTCAGAACTATTAATAATTCATTGTATGGTAGTCTTCTGACCTTAATAAACACTCAAAGCTTTATTATTTCTGCACTTATGACCAGTTTTAGAAGCAACAATTAATGTAATATGCATGTGTTTAGACTGAGAGACTAAACAGTTGCTACAACAGGGAGAACGGAGGCCTCATGCTGTCAAACCCAAAACCTTCTTGCTGTGAAATGTCAGTGCTAAATTCTTCCTCATACTGCAATTAGGAAAGAAAGATAAACATAACATAAACCTGACAGAATGCATGAAATACATTCAGTCAACTTACAAGAAAATACAGTAAAAGCTTAATATTTTAGAGAAAAATGCATATTTTACCTGATTTCTTTTCATACTTAGCTAAGTTGAAATTGCCTCCTGTTATCACACCTTAAACTCTATCAGACATGGTGTCAATATACAACTTTGGCTACTTTAAAACATAAACTTGCAAAAAGGTACATGTAGTTACAGTGAGGTCCAGTAACTGGCTCCCAGGGTACTTTTGTGAGATTGTACTTGCAGTGGAAGGGCCTGACTTTAACTCTAATTTCTACAGTGCACTTGTGAACTTCGTAAAAAATAATTCCCATTTGATAGCACACAGCTGGAGACTGCTGGGAAACTTACTGGACATCTACAAAACTCAGTTTCAACTGTATGCTTTTTTATTTTTTGAGTTGAAGCGAGAATAAAGAAGTTACAATTACACCAAATGAGAGTCTGAAGCCACATCTGATACTTAAACTTAAACCACCTCTCCCTCTCTCTCTCTCTCTCTCTCTCTCACACACTCTCTTGCGCTCAAACATTTGAGAGGAAGTCCTTGAATCAGCAGCTGTGTGGCTGGAAAAAGAGCAACTCTCATTAAAAACTCAAGAGATTTGCTATTAATAATGAAGGAGCTCTCCCCCATCGTTTTGCTGATTTCTTTTGCACACATTTGTTTCCTCTGTGCTTTTCTGGATGGAGCTCGCGCCCAGGAAGGTCCTGCTGCTGATTCACTTCGTCGGGGGTTGACATGGCAACATAACGGGCAGGTTTTCAGCATCCTGAGCCGTGGCTCTCAGTACAGGCCCTCCGCAAGGAGGCAAAGCGGATCACCCAGCCAGGGGAACCCCGTGGTTGTCCTCAGCAGTGCTAACGATACAGCCCGGGGCTCCCCGAGGGTCCCTGCGGCCAGCAGCTCGGCGCAATTACGCGCCATGACGCACCAGCGGCGGCAGCGACCTGACTCCGGCGCGGTTGGACGGGAGGACGTGATGGTGGGAGATGATCCCTACAACCCGTACAAGCCTTCCAACTATGACCCTTACTATAACTACTACAACTCGTACTACAGACCTAGACCTCGGGTTCAACCCCGACCCGGTTATGGCACCAGCTACCACCAGAATGGTAAGAAAACTAGCTTGCTTATTCATTAGGACGTCACTGACAAACCATCACAAAACAAGCTGGCATGATTAAAATCAGTAAAATTACACAAACGTAGGTTGTTTTTTTTTTCATAAGACTGTGAGCTTACCATATATTTAAACACCTCACATCGCTTGTGTTAAGTGTTGGCTCATAACCTCATGTTATTTTGTCTACATGCAGCTTTTTATAGGCTCAGCGTTCATGCTCAACCAATAACCCTTTAAATGTTGACTTGAAATAAGGTAGATTTGGAGTTTCTACAGCCTTCCTCCATATACACAATGCCTGCAGGTGTTTCAGTGTAAAGATCCTGTAACAGCCCATTTCAGCTTTGACTATTTGGCACGACCAGTTTATAAGTTTTTCCTAAGCACATTTATAATATGCCTTAAGGGGCTGATCTTAAAGCTAAATGTTGCTGGCTTTCAACTTAGACCTACATGTTAAACTACACGGTATCTCAGTAGTATACTGAGCCAAGGTGTCACTTTTAAAGTTTAGTTTAAAGGTTTTACTTTCTGATGTCATAATGTCATGTGAGTGAAAGTGGAAAGGGATGAAAACAGTATACATCTGCCGTGTCTTGTTTGCAGGACTCCCTGATCTGGTTCCTGATCCATACTACATCCAGCTCGCTACCTACGTCCAGAGAGTGCCCATGTACAACCTGCGCTGTGCTGCAGAGGAGAACTGCCTTGCCACGTAAGATAACACAGCTGACTGCAGGCCTCGGTTCTGCTGCCTGTTATCAGATATATTTTATTTTCACACTGTGCGTTTTAAAATTCACCAATCAGCTGTAACTTCACTTTGAGTATGAGTGACTGATTGAACGAAAAACTAATGTGTGAATGGACAAAATAGTTTTTTTAGTTTCAGATGTGAAACAGTATAAAAGGAGAGGGACAGATGCCTTCACTAATAACTAGCTGCACAGTCAGACAAATGCTGGTGTCCTTTTTTACTCCCATTGAGATAATTTCTGTGTATGACATAAAAATGTGAAGCTAGGACTGACCAAAATTCAGGAGCTCAGTGAAGGAAGCTGACAACTTACTGCAGGTTCGTTCAGCAGCGCCCCCTGGTGTGCAGACGTCAGCATATACACACAAGTTTGTTTTTTACATAGTATCAGAATCAGAGTCAGAATTTATTGCTAAATCTTGAGCAAATTTATAACATTAGGAAATTGCTGCGGTACTTAGTGCGAAACATACTATAAGACACAGACTTAAATAAATATAAAAAGTGCTAAGCAGATATATGTGTGTGTAGATAGATAGATAGATAGATAGATAGATAGATAGATAGATAGATAGATAGATAGATAGATAGATAGATAGATAGATAGATAGATAGATAGATAGATAGATAGATAGATAGATAGATAGATAGATAGATAGATATCAACTGATGCTGTGCTTGAGAGTCACCATCTACCGGAACCAAATTCCTTGTATGTATCTGCACATATAAATGGCCACTAAACACGATTCTGATTCTGATGAAGTGCTGTATTTGGGTAACCATCTACCTGTGTCCCAAAAGAATATTATATGATTTATAAGATACATTTAATAACATACTTTACATGGAACATACCTCATCTACTGAAATTCCAAATCATTTCCATTTCAGTGATGGACACAAGACTCAGTGTTTGTGCAGAATTCCCTCTTTTATTCATTCAAACTGAAGACTTGACTTTGAGCTCGTCTCTCGCCATCATCTCTCCTCCTCTAGGTCTTCTCGTTATTCTCAGGATTATGACACCAGAGTTTTACTGAGGTTTCCTCAGAGGGTGAAGAACCAGGGAACGGCCGACTTCCTGCCCAGCAAACCTCGATATGCCTGGGAGTGGCACAGCTGTCATAAGTAGGTTGCCAGATGAAAGGGTTTAACGTGGTTTAGAGATTCACGCTGGTATACATTTATTATCCCAGTATTGTTCCTGGACTTACTTTCCCAGTTATTTGGTAGTTTACTGCCACACTGTGACTTTATTGTGGTGTTATTCAGTCACTTCCACAGCATGGACGAGTTCAGCCTGTACGAGCTGCTGGATTCCCGAACTTATAGTCAAGTGGCTGAGGGTCACAAGGCCAGCTTCTGTCTGGAGGACACCTCCTGTGATCCAGGATACTATCGCCGCTTCGCCTGCACCTCACACACTCAGGTACAAAAACACATTGGGGACAATATGGAAGTAAATTCATTTATATATTGGATTACTTCTATATTACTATTAAGGAGAAAAACACATTAACCTGACTTGTAGACGTCATATCTTTTATAAATATGACAGAGTACTGTATAATGAGTACTTTTGATCTTATGAAGCAGTTCTTAGTTTCAGCTAAAGCAACTTTTAAAAATATATTTTAAAAATCTTAATATTAAAAGGAACAAGGAAAAAGTACTCTTGCTTAACAATATGTAGCCTAGTTTAGGGCCTGAAACTAGATGATTTCTGAGCTCACAGACTGTAGACAGCACAGGTTTTTATTCTATAAGAGCCATGTCTCTTACAACTAGGGATGGGTATCGAAAACCGGTTCTTGTTCAGAACCGGTTCCCACTGTTTCAATTCCTTGGAATTGTTTGCCATTTTTGCAAACGATTCCCTTATCGATTCCAGTCGCCCCGAATGACGTCATCACGTTGCGGAGCGTCATTTACCTGGCAGGAAACACGCGCCGTTGGTTATACTTTACGAGAACGGATGACAACAGGGCAACTTGCAATACTTGCAAAGTAGATGTTTAATTTAAGGGAGGAAACACTACGAATATGCAAAAGCATTTGCTCACAAAACACGCAATAACCTTAAATGAATGTCGTGTTTTTAATTCCGCTCCGGACTCGTGAATCTCAACCCAGCAGCAGCGGTAACGTTTGCACGTCCTCTCCCGTTAATGCGGCAGGTAAATAATCAACTAACAGTGCATATTATGTTAGCGCGATCTGCCTTATTACAAAACCTGCCAATACTGTGCATTTAGGTGACCATGATGAGACAGACAGAGTCTGGCTGGCTCAGATGCTGGCAGCTCTCGCTGCAGTCTACCGATAGCGTCTCCTTTCAGACCAGGATAGACGAATGTCACCGAGCAGTGACTAAGTTTGTGGTAAAAGGCTTGAACCCATTTGCCACAGCAGATGCCCCCGATATTCGGTAAGTGAATGTGTGTAATTGTAGGCAGGGACATTACTGGATATTCTTGTGTAATTGCTACAGAACAATTTATGTTATACTTTGTTATTGCTACAGAAGAATATTTATTTTATTATTTTACATTTACAATTTTTTTTCCTGGGGCCCCTTTGACACCCCATTGAAGAGCCGTAGGCTGTGGATCTCTTAAGATCTCACTATTGGGCTTGTAAGGCCATGTTACTCCTAAATTTCTATCTTGTTCAAAGAGAAGATATAAAACAAAGTTCTAAGCTAATTGACCTTAGTGTTCTCCTTTTTTAAAGAGAATCGATAAGAGAATCGAATCGTTAAACAGAATCGAAAATGGAATCGGAATCGTGAAAATCTTATCAATACCCATCCCTACTTACAACCATTAATTATATATATTCAGCAATTCATCATTTAGCACATTAATTTTCATTCGGTCTGACTAATAAACTATTTGACAGCTTGAATGCAATTAAGCTACATTGCAAAACAGACTCCAGCAACAGTGGGACGTAGGACAGGACCCCCTGGTGGTGGCTGAAGCAAGTGGAGTTTGAAAGGCAGAATGACGGAAGAAGACTGAGATTTATAGCACATCCAGGGCTGATCGGCTCACATGGGGAGGCAGGATAATAACTGGTCATGATGAAAGAATTAAGTTTGACAGCGTTTAAAAGCAGAAGTGATGCAAAGAATAGATTAGCAATCCAAACACCCACAAATGCAGCCAGATGAATGAATACAGCTATCCCTTATTGACGTTACGCATAAGCCTCAACAAAAATGTCTTAAAATTGTGTTGTGAATGTTTATATTAAGTTCACAGGACTGTGTTAATGTGGAGTTTTTTTCCCTTTGTTTTTCTAATAGGGTTTGAGTCCAGGTTGCTATGACACCTACAATGCTGACATCGACTGTCAGTGGATTGACATCACTGACGTCTCTCCTGGAAAGTACATCCTGAAGGTCTGATTCACATGTCATGGTTTTGACTGTTCTGTGCCTTTTTAAAATACAAAACAATATATTATTGAGTTGTTAAAGATTGAAAATAGTAAAGTTTTGCCAAATGTTGTTGATTTGGTCATATAATTTTCACCTTCTGCACTGATGAGTGTTGTAATACACTCCTTTCCTGTCAGGTGACAGTAAACCCCAGACAGCAAGTTCCAGAGTCCAACTTCAACAACAACATCGCTCGATGCGATGTTCAGTACACCGGCACCTCTGCACATGTGTCCGGATGCACCGTGACAGCGTGAGAAACCTCTACGTTTCCTTTACTGTTAATTCAGGCTGATTTGGTGAAGCTGTGAAATAGAAGAACAGCCATAGAACCATGTGATTACATCACAAGAAATCAGCTGATGCATTTTAACATAAGGACGTCATTGGGTGTTAGCGAGACCTGCTGTGATATTCTGTCTGGAGATGGTGGCACTAACAAAAAGACAGGTGGCCGAGGTGGAGGTGGCAGAACTGAAGATGCTTCACTGGGAGACAGCTGGATGGACGGGATTAGGAATGAGTATATCAGAGGGATAGAGCAGGTTGAGCAATTTGGACACAACGTTAGAGAGGCAAGGCTAAGATGATGTGGACATGTGCAGAAGAGGGATAGCTGATATACTGGAGAGAGGAGCTAAATATAGAGCTGTCAGGGAGGAGGAAAAGTGGAAGACCACTAAGAAGATTCATAATTGTAGTGAAGGAGGATATGTAGAAGAGCAGTGTGGCAGAGGGGGATGCTAGGAAGAGGATGAGATGAAGATTTTTCTGTGGTGACACATTAACTTGAATATCTTTGGACTGTGGGAGGCAACCAAAAATACCTGGAGAGAACCCATGCAGGTACAGGGAGAACATGCAAGCTTCTTACAGAAAGACTCCAGCTGACCAGCATGTTGAAACCAAGAACCCTCTCCCTTTGAAGCGATAGTCCTAACCATTACATCATTGGATTATAGCCTGGTAAAGCCCAGACAGAGAGTGGGTAACTCACTAATCTGTGCTGCTTTGTGAAACAGCTCCTTCTACACCTGAGAAAAGATTCAGTTACAGACATAAATTCTGTACTGATTACGGATTTTTTATTATAGATTTTCCAAAACTAGAAAGTGAAGACTTCCTTTCAGGTATAAAGGTGCAACTGTGTTCTGTGATTGATGATCACATGTAAAAGGTGCAACTGCAGGTTTATTAATCAGCTGATTTGTCTAAGTAGTAAAAAAAAAATCAACATTTGTTGTGATTCTTTATGTTGTTTCAACCTGTGGAGTTCCACCTTATTTCCTGACTTTGTTCTGGGGAACACATCCACTTCCTACTGTCTCTACAAGATACCCACAGCTCAGTTTAATATTTCACCGAAGCCAGAATTCTGCATTTTGCTGACAGAAAAGTAAACTTAATTTTACGTCTCTGAGTGAAAATACAGGATGTTTCTTTAGCTTTTATCTAATTTATGAATTCAGAATGACTGGAACCAACTACCTATCAATCATCAGTACCTTTGCTTTGCTTTTTGCAGCTATTGAGGTGAATCCCTGGATATGAGCCTGAAGATGAACATAGAAGACGCATACAGAGCTGCACAGGAGTTAAACTTACAGTTTGTTCGCATGTGAGTCAGATGATTCAAATATACACAATAAAAAATACTCAGGACATGGAAATACCTGAAATAGGGACGATATGCTGATTAATATTTTAGTATTTTTGAGTTACTGGGGTAGATGATCGATTTATGATGGATCCAAACCAGAGATGGAAAATAACTCAGTTTGTGGCTTTCACAGCAGTTCTGATTCATGACATGTGTACTGTATTTCTATATTGAGAGAGACGTTGTACTTTTTGCTTCCATACTACTACATGTATCTGACAGTTGGAGTTACTGGTTTCTTATTTTTTTCTTACTTTGCACATTTAGTTTTTATATCCAACATAAAAGTTTGTTTAAAGAAGCTACTTTTTACCCAAAGGCCATTAGATAAACTTTTTTAGCCTAAATAATTTCAGGGCAGGATTGAGTAGGAATTTATTTGCCTTTATATCATGTTTTTTCTTTTAATTTAGTTTTCTCATGACCTCGTGCGCTTTTTCTATTTTAAACTGCAAAAAACTATTTCATGTGAGTGGGGCAAAACAGACACGCATGCTCTCTCTGCGCTTCTATAGACTGCTTCAGTATTAATTTAATGTTTGAAACTTTAAACACATTTCGATGACAGTTTCTTGGCATTTTTAAATATAATGGACATTTCATTTTTTCAGTATCCTGTACGATTTAATATGCTTTTTTGGTGCTATAGACTAGATTTTTGAGTTTTGGTGCTAAAATATATAAAGTTTGCACTTTGTGTTTACGAATTTAAAAAACGAACAAAAAAAAAATCCTGCCTGTAAATCCTTTACAAGTGAGTAAGTGTGTGTGTGTGTGTTTGTGTGTGTTAACTGTGTAAACACAGTACACAGTGTGTGTGCCTGATGACCTGTAACCACACATACCTGCAGAGCTGTGTATAGGCCAAGCTCATGTCTCATGCTATCATCCTACATTTCTGCTTCATATCACACTAATAAAGTTTGCTTGAATGTGAAGTCATTCGTGTTAACATTTGTCTGTTTTAATGTGAGTTTTCACCGTGTCCACCGGCAGCTGTGGCTCAGGTGGTAGAGCAGGCTGTCAACCAATCAGAAGGTCAATAGATCTTCCTTGGGCAGGTTGCCCCTGATACATCCATCACAGTGTGTATGTCAATGTTAGATAAATGTCCTTAAGTATAGATAAAAGCCCTGTGTGAATGAGACTTGCAGTGCAAAACGCAAAATTAGGTAGAAAGGTGCTACATACCAGTCATTTACCGTTCAAGCCGTAGCCTCTGGGGCTGGAAAACGAAGCAAATGTCCATTTGAGGCTGACTCCAGAAGTGAGTCACTGCTAATAAATCCCCAGGCCAGCATTACAGGATAAAAAATAATGTTATCAGTCTCTTTTGGTCATAGATAGTTTCTTCCATAAGCACTAAGGTACAATCCAGGTACATGCTCCAGCTACGAGTGTAAAATACCAGTATTCCTTAGGTTGCCAAGTATTAATATTAGGCTGCATATTAAAGATGCCATATTATCCACATTTTGAAGCTTTAGCATGACTATTTTTACCACCACAATGTTTTTCTTTGGTTTTGTGTGCTGTTGTGTTTTTTTTAATCAAAAGCAACCATATTTGAACAAAACGTTAGCAACTAGCAAGCTTGCTTAGGAATCTGCACCCTAAAACTGCACGGGTGATCTTCAAACACACAGATACCCACTAACTAGTGCTAAGCAAAAGAGGAATATAATACAGAAATTTCATGCACCAAAACTGAAGCACAAACTCCTTAAATAAAAAGCCATTCATGTTAGTCAGTTACTTTAAAAATCCGAACATTGCTACAGCTGCCAGTGATAGGACACGTATACACACCCTGTAAAACTGGGCATTTTAACAAAACAGTTTCTGATGATTGATTTACTTTTGTACAATCATTAGTAGCCATTACAGGGACTGCAGCTTTTAACACTTCTCTGTTGCCTTCACTTTTCAGCCACATGATTGCAGCTTGGTTCCATTAAGCACATATTTGTGTAAGTGTGATAAATCTATACAGTACATTGATGCAACTTGCTAACCATTGGGTGACATATATAGCAACCATTCACAAGAACAGTCACATTATTATTATTATTATTATTTATATTACAATAAAAAGACCTACAATATTGAGAATAAGTTTAACATTCAGATGGTCCTCTGTGAGGAAGCCGTTGGTGATGGTGGGAAGGAAGAACTCTCGTTTAACAGATGAAGGGACAGAAATGAGAAAAAAGAAAGCTTAAAGAGACGAGGATGAAATACAAACTATGTGGCACAGTATTACTGGCACGTACTGGAAAGAAGCAGGTATAAAGAGTAATAAAAGTGTAATCTGAGTATTATCTTCTACTTGGTATTCTTGTCACACCGAGCCTTTACCTGAGGAAAACCTTTTGTGGTTAAACTTATGTCATTGACACCCAAAACAACCTGTCCGGTATTTAGATTGTTTCAAATATTTATTTATTTATCTGGGTAGATTGTCTCCATTTTTAATTATTAATGTTTTTTATTGTTAAATGAAAACAAAAACAAAGAATCTATGGATTATTTCTTTATTAGACATTTTAGCAAATAATAAACAATATAATCACTCATTATTTTTATATATATTATGGTACTATTTAGTGTGAATGCTGACTTATTTATTTATTTATTTATTTATTTATTTATTTGTCATTACTCAGCTTTTTTAGATTTTAAGGATGTTTACTTTCCAAACTTGGAAAATTGTAAGTGCACTTTACCCTTCAGGTGAATGATTCCACCTTTTTCAGCTCATTCAACATTTTTAACTTAACATTCAGCAATTATTTCATTTCAGCTCAAAACATCTATCAGCATTCAAACTGCAGTTTCTTCAGAAAGTGCATTTTCTAGTTTTTTCACTTTCTTTCCTTCTTTCTTTCCTGTGACACTAGATGTCAGTGTTGAGGTAAAAATGAGCTGCTGATGCCTCGTCTAGTAAAGCAGAGGTTTACAGGCTGTTATTATGGAAACACGGAAACACAACCTAACATTTATATCCCATCTGTGGAGTAGCTTCTGCGACTAAAAGTTATGTAACTGTGTATATGATGTCAAATGGCTCATTTTAGAAGACAGATCCAGGATGCTGACAAAGAAACCACTGAATTTGGAAGTTTGTTTTAAATCATTGCGGTCGGGAAAATAAATGATCTTTCGCTCACTATTTAGCGTAAAAAGGACATTTTTCTTTAGTATATCTAATTTTTCGTGCCAGACAGACCATTTGTGAAGTTGTATTAATATTTGTGTTCAAAATGATAACAGAAAAAGGCTCTTGTTCAGGCTGGGAGAGGGTGAAGAACACTTTAAAATGTTTATGCAAAATTGAAATACTTGGGCTATTTTTTTTAATCTTCATTGTTTCAGCCAAACGTTAAGATTCATGACGTTAAAAATAATTAAAATATAGATTTAAGAATATTAGTTTAACATGAAATGAAACATAACAATAAGAACTGCCCTTATGATTCTATATAATCATATAATTACGATTAGAATGAAAACCCCATTCAGGATTTCAGTGTGGTCTTTATTCTAAGGATAACGGATCCATATAACGGACTTCATTTCCTTCGTCTGCGCTGCTGCCCTCATCGAAGATCGTCTATTGAAACAACGCCTCAGTTACCAGCAGGAAAAAGACACCGAGAGACTGAGCATAAGACAGACTCGGTGCTCCACTTTTTTAATAATAGCTCCGGTTATTAAAATAAGTTCATTATTAGGATACTAAATATTAATAGTCAGAAATGAAAAAAAAAATTAAAGCGGGGTTTACATAGGCAGGTTTGAAAGGTAAGAAAAATATGGTTATTTTAAGAGCATTGGGAACAGTCTGTGTGTTGTGTGAACTTGATGTTTCTCCATTTCTGTAAATGCTAACTTTAACTCATCATTGTCCTTTTCTTTCTTTCTTTCTTTCTTTCTTTCTTTCTTTCTTTCTTTCTTTCTTTCTTTCTTTCTTATTTTTCTTGTTGTAAAATACATTTCTATATAATACTATATATATATATATATATATATATATATATATATATATATATATATATATATATATATATATAAAAGAAGTGGACACATCTGGTCAGAAAAATCAAATAAAGGTCACATTTCTGCACATTATTCGTCTCCACTTTTATTAATTCAATTCTTGTAACAAAGTTGAAGATTCATTATTACCATTACAACAATTAATAATATTTATTTGATGTACTATCTACAATTTTATCTTCGCATTTCTATAAAGGACTTTTAAACAGTTATCAAAGCCTCTCAGCGCGGCTAATGTAACTCGATATAGGCTTGTCCAGCTCCACTCTTTCTCAGTTACATAGATAGGCATAGCTTTGATTGTTCAAATTGCACTTGTTGGACCTCAAAATGGTCCAAAGGAAGGAAAAACAGCAACAACACCCCCCCCCCCCCCCCCCTTCTTCAATTTCAATGTCTATGTTTCTACATGTGAAACACTGAATTAAAGCGTCTGACAATCAACCCTATAATATATTATATATCAGTCTTTTAAGTCTATATTTTGTCTCCAGCTTTTAGCAGTTTCTGTCACTCGGTCCCTTTTGCTTAAAACTCAAAGGCAAACTTCTCTGTTCAAACCCCGACCTAGCCCAGTCATCCTAGGATTGTTCCCCACTTATTTCACTTATTATTTTGTTTATTGATAACATTATTATTATGGTAATTTCGCTGTGCTTTTCATTTTAGTCATGTTGTTTATGTGGGTTTTGTCTTTTGTTCTTGTGTTTTTGGGGGGACTTGGGATCTTAATACGTTTACCTGCTTTACTACCTACTCTACGTTTACTAGAAAACACTTTTTGTAAACTCTTGTTTATAAATAAAAAAATGTTTGACATTATTTTCAATGCTATGAAATTTGTTAGATATTATTTCAAATTCTTTTGAAAATGTGTATTATTCTTGCTTTGCTCCTTAGTGAATAAGCTACCCCGCTGCACAACAATAGTAAAAGAAAACAAACACAAATTATTTATTTATTTATTTAATTTTTTATTATTTATTAATTAATTTATTTTGCTTTATTTAGCCTAACAAATCAAAAAGAAAGTGAAGTTTGTCTTTTCTCCACACTACGTGGTCTTGGGAAATTTCCTCAGAGTGAGAGCTCACCCTGTTTCCGGCGCTTTGTGCTGCCCATATGTCAAAGTCTTTGTGCTTTTCAAGACAGAGAGGCGACAGAAGGGAAAAAAACAGCTGGATCCAACAACCATCCAGCTAGCGTTACCACTAGCAGCAACCAGCTCCTTAAACCGGCTAACCCCCCTCGGCTGCCTGACTTCCGAAAGGTACCGTGTCTGAAAACTGTCCGTTAACCGAGAGCTAACGGCTCCTTATTCCGACCGCCTTATCTTTTACCTGAGCTTTCTCTTTGACCCAATTTTCCAACTGCCAGCCTGGCTAGCCTGTTAGCTTCCACATTAGCTTCTTTAGATGCTGATTAGCTAGCTAGCTTAACTGATTAGCCTCCTGCTGCTTGAGCAGGTATCCGAGGATTAAACAAGCTGTCAGTAAGAATCATAGGAGCACACTCGCCTCCCATCCTTTGTTGTCATTTATAAAGCAGAAAGCATAGGGCTCTGTTGGCCTCTTTAAGTCTGCTTCATACTAACTGTCCTTTTAAATAAAGTCAAATGTTTCTCGTATTTTACTTTTATCTGCTTTTAAAGTGTTGCCATACTACATGTACAGTACTTTTAGTCATTTAAAGTACGCAAGTAGTGCTTTCTGATTGGTTTAAATCTTGTCTAGTGCGAAGACAATCTTATTTTCTGAGGTGTTGAAATCTGCAGATCTTTGATAAATTTACTCAGTTTTTACTGGAAAAAATAACTGTTATCTATCAGACTGCTTCCAACTAATATTAAGGCCAGAATAAAGTAAAGTAAAGTAACCACCTGTCAAATCAAACATGCGAGGCTACTTGAAAGTAGCTTTTATTTCTCTGGTGCAAACACTGGTTGAGGAGCTGAATGGCTCCTGTAACCACAGCAGTCCCAGGGGAGCACTGGTTGAAAACTGGCACATAATGCCAATGAGGGTTCTAAGTGCAGAAGCCTCACTTACCGACTGTTTCTGCTGGTGACAGGCAGACAATCAGAAGAAAGTTAGCTTAAAAGTGGAGGATTTTAAGCAGCTTGTTTGAGTGAGAGAAGATGAACTGGATGCCCTGATAAGGATAAATAATGAACTGTGAATGATGCCAAGTCCAAGAATAAAAACAGGGTGCTAATATTAGCTGTTCCTCTTTAATTGGGTAATCTATCATCTATTTTCTATTTTCTACTGCTCATTGTCTCCCCGGGTAGTGTCCATTTAGTCAGTTGTGTCATGGGAGTTATTGTTATATCCTGTGGCTATCATTGCAGTTTCTTTTGTCAGTGTGGGTTTTCTACTGTATGGACATGGATATTATGATTGTAATCCATGTTTTGAATGTCGTTCTGTATGCTGTCATTTAAATTTAACTTGGTGAGCTCTGAAGAAACTCCAGGTCTCGATTCTGTCTGATTTACAGCTTTATCTTGCAACCTGTGTTTGGCAGGGCTCAGCTGACAGTGGCGCTTGAACCCAACTAACCTCACGAGGAGTTCAGGGTTTTAGAGGTGCTGTGTGCATTCCCTGCTCCCAGTGGTCGTTAGATCACTGCTTCCATATCTATTTTTACACCAGTTCAACAAACAAGTCAGAACATGTAAATAAGGGAGACTTTGAGATGACGGAAGGTGGATTTTAGTTTCACTGATTTCCATGGGAAATGCGAAGTAGCATGCAGTAAATTTCTAATTACACTTTGAGGAAAGAATAAACTCCCATCCTTGTTTCTTGTCTTTCCTCCAAAACAACGCTTCATCTCTGATTATTTTTGTGTCTTGCTGTCTGGAAGGATTTGGACTCGTCAGCTGTTCACATAAACAGAGTGAGCAGACGTTTTTCTCCTTCCTTTTCTTTTCTTTAAAAGTTCTATGTTATTTTTGATGTCGGGTTTCGAAGCCTAAACTGTTGTTATCAAGGATATGCAGGCTCGACTCTTTCTCAAAGCTGCAATCAGAGGGTTTTTTATTTTGACCCGTTGACTCCCACGCAGTCTGAAAACAGCTCCAGTCTTACACGGACGCACCAGTTTGTTGCTTTCTGAACATCTTGGACTTCCATGACTGGACGTTTGTTCTTCTCAAAACATAAAGAAATCTCTAAGCGTAGTCTTAATGTGTGGTCAGAAAAACAGACAGATTTCTATTATTGCCTGGAAAATGACCATATGAATTTTAAATTACTTCTTGCTTTTCTCTGAAAGCAGTGTACAAGGAAAAAAATGTTAGTAATCAAAGATGAGAAAGTTATGTGGTAGAGTAGGGGTTAAAGCTTCTTTAAGGCGAGGTATGGCACAGCGGCACACAGTAACTTATTATATATGTGAGAAAATTGACGATTTTTCAGTTTGGTTCTAAATGCAGATAGCTGTAAGTGATCTCACATCAACAGGCTCCATGATCCCGAAAGAATGGGCCAAAGAAATGAAATGTTCCCTCAGAACATCTGGATCTTATTGTAGGTACACCACCTGATGACGTGAGAGGTCTCACAGTCTGACTCCACTGTAGCCATGGTGTTATTTTAGGTGATCCTCTCATGACTAATACTTCCATCATTGATTAAGCTGCAGATTTCTTGCAAATAATGGGGCTAACGTGCAATCAGTTTTTTTGATTTTCATTCTTTATTTCTAATTTGTGTGTATAGATATTTTTTAACATCAGCACAAATTTAGTCTACAAAGAAATCTTGCTGCTTTTTTTTTTACAGCCACCTTTGTAACAATTTGGGATTTATTGTAGCTGTTTTGAAGCCTCTTTCTAAATGTGCATACATTTCATTGGTCTTGTGTGTATAAAATTCCACGTATAGCCAAATAAGATGTTAAATAAACAAACACAAAAAATGTTGACTTTGTTTGAGAATGAGGTAAAGAAAAATAGCTACCCGTCCCACTTGCAAGTAATAAAACACTGAACAAATGGCACGCTGCTTCAGATGAGAAGGATGAAGCTAGAAATCTGCTGTGCTGCTTTAAATCATATTTGTCCAGTTCCAGTTTCTTTATGTAAACTTGGAGGTTTTTTTTCCTCTCATACAAAAGATGGAGTCATGAGTTCTATAGGGTTTCATGTAGTGCAGAGAGCAATGCAGTTATACATGGATACATTTCTATTACTATACAGATAATACCTGATTTTCTTTAACTATTAAGTCAGGGGAAAAATCAATTACTGAAGCTACAGGCATGTCTTGGAGACATGAAGGGCAGTGTGACTTGTAATTTTCACTCTGTTTGGCCCTAAGAAATTCAGAAAGCCTGTGTCTAACCTGATACTCTGGGTGGTATTATTGTGTCCTCCTGTTGTAATGTGAGTCATTTTTGACCATGCGTATGTTCTTTAAATTGCATACTGAAATTGTATATAGCACTGTCATCATTCCTCTATTGCTAAATATTATCAGCTAAATAAAACAGTCTTTTTTTTTCTTTTTCTTTTTTACTTTAAAATTATTCTTAAAACTTTACTTTTTAAGAACATCTATATGAGGTTCAGGTGAACATGAACCATGGGATATAAAGGGGCAGGAACTCAATAATAAGCCAATGAACATTTCAAGAAGTGTATTTATCTCCATCTTTACAATAAAGAGAGATACACCCACTCCCATTCAGCTGAAACTGAACCTCAACAGTATCCATGTGCCACACAACATGGCAACATTGACTTTCTATTGCTGTTTGGCTATTTGTGTGAAGGAGCGGGCCACTGGGTGTTTAGTGAAATCTCCTCCTCTGTATAATGTGTCTATCTTTTGATGTCTCATCTTTTCTTCAGCACATCTTACTTTCAATTCTAAGAAGTATATTTTTCACTTTTTGGCAGTTTTTGGTAGTTATTTTGTAAGTGGGAAACGTAGAATTAAAATGGCCTCAAGTGTTATTATAAAAATATGCTACTAGTGTCATGGGCCTGAGTCCATGAATCAGTGATTTTGTGGTAAATGGCCTGTATTTGTATAGCGCTTTTACTAGTCCCCTCTAGGGACCCCAAAGCGCTTTACACACCCAGTCATCCACCCATTCACACACACATTCACACACTGGTGGAGGCAAGCTACAGTTGTAGCCACAGCTGCCCTGGGGCAGACTGACAGAAGTGAGGCTGCCATATCGCGCCATCGGCCCTTCTGGCCAACACCAGTAGGCAGTAGGTGAAGTGTCTTGTCCAAGGACATAACGACCGAGACTGTCCAAGCCGGGGCTCGAACCGGCAACCTTCCGATTACAAGGCGAACTCCCAACTCTCGAGCCACGATCGTTCGTGTTTGGTGTATTTATTGTTGTTGTTATTATTATTGTTTGTGGGCTGTTTTGGGATGGTTTGTGTTTTGGGGTTTTGGATACTGGGTTTCTGGGTTGGTGCTCCCTCTGTTGGTCCCTGGTGTTAGTGTCCCCTGTCTGATCAGGATAATCAGGTCCAGCTGTGTCTCCCACCTGTGTGTGATTTCCCAGTGTCCCTCTGTGTATTTATAGTGTGTGTCTGCCTCTGTTCCTCGTTGTGTCTCTGCATTACTCTGTGAATCCTCAGCGTGCTCTCTCTGCTGTCCTCCCTTCGTGTTCAGGTTTGCTATTCTATGGTTTAGTTTCTCCCAGTTTAGTTTATCCTTAGTTCTGTTTTGCCATCCCCCACTTTGTGTTCTGTATTCTTAATAAACCACCCTCACATCTTAGTAAGTGCTGCATTCGAGTCCTCCTTTCCACTCATCACAACGGCTGCTGCCCCAGTCGTGACAAATAGAGGTTTAAAGTAATTTACTAAATACCGGAAACTAGTCTGTGAGTTTGGTATCTATGAAGAGCTTTCAAAGCCAGTTTCATCTTTGATCTGATCGTTGTTATGAGCTCTGAACTCAAAAAAGAAATGTAAACACGATCTGATTTTAGCCATAACCATGTTACTCCCTGGTTACTTAGTCCTACCAGCTGGAATAGAACAGGAAATTACACAGAAAACACTGACGATTACAGCATTGGTGAGCAATATTTTATTTATTTTTTTACAAACCATACCAGCTTCATGGTCAGAGCTTGTTCTCTATTTGGCCGGATTTTCAAAGAAAGAGAATGGCACTGATGAATGACAGGAGCTGATGACGTGTCTTCTCTTTCCTTGCAGGATCTTAACTAGAAACAGTGCTGATGTGATTGTTGAGTTTTTCTGTGCTGTCATGTAAATGGAATCTGTTCAATATGTGTTTTCACATTCTCTCTCCCTCTGACAAAATAAGTAATTTGGAAACATCCCTGTGGGCTCTGGAGACTTTTATAGAGTTAGTATGTAAATTGATTAATGAACAAAAGTAATAGTTGGAAACCTCATTAGCCATCTTGGGCCTCAGTCACACCAGCCTAGAGTCCAGTTGACAACCCTATGACCAGTTCCAGAGTGGTTGCTAAAAGTTGCTGTGAAAACTATACTTGACCCAATCAGCCACATTCATGCAGGCCCAATGATTAGTCAGTGATCCCCTGGTAACCACAAGTTGTGAGTGGTTACTGGAGGTTTCATGTAGTCATCAGGTGATATTTATGGGCTCAAATTGTGGTCATAAATATTTTGTACTTGTAATTCAGGATTTGTATGTGTAAAAAAGATTTGTGTGTGTGCAAAAAGTACAAATTTTGACCCTACTTTTCTTCCTTTCATCTGATTGGCCAATGTCATGTCAATCACAAATTTAACTATCCAATCAGAGAACAGATGGGTTTGGCTGTTGGAGGGGTGCTTTATGGAGCTTCAGGTCCTTGAAGAGAATAAATGCCCTTTTACATGCCAGCCCAGCATTTTCCTTCATCACCACGAAGGAAAACAGTCTGTGGTCGTCCGAGTTTGGTGATTTTTGTGCCACAGGTTTACGTGCTTAATACAGGGACTTCCACAGCCTTTTCAACGTATTTTTTTTCACGTCTGCATGCAAGTCCAACTTTTGTTTTGAATGCGAATAGTCTCATTTGCAGTTCGTCTCACACTTTACAAAGCAATGAATGAAGGCATGCAGCTTACATGTGTTTATCATCCCTGAAATTGTCATGTGGTTATCCTCTACCTATGTTAAGAGGACAGAAAAATGTTGGAAATTTTAGGCATTTTAAAAATGAATTCCTATGTAATCAGAGGCCATGTAAAGCAGAAAAGTTTCCTAATGCGGGAGTAAAATTTTGCATAGCTTCATTAGATAGCCTAAAGTTATTGTACAAAAAAATAGTGAAAACTTTCAGATTTGACAGATTTTTTTTTCTGTTTCTTGTTTCAGAGTTTGGCTTTTGTTGCCAGGGAGCTTCTTGCTCTTGTGTTTGTTGAGGTTGCGTGCTCATGGTACAAGTCACGCTGCTCTGTGATTAGTCCTGATTATCCTGCTGTGTGTTGCCTTTGATCACAACTGCTCAGTCAGATTGTGCAGTTGACAGTTAAGGCTTTATGTGCGGCATTACCCAGTAGAAGAGGATTTGATTTGCTTCAAATAATCCCTTTTAGCCCTTTCTTGGTGGGTGAAAGAGAAAATTCTCCTTAAAATAGAAGTGACTTTGTTATTTGTTCTGTGACTTTGTTCCCGGTGCAGAAATTTGTCATATCAGTTAGAAAAAGATCATCAAAAAGCACTTTAACGCACATTTTCAGCCAAACGGTTTCCTGCAGCTACTTCCTGTGTTTTATCCCCACTGATCATATCACTGCAGCAGTAATTCCCAGAGGTTGTTTTTTTTTTCATTTTCATGATTTAAATGCTGCTAAATAAAAAAGCTAGGCAAAGAAAGTTGTGGCTTTTATTGTCCTGATTTGTATAAAATGCAACCCCCCCCCCCCCCCCCCCCCCCCCGCCAAAAAAAGATAAGCGTGAGGAATAATTACCAGTCAAACCCAAGTCTACTTTTTTTTCTTTCTTTACAAATTATTCCCATAAATTTGAAAACTGGACTTTTTTAATTGGCTCAGCTAAACCAAAAACAACAAGTCAAACATTCATCAAACACAGAAACACAAAACTGTCTATTGACTTTGAATGTTGATGCTGATGAGCACAGGGAAACCATTAGTGATATCCTGTTGCTTTGTTAGTGCTTTTAGTCACACATTGACATCTTGCCTTTTTGTCTGCAGCTGGTTGTGAGGCTGATGATGTGGTGTGAAGATGGAGGCTCCTGAATACCTCGACCTGGATGAGATCGACTTCTCTGATGATTCAGTGGTCAGTATGATATGACAAGCTGCCCACAGGGGCGCAACTACCAGCTGCATCTTCATCACCAGTAAAGTTTGATGGGGTTGTACGCAGCTAACAGAATATAAAGCAGTTCAGTCTTTGCGTATCTCTGGAGCTCAAGAAGATGATAGTCACTACCACCCTTCAGTTTAAACACAGCTATGTAAATAATGCTAACTTTGCAATAAGCATATTTATGGTTGCTCAGTGCTTAAAAAAGATTATTATTTTGATCAATGATTAGCATGACTGTTGATTCACTTAAAATCATCCGCATTTGGTGAACTTCATAAAAAATGTGTACTTTTGCAGGAACTTAAAAAAACAACACTTTAAATGAAAGGCAAATAGATTAAAAAATGTTGGCAGTGCTGGAGTTCTACAGTAGAGAGTTAAGTTACATGCACACTGGAAGCAATTTGCAGGGACGTGGCATTGAGAGACTGTAAAAAGTGAATGATATTTTGCAACTTCAAACAGCTGTGGGTGAAATGACTAATGACAACATGAAATGGGCAAGAAAACAACAAATTTTCAGGTGAGCAACTCAAGAGACTACCACTGAGAGTGTTAATTGACATATGATGTGCTAGTAAATACATTAGAGGTTCACTTGGGCCTGGATTGTCCACAGATAACCAGACCATGTCTGTGCAGATGGTGCCAGCAGCAGACTCAGGCAGTAACCTCAGATAAAAAGTGATGAAGAGCTGAAGCTGATAACCAACTGACACACCACAGAAAACAGATCAGGTTAAAGTCAGAGATGCTGAGACAAAGCCAGCTGCAGACAGCTGTTAGTGATCATTGCACAGGTTCCACAGGATGTAGGCTTTTAGGGTAGTGGCAAAGGCATGGATCAGGGATGCACTTTCCTCTAAGTTACAGTATAAATCAGCCATACACACTAACCCTAAGGCTAAGTGGCAGGACCTGTTTTATCTATCTGATAAATAGGAAAATAAAATAAATTAGCCAGCCCATAGCATTGTATCAATTTTGGATGGGTGGGATGATACAGGTGGCCTTGACTGTAGCATCGTGCAGTCAAGGCCACCTTGATTGCACGAGGTGGCCTCAAACTGCTCTGTTCTTGGTCGCATTTAGTCAGTGCATTTCTTTATTCCGTTAACTTTCATGACGGAAAGATTTGGACAGATTTTCTTGGCTTTGGGTCTGTGTAGGAAGGAGTTTGAAATTACACAGCTGTAACTGCTTCAAGTTACAATCTGTCAGTACTTAAAGTAATTGGCTAATATCTAAATATAACTTCCTTGCACAGCTGCTGGACTGCTGCGTACAATTTTCTGTCTTTTTTTTTTTTTTAAATCTTTCCTCATCCTCTTACAGTATTCTGTCACGTCTCTGAAGAGCATCCCTGAGCTGTCCAGGAGAAGCGATGGTCAGGCAGAGGAGAGGCAAGGTAACTTAACAATAATATAATTACAGTTTGGCTTGAAACAGTTTAGATCAGATCTCTGATCATCCTGTCCTCCTGCAGCTCCAGCCATCAATTGGAGCCGCAGTGTGTCCTCCCACAGCGGCGGGGGAATCAAACCCACAGGGATTGCTGAGGTTCACAGTAAGTTCCGGCCGGTGAAGAGGGTCTCACCTCTTAAGCACCAACCAGAAACCACTGACGCAGAGACCGATGGTAAAGTCCAAGGTCAGGGGCTGGTTCTGGGGGAGCCAGTTGAGAGTAGTAAGGATGACCCTGACAAACAGACTAATGCCTCCTCTGACGGGCAGGGAGGAAAGGCTAAGAGCCTGGGCAGCAGTGTTGGTGTTGTTGGAGGGAGCAACAACCCCCAGGCTTTGTTTGGGGAACTGGAGCACTATGATCTGGACATGGATGAGATCCTGGATGTGCCTTATATCAAGTCCACTCAGCAGATGTCCACGCTGCCCCGTGTTCCCCACGACAAGCGGTCAGTGACGGGGAGCAACATAGGTGGAGGCACACTGGAGAGGAATCGGGGAGGAGGGCTGAAGAACTCCACTTTAACCCACAATGAGCCTCTGAGCCTGGGCAGCAGTAGTAGCTCACAAACTCAGGTGAGTGAGCCAGCATCTTTTATGCTTCATATTTCTGTTTGTATTTACAGTGCCTCTGTCCAGACCTAAACATATACATAAACAAATAAATATAGCTACTACTTTTGAAATGTGGGTTACAGTTGCTCCTGTACAGTAACATTAACAGATATAGACTAGACTATTCAACAATACAGTATGTTAAGATAAAAGGAATAGCACAATATATACACAAATCACCAAATAATAAATATCTGGGGTTGACAGATGTGAATATAAATAAATATCAAGAAAATTGACAGCAACAGTACTGAGTAAGAAAAGAGTGTGTGCAAAAAGATGTAACTATTGCAGTGTTTACAATGTGTTAGATGGAGGAGTTGTACAGGGAGATGGCCACAGGCAGGAATGATTTCCTGTGTTGTTCAGTGGCGCTTTTAGGTAATCTCAGTCTCTCACTGAACGTGCTCCTGTGGCTAGCCAGCATGTCATGGAGTGGGTGGGAGGTATTGTCCAACATTGTCTTTATCTTGGACAACATTCACTTCCCGACACCACTTTAAGAGAGTCAAGCTCCATACCCTCAACATTACTGGCCTTGTGGATCAGTTTATTGAGTCTGTTGGCATCAGCAATGCTCAACCTGCTGCCCCAGCATGCAACAGCATAGAGGATTGCTCTGGCCACAACAGACTCATAGAAAATCTTGAAGGACCTCAGCTGCCTCAGATGACACTGGCCCTTCCTGTAAAGTGCAGTGGTGTTTTTAACCCAGTCCAGTTTATTGTCTATGTGTACTCCAAGGTATCTATAGTCAATGTCACAATGTCCACGCTGACCCCGTGGATTTCCTGGTCTTTCCTGGTCCACAATCAAATCCTTGGTCTTTGCCACGTTGAGCTGCAGATGATTCTGCTCGCACCACGTGACAAAGGAGTCAACCACAGCCCGGTACTCGGACTCATCACCCCTGCTGATCCAACCACCACAGAGTCATCAGAAAACTTCTGAAGATGGCAGGTCTCTGTGCAGTGGCTGAAGTCTGTGGTGAAGAGGAAGGGGGAGAGGACAGTCCCTTGTGGTGCCCCTGTGTTGCTAATTACCATCACAATGTGGAAGACACACTTACTGTGGTCTTCCTGACAGGTAATCAACGGGACACAGAGAAGCATCCACCTGCATCGCTGTTAGATTATTTTTATTAATCCTTTATTTATCCAGGTAAAAAATCTCATTGAGATTAAAAATCTCATTTCCAAGAGAGACCTGGCATCATAGCAACAAAAGTCACATACCACATAGGTATATAACATTATCACCCAGGAGAGTCAGCCTGGTGGTGTTGAATGCACCACCAGGCTATTTTTTGAAGTCAAAAAACACGACCCTCACAGTGCTCTCCTGCTGGCCCAGATGGGTGTAGACACGATTGAGCAGGTAGATGATGGCGTCCTCAGTTCCGAGTCGGGGCTGGTAAGCCAATTGAAGGGGATCCTGATGTGGTCTGACTATGGGTTGGAGCTGGTCCAGGATGAGTCTTTCCAGGGTCTTCATGATATGGGAGGTCAGTGCCACAGGCCTGTAATCCTGGGGGCCACTGGGATGTGGCGTCTTTGGTACAGGGACGAGGCGTGATGTCTTCCACCGCACTGGGACCCTCTGCAGACTCCAATATAACTGTGACTGTAATTTTCTCACTTAAACTAAAAGCTCACTTGGTGTTTTCTGCAGTATTGCGTTCTGTCACCAGTGAAGTGGTCTGACCTGAGGAAGTCCAAATCAATGGATCCAGACCTCCACCACCTCCACCGATCCCCAGGTGGAGGAGGTTACCAGCCAGAGATGTCTTCTGGCCTCCTTAGCTGCTCGTCCTCTCTCTCTTCTTTCTCTGATGCAGGTATTAAATAAATGTACTGTCCTCTGTTCTGTTCTTCCGTGCTAACATGTATATATATATACATATAAAGACATGACATGATTTTCAGACAAACTGCTGTCTGCACGGGTCTATCCAGACTCTCAGAGCCAGAGACCAAGTGTGGACCCTCCAGGGGGCCCAGGACTAATTTTCCCTCTGCCAGGGGGCAGCGTGAGCAGGCAGGACAGCTCCAAATCCTGGGCTTCTGCATCAGGAGGAGTGGGAGGTGGGTCAAGGGGGTTTGGAGGGAGTGGTGGAGCAGGAGGGGAAGTAGACGAGGAATCCAAGAAGAACCAGAACATCATTAACATCGTTAGAGAAGGACAGATCTCATTGCTGGTGCGTATTTCATCATATTTTGTCATCCTTCTCCTCATCACCCCGTCGTCCTTTACACTTCACAACCTCTGTGTTTTCTCCTCTTTGTCCTCCTTGTGCAGCCTCACCTGGCAGCTGATAATCTGGAGCTGATCAGAGACGAGGATGGAAACAACCTGCTCCACATCTCGGCCTCTCAGGGCCACGCCGACTGTCTGCAGCATCTCACATCTTTGATGGGGGAGGATTGTCTCAATGAGCGCAACAACCAGCAGCTCACCCCCGCTGGTCTGGGGGTCAAGGTGAACTTCAGTGTTAGACTGGGTGTATGTCTCCAAAGTAACATGCTTGTATTCAAGTGCTGGCAGAGATTCTGCTTTAATGACATTGAGAAGACAACTTTGAATTACATCAAGCCAGAGTACTGGCACCCCACTGTGTGGTGTGTTCAGGGTCACCCAGCAGTGTTGGCATTCAGCGGTGTCATCATGCATGTTACACACATTAACTGCAGTATCTTGTTTGTCAGATAAAGTCCAACAAAAGTGTAAGAAATGTGTTTATGCAGCTTCAGCCTTATTTTAGCTATGTATCTACCCTGCATGATGTGAATGTAATGTGCCTGTATACCCTTTAAGTCTTCAAATTCCCACTGTTCATACCTGCAGGTCAAAATATTAGTCCTCCTGAAAGTAGAAAAAAACATCTGTAAGCTAACAAGGGTATGCAGACATTTGATTGGTTACTGACAGCTGGTCAGTGAGGTCATACTGTAATAATAAGATGGAGGTTTTTGATAAAATTAGGTAAACGTTTACTCCAGCTCTATTGGCAGCCGCAGGATGTTAGAAAGAAAGAAGTTAAATGCCGCAAATATGAGCAGGTCCTGCTTTGGCAGCCCTGTAGTGGAAACTAGGCTCTTGATTGGCTGCCAGAAGGGAAGTGTGTTATCTGGAGACAAGCTCTGCAGCTGTTTGCTGATTCCTGATTGGTTGTTATTAACAAGACTGTTGTTTATATGCTTAGATTAACAGGATGACAGATTTCCAGCCACCTGGTCCATGCTGAAGTATGTTAAATGAATGTAGTCGTATTACTCACGTTGCAGGGGCATAAATCTTTTCACTGACTCATTGTGGGAACTTGGCTACTTTTTAGGCCACATATCAGTAGTACATAACAGTTTGGATCTAAAGACACAAATAAGTTCATAGCAATGGTTCCTCTCTGGAAAATATCACAAGAATCATGTTGTGACATTTTAGGAAGCTGTCTTTTCTCACTGTAACACTCTATAAGAAATAAATTGTGCCAGCCCTGTTCTTACTCCTAGAAAAACTCAGCTTATTTTAGGTGAAGTTGTTGCCCGCATGAAGAACATTCGGTAGCTTTTTTTCAAAGAAGCTGGCTGGCTAAATACTGATCTGGTCACATTGCAGTTTGGACATGCACCGGCTGATATGGCTCGAAGTGATTGAAACATGCGTGCGTGTTTGTTGTAGAATGGTCATCTGGAGTGCGTGAGGTGGATGGTAAGTGAGACAGAAGCCATTGCCGAGCTGAGCTGCACCAGAGAACATCCCAGTTTGATCCACTACGCGGCCCGATATGGACAGGTAATACACACACGTGCACATAAACACACACATGCAGGTGATGAGAGCAGTCGATTTTATTTTTTCCACATTACACATTGAGTGTTTTCATTCCCTACAAGTCAGTAGGTGGATATATTGGTAATTTATAATTTGCTTGTGACATCTGTGATTTCCAAGTGTGTGGCACAGCAGTCAATAAACAAATCAGATTGTTTGTCTGTTTACTTAGCGTAAGTTTAATTTGTGTGTTATTTTTAAGTTATCTTTTATTATTACCATGAGGAAAATTCATTCACTTTATTTAACCCATCCTATGAAATAGGAGTAGCGTAAAGCCGCTGTGCAAGGGACGACCATCTTAATAACTTAACCTGGCATGTTTTTGCTGTTGATATTCTAGTGTAAAAGCTAAAATGAAATGCTTGAATCACATGAACTGTTAAACTTTATTATGAGAATTTATTGCTGCTTTTAACTATCATTAACAAATAATGACACATTATCATGGTTACTCTCATTTCACTGATCCAATAAGACGATGAACATTTAGTTATATTGTTTTAATGGATATGCCATCTCTCCCTTCAGGAGAAGGTGTTGCTGTGGTTGCTTCAGTTCATGCAGGAACAGGCTATCTCTCTGGATGAAGTCGACCAGAACGGAAACACTGCAGTCCACATAGCAGCTCAGTATGGTCACCTCAGCTGTATACAGGTAACCTGATGTTTAAGTCTGTGATATAGCTTCAAGATTTACATCACTGGATGTTTTGCTCCCATAAATATACAGCAGGTTCTGCTGTTAGTCCGCCTGCTGTCAGAATCTGTGTGGACTGAATGACTTGAGCTCTAACCTCGACCTGCGGCAGGTGGAGAGTTGGTCATATTGTTTATTGTCTCAGAGCAGCTAATGCTTTGTCTTTATTCATCTGTTTCTCTGGTAATGTGTCATTCACGGGGTTTTTAAAAAGTTCTACTATCTTGAACCTTTTTTTCCTGTTCCTAAATATTGTTTCTTTGCTCGGAGATTTATCACTTTATCACCATCCATCACGCTTCTGTAGAGTAAAAGGTTAAATGCTCGCTGCAACATTCTGGTTAGTTCCTTTTTCTCTTACTTAACCTGACACAACACTGATTTATTACAAGTGTTAGGTTTTACACTTTTTGCTAATTTTCCTGCAATAGAGGCTGAGGGGTATTTTCTCTGTAGGTGGCACACCCTGCTGAAGGAAGGGCGGATATTATTAGTCTTGTCTGCTTCCTGCTGGCTAGCCCAGGCTGACAATCAAAATACTGATAACTAATGATATGGTTTAAATGAGAGAGCTGCTTCTCTGAAACGTCTGAAACTTGTGGGCTAGAGCTCAGAACTGTGAAAGGTTTGTGTTTGTTTATCCAGACTCTGGTGGAGTACGGCTCCAATGTGACATTCCAGAACCAGCAGGGGGAGCGGCCTTCCCAGAGTGCCGAGCGGCAGGGACACACCACTTGCGCCCGCTACCTGGTTGTAGTAGAAACCTGCATGTCGCTGGCCTCGCAGGTTGTTAAGCTCACCAAGCAGCTCAATGAGTAAGTTGATGTGTTTTTGCATAGTTTAGAATTGTAGTATTATCATCCTGTTATCTGAGTCTCAAATATGTCATAACCCCAAAATGTTCAGCTTATCACATTATGAGATGAGAACATCATCACCACTGGTGGTCATTAATAATAATTCTTTGGAAAAGATCCAGCCGTCCATTTTTTTTTAAACTTCTTATTCACTTCAGGGTTGCTGGAAACTATCCAGGGCCATTTTTAAAAATGGCGGTTTGGATTTTTCTCTCATGACTCATCATTGACTGGTTAATCGGTGGCATGCTGCCTGTCGACGTCACATTTTCACATAGACTCAGCTCACATCGAACCCCAGCTGAGCAAGTACTAAAAAAGTACCTGATACCAGGTACTGCTATCTAATGGAAAAGCCTAAAAACCGAGCTGAGTCAAGCTGAGCCAAGATGAGTGGGTACTAGTGGAAAAGAGCTATTTGTGTCTTTGTGGGATATCTTTTATTAATTATTTGCATCATGAAATCTGTTTGTGTAATTGTTTTGAAACAGACAGCATTCAGACTTCAGTGTTCTTGGAAAAACACAGGAGCTGTCTCAGTGTTAGAGCTGTCATATGTGTTGCATGTTTGTCATGTAGACAGGCGTCAGAGAGAATGGCCTTACAGAAACAGCTGCAGAGACTGATGGAGCCCAACAAGGCAGAGGGGACACCGTCCAGATCACCCAGGTAACAGGCACACACACACACACGCTCGGTGTGTAAAAGCCATACAGATGAAAGTTAATCATATAATAAAAGAAGATGTGGAAGCTAAGATCTGCTTAATGAGTCAGAGCTGGTAAAGTGACAAAGCAGCAGCTTTCTCAGTAGAGCTTGGTGAAGGACCACAATAACTTGAAAAACATAGACATGTGCCTTAGGTCATGCCAAACAAACAGAAATCGTTGCTAATGATTCCAACAGATCTAGCAGGTAACAGCTAAGCAACACACTGCTTAAATAAAAAGGCTGTGTTTTATTGTTGAGTGGTGTGTATGTACTAGGGATGTGAATAAGTAGTTGACTAAGCAGTTTAACACTGCTTTCATCGCTAACCAAAGGTAGAAATACTAAAGCGTTAAAATATGAACATGGAGCATGATCTCTGTCTCCCTGTCTGCGCTGCAGCTCCCATCAACCCTCTGTGGAGGCGTGGCAAGAGATGATGTTGACTGCTGAGGGGACTCCTGGTGACGGTCACTGGTTGGTTCGTCAGGGAGGGGTGGGTCCAGACTCCGTGCTGCGGCAGCTCCTGGGGAAGGACATGTCGGAGACACTCTGTCCTAGAGAGAGACTGCCTCCTGCAGGTGGTATGAGCAGAGAAGGCCCTGGGGCTCCTGGGGGCCGCAGAATTGGGCTGGTGGAGAGGAGAGAGCTCAAACTAGCAAGACTCAAACAGATCATGCAGCGTTCCTTAAGCGAATCCGATTCAGATGGTTATCCACCAGAAGAGGGCAAGAATCAGGGAGCTCCACCCTCAAACACACTACGACCTGATAGGCCATCCCACTTGCCAATCACAGAGGAGGAGCCGGTGTCAAACCACCTCCAACTAATGATGAAAAAGCACCTCCCCTCATCATCATCTTCCACAGTTGAGAGGAAGCTGGCATTTTCTCTCAGTGGATCAAAGTCAGTAGATAGCATTGGCTACAACCCGTCCCCCACCTCCAGTGACCCTGAAGCCACAGATGGCAAAACCCCAGACGTTCCAGGGGACCAGGATGCCACCAATGGCCAGAAAGTCGCAACCAGCCCCAAGAGTGCCCTGAAGTCTCCCTCATCTCGCAGGAAGACATCCCAGAACCTCAAACTGAGGGTTACATTCGATGAGCAGGTGCACAAGAGCTCCAGTCAGGAGGCAGAGCCAACAAAAGTGCATCAAGGGAAGGAGAGGACTCCAACAGGAAGTTCTGAAAGCAAGCGGCCTTTCGGGACGTTCCGCTCCATCATGGAGACACTGAGCGGAAACTCAAACCATAATAACAACAACAGTGGTGGTCAGTCGGGTTCTGCGGTTAAAGTGTCCACCATGCAGAACTCCTCTGGCAGGAAGTCAGAGAGTAAAAGCAGCCCAGGAGGCGGAGCCAAGGGCAAGAGCAAAACCAGTAACGTTTAACCAGCTAGTTCCTACTGAAGGGCAGAAAGCGCATAATGAACAGAAAGCAATCAAGAGCAAACAGCACGAGGCAGAACATGAGAAACGTAAATTAATTTACATAATTTGTGTGAGACATTACAGAAAACTGACCACAAATAGTGACACGGGACATAAAAATGCTTCTTGATAGGCAGACCTTACATGTTTCAGTGGTAATGTCTTAAGACAGGGGTGTCGAACTCCAGGCCTTGAGGGCCGGTGTCCTGCAGGTTTTAGATCTCACCCTGGGTCAGCACACCTGAATCAAATGATTAGTTCATTACCAGGCCTGTGGAGAACTTCAAGACATGTTGAGGAGGTCATTTAGACATTTAAATCAGCTGTGTTGGATCAAGGACACATCTAAAACTTGCAGGACACCAGCCCTCGAGGCCTGGAGTTTGACACCTGTCCCTGAAAAGCCTTCAGTTGATCCCAAGTGATCACCACGCAACAGTAAGAGGATTAAGGGGACTAAAAAGAGAGAGCATATTTCTCCCAAATTGGCTCAACTTCATGGGCTCCCTGTTAAATCCAGAATGTATTTTTTAAATCTTCATCCTTACATAGAAAGTCCAGAATGATCAGGTGCCATCATACCTTAAAGACCTCATAGTAAGGGTTTCAAAAAGCAGAATGAAAGCTGGAGAATTCAGCTATCGGGCTAAAGAATTAGCTCCCAGTTTGGATTCAGGAGACGGACACCCTGAACTGAACTGTCCACTTCTAAAATTTCCTTTGTAATAAAGCTTTTACTTATGGTTGGATGAGGTGACCCTGAAACATCCTTTTATGCTGCTATAGGTTCAGGCTGCACTTCCCATGATGCACTGAGCTCTTCTACTTGACTTCTTTTTATTCTTATATGTGCAACTGTTGCTCTCTTGTTGTTTGTAGTCTCTCTGTGTCCATCTTTACTCTCTTCCCTTTTGCTCCACCCTCCACCCAGTCACACTAAATGCAGCCCAACCCTAACAGCTGGAGGTCTTGTCCTGTTAAAAAGGAGTTCATTCTCCCCGTTGTCACCAAGTACTCCTTATAGGTGATTGTGTGATTGTTGCAGTTCTCTCTCTAATAATGATGTAACTTACAATAAAAAGCGCCTTTTAGATGACTGTTGTTTTGAACAGACACTGTACAAAGATATAAACAACTTATAAAAACAACAACTAGCTAGAATGTAACTGAAGTTTCTCATGTTCATTGTCTCAGATGTTTAGCTTTTGATTTGACAAAACAAACTGTTTCATGTCTTAAGTTCTCTGAAGGATTTGTTTTATTTGATGGGCTGATGATGATGATGATGCTGTGGTAGCTGATGTCCTACGGAAACCTCACTTCTCCATATTTCAGCTTTTCATGCATTTCTTTTTTTTGTTTGTTTTATTTTGTTGCACAAAAAGTGTCAACATTTTCTAAATGGAGGTTTGGAGTTCCTGTTTCTCTGCCGCTGTTACTGTGCTCTGATCAACACTAAAGACGAACTTAGGAATATTAGTATTTATGTTTACACACAGTTATATGATTAAATTTTTTTTATGTGGCTATAATCATGCACATTTCTAACGTGCAGCAGCACAACAACAAATTTTTAAAAACCACTGTATATATTAGTATTTAATTATGTGGTTTTGTTTGTTTTACATTATATTCAACTTTTTAATTTTGATTTTATCGTCTATGGCATGAAGTAGAAATTAGTAGTTTGATGTGTTTTTGAGACTGGGAGGTTTAAAGATGCACCTTCTACAGCAGCTGATAAACTGGCTGAGCATATGAACGATGAAGTGGGAAAAGAAAACGTTTAAGCTTTTTCCTTTTTCCTTCTTTTTCTTTTTTCTTTTTTTTTTTTTTTACATCTTTTGTGAGATTGAAGTTTTACAAACTTTCTCAAAGCTTGAAACATGAAGACTGAGGCTGTAATCTGATACTCCTATCCATTTTTTTTTCAATACTGCAACATTTTCTGGTTCAGTGTTTAAAATAGGAAACTTTATTTATCACGAGCCACATTTCCACCTTAATTTATCAGAACTCTTGCTTATATGTCTAAACTTTTCAAGTTTCCACCACGCTCTGGAAATATTTGGCAAATACAAGCCAGTCATTTATAAAATCATTGACTTACTATTAGCAGACCCACATTGTCGGGTTAATATTAAAAAAAAAAAAAATCAAAAACATAACAATATATAGATTAAAAAGTGAGCGTATAGTCGAACAATCAACAACACTCAGGACTGTAACCCCACCTTAAAAGATTAAGCCCTGCCCACTTCTGCTTCCACCTCGCCATACACGTGCCTGCAGAACACACTGTAGATGATTCTCAGTGGTTCGATGTAGCTGGCTGGAACCACTGACCATGTACTACCATGACTAATCCCTTATGCAATTACAGATTGTGCTCTTTATGTCTGTGAAGGTTCTCGGTCATCCAGGTCATCGTAGTCCTTTAATGTTTGTGCTCTGTAGTTGAGAAACGTCCATTTGTGTTCTGCAGAAACCTCAGCTTTGTTTTTAAGTTTTAAACGGTCTCCCTGAAACTACATTTTGTAGAATAACTGACAAGGTGTTTATCTCCCAGGAACATTACTGCATTAAAAATGTTGCAGCTCTAAGTCGCAGCATATATCAAAGATAACAATATGAAGCAGGACTAAATGAACTCAGTAAATGAGGCATTCCTAAGCTTTGGGACGTTTTGTGGTGCTTTCTTGTAATCCAAAAATGATTTGTAATTTTCTTAACATTTAATGTTTGACACAGCCTCTAGAGCCTCACTAGCGCCCTCTAAAGGCTTTTGTTTTTCTTGCTGTCCGATTGCATGAAAAGCAGAACAGATTACAGCCCCAGTTTTTTAAAAGCTGTGGGAAAAACTGGATCACGTCTGTTATGTTTTAAACACATGTTTATGTTCATTCAATTACTGTTACTGATGTTTCACAGTGGTTTGGACTTTATTCTCTAGTTTTTAATTCACATTCCTGTATATTTTTTGCAGTTTGAGTCAGTATCATTCTGCACTGCAGTTTCAGATGGTTTACAGTCACCTTTTTGCAGTTTTCTATTCCTCTGGCTTTGCACACTCGCTGTGTGTGGTGGGCTGCAGTAGTTGGTGGGTATCTGAGGCAGTGGGGCTCAGGAGGATTTACCCGCATCTAGTCCTGATCTGTTAAAGGAACAGTCCAACATTTTAGTTTGTCATCTCTGTGCACTTTGCCTCTGATTGGATGATTAAGTCTGGGGACTATGCGTACAGAGTCTCTTCGCTTCATGTTTTTTTTTTTTTTTTTTTTTCCCCCCATTTAATATTTATCTGAATTGATATTTCCCAAATATCTCACTCTTCACTGTTTAATTGCTAAATTTACAGTTAAGTGTAAAGGAGGTGTGACAAGATTAAAACTTTACTCTTACTCAGGACATAAAGGTTCCCATGCTTGCTTCACACCCCTTCCAGTGAGCACACTGGAAAAGACAAGGTGTCATTCGGCTTTAAAAAAAACAGTCAGATTTGGGACCTGTTATGCATTTACTTCTTTTCTGTCGTATACATACTATTACAGTGGTGGATGCTTACATTAAACAGAGTTTCAAGTAATTAAGTCAGTGTATGTACAAGTAATCCCTGAAACCCAGGCTTTAGACTCCCCTAAACACCCCATTGTCCTACAGGGTTGTTTTTCCTATTGTTGGGACGTCAGACACAGCAGATCCCTAATTCAGTCATTTCGACAGCTGCACCAACCTGCTGATCATACCTTCAGGTTTTCAGAAAGTTGCCTCAAAGGAGCTAAAGCAGCTGGGGAAAATATGGCCTTTTATATTTAAAGGTCTGTAATCATTCCCAAAGATTCAACATAACGTTCATGCTTTCCTGCCAAATTATAATTAGTAATTTGATACTAATTATAAGAAAATAATTTGTTTTGTTTTTATACAGTAACTTTAGCATAACTGAAGTCGTGCAAAGTTTTACCATAATACTGTGAAAACTCTGAATTACAGGCCTCTAAAGCATACAGGGTTGGTGCTTTTTAAATTGCCTTATTTGTCCTTCATCACTTCAGGAGTACAGCAGATGGACACATGAAATTTTCAGGACTGAAACACAATCTTGAACTTTGTTAAAAACTGCAACCAAATTTTAAATCGGTTTTAAACCAACTCGAAGTGTCACAGTTTTTTTTCTGAGGATGAGGAATTGTTTTAATTTTAATTAATTTTTCATCTGAAATTTCGTGCAGCCAGCTGCTGAACCTGAGAGTCACCTGTAAAGTCTGCTTAGAAGGTCTGTGAGAAAAAAAATCATAGTATGAAGGCGCAGTGAATGAATCATGTCTTCATTGTGAAATGCCAAAGTTATTGTATATAAACTAAGCTGATTCTGGCATTTTTAATGTGGAATTACCAGATTAAATACTCAAATTTTATTTAATTTTTTTAGGTCATTTTGAATTTCAGACTTTTAAAAGTACAAACAAAAATCAATTTCCTTTAACAAAAATTTCCTGGGAAAATATGAACAGGCTGCAGGCCTTTAGGACCGTTATACCTGGAGCAGGTTGCAGGGAAATGTTTCAGCTTCCATTGCCTCAAAATATTGCTCGTTGCCAAACAATCAGTGTTCTCTTGGCGGGGCCGGCTGTGTTAAAGATTGTCTTTGAAATGAAGTTGTTTTTATCTGGAGCATTTTCTTTGTAGGCACTCCCTCAGGACAAGAAACGGGAGACAAACTGAACTTTTGTGCTTCTAATGAACTCTTTAGAAGCACGGTTACTGTTGCTGCATCGACTTGGATGTTTCCTCTCAATGCAAAGAAAGAAAAACAATAAAAAGAGACGCAGTATCAGTGAATGTGGAAGTGGAAGTGTCTGACCTGAGTTTAGATTTTTTTTTTTTACTAACCAATGTGTACAGAGACGGACGTCTTCTGTCCTGCTATTTAAATTGTTGTGAAGGCTGAAGACGAACTGAAATAAACTTTATTTCTGGACTTCCAGGTGGTGTCGGGTCTAATTGTTCACAATGGTGGGATGAATAATGTTCCTCTTTTTTGATCCCCGTTATCAGAGCAATATTTCATAAATATTACCTTCCCTGTATCATAGTGACACCTGAACTCTTATGTAGATATTAACTTACTGCTTCATTTAACAGTCATTAACTGGCTTTTTCATGTTTTATCAAATGACTAAAGAAAAGGGATACGTTTATGCCAGAAACCTTTTTCAATTCCTTAAGTCGCTTCTCTTAAACTGTAGATTTACTTAAAACTAAAATCACTTCCTGTCTTTCATATCACTGATTCTGTTTTCTAATAAGTGTAGAACCCCAGTTCCACATAGCTGGGGTGCTGCGTAATAGATGTGCAAATCTTGTAAACTAAACTTTATTCACAATAGAACACAGAAAACATATCAGATGTTCAACCTGAGACATTTTACTGTTTCATGAAAAATTCTAGCTCATTTTGGATTTGATGGCAGCAGCACATCTTTAAAAAGTTGAAATAGGGCAACAAATGCCTGGAAAAGTAAGTGGTGCTAAAACAAAACAGCTGAAGGAACGTTTTATTTCTACTTAGGTTAATTGGCAACAGGTTAGTAAGGTGATTGGGAATAAAAAGAGCGTCTTAGACAGGAAGAGTTTCACCAATCTGGAATTCACCGTGTGCAAGGGACACGACCAAAACTATATTGGAGGCGCTGCATTAAAAATGAGCGTGGTTCTGTCATGAAATCGCACCATGGGCTCAGGAAAGCTTCTAGAAATGATTGTCTGTGGACACAGTTTGCTGTGCCCTTCAGTGCAAATGTGAAAACGCTGCTTCTACTCTGGGTCAAAGGTCATTTAAAATGGAGTGAGAACAACCAGCAAACTGTTCTGTGGTCAGGTGGATTGAAATCTGAAATTGTTTTTGGAAAACACAGTTGCCGTATCCTCAAGACAAAAAGGAGAAAGACCATCTGGCTTGTTCTCAACACTCTCAGTTCAAACGCCTGTATCTCTGATGGTATGGAGGTACATTAGTGTCTATAGAGTTAGCTGTTTGCACATCTGAAAGGCAATAATGAAAGGTATACACAGGTTTTAGAGGAATATTTGCTCCAGACATTTACTGGCTGTTGTTAAAGTGTTGAGGTCAGAAAGCCCTGGTAAACATGAATTTTGTGATGTGGTACTTCCATCAAATCAAACTTACTTTTTTGTCTCAAATCTGTTTGTTTTTTCTCAGTTTAAGCATTTGATATGTTTACTTCAGAGCTTTGCTGAGAAGTCCTGACTTTAAGATTCTGGAGAATAAACTTTGTTCAGCCTTATTTTGATGGTCTCTGTTAATCTGACAAATAAAACTTCCCAAGTTTTGCAGCCTTCTTCTTCTTCTTCTCGAACAATAAATGAAGCCGTCACTGAGCCGTCCTCCAGCACCGTCAGAGGTCCTCTGCAGGTCCCAGGACCCCACTTTTGACCACGGCTGACCAAGATGGATGTCATGTGTGAATTGTGCTCACTGGTAATTTAATGGACAATACATAACAAAGCGTATATTTATTTCTGCGCGCTTCAGCAGCATCAAAAACAGTCACTTAACAGGGCAGGATTTATGGTGTTTGGGTAGCAAATTGGTCTTTGATGGTTCCCACGCAGGGTCAGCTGCTTCCCCACGGAGCCTAATGGGGTTTGCTCTAATAGCGTCCCTCAATCATCGCAGTGAATATGAAACATGAGCTCACCGGCTGACAATTAGCAAAACAACAAGGAGAGATGAGAGGGTGTGATATGTGAGGAATGCAGGATTTATTGGGATTTTTTTTCCCAAACACTCCTCGCCTGTTCATGCAACAAAAAATGAAAGCTATTTGTTTTCCTTTTTCCCCCCACCCTCTACTCTTTCTCTTCACTCCTTTTCTTCGAGGGGTTGGAGTGGGGTGGGGGGATGAAGTTAAACTGATAAATTAGACCTCATTTATTGGACAACAGTTTGAGTCAATACCCAGGGGCCTCCGCTGTGCAGTGTGGACGAGGTTCCAGAACCACTAATTGGATCACTCCGTGTGGATGGAAGGGGAGGGGCTGGGGGTGTTTGGGTGAGAGGGGGGGTTTAAGGGGTGGGCGGGACAGGCGGTGCATTTGGCCAACACTGACGCCTTCACACACACAGACGCACACACACAGAGTAGCAGTTGTCTTGCGGTGGACGTCCACGGCACACGCCACGAAAACAGACGAGACAAGCGCTTGATTTGACAGCCGGGGCGGAGGGCCGGAGAGGGTGGGGGGCTGCAGGAGTCATGTATAGATTTTTGTGTCTGTTGTTTTGGCTTATTTGTGTGCTTCTTTTACTCAGTCAATCAAATTTAATTGACACCGCTGGGCTATGGTCGGGGGCCCCGTGGCATGCTGGGATGACAGGCCTTTAATGCCAAAGAGAAGAGAGGAGGTTCTTCTGCCTGTGAAGGATGGAGGGAATGCGAGGGGGTGAGGGTGAGGAAGACGAGGGCAGAGGGTGACAATTCCTCAGCCCATCAACAGCATTAATTGATGTAATGACAGCGATGATGGATTCTAATAAATACAACCTTTAAGAAAAAAGGTAATTAGATGGCGTCCTGTGCAAAGCGCCAAGCACTGATTCCAGACTGGCTGATAAACACCATTCGTCTTCCACAGCGGCCTTCAGACGGACACGAGGCATCATTTACATGCAGATCAAACTCAGCATTTGCATTTTAGCTTAAATGAGAACACAACAGAGCATCATGTTGCTTTGTAGCCTTACCAACAGCCAAACTTGGCCTTAACAAATGTGAAACTGTTGGTATCAAAAAGTGCAGATTTGATATTTCTCATGTTAGATTACAAGAGTTCTGCATAAGCCTGAAAGTGGCCAAGACAGGACCCAGTTAACCCAAAAGGTGCTGGGCAGGAGATCTGCTGTCATGTTTTTTATATTGCATTATAGCTATGACTAATGTTGCTGTTAGCCTTAGTTTTTCCGTCGCTTCGTGTTATATAATATAATAATAAGGTCCATCTGTATGGCACATTTCACAACCTGCATTACAAAGTGCTTCACAGAAACTATGACTAAAAGAGGAAATTGTAAATCAGACAATAACGACGTGAGCTTCTTTTGGCAGGTCATTCCACAACTGAGGAGTCCTAAACACTCGATCATCTTTTGTCCTTAAGTGTGATGTCAGACCAGTTAACAGGTTTCTGCCTGAGGATCTGAGGCTGTGAATTGGTTGGTACAGGAGAAGCAGTTCTAATATATATCCTGAGACAAGACTATTAAAAGGCTTTAAGAGTCATAAGTGAAATCTTAAAATCGATTATGACCGGCCAGTGTAAAGGCATTAAAACTGGTGTAATAAGCCTTGCTGCAGCATTTTGTACAATCTGAAGTCGATTTAATGTGTTCTGATTTATAGCCATTAGAGTAAGAGGACACGAAAGCATGAATGATGGCCTGAGTGTCATTAAAACTTAATTTTGAAAGGATTCTTACAATATTCCTGAGGTGGTAGCACAGCTGGGTGAGATGAGATTAGGATCCAAAATCACCACCAGGGTTTCTGACAGCTGATTTTACATGTGTGGATAAAAGGCAGAGAGAAGATTTATTGATTCTTGGGTTCTTCTTGTGTTTTCCTTTTTTCACTGTGCTGTCTGTCTCGCTAGGCTTGGGCCCTCTTTCAGTTTACTTCCTGTTTTACTTTGAAGGCTAGACCCTTTTGTGCCTTTCTGTGGTTTGATTTGATTTCCCCCCCTTTGTTCTTTTCCCACCCTCTGTTATACCTGATTTAGTTCACCTGTTCATACCTGTTTCCCTCCTTGTGCATATTTAGTCACTGTGCATGCACTCAATTCTTTTTTTTAATGCAGTGTTTTCTGATGCTGGTTCTTTTTGCTTGGATTTGTCATATTTTCCCATTTTTGAGTTTTTTTCCCCTCTGCCTTCATTGTGTGGTATTTATTTTAAGTTAGTTTTTCACACTCCCAGGAATTCTGAGCTACTTTTCTGTTTTTTTTTTTCTTTTCTGTCTCATGACCACAACAAAGTTATTCATATGTGTATATTTAGCTCATGTTTGTTGCCTTTTCTTCAAAGGTTTTCCATCAATATATGGAGCTCAAGTGTTCCCTGGTGTTCTCGGGTCCTTTTTTCCCCCTTGTCTTTATCCGCGTGTCCTTATAAGGCTTTTTAGAGGCTGGTTGACACTTCACCCCTGTCAGGACTATAGCCTTCCATTCACCATCCAACCTCAAACAACTCAAATGCCTTTTCATCAACTGGCAACTTTAGGAGTTGAAAGATTAAGCCAGCATGGATGTGCCAAACACTAGAGTTCCAATAATAGCCTCAAAAGGGAGTTAATCTTCACAGCATTAGCACAGCATTACAAAGCGTGCTTAGCTCCTGGTACAACAATCTAACACAGACAGAATTTGTGCTCTTGCTGCCTTTTCAAGCATTTTAATCACATTATGCTGACATAAAATATGCCTTTTCAGGCAGTAAAAAGCTTTAAAAAGCTTATGATTTACTTTTAGTGAGGTAAATGCTACTATTTTATTTATTTTTCTTCACTGATTACTTGAAATGTGGCTAATGCACTTGTTTATGGTAGCAGTTTGCTAAGTAAGCTTGTTAGCATTAGCTGATTAACTCTCATCCACATATGGTTGCACAAAATCCAACATGGAAGCGTCCAAAATGCCAAACCAATGGCTCACAATGCTAGTCTATCTTGTATATGCACTCTGTGCTTTCCATCCATGTGTTTTGTATTAAGTGTGATCTTACACTGTTATGACGCCCATTAGAGTTGCTTCAGGCTTTTATCTAAAAGTGGAAAGAGCAACCAAATGAATCTTTGCATGTAGGGCAGAAAAACATGTTTCAGTCTTAATGCATCACATTGAAACACATGAAATGCACAGACAGATGAATGACAGGACCCAAACCAGAGATGAGCCTGAAGCTTGGTGTGACAGGAAGTGGTTCAACAACAGGTGCATTTAGTTCAGGTCAAACTTTCGTTGTTCTAGGTGTGCACGGACACAGACAGAGCCTTTACTTAGATTTTGCCTTTTAATAACACGTTGTTTCATCTGAGCAGTGTTATTAGAATATGATAATATTGATGGCATACACAAGGTCTGGTGTGTGGTGGATCAGTCAGCTTGGTACAAGCTGCTGCAACCAGAAACAAATCTGTGTACCTAATGTAAAAATTAAAAAGATCAAATTCACTTTTAAAAAATGTAAATAGTGACCTGCTTAGTTTTATTGCGTTTCACTTATTTATGTTCCTCAAATCATTTTACTGTCACCTTTATGTCTTTGGACATGTGATCTACAGTGTGATAGTTCAGCCTGTTAGTGGAGTTCAGGGTTTATATTGTGAACGCAGCATTTATGATTCAGCTTTGATATTGGCAGATGCAAAAAAAACATCATCATTCAGAGAGATAACGGGACTCCCAGCTGAGAGCTGCCATGTGTTATAGTTAAATTACAACAAGGCTTTAAACTGAGGAAGTTACAAGAGCTCAAAGAAAGAAAAGACAGAAGTCTTCATCACAAAATGACAGGAGAAAATGATTCTTGCAGGTCTATCAGTATTTTCTTTCCTCATTGTTTGCATTTTTATGTGCTTTTTATTAATCATGGGATCTATTACATTTTTTAAATGCAATTTAATATAAAAATTAAACAATCTGAGTTTTAAAGGTTAAGGAAACCAAAACAGGTGGTTTTAGACCTTTTTCTGTTCCTTTATTTAAGTCTTGAGCTTTCTTAAAAATGATTTTAGAAGGAAAACTTCTAATTGTAGTTATCACTGCTGATGTTCATGGATATCAGCCTTTTTGACTGATATCAACACATAAATAATGTTTACTGGTGTCAGTAGCTAATGTTTAAGGATGAATGTGATGAAGTGCTGAAAGCCTCTGAACCAGTTCAGATATTTTCCAGTGATTATAATTAACCTGGCACAAACATGGACGTGAATTACAGCAAACAAAAGAAACTACCAGGAAGAAAAAATAGCGGGCAAGTTATTATTTCAATTTTAATTTCAATTTTTAACTCCAACACATCTTTGATTGTATTTCATTCATATATATTTTTTTCTTCTGTATATTACTCATCGTTTTTTAATCTTATATTTTATCTGGAAAACGAGTGAACCGAGGCTCGGGTCAGCTGACATGCAGTCCCCCTGCACGGCCAGCTGGGGGCAGCATTGCAGAGTTTAAGCCGCTGCAGAAGCAAACTGACCCTCAGCAGCAGTTTCGCTCTTCAGCAGCCGTTTGGCATTTACCTCCTCTCTCACGCAGTCGATTTTGTTGATTCTGAGCATGAAAACAGCAGCGGCACCTTGTTAAAGTGTTTGTTCGGCCTGCAGACTGTTTGTCCCCGGAGAACCGGCTCGCTGGGAGCAAGTATCCCGAATAACCTGCAGTAAACCGGTGTCTTATTTTAATCTTTTTTTGCCTCTATAATTGACAGTGGGCTCAGTTTCCTTCCCTGTGCACAAACAGTTTGTGACCCCGGAGACGACGAGGCGATCGTTGATGATGTTCTGTAAAATGTCAGAAACACGCGAGTGTTACACCCAAAGAGATGATTGATTTTCCCCCCCACCTCCCAATTTCTAAAATGTTGTGGAAGCGGGAAGCTTTCAGCTGAGAGGTTCTTTAATAAACAGCTGCTTTTCCCTCCGCACACAGACGTGAAATAGCCACAGAGGGAACATCTCGTTAACATTTATCTGTTTTAACACGAGAGAGCATCCGAGTATTTCTGTTCTCTGAAGACAGAATCTCAAATGTCACATCAGCATCGCGTGCGCGCGCACAGACACACACGAGAACTGTGTGATAAAAATCTCAGAGCTTTAAAATTGTATGTGCACTACTAAAATACACTTTCCCCTGATGTTTCTAGAATAAAACGCGATGGAAACTCCAAATATGAACCTCCATACTAATTTTTCATTATTAAGATTAGGATAATGAATTTACATGATCCAAGCATTTACAACAGTCAGTTGAGTCTCTAAGTATTTGGACATGACCCTGTTTTTTTTTTTGTTTTTGTTTTTTAAAATGATTTATTTATTTATTTATTACTAGCTTTACTGCAGGACCTTCAGCAGCTGGTTGATTTGATGTGTGCTTTCAGTTTTGTCTTCAGTCACTGAAACTTAAGCTCTACTGTGAAATCTCTTGCCATTTATTTGCCTTGGGAATATCTTGGCTTGCTTTTATAGTATGATTTGCCTCATTAGCTAATGGCACTGTGAACCTCCATTCATTCGATTTTTCCAGCATTTGACTGACTGCATGAATCCTAGTAGAGCGTATAATTAACATAAACAGAAGAGTTATGGCTGTCCTGTTGTTTCATTTCACATAACTGCTGTTTCCTATCATGATGACGTCTGCAGTGCATGGGGCGAAGGCATGCTGACTGGACTGTGCAGGAGCCAGGCTGGGACTGGCATTTCAGGACTACAGCATATAAATGATTGGCTTCAATGAGACAAGAAGGGTCCAATCTATGGAGGTTTATTTGTAGCTCTTTATCCAACCAGCCACACCACTGATTGTTTTAAACTTTGCTTTGATCTGGGTCTAGAAAGAGTAAGGCGAGCTGCCATTTGTTTTCTGTTACTCCTAGGAGGTAAGCGCTTTATTAATGTTGGGTCAGCTGGCTGGAATTGATAGTTCCTTTGTTTTCTAGAGATCTTGACAGAAAAGAGTCAACTGTTCTTCTTTAGGTTCTTGATGACGTTTCACCTCTCAGACAGTCATTGCTCTCATCTGAGATGCTTCTTTGGTTCTAAAAACAGAATGTGGAGAGTTACAGATGTTTAACCCCTAGTGGGGGTTTGTCTCCTTGGACATTCATGGGTGTCATTGACCCACAACTGATCCAGTCATAATAGTAGTAGCAGGGTGTGTGTGCGTACATGTTTAGACGTCTTTGCAAGGAAAGAAAATTGGGATGCTACTATACTTGTGGGGACCAACAGCCACTTAAAAAATGCCTGTCCCCACGAGTTTGAAGGCATTTTTGAGGTTCAAAATGTGGTTTTAGTGTCAGGGTTACAATTAGGTTATGGTCAGGTTTAGGCTGAGGGTTAGGATTAGGCATTCATGTTCGATGGTTAGGGTAAGCGGCTAGGGAAAGCATTGTCAGTGAGGTGTCCTCACTAAGATATGAAAACGAATGTCTGTGTCATTTATCTATTTTACTTTATGTGGCATGTTGTGAGAGTAAAACATGAACTTGAAGAGCCTGCTGTTCATTCATGTGATTCGAATCATGTGACTAAACCTTTCATCATCCCAACGCTGCAACAAAAATCATGATGTCGTTCTATCGAGACTTAAATCAGTTGTTTCAAAAAGTAACATAAAATAATGTTGGTTAGCTACACTGGAGTCAACAACAATTTCCTCAAAACAAGTTCACCTCTTTTAAGAAAATAACACTAAGGGCTCAATTATAGAAAAGCTTGACTTGATACAAATGATTTTTTTTGTTTTTGCTGTAAAATGGATCCAAAAAAAACCCAACCCTCCAGCAGCTGGTTTTTAGTAGTGTGTTTTATGGCTCAGTTTTCCTTTAAATACTTGCCGTGGATCACAGCGTGGACTCTCACACTGTAAAAACTTCAGTCCGAGAGGATTCAGTCTGTCATGTACTCAGACCCAAACCTCTGATCGCTCATTCTCACTCACTCCGTTATCTCTTCCTGAATGAAATAATAGTCAAATAAAACTCTCTCATTTTGCTGAGGGGTCCTCCGGGAGCCTCTTAGGGACCCTCGAGAGTCCCCAGACCACAGTTTGGGAGCAGTCGGTCGGGTCCGAGTTTACAGGCTGCGGTAATGATGCTTGTTTGTCCAGTGGTCTGTAAATCACACCAAAATTAGAGTTGTCACAGGATTCACTGGAGACACAGCAGACCATCACTAATACCTCTGCACCGTGGAGACACTCTATAACACCGAAACAAAAACACGCACACTCTAAAACCAGCCTGCAGAGGAGATAAAAGTAGTTTTAAACTGATACAGACCATCTTTAATAGGAGCCTCTGGAGTTATGACTGTGAACTGCAGACCCACAAAGGGACCATTTAAAATAGTGATACTAGTGATAATAGTAATTTCTTAATTTATTACTGTTTATTTATGTTTGTGATCAGTGTTGGACAAGTTACTTTGAAAAAGTAATTAGTTATAGTTACTTCTTCAAAAAAGTAATTAACGGAGTTAAAATATTGCAAAATTATACGTGGGGCAAATTATTGACAGCTGCCCAATTCACAAAGATTGTTGTTACATTAACTTTATGCTGACCCAATGTTGATGATGGTGTGATGAAAAGCAAAAAGATCTCAAATTAATTCTTCCTTATTTATTTATTTATTTATTTATTTATTTATTTAGACCTACAGATCAGTGTGATTCAGAGTTGTAGGCAGTTGTATTTTTCATCCTGTGGCAGAATAACATTACAGACACTGAGAAGACTAACTTGATTTTTAAGGCTTTGTAGTCAAACTCGTTTCTGTAACCCAAACTTCAGTGTTTAAAAATTCACCCAGTTAAATCCAGTGTATTAGCAGTCAAAACACTACAGATTACTCAGCTACATGCTAAACATTGCCAAAAAAATCCAGACAACTAATTAAACACTGAATATATCATAACACTATAATAACATAACTAATATTTGGAACGACACTGATGAGAGTCACAGCTGACTGTCATCTCTGTCACTTTGCTGGACAGAAGGGGCAGGAGTTGTTCTTGCTGGACTGCAGCCACACCTGGATACAGTCTTTGTGGACGGTGTGAGAGCAGCTCAGTGGGTGGCGGCTTTCTGGGTCCACATGGTTCTGGCACATCAGGCAGAGTTTACGGGGCCCGGCAGCGTGTCCACTTGGTGCTGCTCTCTGAATGGGATTCATTGGCCTCTGGATGGGGCCTGGGGGAGTGGGCCGGCTAATGGGCCCCAGGGCTGACCTCTCGTTTTGGGCCAGCCTGAAGCCAACCTGCTCGATGACTTCCTCCATGGACATGCCGGCCAAGGTACCACGAGAGCTTTTTACCTGCTGGAGCAGAGACGTCAGCTGAGCCCTGTTGCATTGTGGGAACCTCGCACCGAGCTTCTCCAGGACTTTGTCCAGTTTGCCTGCTGGTGCAGAGGAAGCTGCAGTAGTAGCTACAGCGTGGGGTGGTGGGGAAGGAGCTACAGGGTGGGTGGCCTGAAAGGGGGGAGAGGGGGACAGACTAGGAGGAGGAGTCACCCTCACTGGGCCTCTGATGTGAGGCAGAAGCTGAGGGGGAGGCTGGAACTGAGGTGGAGGTTGATCCTGCAATGATGGGGAGGGTTGGAAGTATTGCGGGGGTGGGTGGTGGTGGTAAGGGGCACGGTACTGGGGATGGTGCGGGTGAGGGTGATGGTGCTGCTGCTGCTGTTGGTAATACTGTGGGTGCCTCTGCTGTTGGAGGGGTCGATGAGCTGGGTTTGAAAGAGGCGGGGCCATGATGTGTGGCTGAACCAGTGACTGCATCACCTGATCGAATCGCAGCTCAGCCTGTTCGAGAAAACGCGTAGTTACTAACAGAGCTGATGACAAGCAGTCGTCTATGAAGGAGCATATGTAGCATTTATCAGTATCTTTCACAAAGGAATAGAGAAATCTGATAACATAGATGGGAGAGTGGGATGGACATGAAAACACAAGGTGAAAATAAGTCTAAACCCTTTCTATCATGATGAAACAGAAATAAAGATTTAAAAAGGTGAACAAATATGGGAACTAATACAAAGTAAAGTAAATAAAGAGGGAAATTAGAGCCTCAAGTTGATACAATGTGGTACATTTAGTAGTATATTTATTTCACTGAATTCGCTTGAGTCTCTCACCATGGGAACCTGCGGTAAAGAAGGCACATTGATCCTAGGGAGGGACTCTAACTCTCGCCCCTGGTGAAGCTGCTGCAGAACCTCCTGGAAGCGGCTTTGGAGCTCAGCCTGGTTCCTCTTGACCAACGCTTCTTTCTTCTCCCACTTCTGTCTCTCATGAGAATACTGCTGTGGGAACTCCACCCTGAGTGCGTTCAGGTATTGCCCCACCTAGGACATAATCAGTCTCATGATTATCATTACTTATATAAATAAGGTGCCTGACAGATTATGATCTGTTTATCTAGAACTGGGGTCTAAACCTCTTTCAGCCAGGCCTCAATGCGAGCCATGGCTACGTCTCTCTGCTTCTCCACAGCTGCAATCTCGTCCTGCAAGGCCCGAAGCTGAGCTTCCTGTGCTTCCTTCCTCACTCGCTCCATCTCCTGCCTCAGCTCCTCCAGCTCTTCCTGCCACCTCCGTTGTTCCTCGCTTTGCTCCTCTGTAAGCGCTGTCAGCTTTTTTTCACCCTCCTCCAGCTCTGTGGCCAGCCTGATTGCCAGAGGAAGATGAAAAGAGAAGAGCAGAGTTAGCAAGCAGAAAATTATTTTGTAACAAATTCCTCTTTTTAAAATTTAAATATATGTTGTCCTCTCAACCTTGAGGTCGAGGTCACTCCAACTCGTCCAACATTTTAAGTAGATGCACCTATGGTATCAATTTTAAGCTTGTATGTTACCTTGTTCTCGAGGCAAACTTAGGTGTTCAGGTCTAACATCATCTTAACTACAGTGGGGCAAAAAAGTATTTAGTCAGCCACCGATTGTGCAAGTTCCCCCACTTAAAATGATGACAGAGGTCAGTAATTTGCACCAGAGGTACACTTCAACTGTGAGAGACAGAATGTGAAAAAAAAATCCATGAATTCACATGGTAGGATTTGTAAAGAATTTATTCGTAAATTAGGGTGGAAAATAAGTATTTGGTCACCTCAAACAAAGAAAATCTCTGGCTCTCACAGACCTGTAACGTCTTCTGTAAGAAGCTTTTCTGTCCCCCACTCGTTACCTGTATGAATGGCACCTGTTTGAACTCATCATCTGTATAAAAGACACCTGTCCACAGCCTCAAACAGTCAGACTCCAAACTCCGCCATGGCCAAGACCAAAGAGCTTTCGAAGGACACCAGGAAAAGTATTGTAGACCTGCACCAGACTGGGAAGAGTGAATCTACAATAGGCAAGCAGCTTGGTGTGAAAAAAATCAACTGTGGGAGCAATCATCAGAAAATGGAAGACATACAAGACCACTGATAATCTCCCTCGATCTGGGGCTCCACGCAAGATCTCATCCCGTGGGGTCAAAATGATCATGAGAACGGTGAGCAAAGATCCCAGAACCACGCGGGGGGACCTGGTGAATGACCTGCAGAGAGCTGGGACCAAAGTAACAAAGGTCACCATCAGTAACACACTACAACGGCAGGGAATCAAATCCCGCAGTGCCAGACGTGTTCCGCTGCTGAAGCCAGTGCATGTCCAGGCCCGTCTGAAGTTTGCCAGAGAGCACATGGATGATACAGCAGAGGATTGGGAGAATGTCATGTGGTCAGATGAAACCAAAGTAGAACTTTTTGGTATAAACTCAACTCGTCGTGTTTGGAGGAAGAAGAATACTGAGTTGCATCCCAAGAACACCATACCTACTGTGAAGCATGGGGGTGGAAACATCATGCTATGGGGCTGTTTTTCTGCCAAGGGGACAGGACGACTGATCCGTGTCAAGGACAGAATGAATGGAGCCATGTATCGTGAGATTTTGAGCCAAAACCTCCTTCCATCAGTGAGAACTTTGAAGATGAAACGAGGCTGGGTCTTCCAACATGACAATGATCCACAACACACCGCCCGGGCAACAAAGGAGTGGCTCCGTAAGAAGCATTTGAAAGTCCTGGAGTGGCCTAGCCAGTCTCCAGACCTCAACCCCATAGAAAATCTGTGGCGGGAGTTGAAAGTCCGTGTTGCTCGGCGACAGCCCCAAAACATCACTGCTCTCGAGAAGATCTGCATGGAGGAATGGGCCAAAATACCAGCTACTGTGTGTGCAAACCTGGTAAAGACCTATAGTAAACGTTTGACCTCTGTTATTGCCAACAAAGGTTATGTTACAAAGTATTGAGTTGTATTTTTGTTATTGACCAAATACTTATTTTCCACCCTAATTTACGAATAAATTCTTTACAAATCCTACCATGTGGATTCATGGATTTTTTTTTTCACATTCTGTCTCTCACAGTTGAAGTGTACCTCTGGTGCAAATTACTGACCTCTGTCATCATTTTAAGTGGGGGAACTTGCACAATCGGTGGCTGACTAAATACTTTTTTGCCCCACTGTATAGGCATCTTTAATGTACAGTCTATGATCACAATGCAGCGATACAAAGTGAACAGAATTTGTTTTGTTGGGAATATGGTGGGAATATGGTTTAAGTCTTACCTGTTCTTCTCCTCCTCTGCTCTGTTTTTCTCAGTGGTCATCTCTGCTTTCTTGGCTAAGAAGTTCTTCCTGGTGGCTTTGGAGTTGTTCAGCTGCAGTTTCACTCGCAGAGACTCCAGTTTGTCCAGTAGACCCTTAACGCGCGCGCGCGCGCACACACACACACACACACACACACACGCACACGCACACACACACACGAGATTCAGAACCATAAACGCATGCATTGCATAGCTGTGTGTGTGTGGGTTGATATCTGATATCCTCGTGTTGGTGTTGTTCCCAGATCATCATACTAAATGTTGTTCCAGGATCAACATTGCAAGTGACCAATCAGAATGTTGTGACGTCATACTTTTGCGACTTCGGGAAAAACCGGCGTAAAACAAAAAACTGTACTAAAGCTGCGTGAAACCGCCTCTGTCCGCTGATCAACGGACCCTGACCCTAACCCTAACCGTAACCCTTTAATAAACAGTAAGCAGAATTGATATTGTCCTTGCAACATTGGAATTTCATAAATGCACGAATGGCTTGGCGCGCAAAAGAATAACATCACAACAATGTGATTGGTCACTTGCAATGTTGAACCTGGAACAACATTTTCATGATGGTCTGGGAACAACACCAACACGAGGATATCAGATCATCCGTGTGTGTGTGGTGTCTCACCTGGTGTTGCCGAGTGGCCTCCTCCTTTCTTTTCTGCAGCTGTTGTTTGTACTTCTCGTGTTCCACCTCTTCCTGATCCTGTTTTTTCAATAGTTTGTCGTACTGCTCCATCAGGGTGGAGGTGTACTGAAACACGGCCGCCACGTGACTCTCCCAGTCGGGCTCTGTGCTGACACTGGACTCTGCTGTCATGCTGTCTGTCTGCACAGCCTGAGCTCTGTGTTTCAGATCTACAAAAGACAACAAGGAAACAACTTATTAGGTACAGAAGTAGTTATGGTAACAGTGAGACTTTAAGGAGTTTAAAAAGCAGTTTATGGTTTCTAAAATCTATTGCATTTTTGTAAATTGCCAAACTGCCACGCCACACTTAACAGACCTGGTATAGCAACTAAACAGCCTGTGAAATACAGTTTCTGTTTAATAAAATGTTTTGTCTACAAGTAAAAACACAGTGAATTTACAGCTTAAAACTAGATTTCACATTCATAAATCACCATTTCCAGCTACAAAACTCTTTAACGGCGAGTTCACTGCACTTTCTCTTATCTGGACCACATTATTTGAGTCTATCAAAGACCACTATGTGCAGACTTCTCAAATTCCCCTTTCATCTAGAAAACACGACACCAGATGTTGTTAAGCTCCACCGGGTATTCTTCACTGTTCAGCTGTCATTGTAAAATTCCGGCGCTTTACCTGTCACTCCCATTTTGGCGAAATCCAGTTCAAGGCCAAGGTCCAAGTCCGGGTCTCCATCCTGTATTACATGATGGTCTTCCGCTTTATCGTCTGAACCCTCAATAGCCGTTTCCGCGCTAGCATCCATGCTAAAAGAAGTACAAAAACGAAACTTAGTCTTTTGGATTCGCTTTTCTAACTTGACACAAACGTTACGTGTTCTGTAAACACCGAGCGAACTTACAACAACGTAGTGAGCTCCACAAAGGCTCTTTAAAATAAAACTTCGGCGATATCAGCTGCCGTTAAGATCCTGTTTACACCTGGCGCCAGCTACGAATGTGTACACCCCTAAATGTAATCCGGCTGAAACACTTCAACTGTCCAGGGGTTCCAAAACAAAGATCTTCTATGTAGGTAGATAATTAGGTAGAAATATTTATTTATTTATTTATTTATTTATTTATTTGCACAGGGACATATAGAAAAACTACAACTACATAGATACGACAGGAGTAGCAGAATTGAAATGTAAAGCTGGTGACTTTGTAAGGAATAAATTCATAATAATTAGAACTGTTATTTGCTACATTGTTATTTTTAAAATATAAGAAAATACAATATTGTTTAAGTAACAAAAATACATTTAAAAAAGGAATAAATCACTAGATGGATGTTTATTGGATATTGGATGTTTTTTTTTTAAAGAATAAAGTCGCAAATTATTTCTTTATTTTTCCCCTGACTAGTTGATGTAATTAAGTATTTATCTGTACACTCTAAAATTTTGATTTTCATATATCTAGCAGTACCTCTGCGCACATACAATGGTTATAATAGTGCATAATTATTTTATATAAAACCATTTATAAAAGCAGTTCATTTCTTTTTAATTGCATTTTTCTAAATGACCTTTAAAGAAAAAATACCATAAATGACTAAATCACATCTGTAGTTTTCTACTGTTAGCTTATATATTTCAGTTTAATTCGGTTTTTCTTTCTTCTTTAAATGAACTAAAATCCGTCCATTTTAAATATTTACTTTTTCTACTTATTATAATTTTCAATATAGTATTTACAATAAAAAAATTAAATAATGATACAAATAAACTTCAAAGAAAAGGTATTTTTCTTTCAATTTATGTTTCGTATTTTCGCAGAGAGGTTCCACAAACTCGTGGCGGAGTGAGTCCTCTTCTCTTTCCGCGCTGGCTCCCATAGGGATTCCTTTTATTGGTCACATGACAAACTGGGAAAACCTCCTGACTCCCCGCTCCTCCTCCTCTCGCCCTGTCAGTCGACTGTTTTAGGGCTGTGTGTGTGTGTGTCTGTTAGCTAGCTGCTAGCCATCATCACCACAATAAACTGCAGAAACAGAAGACGGATATGGCAGATACAGCCAGGGACGCTCCACCGGAGCAGACCGACTTCCATGAGCTGGAGGACGGGGAGGAACTGTTCCCGGAGCCGGCCACAACACAGGAGGTGAGGAGGAGGTGATGATGAGGGGAGGCCGAAGGGGAGCTGTGGCAGGCAGGGCGTGATGCCTCCAGCTGACAACAGATGGAAACTTAGAGGAGGGGCAGCAGGCAGGCTGGACACCTTAAAATCGCTTAATTTTTGAATGAAGTTTGGCGTGTGTGGAGGCTTCTATTGCATATATCTTTGCACTGTCATCATTCACGAAAACGGCTAAAAATGCGAGGTGTTGATACACCAAACGGTGGCCTTCTAAGCCACTGTTACAGGAGCCGATAAGGTCTATTTGGGCTGAGAAAAAGCGCAATGGAGGTGTGTTTTCTTGCAGTCAGGTGACAGTCACACAGGTGTAAATGATACATTCAAGGCGGATTGGAAAAAACGGAAAAACAATAGTTTAGCAGATTAAAGTTTCTTTGTTTCTTTATGTTTGTGTATCTGAGCTGATTAAAGACAGTGGTTAAAGTTTGAAATTATTATTTGTCAAAATTATGTAAATATACTGGTGAAAGCAGCCCAGAAAATCCAGCAGGCAGATTATAGTTTTTTGACAAAGTGAAGGGACACCGAAGATACTCAAAACAAACAAAAGAAGAAGAAATATCAATGTCAAAATGTTGAGTAATAATATGTAAAACGGCAGTTTTACTAATGCTGAACTAGTTTGTTGTATAGGGCTTGGCTTTGATAAGATTTAGATGGCATTAGTGGTCATTATTCCAGCCTTTTGTTTGATCAGTGGAATATCCAGAGAGTAATTACTGTCAAATATTTGTTGTCTGCAGCTTCTTAGACTTAAAGGTTGGATACAGTACTTTGTGACACATGACAGCAAGCTGAACATTTCTGTGTTTTGGTGTTGACTAGATTTGTTTGAAAACGGAATCATTTTTTTTTTCGTATTAGTGTTAAAATGTTTGTTTTTAAAGGGAGCTCAACAAAGCTGCAGCACAAACATTTGTAATGGCATTAAAAGCATAGACTGTAAATGAAAGATGGCATCATGTGAGCCCTCGCCATTTTGAAGCCTCACTTTTTGCATTTTGGCCACAACCATGTCAGGTTTTTGGAGGCACAAGTGGACGTATTTGGATGAGAGGGTGACATGCAAGATGTATGAAGAGTGAACAGTATGAAGCTTGGTTAGCTTAAAGTATTTTTAAAAACAAACTGAAGCAAAAGCTTCCTGTGTGTGCCACACAGCAGACCATATTATGTTTCAGATAATTGCAAGAGGTCACCAGCATCAACTTGATCGGGAGGTCCAGTTCAGTTAGCTAAAGCTTCTTGTGTCAATGAAAGTGGCCGTGCCCTTATTAACTTCATGATCATGGGAGGAAAAAAAGTTGGGTATTGACAAGCGCCAAGTGGCCCTTTGAGGAATTATAGATTTTTGCACCTCCTGTTCCCAGAGGTTGCTGCATGCATGAGAGAGCTTTTTTGTTCAGCTTTTACATTTGTTGATGTGTTCTTTATACCATCTTTGTCCTTTCTGACCATTTTTGACCAACCCGAATCACTGTGGTGCGTGTTTCAGCCTAAATAGAAACAGGCAGGTGCAGAAAAACGAATGAAGGAGCAATTTATATTCTCTTGTTCTATGATTAAGAGGTAAATAAAACAAATTACAAACCATGTTAAAGAATTTGCATATAGAAAAACAGGAGCTTTTCATAGTGTTGGAACCTCAAATCAGAAACAAAGTTACCAGCCTGCAGCAGGAAAGTGCAAACACACACACACACACACACACACACACACACACACACACACACACACACACACAGGTTCTCTTAAACGGGCCTCTTTTTGTCATGTCAACACTCTGGTTTTTCTTCCCGGTGATGATTGCCTTTCTTGAGTGTCACAACAGCACTCGTGTGTGTGTGTGTGTGTGTGTGTGTGTGTGTGTGTGTGTGTGTGTGTGTGATGCACTTCTGCACTTCCCCATCTTAGCAGCCTGGGTACAGTTTCATGGCCCACATGTTTCTTCAGAAGGACTAGTAAACTGACAGAGTGACCACTAACGTTTTAACTCCTCCTCTTTCCCGCTTTTGTTTTTGGTTTGCAGGAAGGTGAAGCATATTCTCTCTTGTGTGTTTCTGATCATAATCCACTATGTATTTCCTCCTATTATCATTTCCCCCTTCCTTAAACGACTGCGATCCAGTCTGACAGTTCTTCAGAAAACCCACCCCTGGTCACACTTGGTTTTAGTTTTAGAAAGATGTTGATTGAAACAATAATTTTCATGTTTTTGTGCTGCAGGTTTTGCTGTTCTATTTTCTTGTAGTTTCTAGTAAATTGAGGCCCTTTAACGATTACATTTGAGTCATATTTTTTGTAAGTTTCGCATTTGATTTTGATTCAGGGTCCAGATCAGCGGTTAGTTTTGTTTTCATGAATTATCCATCAGTTTCCTGTGATTTTCCTCAAAGTTTGTTTAAAGCCTCACAGTTTTGTTGGAACTGTGCAAGTTTGAAACACTAGTTGTTGAATGGAAGCAGCTGCTCTGCTGTGTTTGTGTGCGTGCGGTGTTTCCTCTGACCCCTCTTTGCTTGCTGAGTAAGGAGGGAGGAAGCTCCTCGTTATCATCACTCATTTCCTCCTCCTGCCTCCACACTCAACTCTTTCTGTCCTCTCAGCTAAAAACTCTCCTTCGTTCGTTCTTCCCACTTCTCTCTTTCTGGGAGTCCAGCTGAGTTCTGTTTGTACAGGTGTGGTTCATTCAGTATTTTACCACCACACTGACCAGAGAAAGCTCCATCTGCCACCCTAATAACCGGCCAATCAGAACAGCCCTCACAGAGACAGCTCGATGTTGTTGCCCACATTGGCATTTGATTAAACTACCAATCCAACTTTGTGGGGGCCTGGAGCCTATCCCAGCTAGGGCCGAGGCAAGGTAGACCCTCGAGGGGGAGTCGAACTCTGGATCTTCTTGTTGTGAGGCAACAGTGAATCAGTTAAACCTAATTAATCGGAACCTTTTCTCTAGTCATGTCATCAGCGTGTTAGAGATCAGGCGTTAAACTTGGAAACCTGCACATAAAAATAATCTCCACTCCTAAAGCAATAAAGTTGCGACACACTCTACACAAGTGATTCATAAACTGTCAACTGCTCTGTGCAGTTGACAGTTTGGGCTGGGCAGGAGTGTGTTTAGGTCACTGAGAATCACTTTCTTCTTCCCTGAAAAAGCAACGGAAGTGTCAGAAGACTGCATATGAATATGTAGAGTCTGTAGTCAGGATTGTTGGTGTCTTCTTCTTGTCTGAACAATCACGTTTGAGCACACTCTGGTTGCGTGCAGGTAAATGGTTCTTGAGTAGAACAATGATGACCACATAAAGAAATGACCGCCAGTCAGTTCATCACTGTGAAGAATAGAGCTTATTAATTTGACACTGCTATCAAATCAGTACTCAGTATTTGCAGAATCCAAGATATCAGATTCAGTGATGGTGTAGCCCATTTCTCTGAAGTCCTTGTGATGTCTGTAGTGAGGCATGAGTCATTTCTAATCTTTGAAGTCTCTTGTTTCTCTGGAGGAGGCAGCCTGTTCAGCCTTTGTTGGTGCTGCTGATCGATCAGTTTTACCTTCAGTGTTTGTGGAGCAGCTGGCCCAGGCAGGAAGTCCTGTGGTTCAGCAGGATGGATGATACACACTGCTGGAACCTTTCTTTTTTCTCTTTTTTTTCTTTGCCTTGCTTCTTCTGTAGAATATGTTGAGTCTGCACAGCTTCTGTGCAGATGTGGCAGCTGCTCTCCTTCCACTTTTCTTCCGCGCTGGCAGGAAAGAACTTAAATTTGAGTCAGTCTGCTGTGACGTGAAAATGACACTCAGGCTCTGTGGAGTTCAGAAGTTTGCTGGAAGTGAAACAACGTGGAGTAAAGTGCAAACTCCAGCTTCAGTTTTAAGAGGAATTCAGTGGTTTCTGCTACACAGATGTAGGCTGTTGAAATTTCTGCTGTGCCTGCATTAGTCACCTTTTAACAGATACATATTAACCCATTAGAGCCCAGACCCATTTTTATTGTCAGGAAAAAACTTCGGGACAGTCAAAGTTGGAACTTTAACAGGAACTTTCCTCCATGTGTGAAGAGGCGATGACACACGTGTGACCCTGGGTTCTTATGAGTTAATATGAAGTCTGATTGTAGAAGCGGAGATTTAGAAGAAAACAGACAAAACAGTTTTGTTATGCTACTTCGAGACATTTTAAACTACTTTTTTTTTTTATTAAAGTCTTTGCAATACAGAAAGCTCTCCAGACTTGGATATTAATAAAGTATTTATTTAACTGAAATATCAATGATAGATTCTCAGTCTACCAAAATCAATAGGTGATGAAAGGAAGCAAGGCATGAAATGGTAAATAATTCAAATCTCTGCACAATAAGATGTCATTGTGCACAGAATTAGTACATGATATAATTTATCATCAGGTCAAAGCTCCTTTGTTCCTTGTTGCACAAGATCTCACACTTTTTTGCATCTGTGTTAATGTGCAGTCCCAACCAGCCAGTTTAGCTGCTGAGGACATCAGCACCAACTCAAATGGACCCAAGCAAGACTCGCTCTTTGATGACGATCCAGAGGATCTGTTTGCAGGTAGGAATCCACAAACTCACTTTCACATTAAAATTAAACTCCAGTGACTACAAAGAGAAGGACAGAAATCTATGCAAAAAGGACCTCACTGTTCACCGTCTGTGACTTCAATAAAGTTGTTCCCGATGAGCTTTTGATGAGCTGGATTCCCGTCTTGCTGAATACAGAATGATATTCATTTAGTAAATTATGGTTCCATTAGAGTCAAAACAGATGAGTCATTGGAAGTATGAAGCCTGAATCACACAGTCTCAGTGACTTCCTGTTGTGTCTCTGTGGTGTTATAGAAGCGACAGAGGAGGTTTCGTTGGACAGTCCAGAGAGAGACGTTCTGCTGTCCGATGGCCCATCGCCTGCCATCACCCCCATCACCCCTCCCACGTCCGTCATCACCCCTCGCATTGGCCACACCCACGACGACATGTTCACACACTCCTCATTTGATGAGGTAACACTCAAAACTGGCTTTTAATACTCTGATAGCAGTTCCTCTAAAGTCTTTCTTAAACAAAGTGCTTGTGTATTTGTGTATTTTCAAATTGGAGCAAAAATTTAGTTCCTACATTTTATTTTAATTTAGATTAATTTCAGTCTCATGAGTTTGAGACTTAAAAGAACAAAAACATCTGTGACATAATTTTATTCTATTCTTCTTCTTCTATTATTGTGACATATTTATATTCTATTTTCTTCTTCTTATAAATTTGTTTATTTGTTCTAGAGCAAATGCATTTTCTGAAAGGCTCATTTTAATGCATTTTTTATCATCAAATTATAAAGGCCCGCAGGTCGTTTAACTTCTTGAATGTTTCTTTGTTATCTCAACAAAGGATTTCCAAATTGTGTGTAATAACTACCAGATTTAATAACTGTTTTATGGCAAGAGGCAGGTATACTCTCAGTGGGTTGGTAGACTGTCAGAGGTTTAGCACAGATTTAAATTATTTTACTTTGACAAATTTAAATTGCATCTTTTTGGCATATCGAGATGACTATAAGTGCTGGAGAAATCCATATAAATATTGTGATATGTGGTGTAGCGCCTGACTAGTTTCGCAGGTTAATGTGACACTGAATATGGTGTTCCTCAAGGAAAGTATTCTCGGCCCTTTTCATTGTATGTGTTCAGCAACATTATTACGTATAATATTGTCAGATATTTCTGCTGCTTGTATACGTAAAAATGTTTTAGAACGTCATGAACATAAAGAGAGGTCTTACATGTGGAATTAAAATACCAGAAAGACAGAGACTGAAGCAGCTGCTCTGTCTGAAGGCACAAGGTCCAGATCTGGTAACAATTTTAGACTCTGACCTGAATTTTATTAGACATTTTAATACGGTGACAAAAATGACTTCGAAACATGAGACAATTTTTAACTCCAGTGTTGCTGAAATGCTGACGCATACTTTTACAAGTGACTTAGGTTACTGCAGCTCACTTTGTACTTGACACCTTAAGAATGCTGACAGTTGGCGTTAATTCAAAATCCTGCTACACTTCGAACTCCAATTACTCGCTTATAAAGCCTTCAATGAAGTAGTAGCTTCCTTTGTCAGCAGTTGCCTTTCAGTTTATGTACCAACAATGCCTCTTTGATTATACTGCCTTACTCTTGAATTTAATGGCACTAAAGTGTGGAATGGCCTCCTTGTTGTATTTTAATTGCATTTTGAGCAGTATTAGAAGTTTGAATGGTGAGGATTTTAATGTTTTATTGTATTGTTATTTTCTTTATCTGTAAACCACTTGGGTTACTTTGCATGAAAGGTGCTAAAAATTAAAATTGGAATCTCATTGTTTCAAAACTTACATTTATTGGTCAGCTTGCATTCCTTCTGTTTTGGAAGGTGTAGTACTTTTTTTCATCCTTTCTTAAAGAAAACCTGCATTTATTTAGAAAAAGTATTTGGCAGAAAGTAAAGAAATCCCTGCTGAATGGGGAATTGTTCACACATATACTTCTGAGTGTTGAGTGGAGTCTAAAAAATAAATAAATCAGAAATGTTGTTTTGAAAAAGTCTCAGATTACACTTTATAACTTTCGATTTGATTCACATTTCTATTGTAATATTATCGGTTAGTAGCTAAAGGACATCAGTTGCTAAATATACAAAGTGCATTTTTTTTTCCCTGTTGTCTTCATTAAATATTCATCTTGCTGTTGTGCTGATGTCAGACACTAACACAATTTCCCTGGAGGAATAAAATTGGGAAACGTTTTGCTCCTATTTTCTGTAGATTGAAGAAGAGGAGGGCGGAGATTCTTTTGACATTCACATATCGGTGTCTGACCCAGAGAAAGTTGGTGAGTACATGGCTTCACATCATAACATATCCACGCAAAGATCTCCGAGATGCTTCCCAGAGCCAGAAATGCAACTGATTTTAGTGGCAGCATTACGAGACGGTTCTCTCACTCACTAAGCCTACATTTCCCATCAGCCCCCTGTTACTCTGCATTTCCTCTCGTCCGTTTCACATCAGCTTCTTCTGTTTTCATCAGCTTCCACCACAAATTGAGAGATGAAGAAAAATGCAGAGGAGACACCAACAGTCTGCTTAATCACAATCTTGGTCATCATGCAGGAAATTATTACACTAAGCATTAGCACTGGAGCTTTGCAGCCCTGCTAGATCCCTGAACAAACTCTGTCATTAGTTATTCAACAGGCACAGTCCCTTTAAATAAATATAAAGGTCAAACAAGGAACATTAAACAGTAAATTGCTGATGCTTGTCTATCACCGCAAGGAAACACATGAAACCAGTTTAACTAGTCTGGCACCTGATCAGTGTATTCCTGTTACATCAGTCAGATATTTGTCTTGGTGTATAATTACTTCTTTAACAGTGACAGAGTGTGTGTGTGTGTGTGTGTGTGTGTGTGTGTGTGTGTGTGTGTGTGTGTGTGTGTGTGTGTGTGTGTTTCACTGGTTTGTGTAAATACTAGTGATGCAATTGAGTAATTAGAGTAATTATTTTAGTGTGAATCAGCTTTCTGTGTGTGTTCCAGGTGATGGGATGAATGCATATATGGCCTACAAAGTGACGACCAAGGTGAGATTTTTATACAACATATTCATATAATGTTGATTTTTGTTTAACATTTATTTTTGTAATTTTATATTTCTAACATAAAGGTGGTATAGCAAGGGGGACTTATCATTCTCTTTTTAAACATTGCTTTAATGTTCAGTTATCTTTAGCTAGGAGAAAAACATTTTACTAATCAAAAAATCAAATTTTTTAGTTATATTTTTACAAAAAGTATTCATTAAATTAACTCTTCCTAAAAGCAGCGATGGCTGAAAGCTTTAGAGGCCTGCCAAACTTATATTTCAGATGTTGTTTTCTTCTACTCATAATTTATCGTTCTCTGTCTTTCTTTTTATGTCGCTCCTTCAGACCTCCGTATCCTTGTTTAAGCGAAATGAGTTTGCTGTAAAAAGGCGTTTCAGTGACTTTCTGGGTCTGCACAGTAAACTGGCCTCCAAGTACCTGCACATAGGCTACATCGTCCCCCCTGCACCGGAGAAAAGCATCGTAGGTGAGTAAATGCAGCGCGACATGCTGCACCTGCTCGACTCCTGGGCAGATTTCAGTATCTGCAAAAAAAATAAAAAAAATCTCTTCATTAATTTCATTTTAACTGCAGTCTAAGACCTGCACAGATGAAGCAAATCAGTCATTAGTCACAACACTGGGACGTGATACTCATCCCTCAGCCTCACTAAGAACAGAGCATTTGGGTCCTCCTCACCAACCATTTACAGTGAAGTCCACAAATGTTTGAAAAGTGTAACAATTTTAACTTATTATGTGAAAAGAAACCAATCTATGATTTATTGAATTTACCTTGAACCCCTGAAAATACAGAACTGTCTATGTATACGAATGTCTGAAATTCCAACCCCGTGACTTCAAGTTGAAGGTCTGCTCTTTAACCGCGTCTGGATTGGTTCATTTCAAATCTATTTTGGCAATTTACAATTATGACGCTGTCCAAAGTGTCTATACTTAACAATGCTTTTCTGTCACACCTGTCAGAGGGTTTGTATCAAGATAATGTGGGCTGCCCAGAGTTAAACTGCACTGAGATAAAGCCCCAAATTAACTGTCAGGGAATGCCCTGTGAACTGAACCCTGAACCACTAGACACACAAATGTGTCTGTGCTCCCTGGAGCATGATTATCTGTATTAAAAATATCCTTAAATACATCTAGCTAGCCAACCATTTAATTTAGCAAAGGACAGTAGATCTGTATAATGAGCACATGAAAGAGCATGTGGTCCATAACACTGCTATTAATATATAAAGATATTACTTTAAATAAATAGTAATTTATTGTCATAATGTTATTAATATATAAAGTTTAATATGTATAATGTTTACAGGAAATTTCATGTATTAATGCAAAATATTCACTTACGTGGTTTTAATTTTTAATTAATACACTGAAAAACAATATTAATGTCGGAGAGGAAAAGACTACAAGCATGAGGAGGCTGTGAGAAAACTGACAACATATCCATGCATGTGTTCATGTAAATGTCCCGTCCTTAACCTGTTTGTTATTCAGTTATGTTAATGAGCTTCTCCTCTTTGCAGGGATGACAAAGGTGAAGGTGGGGAAGGAGGACCAGTCATCCAACGAGTTTGTAGAGAAGAGAAGGTCGGCACTCGAGAGGTATGAAAGATTGTCCTCAGACATTTAACGTGAAAAATGAGTGTTTGTGTGTGATGAGTGACCTGCTAGCGAGCATTTTCTGGTTTATTATCTATAGAAATCAGATTACTGGGAAATATGAATCATCACAGCCCACATTTGCATTGTATCATTATCATGCGGTGATGATGTAACGTTGGGAGCAGTTTTAGATCAATTATCTCTGATGCTCTCAAACACTAATGGAGGTCTAAAAATGCACATCAGCTGCTAAACACTGTTTGTTTTCCTTTTTTTGTGTTTTTTAATGTGTTAGAAAGTCAAGAATATTTGAGGATAAATATAGATTAAATTATTAGACAACCTGACCTGACTTTTTTTCAGAACGTCATGCAGTGTGACTACCTGACAATGAATCCACATTTTTGCATAGATTTGGCCTCTTAAAGATATGCAGGCCTAAACCTTTGATCAGCCTGTTTCAGTTTAAGGGTTATTTTCAATAAATTGCATGCTCAAAAAATGTTTTGTCACACTCCCGTTTCTTCTTGTTGCATGTTGGAGCTCTACTTGGAATCTTGTTACAACCCAACCATGCAAAATATGACTTTTTTCCATTATTCAAGTGGTCTTAAACATTTGATCAGGACTGTATCAGAAATATCCAGTTAATTCAATACATTTGCAACTTTTTTGTGGATGCTTTTAGTCTCTTTCTGGATATTTTGTATTTGTGGTAGATGTGCTAAATTTTTATTTATATCAGAGTTATTGTTATGTACAGCTGCACAGTTTGTTTTCTGTCATTGTTCACCCAGAATGATGATGAAATAGGTATTTAATTATAATCTGTGTGGTGTTTCAAAAGTCTAAAAATGTGAGAGAAACAGAGCTACCTTAAACAGGGGATTACAAATATAAAGAAATGACTTGGAAATGTAAAAAAAAAAGAACTGAAGAGCTGTTGTATCAAACGTGGAATTCAGGCCTTTTTCACAGGAGACTTTTAATTTGCCTGAACCTTAAGCTGCTAAACTGAATGTAGCTGTTAGTGTTTTCAGACTGTAAATAAATGATGGTTAAACCACAAATATCAGGTGCATCATTATCAAAACCTCCATCTTTGTGTTTGTGTCGGTTTGTGTGTGTTATGTTGAATGCTGAGCAGTAAGGTGGAGGGAGGACGGGTGGGGCGGGGCTGACATTCTGCTGCCATTTACTGATGCTGTTTGATTGACAGGAAGGTCAGCCAGTGACAGCTGATGGAGCTCAGAGCTGCTGCTCAGAACTCCACCCTGATGGACGGACACACACACACACACACACACACACACACACAGTTAATAAGATCACATTAATAGAATTTTGTAAAGTTAAAAACAAGTATACGTTGTTTGAAAAACACTTTTTTCCCCTCCAAAAGCAAATGCTGTGCAAACACCAAACCAACAATGGGAGAAGGTGGAGGGGTGTCTCCAGAATATAGAAATGTAAACTTTTGGAGGATTAAACAGTCCGATGGCAGAATAGAAGCCATCGTCGGTGTGCTGAAAATGTTAAATACCTCTCTTTGTGGAATAAATTTAGCTCATTAAATCATGCACTCGTGTTGCTTTCAGAGCCCAAAGATTAGCACCCTGTGAGGGCTGCTGCCCGTCTAGAGCTCACTGCGTTCTCAGGCAGTTACCTTTGCTAGTCTCACATGGGCTCAGTTGGACATGACATGGACTTTGTACTGTGGTGCCGAAAAAGTAAAGCCTGTTTAGCATTATTGGATCAGACATTTCTCAAGGTCAGGTGTGGCATCAGTTAATAAGAGAGTCGAGAAGTGTAACAAATAGATGAAAAGATGGTCTACATGAGAAACCAGAATGGGTGGCAGGCCCGTCTCAAGCTACCAGTAATGACAAGGACACTAGCAAAAAGCAAAAGTAGAGAAAATCCTGTCAGGAGGGATAAGAGTCTGTGCCCACCACCTGCAGAACCGTTCCCCTTATGGGGGGTTTTCTTGTTGCCTCTCTGGCACACCTGTTGTCACTATCATTTGCAACAAATGAGGGGCAGATTGATATCTCTTAAGTTTAACTGACTTTAAGTTTGCAGCCACACTTTAAAGATGACTAAAGAAGAGCCATAATTACTAAAATCATTTATTTTTCTCTGGCGGCTGCAGCTTCTCTCACACAACAGGGAAGATTCACTTCCCAGAACAAACCCACTCAGTGAGTTGGTGTACTGTGACATTGTTGAATAAAGCTCCGGAGACTGCTGAGGTGTTCATTCTTAATTTAAAAATTTCTTGCCTTTTCTTGCTGCTGTTGCTCTTCCTCTCTCGCCTGCTTTCTCCCTATACATGCACCACTGTTCCCTGACATGAGTTTGTCACTGGTCTGATTGACTCCCTGCAGTTTGATGCTTTTCTTTTTAACTTGTTACCTTTTTAGGAATGGTGATTTGTAGTAAAAGTCTGATACTGTGACAACCCCGACTTATAATATAAATTTTAAGACAATATTCCAAAATCCAGACTGAAATGCAAACGTTGCAAGCTTGATGATCCTGCCAGTTCTTGACCTATAAGCTGCCCATGATTTAGAGTTGTAATATCAGGAGCATCATCAAATATAAGTATTTCACAGCAGTGGTCAGATCAGAAAATGTGTAAAACTCCAGTGGTCTGTTTTGGATTCATTGCATAAGGCAGTGCTTTTCTTTAATTAGAGCTCCTTGAATGGCACGTATAAAAACAGAGCTGAGAATTGCAAAATAATGAGTTTAAACACCAGCCAGTCGTGTCAAAGAAGAAGCTGATTACTCAATGTCATCTGGGATGGCACCGGAAACTAAACTTCATAAAAAGAAAAGTTTATCTTCTGATTCATATTTCTTCTTGTTTTCAGATATTTGATGAGAACGGTGAAGCATCCCATCCTGCTGAAGGATCCTGACGTTCTGCAATTCCTGGAGAGCTCGGAGGTAAATAAGAAAAATTACACCTTTTGCTTGGAGATGTTGGACTCATCAGCGTCAGTCAGTGCAGGCAGGACTTCCGACAAACCTCAGCAAACTTGTTCATTATCATCACATCCCTGCGCTTCCACTTTTCCCTACTGAACTGATGTAGTTTTAACAGCAGCACTTCCTGCAGCCCAGTGTCTTTTGAATGTAGCGGTGGGCACCAGTCTGCATCATTATTTAGAAACTGCTTCAACGCTCCACTGCAGAAAATCAACACAACCTGCAAACCTGGAGTCAGACCTCTCTGTTCTATTTCTGGAGTTTAATTTTTACTTTAACGCTAAAAACTGAGTTAAAACTCTGAGCAGCACGTTCAGTTATAACATGCCGTTTGTTTGCGGTGAAACTTTTGAATCAGGTGAGCTGAAAAATCTATTTATTTCCCCACACAAGTGTTTGTCCATTTATTTTCCAGACAAACAAGAGATGGTATTTCATGCATTAAAAACGGCGAGCACTTCCACACTAAACCTTAATTGAGAGAAAACCTTTAGTGCAGCAAACTCTATGAGTAGCTGGAGCTGAGTATCGATATCCAGTGCTTAAGGATTTCTATGATGCATCACGCTAAAGCTGGAGACTGCAGAATAGTAAACATAGACTGTATAGAAAAGATGGTTTTAGCCACCGTGATGTCACTAACTCGTTAATGAAGTCTCGTTTTGAAGTCTTGATTTTAATTCAAGTTTATCTCACACTAAGGTTACCTGCACAGTGCATTACACAGACACAGATGTCTGCTAATTAGTGCCAAGTACATAATAGAATACTTTCACTCAACAAAATCCACCAACAGCACAAACACTGTACAGAGGTCCAGTTCACTCTCATTGGCTGAAGTCTAGTGGATTGCTAGCTACGCAGTTGATACAGATTTGATATTCAAACAGGCCTTAATAAAATTTAAAGGCATAAGTAAAAGCGAGAAAAACCATATACCTTTTAAAGCTGTCGCAAATGAAGTAAAAGGGAGCAGCCACAGCTTTATAAAGACTAAAACCAAAAGATGTGCCAGACTGTGAAGCTTCTCAGTTGCTTTTGAATCCAGTCTCAAGTGACGATTAGAGGAATGAGCTGAATGATTTCACTGTTAGAATCTGGGCATCGCCCCCTGCTGGACATTAAAAACAGTGCAAGTTATACAGGCAATGACAGCTGCCTATTTGTTCTTTTTTTTTCACTGACACTGGATTATCCACTAAAATCTCTTAACACAACTGCTGTGTGCTCATACACCTCATAGAACAGAGTTAAGTGTATAAGAAGTGGTTGATAAAGATGAACCAACAGGAACAATGAAATAAATAAACTAGAAATAGATTCAGCTAAATGTGTCAAATTAGCTGACGTGTTATATCTGTCTGGACTGCTGTTGCATCTACAGTTGTACCAGCAACAACTGCTAATGAGCCTCACATCCATAAGAGACTATCTACTATTACACTGCAGGGAAACTAAGATGTCCTAACCCAACAACTGCTGTACCAATCTGATTTGAAAAACTCTTTCAGCATCAATAATCAAACAAATTAAACCGTGCATAATTTGGATGCATATGGTATTATTTATATAGTTTCATTTGCTATAATTGATATATTTTTTGCATATTTAACTGGGCCATCTGCACTGTTTCGACCGATCATGGTGGGCCGCCTTGTTATTGAGCCACCACAATTTGCCTAACAAGTTCCCCTTAAAGGTTGTTTATCTGAATGTCCATAGGCCTGCTAGAAACAGAGCTACAGGATGACCATAGTTGAAAGATCAGGGTACTATTTTGATTCAGCCTGTGAGAACTAATGGCATCTATGTAAATGTCATCTTTCTTTAATCATACCTGAAGGTAGATTGCCCTAACAGAGCAAAAAACAAATAAAACCCTTTAAAAAAAGGCAAAAAACAGGTCCTCACTTTTCCAATCTCTTCACTTCTTTTTCCCAACCAGTGGCAAAATGTCCCAACCAGGTCAAAGCCCAGAGCCGCTGCTGTGAACAGAGCTTTCCAAAAACTGCCTCGGGGCTTAACAGCCTGCGGCGTTTTCTGTTTCCTTGTTTTATTGTCCACTCCGACAAATCCTCGGCAACATCGGATTCAAACTATCCTACCACCGCCCCGCTCCCTCCTCTCCTCCCCTGCTACCCACCTGACTGTTGGTGGGATTGTGTTGTGATACAGCTGCAGTCGTTGGGTCCAGAATAAATGGCTTTGTGTCACAGATTTAACAGGTGAATTGCTCGGACGCTTGACCGAGCGTGTCGGTCCGTCTGGCCCGCTTAATGAAACACAACCAGAGGAGGGAGAGGTGGAGGGAGGGGGTGAATGGCACCGAGCTGCAATTGAAAGCTATTTTCACCTCCCACCTCAACTCATTTACCCTCGTCCCCCCCTTAACTGAGGGCCCCGGGGACGCCGCCGTCCTCCGGCTGCTGCTGCTCCTGCTAAATGAGATTGGAGTAGGGGGGGGAGTAAGCCGTCACAGGAAAACCCTGTATGTCTGGAAAAAGTAAACTTTTCCAGAATGAAGAAAAATGAGGCTGTTTTCAAATGGGTGTCCCAGCTTTTTCATTCTGATGCAAAGGATTCTGTGATGGTTTTTGTAGCCGTAAAAGACGATCAGCACATAAAGAAGCTGCATTAAACCTGTTTGTAGCTAAAATGTGGTAGACAAGACAATCAGAGAGGAAAGGAGAAAAGACCACAGATGTTTGGAGACGGAACCGGAACGAGAAACAATAGGAATTGAAAAGTAGCAGGGGAAAAAACTCAAGGAACAAAGTGATCAGGAAGGTGGAAACAATCTAAATCAAAGAGACGGCTATTAAACGCAACACATGCAGTAAGGATGAGACTAACGAAAAGCAGGAATAAGCTGAAATGTATGAAGAAATGAGCCAAATAAATATAAAGGTAATGAGAACCTGAGCTTGTTTGTTTGTTTGTTTGTTTGTTTGCTTGTTGTGTAGTTGCCGCGGGCTGTAAGCACTCAGGCTCTGAGCAGCGCCGGACTTCTGCGAATGGTCAACAAGGCGGCAGATGCAGTCAACAAGATGACCATCAAGATGAACGAGTCCGATGCTGTGAGTGACGAATAGAGAGGAAGGGGCGAAGGAGGAAAGGAGGAGGGATGAATAGAGAGACTGAAGGATGTACAGAAAGATGGGAGAATATAAGGAAGACAGAAAAGAGAGGAAAAAGATCATGAAGGAAGGAAAGAAGAAACTCGACTGGGGGAATAAGGACTAATAAAGAGTGTGGAGAGGTACTACTGAAAATGAGGAATGAAAAAAGATTAAGAAGGGTGAAATGAGAAGGAGGGAAGATGGGATGGAAACAAGAAAATAAGGAAGACTAAAATGGGAAGTGAAATGCATTTTAAAATATAAGGTGTGGGTAGAAATGAATAGGGAAAAGATGGAGGAGGGAGAAAGAAGGAAGTATAAACAGATGGTAGTGAGCCAGTAACTTAAGGAGGGACAGGAAGGACAAAAAGACAGAAGATTGGGGAAAAATAAAGTAAGGAAACGCAAAAGAAATCTGGAAGTGGGGCGGAGCTGGGGGAAGGAAAGAATGAATGTAAAGCAAAGCAGGAAAATTAAATAAGGAGGGAAAGAAACAGCTGGATGAGCAAAGAATTGGAAATGGAGGCAGAGGTGAAAGTGACAAGAAAAGGGAAATAAAGTAGGAAAGATAACAGTAAGGAATGAAAATCAGATGGGAACACTGGATAAATGAAGACTGTTTTAATGGCTGGGTGTGTCTGTGTTTGTGTCAGTGGTTTGAGGAGAAGCAGCAGCATTTTGAGAATCTGGACGTTCAGTTGAGGAAACTTCACACCAGCGTGGAGTCTCTGGTCTGTCACAGGAAAGGTACGCTTAGTGTTTACCAAAACAAATGTGTTCTCTTTGACACTGTCTTCTTTGTTTTCCGTATGTAGACAGAGGCTGAAAACTGTATTAAGCCCAACAAAAGAAAACACCTGAAAGTTTTTAACATAGAAGTTAAAAATAAAAGTTCTGATAAAATGTCCGAACTCTTCCTCTGCTTGTGAGTAGAGACCCTGTAAAGTGTCTGACTCTTAAAGTCCTCCTCTCGCTCCCCTCCAGAGCTATCCGTGAACACGGCGCAGTTTGCCAAGTCGGCGGCCATGTTGGGGAACAGCGAGGACCACACAGCTCTGTCTCGGGCTCTGTCCCAGCTGGCTGAGGTGGAGGAGAAGATCGATCAGCTGCACCAGGACCAGGCCAACGCTGACTTCTACCTTTTCTCCGAGCTGCTGGGTGACTACGTCCGCCTGCTCACCGCCGTGAAGGTACCACTCACGACTGCTGAAGGTTCCCACTACAAACGAATGAGAGGTTAATCCGGACGTGCTGGAGCTAAGAAGCGTAGAACTACATCTGAGCTACATCTGAGCGACCAGATGTAGCTCAAGACTGTATGTCTGATAAATGGAGGATAAAACGATAGAAAGTGACATTTTTGTTTGTTTGTTTTTTAGCTTATTTTCTTCAATAAGATTTTCATTTTTTCATCGTTACAAATAAGAATGTGTTCTTAATGGCTGCATAAAGGTTACATCACTGCGCCATCTTGTGGTACAAGTGGGTTTTAGACTAATTCACATTACAGACTTGTTGGTCACAGCAGTTGTTTCTTCATGTTCTTTTGAGAGCTTTTGTTCATTTTTGATGGTTTTAAGAACAGAAATTACAATAAGTGTGTGTGTTTGCTCAGGGTGTGTTTGATCACCGTATGAAGACGTGGCAGAAGTGGCAGGACAGTCAGATGTTGCTGCAGAAGAAACGGGAAGCTGAAGCCAAACTGCAGTTCACCAACAAACCAGACAAACTGCAGCAGGCCAAAGACGAGATCAAAGAGGTAAGACGGTCGTTTTGTGAAACATCATCACCAAAAATAACATTTACTATGATAGAAATGACAAAATATCCCATTAGAACACATGGGATCATCCCATTTTTGATATTTTTGCTCATCTGGTCATCAAAACTGTTGCTTTTTTTTTTTTTTTTGATGCAATGATTTTCAGACTTTTTGCCCATCACAAATGGGAATTCAGTTTGAAAGCACACCCACACCCACACCGTGTCATCTGACATCTTTGTTTTGCCACACAAAGGCACTTTTTACAGCCCAACAATTTGTGCATTAGTGTCACAACTCTACTTTACATATTAGAACTTTCAGCAAATAATCTGAATTTGGTTACAATATTAGAAAAGTAAGACATTTCATTGTGTTTGGGGGGGTTAAAGAAGCACCATCCACCTGTTGCAGACTGTGTTTTGGGGAATCTTACAATTTATGCAATTTTATGTGGCTTTTTTATTTCTTTTAAATCAACCCGTTTTGTTCACTTTTTTTTTCTGTCACTTTTCCAAATGCTTAATCGGCGTCCAGCTGTTGGTCTTGCTGCTTTTGGTTCAGACGCAGCAATCACTTGAAGCCAAATTTCAGAGGAAATCCTTGATTTCCAAATTCCTCTGTCTTACCTGGCACCACCTTATCATTAGCCAGCTTCTCCCAAAAGATAATACACCTGGTCCTGAAGCTATAAGACTGACAGCTTTTATGATGCTGTTAGCTCTATTTTCTGTAGTTGGTGGGCTGCCTGCACAGGAGCGTCGTTTTAACATCCTCGCTGTCAGTCAAGGCCTCTGATGCGTCACCCTCTGATAATTCCGTCTAGTTTCCAAAATGAAAACACGACACACATAATTTTTTAAAATTTTATTTATATTGCTCGCTTTTTTTTTCTTTTTTCTCTGATCTCAAATTGCCATCTTTATTCCACCTGGACCAAATTCCCGTCTAATTACTTTCTAAGGTTGGGTTTTTACTCTGAAACCCTTCCGAGTATGATTAAAAACATATGGTGTCGTTCAGGAGCGACTCTCCTCTCTCTGTGGTTTTGTTTCTGATGGGATGCCCGGTCAGGTCGAATAAATGCACCTTCACGGTTCATTCATGTGAAAATATTTTGTTCTTTTCGTCCGCAGACTTCACTTGAACTCGGTACGACAAACAAGAGCAGAAGAGAACAGAAAAGTACTTTATTAGAGCGTCTGTTGAAGCTGTCACCACACAAATTCATCCTCCGTGCTGTCTGTCAGGATTCAGCTCACACACACACACAAACAGAGACGGTCGGGGGGGGGGGGGTCTGCGCATTAGAGCCGAGCAGCTGTCAGATGTGGGGTTTTGGGTGGAGAAAGGGGGGGTTTTTTGGGTGAGGTGGGGGAGGCTGTCAGAAGCTGCAGACGAGGACAGATCACAGTAGAGTTACAACCAACATTTATTTGGAGCCGACGAGAGTTTTGCCGCCTGTCAGGAGTCAGGTTTTGGTTCACGCTTTGACAACAGCCAACAGAAAACACACACGAGCTTTTTCTAAAGTCCAGAAAAAGAGTTTTACAGCACGCTGCTGCTGCTGCTGAACCGCTGCTGCTCAACCACCGCTGCACACATCATGTTAAATGTTGACTACGCTCTGCTGGATTTTAGGTAAATCTGTTTTATCCAATCCCAGCGCTTCATTTAAAGAGAACTTAAAATCAGGGATGTCCTTCTTTTTTCTTTTTTTTTTCTTTTTTTTTTTTTAAATGGTAAATGTTGTTTTTGGGGTTTTTTTTAAGTTTCTATTAGTTTTTGGTAATTTGTGTGTTTTTCTGTGCCCGTGCTTGCAGCATTAGTGATGTGGAAGAAACATTTCTGAAAGATTACATAAGGAAGGAAGTTGACTGTGGAGCTTAATGGGTCTCTGCTTTACTGCCATCCGTTAAAAACAACAGCTGTCGTGAACAGTCAACACAAAGTGAATCATATTGGTTTTTTTTTAATATAATGTCAGAGTGAAAGGAAGTTGTTTTTTAAAGCTATGACGGAGCTGAACCTCCATATTCCAGATCAAGATGAATAATCACACAAAAAGAAATGCAGTATATCAGAGGTTATGGTTTAATAGCTCATGACTGGGTCTTTATATCCATACCTGAATGCTGTTTGACCTAAACAGAGTCTGACAAAAGTTGCCCCCATGTGTGTGATTTTGACCTAGATTTCTTACTGCACTTCTACTTCCTCTCATTCCTTCAGCGGTTTTTTTTTTTATATTCCACTTGGCTTCTTTATTCTAACACACAGAATTAACTTCAAACCTGAATGTCATCATAAGTTTAAGTTTGCCTTTAAACAGCCTTTGCCTGGAAAAAGGATGCACAGTGGATGTAGCAATAAAAGCTTTCTTGTACATTTATGGCCACATTAACAGTGTGCTATGATACAAGAGTCTATTTAATGTCAGTATGACTCAGTAGATGAAAATCAACTATGAAAATTATGTATAATTGGTGTTATTTTGGGCTGTAGTTTCCTCTGTCACAGAGATGTGGACTAGTCTTTGGTGAACAGTCAGATTTTTAACCCACACTGCCCCCTGTGGGCAACACACTGAAATAACTATCAGAGTCTGTGAATCGGAGTCTGAGTTTTTTTTCTAAAATAATCTAAATAATCTTTTTTTTGCGCCAACACATTTTTTTTCCCCACACTCAATTATTATTTTATAACACAAATGATCATTTCTGAGTCATTTTATTCCCATTTTTTAAAAAAGCTTTTATTCTTTCTAATTAATTTGTCTTTTTTTTAAAAAGAGTTGCATGAATGGTTTGATCATTTTTATGCTTAACAACATTTCATCCTTATTATTGAAAGGTAAAGAAAAAAAGAGCATGAAGGGAATTTTTTGGGACACACAATTACTATTAATTAACCCCAAATAATTAATTAGTTCATTTTCAAATTAACAGGATATTTTAACAGACTTTTAAATTTTTCGATTAAGGGCTTTCTTCAGTTTAGGAAACTTGACGTTGTTTTATAAGAAACAAGTCTTCCTCCTGTGTGATGTTTAACACATTACAGCTAAAACAAAAATATAATATATATAGATTCTTTTTTTTTTTTTTTTTTGGTGGTGATTTCCTTTCTTCACTAGATGAGATCAGAAGGTTCGTATTTAGAAACCATTCTCGGTGAAAGACGCTCACTCTTCATCTTTTCCAGCTGTGGTACGACAGCCTTTTAAGGAACTCACTTGTTCTGCTTGTGTTTGCACTACAGGGTCCAGAGGGACTTGGGTCTAAATTAAGTTCTGTAGGATGGTTTTACTCTTTTAAAAATGCCCCTTCTGAGGTTGTGGTGCTGACTGATTGTTTTGTTTTTCCCCAGTTTTATATCAGATTATTTTTGGTTTGTTTTTTGAGTAACTACAGTTAAGGAATAAAGTAACCAGATTACATAAATAGTGGAGACAAAATACTTCCTCTCTGTACTCTCATGTCTATACCTGTCTGCAGACATCTTCACCAAGTCCATCTACACAAACCCATGTACATTAAAGATGATATGCATTTAATTGAACACTTATTTTTCTTGTAAAACAGAGAAAAATAGCAAGGAAACCATTCCTCCCAACAACCTAAAATCCCAGACTTCATCTTTATTTCTACGAACGTGTTATTTATATAGAGAGATATCTTTTATACTAATTTAGTTTGCATACAAAATAATTAGGATGGGCCTTTCAAGAGCACAAACTTTCTAGATGGAGAGGCTACATGTTTTTCTTATTTTCTGAGACATATATGCTGTTACAGTGGTGCATACTCAAGTTTCAAATGAGGTCAGTATATGTGCAAAATCCCTGTGAGCCAAAAGCTCAGGCTTCAGACCGCTCGAATCTGTCTTGGCTCTTAATGGTGTCAGTGAGCGCAGATATCCCATATACGGTCATCTCGGGCACAAAGAGCCCTCACCAACCTGCTGTTCAGACCTTTGGTTTGTTTGGGGCAGTCGTTCAAAAGTTGGTTTAAAGGAAGGGTGTCCTTAAAGGGGAGGGCCCAAAACTTGTTTCAGATAGTTAGCGGGTACACTGGAACACAAATGCACCCCCCAAGATGAAGATTATTTTAAACTATGAGTCATGAAAAGCTAATCTGGAAGAAGCCAAAAATGTCTTCAGGAAATTTTAAACCTTTTTGTCATCATGTTTACTACTGATCTTTTATGATGATGTCATTTTGGCCATTTGCCTGCTGGAGCAGTACAACAAAAACTGGCAAAAAAGACATCACAGGTATTCAAAGCATTTAAAAGAAAAACATTTAGGCTGTTAGTGAATGTCTGGTGGATGGACAATCAAGCTGTTTTGTATTAGATTAGAAATATTTTATACACTGATTACATTTTTAAAATTACATGTTAATTAGTGAACTTTTTGCTCCTCCTTCCAGTCTTTATGCTAAGTTAGGCTAACATCACTCCATAGTGAACACACAGATTTATGTTTTAGAGCCATCTGAATATTTCAGTCCATAAAATACTTCAGATTTTCCAGTGAATGTGTCACATTAGATAAAATCACGAGCGAGACGTATGAAAATACAGTAACATGATCAAAGTGTTGAATTAAATCTGCAACTATCTAACTAGACATAAGCTGATAAATTATGTAAAGACATGCTCAGCATTTTTATTTTGTGTTGGAGGGAGGATTTCCTTTCCTTTCAGTGCCTGCATTTCTCCTCTGTGTTTTTGCTCATGTCTCTGGATCTTCCTCTATGATTTTGGAAGCTCTGAGCATTTTTTTTCCCTGCCTCTTAACTTTTGTTGCATTTTTCCTGCCATGCCTTCCTGCAACCAGGAGATTGAGGAGGTAGGACCTGCCCTGTCTGTCTGTCCATCCATCTCTGTGTTCACCTGCCCGACCGCCTGCTTCACACCTTTGAGTTGCTTCTCTTTGCTGTTTAGTTCTCATATTTATCAGTATTCATTTGTGGCATATTGTCATGTTACCCTTTTTTCTGTTTTGCTGTTATGGCCCGTCACATGAATCAGACCGTCAACCTGAAGAGTTTTCTTACAGCCATCAGGTTTTGAACCAGTTTAAAGTTTCTCTCTTTGGGACCAAATGTTGACTCAAAACTTTCAGTGAATGGACAAACTCTTTCATGTGACATCGAGTAGTCTAGTGATACCCAACCAGACACGCTTGTACCACAGATCAGGTTCGCTTTGGTGATTTGAGCCATCTGCAGCTATTGAGACTGAGAATGCCCAACTTAAGTGTGGATTAAATGTTAAGCATACAGGAAAAAATGGTAGCTAAATCAAATAAAAAGCCAAACGTACCTTATTAATTGCTCAAATAAACAATGCTAGCTGGACCAAAGTGCCTTATTTATATGAAAGCAAGCTATGAATTACAGACTGACTGTTCAGTTGTCTGAAAAATATCATCGAAATCTAGCTTTTATATAATTAGTGGTGTTAGTATTCGGTTCAAATTGAATTAAATGAGAATATTTGCGACCTTATCAAAGGGGTACATCCGGCAGGAAGGTTGGGAATCGCTGATCTAATCAAAGTCTTTATAAGCATCCTCATAGCTTACATCATAGTTTTTCTTGTTTAGTTTAGTTTTTTTATCCATGACCACATAACAGATAATAATTTAGTTAAGTTTCATTGTTGTTTTATCCTTTTTAAAGACTTACTGAACTACAACTGTCTGTTAATTAAATATTAGTAACCTTAATAAAAAAAACATGTAAAGTATAAAAGTCAGCTCTGCTGAGTCAGTTCTTAACAGGGAAATGTGATTTAGGTCTAAGCTCTTTACGAAAACAAATAAAATGCTAAAGTCGTCTTTATGAGCACCGGATCAAAGATCAGGATGAAAAATAAAAGTATGACATTAATTTGTTTCCTGTATTAGCTTAAAAATATATTAAAAATATATATTTTCACAGTCAGTCGTTCATTTAAACATTATTTTGTGTTCTTAATTCCTTTTTTTTAACACAAAGGAAACTAGTTTGTATAGAACACTTTAGGTTATGTACGACTAAATAGTTCTTCCTGTTATATTTAGGGCGCAGAAATGTTGGCATGAAAAATATCGTGTAGATGAACCTGTTACTGACATAATCAGTGTTCAGGTATTTGCAATGTGTCAAATATGCTCACAACATTTCCTGTGATAGATCCCATTCTAAATCATAGATCCCATTCTAAATCAAGTCCCAGTTGGATTTACTTCAGAACATTGTTTCTGTTCCAGCTTTTCCAGCAGGAGTTTTAATAGACAAAGTGGGCATTTTCAAATTTCATGCTTAAGATACATACAAGTTACAGGTGCACATAAGTCAAATCTGATTTTTTTTGGTTAAAATATGCCTTTGTAAACTTCAAACTATCAGTAACAACATCAGTAATTACTGATTGGTATTGTCATATTGTTTTTTTTCTTATTTAAACTGGCATGTGAAATCAGTCATCTAGAACAATCCTAATTATGATGCAGTTTTTAAAGCTGCACTTTTGCAGAAAGGCATTAAACACTTAATAATAACCAGCAATGTTTCTAAAATATGACAATGAAATTTAGAATTACAGAAATATTCTAAATGTAGTTTTCTCTTTTCCCTTTTTTGTATGTATGTGTGTTTCAGCTGGAAGGGAAGGTCCAGCAGGGTGAGAGAGATTTTGAGCAGATTTCCAAAACCATCCGCAAAGAAGTCAGCAGGTTTGAGGTGCGTGGGTGAATGTGAATATGAATCGGTGAACTGTTAAATGATGAAATGAGGTGGGCAAATAAATATACTTTTTATGTCATTTTCTAACAGAAAGAGAGAGTGAAGGACTTTAAAACAATCATTATCAAATACCTGGAGTCTCTGGTTCAGACACAACAGCAGGTAAACAAAACTGTTAGTGACATTTTTCATCACAACTAAAATACTCTTGAAACGCTCTTTTAAATATAAACTTTAAATTAAAAAAAACTTTTGTGTTAAACTTTGTAAATATCATTTATTGATATGAAAATTAAAAAATGTTTAATTTTCATTTGAGCAAGATACATATTTTTTGTGTAAAAACTGTCTGAAAATTGCACTTTTTCAGAAAAGGTAATTACATATTTAGAATATAAGATAAAATAAATTGCATATCTGAGTACTGAGGACTGATGTCAAGCTATAAATTTTGTTGTCTTTTATTTGACAAAGAAAGATTAAAAACACGGATTCTAATTTAGAATATAAATAGTTATATGCTTTATACAAATATTTAGCACTTGTCTCCATTTTAATTGTTATTTTGGGAACAGTTATGCAGTTAAAAGTAAGGAAATTACAACCCATAACCAAAACAACAAAACTGGCACCTACAGGCTTCCATATAGTGTGGATGGAACGAACAAAACAAGTTTTCCATAAAAATGAAAGAAAATGCCTTGTGTTTGTGTTTGTCTCCTAACTGAATATTTCTTCACTTTTTTTCCTCTTTCAGCTGATAAAATACTGGGAGGCTTTCTTACCTGAAGCCAAGGCAATCTCATAGAATCCGATCTACTCACAGACAGTCCTGACTGGCTCTTGTCAAACTACACTACCCATAATGCACATGTCCTCCTGGGTCCTTCCTGCTCCTCCTTATTAAGCTCAGAGTAAAGAAGAGAAGTGAGGCAGCAAATCAGCTGAAATCTGATAAAGTTCACAATGTTTAACTCCTGCCCCCCCCCAACCCCCCCGCCCCCCGCTGTGCTGCGTTCATGTCACGACTGAGGCTTTGGAACATTTAGAATAATACCTTAGGAATGCTGATACACCAAAACTGATTTCTGAGTTCCCTTATTCATTTTTATGAAGTCTAAAATCTGCAGGGAGCAATTCTTTGGGTTGAAAAGTCGTATTTTCGTAATAATGTGAACGCAGCACGGGTTATGGCCCTGGTGAATTTTCTTTTCTTTTCTTTTTTTTTTCTGTTTTTAAAAATTCTGGTTGATTTTGTTTCTTTCCTTGTTGTGCATGAGGAAAAAGGTGATTGCAGAAAGCTATTTAAGGGCTTTTTACACAATAATGATCAATATTCAAACTTTTGACTAAAGAAAATTTTTGTTTTTGTTTTTCTCCATAAGCTTAGCATTTGAAGGCATGTTTCCACCTTAAAAATGTGGAACGTAATTCACATATATTTGAGATTTGAACTGATAAAACAAGATATTCCCTTAAATAAATAAATAAATGAAAAATAAATTGGTAATTTTGAAAAAAGGAATTCATAAGAACAGTTTCTTTGAAGAAAGCGTTTTGATCCTCTCAACCGAAATATTGTGTCTTTAGTTAAATGAAGATATTTACTTTTCATTTCTTTTCTGGTTTTCTACTACCCACGAGTGCTGGCAGTTAAGGATGTTAGGATTTCTGCACCTCCAACTTTAATCTGCCATTCCCAGTGACCTGTGGGGAAAAACAAACAGGACCCCTATGCCCAGCTTACCTTATCGCCAGTTAAATTTCATCCAGTTTAAGTCACCAGTTTATTTTACTGAAGGAAGTTTTTGCCTATTTTTTTTTTTTTTTAAACAGTTCAAACTGCTGAGTCAGAATATGCGCTTTTATTTTGAAGTTTGGATCATGAGCTGTGAAACCGATCCAGAGTATGTGATCAAGGACGACCGACTGCATCGTGTTTGTGTATTGTGTCTTGTTACCTCCTGCCACCTGTTCTTTCACTTCCTCTCATTCCTTTCAGAACAAGAGCCTGTGTTTTTGTTGCTGTATGATCGTAAGTGAAGGCAACATTTTCTGTTTCTGTCCTCTCTGAGCCAACAAGAGCAGAGAAGGAAGACTCTCACATGCTGGTTTGGTTCATTGCTGTTCTCGAGAAATTATGGATGGAAGTTTCTGAACAAAAACTTTTAGACAGTTTTTTGGGCAGTTAGTTTGAAACCCTTTTGAATATGAATAGAACTTAATACGCTTCAGTGGACACTGTGACATAAAAAAAACATTTTCTTCTTTTAATATTTTCCACCTTTAAATGACAAATTTACCAAATTTCTTGGCCAAAATATAAGTCTAAATAAGTCAAAATTTCAGATTATCTGAAAATTTCAACTTACTAAGTCAAACTTCTGAGAAAATTTGTTTTCTTTTGCTTCTCCCAATTCTAATGTGAATCTACAAGAGCTGCAATATCGAATGAAACATTAGTAGCCATAAAAAAATGTGAACATTGATTTTCTTACGACTTGAAATCATTATACGAATAAACGATAATGCGAGAATGCCCCTCTGTGGCAGATTTTCTCTATCTCTGTGAAATCATGCTTAATATACACTTAATTACTACCTTATGAAGCTTCAGTGTGAACTGGGCCTTGGTGGTTTTCTTCCTGCTGCTCATGTTCAGCGCAGAGAGGAGACTTTAAGGTTTTGAGTTTTAAATTAACAAGAACTGATTAAATCAATCAGAAACTGCTTGTTAGTATTTCTGAGTTTTGGAAGCTTGTGGTGTTCCAAGCTCTTCATTACAGATGAAGGATTTCCTTCAGGGAATGATAATAAATCTGGAGTTCGGAGCGTCTGAGTAGTTTCAGGCTTGGTGGAGGTGAGACTTTGTCAGCTGACTGAGTAGGTGTCCGTCCAGAGATCAGCCTCAGACTGTGAGATTAATTTTTTACTCTTTGTTAATTAAGGTGACGACTTAAAAATCCTGCAGAATATGACCTTGATTTTATTTTTTGTTGAATTCAAAGAACACTTTGCTATCCAACGTCTGTCATAAAATCTACAAATCAGATATTTTAGCTTATTTGATACAAGCAGAACGTAAAACTGGAATTACTTTTGATTTTGACTTTTCTTTTGGTGCTCAGCCCACATTACTCGTCAGTCTTAAATTCTACAAAACTATGTTGATTGTTGTGTTTTTGTTCATGTTTTGTTCCTCATTTCCTGCCACCAAATGATGTGCAATGGTTGAGAACTTTTTATTTGATTTTAGTTTTTGTTTAGTTTTTTTTTTTTTCACTGATGATGAAATGCTTTATCTGCTGAGATTTTTTTTTTAAAGCCATTTTGGTTTTGATGTGACATTCCTGAAGTGTGACAGAGCAGACGTTTGAGTACAATAAAGGAATGTATCTCATCCATGGTTGGACTGGGTTTCAATTATTTATCTTCTGACTGGTTAAGCATCAGTTTATCTTCATTTTTAAAGTAAACTTAAGCTTTAACCTATTGTAAGGCTTGTAAAAGCTTACTGCTGTGAATGTATAACAAAAAGTATAGGTCAGATAATAAACTGAGGTTAATTGATTCAGTAAGATTATTATATATTATTAAATTACAGTAAGATTATCATTATTATGAGCTTTTGTTTTTCATGTGTTTTTTCCTAAAGACTTTAGATAAGTATATTTACATCAAACTCAAAGAGGTCATTCAAACCAAGTTTGAAGTTGCTCAGTTTTCACAGCATATTCTATACATACATACACATATTCATATTCTATACATCCAAATACTGTAAATACTGTACTGTAAATCAAAACTGCAGTTAGTGTGCATTAAATATATGAAAATGTAAGTCTCATATTTTGTAACTTTAAATCAAGGTTAGTTGAATACCCTGTTATATACCTCGACCACTGCTTCTCACTCCAAATTCTCTTTCACATACATGGTTCTCAGTGTGTTTTGTCAGAGAACAACATCTGGAAACACAACAAGTTTCCAGATAAATATTTTGCCAAATATTTATCAAATGTTTGCTAAATGTAATTAAATATAGTTTTTATTGCATATAACATAGTTTATTGAATGAAAGAACGTGTTTTTTATTCTAGTGTTTAAATCCTATAATACTGTGACAAAAATATCCGTACCTCTTGTAAGTGGGCATAGTTACTTAACAAGTGAGCTATACTAACTAGATTGTTGTGAGTGTAAGGTATTTAGGTACGATATCACATGAAGAAAAATGTAGTAGACTAAAGTAAAAGAGTACTAACAAAGAGTAAATGTTGTAATGCATAAAGTAAGAAATGTCACAATGTAAAAACTAGATTTATTTATTTTTTAGAAAGTTAAACTTCACACATTCACAAATACTAATAAATTGGAAGGTTATCGGATGATGATATGACTTTTTTTCTGTCTTTTTTTTTTCTTTACTTGTTATATTGAAAATCAAGTTACCATAAATAGTTTCCTGTCTAATAAAGGGCTAATTTAACAAAAACCCAATGTCAGTGCTAATCAGGAGTCATTAATTATTACTGGAGGTTCGTCTACTGCGGCCTTTTTCTAGATTAACATTTACACCGTTCTCAGACACAAATGACTAAAGTACTAAAAAAGTGCTAAATTAAATTGTTGCCATTATCTTTATGAAGCTCATTAACACTGTGGTAGCAAAAGGTGATTCCAGTGATTTTGGATCGTGTCCTTGCCTACATTCAGTCAGTCCTCAGCTGTCCTCTGTTACATGTGTTTCTCTCCTCCGGCTCTGTTTTTTCATCCAAACCGTTGTTTTTCCTCAGAAGCTCGAAGTGATAATCAGGATGCCAAGACTGAAAACGATTCACACAGCCTGTCAGGAGGCTTCACGCCAGCTCTGCTTATACAGAACAGACTGAGCACAGAGGGAGAGTGATATCAGAAAGTGGGCTGTGCGGTACTTTGCATCGTGGCTGTGACAGGATTGACTAGCTGTCATATTCAGCTTTCAGGTTTTGGCAGAGGGCAAACAAATTCACACTTGACTATATTAAGAGACACCATAGCAAATATTTACACCCACTCTAAGTGAGTGTAAGTGGTGTTTTCATTCATTTCAGCTTTTGTTTGACATAAGTTTATCTTTTAAAAAGAATTACCAGCTGTGATAACATGGTTGGCTGTGTTATCACCTTTTGATTGTGTGTGTGTGTGTGTGTGAGTGAGTGATAGCAAAAGACGCCTACTGCAGTATGAACTGCCTCATTCTTGAAGCCAGAAGTGATTACATCTGAACAGGACGGTGAAGTAACACCCGTGCATCTTGCTTGGTTACATTTAATTGCACTATATAGACAAAAGGACTGGGCCATCTATGCATTACTCCTACAGAACCTGCTCAGCCATGGAAACCCATGCCATGAAGCTCCTGATGCACAGTCTTTGTACTGATGTTAATGCAAAAGTAGTTTGGAAATCTGCAGTTACTGAGCCAGCTGAGCATCGGTGACACTACGAACCCCAGCGCTAACTTTGCGTGGTCTGCCCTTTGCTGTGGCTGCCAAACACTTCCAATGCTCACTGATAACTAGGGGTGGGGGAAAAAATCGATACTGTGTAGTATCGTGATATTTTGTTTGCTAATAATGTATCGATACAGGGACAGCAGAAATCGATATTTTGTTGCAAAAAAGTTTTTGTGGACTGGAACGTGCTCTGACTTCAGAGCATGGTGATCAGCTCCTTTTTCTGAGCAAGAATCCTGACACTGTCCAAATGTGTTTAACTTTTTTTATGGCAGCAATAAACATGACAGTTTACTTATTTTAATTTAAGACATGTTTTATTTTAATTACGTTTAAAACTTTTTTATTTAATGTAAAATTATATTTTGTTTTAATTTACTTTCAAATTCTTCAGTTGCTGAAGAAGGTTTCATAAATTGCATAGTTCATAATAGCTATAATTGTGCCAGATGGTTGCATTCAGTTAAGTTGGACTAGACTGTAATATAAACCGTTCAGTTTGTCAACAATAAAACTGACTGAAATGAGAGAAAGACTGAGTGTGAGACTTTGTTATTAGATAAAATGAATATTAATAAAGTTTAACTTTATGTACAGAATCTGAATATCGCAAAATATTTTTAAAAATTGCAATAATATCGTATTGTGCGTTAAGTATTGTGATAATATCGTATCGTGGGATGTATGGTGATTCCCACCTCTACTGATAACACATTTGATCATGGATATCTAGAAGGAAGAAATTTCATGAACTGACTTGTTCCAACTGTGGCATCCCATGGTCAAATTTAGTGAACTCTTTAAAATGACCCATTGTTTTACAAATGTTTATAAAAGCAGACTGTATGGCTATGTGCCCAACCTTATACACTCATGAAAGAAAGGAAACCGAAAACATGTGAAGTGAAAGATTAAGAGACAGATGAGATACTTCAGATTAAATTATAAATCAAGAGACACAGTGCTTTTGTTGATACAGTGTATCTACTAATCAGAGCAAAATAAAAGATGTTTAAAATGTCACCATCAAAAATTAATCTCAGACTTCTTACGTGGATTGTCTATAGCTGACCCCAGAGCAAGATGTCTGTTTCCATACACATGACATGTAATTTGGGACTTTTAATGATTTCTTTTAACTGTTTTTTCCCCCAGGGTGGAATGATTACACGACATATATCTTTAATAAACCAGGTGTATGTCTGAATTTATTTTAGATTTTCTCTAATCCGCACATTCATCCATTCCAAACCCGTTTTGATTTGTGTTGGGCTCATTGTTCTTCTGGACATTTTAAATAAAGTATCAGTATCACTAGCAGAAGAACATGAAGCTACCACCACCATACTCAAAAGCTGGTTCACTGTTCTTAGGTTTTAACATTCTGAATATTGGTGAATCCAGTGAGTGTAGTCAAACAAATCCTTTTTATGCTGGCAAAGAGAAACTACCTTGTAGTCTATAATGATCACTGATGAGATGTAAATAGCTCTTGGCTTTGTCAAGTTGAAAGACTTTGTAGAAGCTTAAACAAAAATCCAAAGATTTAAATGAATGGATGTGTATATTTGAGCCTGTATGTATTAGGAAAAATTCTAAACCAATTCAAATTTAGGTACCCAACTAGTATTTTTGTTGTTGTTTTTTTAAAGTTGGTAAAGATGCTGTATAGTAATTTGACCACAACTGTATTTGCATTAAAATGCCCCCAAAGGTAAAAACAAACACAGTAAAACATTCCTGATGATTCCTTAATGAGCTTAATTAGTGGAGATGCGACCTACCTATACTTACTTGTTTCAGCATTCAGTGGTTTCTTCATGTAGCTACACCCTTAATAATGCAAAACTCTAAACCTTGATGACAATTTTACTGGATATGCTAGTGTGATGAAAACGTGGGCACTTTTACATGGGAGTCTACTGGGATTGATGTGATTTTGGAGGCAGTATGTAGTGGTGATTTGTGGTTGTCACTCAGCGGTGTCACGTCAAGTTTGGCTGCAGTAAAACCAGTGGAACCACTGCTGTGTGATTTCCCTCTGAGCTCTTCTCTCAGGTTGAGAATAATGCAGGTAAACCTGCATGCTTAACCTTCCCACTATCAATTTGTCTGAAGAGTAATGGTTCATCCAGTTTTCCAGCTTCACCTCCACCTCTAGAAATTTCACCCCGACTCCAGAATAATGCGTCTGCATCTGTTTTCCTTGCTCACGCTAACCTCTCGCTCTCACATGACTCTAGAATAATGTAGATGTATTTCTTTTCACACTCCCCGCCGCGACCCCCATCGCTATCAATCTGGCCTTAGAATAATGTAGGCACATCTGTTGTGCTCACCCTCCTAACCCCTCAATTTCCCCACCACTTCAGGATAATGTAGGTGCATCTATTATCTCCGCTCACACCAGCGCTGCTGTCTACGACCCGTTTTCAGAATAATGTAACTGCATTTACAAAGAATGGGCCTCCCCTCCTAACTTCGCATGTTATCTAACAGGGTTAGGAAATAAATAAAAGGCCGTGTATGTAAACCTACAAGTGCAACTTTAAAACTGTGCAGGGGAATTTATTTTTTCAGCTAATCAGCTGCACTAAATCGTCACAGCATCGCAGGTTTCCATATTCTCTCCTGTGCCAACTCCAGCTGCCCCCCCAGGGACAACAACACAGACGAGGTGCAAGGAGGGAAGAGAATGGAACAAAAAGCACTCAGAAGCAGATAAGAGTGTTGTTGCGGCCTCACCCCCGCCTTTTATTTATCATATCTCCAAATAGCGGTGTAGCTGTTGTGCTGTGGTCAGGATACAGTGACCTTAGTTGATCAACTACCCCCCTCAGCAGCCTGATAAGAGGGCTAATATAACAGCGAGCTTGTGGGGAAGGCTGTACTGTAATTATTTCTGCGCTGTCAGAGAGGGAACGGACCGAGGCCCTCGTGCCGATTCAAATCTGAGGGGAAACTAAAAAAGAAGCGGAGGAGGTGGTGGAAGGAAGGAAGGGCCACAACAACAACACCAGCGAGACAAATATCAGCCAGGCGCCGCGACACGCTTGAAATTGGACCAGTTTGTCATGCACAGAACTGCCACACACACACACACACACACACACACACACACACACACACACACACACACACACACACACACACACACACACACACACACACACATCTGTGAGACCATATAGGACTTAATTCAAACTTTACTGGTAACACAGAAACCACTCACAGTTAGATGGGGGAGAAATGTAGAATTTCAGTCCTCACTTGGATGTTGAAAGCACAGATATAGCCTACTTTATACAAACTCTTTGATTCACATGGGTCCAGACCCACATGGGGCTAAGAAACTATGTTTCAGTAAAAAAAAAAAAATTATTAAAAGAAAATGGCAATTGAGCGGTTGTTGGATTTGTATATATGGATATTTCCAACTTGGAAAGTTTATATTTGTCAACTAAATATTATTTACTCTTTTACTTTTCACATATTCTTTAACTCTTTAAGACCTACCATAGAACTAAGTCCACCAGAGCTTATATTATATTTTTACATGTTGTAAAGCCATTTTTGGGAGCATTTCAAGTTGCTATACATCAATACAACCATTATAGCCCAAATTCTAATAATATGTCTGCATTAAGTGCACAGTAATTACATAAATTGCAAAAAAGTGCAATAAACTACAAAAAAAATTGAAAATCATTTTTTGTTTTTTTTTAACATATATTTCTAGTTAGAGAAATTTAAGAGGCTTATCTCTCAAAACTGTAAATACAAAAAAAGTTGCACAAAATAGTTTCCCACCACAGGAAATTTATTTTGAGTGTCTTCATAGTTTTATTTCTGAAATACACCAATTTTTATACACTGCAGGAAAAACGAAAATAAATGTTATAATGCAAATTTGCAAAAAAGCAGCATATGCATCAAAATAAACTATTTCCAGCAGTGCAATATGAGTCCTAAGCATCCCAGAAACGACACAGAAAGTCATAAAGTCAAAGATAACTTTTAAAAACACCAGTCTAGGCTCATGAGGCCCTGATGTTTTTTGTTTTTTTTATGAGTCCCTGATGGTAAAAAACTACATATCCGCGAAAATGACGTCACTTCCGGTTTCGGGCAAGTAATGGCAGACGTGCGAAAGTTCGCGCTGACGTCTGTTCCAATGTAGGAAGTGTTATGAACAGCTGACCGGATCGGCAAAGCGTGTTTCTGGAATTTTATGTTTTTGTTGCTGCAAGTGGTTTTTATGCAGTTTTTGCAAAGCTATATGTGGAAGGAAAGCGTGACCTAGGACAAGCTGATGGCATAAGATGTAAGTACAACTCCTCCGGTTTCATATGCAAAAAAAATTATTGCGCTAGCTCACGTGGTTGCAGTGCTACCAGGATTTAAAAATAGTTATGCAAAACAGAGCCCCACTCTGACCGGTTTTAAAGGGTTAAGGATATGTTCAATCGATTACAATCTATTATGTTGAAACAAAATAAAGTAGTTGTGCTTTCTCTCGAAGTGCCACCCTCTGTGAGGCTCAACGCTTAAGTTGTACCTCAGAATAGTCTACCGAGGTTACTTTGGAGTCATCCAGCTGGTCTTGAAACTAAGAGGCAGCATATTTTAAAGAAGAAAGAGCTAAAGACACTGAATGGATTTCTGTATTCCCTTGAGACAATTTACTAATCTCACTAACTGTTGCAGTCGCACTTTATCTTCCTAAGGTCTCTTAAAATCACAAAAATTCAAGTTAAATTTCTGATATAAATCTTTTGTAAGGACTTGTGGCCTTGCAACTGAGGTCCAGCAGTGTGTTGTTGAGTAAAAAAAAAGCAAGGTTCCAGTTTATCAAGAGGCAGAAATGAAGGAGCAGGAGTGCAGGAGGACAAAGAGATGATAAAAATATACATGTACAAATGTTAAATGCTACCAGGATACCCAAAGAGGTGTTTGGGATTTTGAAAGTAAAAGTAACTTATAGGTGTACTACAGTAGTATGTGGCTGGTCTCTGGTCACATACATAAACACTGTCTTGGCCCCTGTATTCAAGATGGCAAGAGAGACATGGCGGCTTGTACAAACTGGAACCTGCTTTGATGTATTTTTAAAGGACTGATTCCAAGTTTATGTGAATGCATCACTGACCTGGAAGATCGATGAGTACAGCTGTTTTTTTTCCCCAAAGTTTTATCCAAATTACTCAATCAAGTAGGCATACTGTATGTCCCAATGAGTTTTGGGTTTAAAATCAGCTTTATTATATGGCAGAAAAAGATATTTTAGAAATCACCAACTGTCAAACTCTGAACTGGCCTGTGTAAATTCTCCTTAAAACTTTAATTATTGTGAGCTTGATGTCTCATAATATGTGGTGTTACGTGTCACCGCAAATCAGCTTCAGTGAACTGGACCTCTCAACTGTGTTTGTGGTATTGTCGACTGTTTTCAAAGAATAACAATAATTAAAAGAATTAAGTTTGTGCTCTAGTTTTGGCTGATGGAGCCTCTTACTTAACACTCATTACGAGCCATGTGTCTGTGCTTTGCACCTGTGTAGTCTATGGGTGTAGCGGCCTAATCAAGCCTACTAACATTAGCCTCTCATCAAAATATGGTAACTTCTGGTGGGAGAAAACAGGATGGTATTGACCTCAAGGTTAAGGTGTGCTTGTAAAACCTACACATCAGAGGGGGGTGGTACCCTAGCTCCTTCCATCTTTTAAATATAGTCTATGGAAATTCTCAATTATTCAAGTACAGGTGGAGATGGAAAAAATAGGAAAATGCTGGAATCTCTTTGCATTCTTGCTCTTTTCTTTGTTTTCTCCCTCATGTTTTTTTATTCTCTTGACAACAGTCTTGCATGTATATCTGTCTCTCTCTGAGCACTCTCTGTATTCACACACTCGTCGTGCGTATGTCGATCAGCTGATGGTAAGTGCTTCAAGACTCTGACAACATTTCTCTGCTCTTTGTCCTACTCCATCCGTCATATATAATTTAACTTGACACTTAAAACCTGATCAGAACTAATAATAATCAGACATTTCAATAAAAAGGATGTAATTAGTGTTTTTCTAGCTCCAGGGTGAATTATGAACAAATTTCTCAAACTGAAACTCAGCCAAGTTTATTTGACCTTGAAAACAACAAGCCCAAAGCCACTTTGTAGAGACTGCAGCATATAATTGTTAACAAACCAAAAAAAGAGTGTCAATTGTGGCTTTTATTGTGAAGCTGGGAGGATGTATGGGCTAGCGTCGCTCTGTGATAGATGACACGATACCCAGCTTTCCTGATTTCGCAAATTTCTATGAAATGTGTCCTGAGTTCATGAAGGCGAGCAGATAAGAGACTGGAAGAGGTTCGCCGGCCAATAGAATTCATCCATTTCTGCCTCTTATCTGCTGATAGTGGAGGACCCTCTCTCCCCTCCTTTGCACTCCTTCCCTCCTCTCCTTTCCTTTGCTTCTTCATCACTTTCCTTTTCCGTTAGTCTCCTTTTTACTTCTTTCTTTGCTCTTCTTTCATCTTCTTCTTTTTGTCTTTTCTCTTCATTTCCTCTGTCTTGTCACAGATCGGTTCTTGTTCTCATCCTCCTTTCTCTTTTCTTGTTCTTCTTTGTCTTACTTCACACTTATATTCCACCTTAAATAAAGGTGACAGCACCTGCACAAACTTTAATTGCACATATTCACACAACTGCTAGATGTTGCTTACCTTTAAAAGTCACCAGACACATAATCAGATGGTTGCAGAAGCAACTTATTAGAAACAGAATCATCTTTATTTGGCACACAAACAAGGGATTTGACTTTGCTTCACTTTGGTCTCTGCATTAAAAAAAAAAATCTTAATTTTTTTTCTAATCAATAAAAAAATTAGCAGCATAAACTGTTTTAAAGGCTTTTAACTTGTTGTTCAAATCAGTTGAGTGCTCATAGTAAAGTCTGTCTGTGGAAACAGCTCCACTGATAGTGGGCAGAGTTTGGACACAGTTTTAAACTTTTATCCTAAATTTTTCATTATAGAAAGAAATGTGTTGGACAGCAACTGTGTGTTTTCTAACTTCACACATAACCAGAAAAACTCCACTACAAAACAGAAATGTAGAGTACAGCCACAGCAGTGGTAGCTAACTGCTGCATTTCTTCAGTGTATTTGGCAGACCTCACCCCTGATTCACTCTTTGTGTTTTACTGAAAAACAGGTTCCAACTGTTTGTCTCCAAAAACCTCAGAGACTCAGAGCTTCCGGTAAAACTGCCAGCGCTGCCGTTCGGCAGTCTGAGACACTAGATCTTCTTTAAGACACTTCAACTCTTTTTTTCTCTCTTTCTGTTTTTTTTGGGTCCCTTAAAACAACATTGATTGTTTCCCGCAATGACTTTCTGTCGCTGTGGTAATGATTATGCAGATGTGGCACAACCTTTCCGTTTGACGGGTGGTTCCCACGGGGAGAGGTGGTGACACCACAGTTGTTGCCACGCCGACAGGCATCCGACATGATCCCTCCCCTCCTCCTTGTCTGCTCCACCCGACCCCCCTCCTTGTGCTTAGTCTGGCCTTCCGGATGCTGAAGAAGGTGATGGAGGAGTGGGATGCTCTGCTTGCTCTGCTGGAGCTGCTCACATAAAACTTAAACATGTTTCCTGAAATGCTCTGTAACAACATAATGTCACAATCAAAATTACAAAAAAACAAAAAACAAACCTACTCAGTGCATTTTTAATTCTAATATTGTATCTAGTCTGTCATAATTGTCTTATTTTGTATTTTTTGTAGTTTGCAATTTAAATCATAAACCTTAAAAAAATGTCAGAGCAGGAGGGAATAAAACACGTGCCCGTGAGCATGGCATAGATCACTGTTCTAGCAAATGCTTAATGCACTCCAAGGTGTGTGTGATGATATGCTAGAAGATAAAATGTCATAATATAAGTTAAACGTAAAATCCCCTTTGGGTTTAAATCACTTAAATCAATTAAACATACAGTGTCCTTTTAACAAAATGAATAAATCAATTGCCCAGTATTACAGAATATTTTTAATGCTCTTAATTCATTGCATTGTTATGTGTTGGCATCGGGTAGTTTTTTGAAAATCACTGTGTGAAAATATTTTCCGGCAACTAGTAATTCATTACATTTTTAAATTCTACAAACTATAAAATTATCCACAAGATTTTCTATAAAGGAATTTAAAGAATATTTGGATGTATTCAGTGTGTTTATTCTTTTACACATTTTGTAAATTATGTCCACATTCAGTTCAGTTCAATTCAATTTTATTTATACAGCGCCAAATCAAAACAACAGTCACTTCATGGTGGTTTATATTGTAAGGTAGACCCTACAATAATAGATACAGAGAAAAACCCAACAATCATATGATCCCCTATGAGCAAGAACTTTGGGGACAGTGGGAAGGAAAAACTCCCTCAGGAAGAAACCTCCGGCAGAACCAGGCTCAGGGAGGGGTGGGGCCATCTGCTGCGACTGGTTGGGGTGAGAGAAGGAAGACAGGATAAAAGACATGTTGTGGAAGAGAGACAGAGAATAATAACAAGTATGATTCAATGCAGAGAGGTCTGTTAACACATAGTGAGTGAGAGAAGAAAAACTCAATGCATCATTGGAATCCCCCAGCAACCTAGGCCTATTGCAGAATAACTAAGGGAGGATTCAAGGTCACCTGATCCAGCCCTAACTATATGCTTTAGCAAAAAGGAAAGTTTTAAGCCTGATCTTAAAAGTAGAGATAGTGTCTGTCTCCCGAATCTAAACTGGAAGCTGGTTCCACAGAAGAGGGGCCTGAAAACTGAAGGCTCTGCCTCCCATTCTACTTGTAAATACTCTAGGAACAACAAGTAGGCCTGCAGAGCGAGAGCGAAGTGCTCTAATAGGGTGATATGGTACTACAAGGTCATTAAGATAAGATGGGGTCTGATTATTTAAGACCTTGTATGTGAGGAGCAGGATTTTGAATTCAATTCTGGATTTAACAGGAAGCCAATGAAGGGAAGCCAAAACAGGAGAAATATGCTCTCTCTTTCTAGTCCCTGTCAGGACTCTTGCTGCAGCATTTTGGATTAACTGAAGGATTTTCAGGGAGTTTTTAGGACATCCTAATAATAATGAATTACAGTTGTCCAGCCTGGAAGTAATAAATGCATGAACTAGACAGGATATTTCTCATTTTAAATGGCCTGCATTTTAGAGATGTTGCGCAAATGGAAGAAAGCAGTCTTACATATTTGTTTAATATGTGCGTTGAAGGACATATCCTGGTCAAAAATGTAATGGTATCAATCCTCAAAGTTTAAAATTTCAATTTCTCTGTATTTCTCATGATTGGATATTTTCAGTATATTTTAGGCTTTCATGTTCAAATGTTTGTAAATTCTTTATTATACGGACAGTAAGGATAGATATTCTCTAAAAGTCAGTGTTAAATATATATGATTTTTTATTCTGTTTTCCAAAAAGAAAAACATCCTAGCAATAGCAGATTCTAAAGATTAAGTAGGAAAAATTTGAATTTTTAAATTTAACTTTACATGTCGTGAACGCAGTATGTCAAACTAAGCAATATTTATCAGGCAGATTTGTTAACCATGGTGACATTTTAAGTGTGTTGTATTCTTAAATAGAAACGATTAATCTCTTTTTAGCTTTTTTTCCATGAGGTGTTGCTTTCAAACATGTGTGACATGTCATAAAAACAGATCTGCTAAATGAAACATTTTGACATAGTAGATGTAATTGGACTGTGACAGAGTAAAACCTCCTCTTATGTCTCCTGGCTGCTCTTCTCTCCTCCAATGACAACCCTGCACTGATTTATTCTCTCTGATGATTGGCCGTCTGCCGTCACCTTGACAGCAAGCCTTCTTCATTATAACTCCACTTTTCCTCTCCTCTTCTTCAAATCATTTTTCCTTTCATATTAAGTTTTTTTTCCCTCCCTGTGCTCTGCCAGTGGATTTTATTTGACAGGAAATATTCCAGGCGATGCGGTGTGGTTGTAGATCTCGGGCCGTGGCAGAACGTATCGATCGGGCTGATTTGCATACATAAATCTATTGGCTATCTGACACTTGCCAATATTCTGGGCAGCGGGGAGCAGTGGTGCTGAGTCGGCCAGGTCACATTATCATTGGTGATGGAGCTTTGATGAAGTGTGACAGCGCTGCACAGCTGCTGACTGACTGGCTGAGAGACTGCACTGTAAAAAAATTCATGTTAGCTTTAACAGCAGCTTAGTGCTTTTTAACAGTGAGTCTGTCAGACTATATTGACATATTTTTATTCAACACCTTGAACAAAAAGTAGGGTATATTTCCCTGAACACCCCCAGGTTATTTTAATTTGTTAAGTTAAAAAGTTAATATGCGTGTGATAAAATAATTTTGTTAACTGAAATAATACGAAAACTAGAAAATGAGAAACTTGAAATGAGCAGACCCACTTTGGATACATAACTGTAACTACACTAAACAAACAAACAAATTAAAACTCAAAATAAAATGAAAATAAAAACTAATTAGAACATTGTAGTAACTGTGACTTTGTAAATTGTAAACGGTTATGTAGGAGTTTAGGAGTTAGAAAATTAGTGGCATCATCATTTTTGGATTTAGACTGAAATTTTGAAACATTTGGAAGCTTTTTACATAAGACTTGAAATTAGCATCAGACATCATAAAATCAAGGGTGAAGTAAGGCCCAGGTAATTAATTAAGATTATTATCTTAATTAAGAGATCTTTCGGCAGCTGTACAGTAAATGTGACTCCCTGTAGAGATACACTTAGTTTAGTTAAATTCATTTCAAATCAATTTATATGGTTCCACCTAATAACAATAGTCACCTCAAGGTACTTTATGTTCTAAGGTAAAGACCCAAGAAAGAAACCCCAATGATCACATGACTCCCTATAATCAAGCAAAAGTGGGAAGGAAAAACTCCCTTTTAAGAAAATAAAACTCAGAACTAAGTTTAGGGAGGTGACTGGTTTGACTGGTTGGGGGTGAAGGGAAACAGAAGAGACTTGACATGTAGTGGATGAAGCTGGAGGCTGGATTGAAATGGGGTCTTTGTCTTCTATACAGTCTGACTTCTTACTGTCCCCTGCTGTCCATTAGAAGGAATGCAGCTTCAAGGTTTTTCTCCATTGGCTGAACATTTTAGACCCAGAAGCCACTGCCATCTTTTCTTTACAGTCTATAGGCAATATTCACTCTTACAGCTTTACACAGTGGGCTTTTGAGTGGGATCAGCAGTAGGAATGACACTTTGTTAGTATTTTAAAATACAAAACACTAGTTTTAAGTTTGTTTCCCACCTATCATGGTCTAATATACCTGCCGTTTGTTAGATCAGGTTTGGTTAAAACATATATTACTCAATTGTCATTTTTATTTAGTTGCACTGTCCAGTAAATAAGGAATCCATTGCACTCCGTTGCAGTTGGTGATACTGACTAGGTAATTGTCAACTTTTGACTTGGACCTTTAAACAAGTAAACATAATTAATGCATTTAATTGATAAATGTCCACCTGTCCTTTTGAATAACTTCCTGTCTGGACTTTGTTTCATCACTTTTTGTTCTGGCTCTCAAGTGTCCTCTTTTAAAATCAGTGATCAATAAAATTTGGAAAACATTTGATATTTTTAACTGGCAGAAGCTGTTGTGTTACTGTTTTGGGCAGGGAGCCCAGAAGCACCATCCTGTCTCAGACAAATTGGACTGTCCACGCAAGAAAAAACACACGTCTTCAGCTTACACAGTGCTGCAAACAGTATTAAGTGTAAGCACATCTGTCTGCTCATATATCAAAAGCAGAAATAGATGACAAAGCTGGGACTTTGTTGTCATCCATGAATGTCTTGGGTTGCTGATTATTATCAGGCAATAATCTGCATTTTCAAGTTCAAAAAGATGATGTTCAACAAAGAACTGAAAACACTGGCATACGTGACCAAATGAATGTGGTCAGCACTGCAAGCCTAATCTGAAGCCTTCAGGAAGTGCTACACCACCCATGCAAGAGACTCTCTGGGGTTGAAATCATCTTCTTAAAACTTGTTGAAACCTGGTTTATTTAGTTAATTTAGTGGAGATCTGGGCTTTGAGATTAATCACCAAACACAGCAGTCATTTCAAAACTTTAAACATCTGTAAACCCATAAAAAAAATATGAATAGTGTTGTCAGAATTTCAAAATTTTGATTTTGTGTGCAATATGTGAGGAGGTTTATACGTTTAGGCATCATTTTCTTTATATTAGTGTCTGTGTCTTTCTTTGCATATGTGCACACACACACACACACACACTGTGTGTGTGTGTGTGTGTGTGAGCGACAACTGGAGTAGCATCTAGTTTCTTTGTTTCTGTCGAAGGAAAAGGTCAAAGCGGCAGAGAGAATTAATTGAAGAGTGAGAGAGCACAGCTGGCTCTGTCAGTCCAGCCATTCCTCTGTGTGTGTGTGTGTGTGTGTGCGCGTGCGCGTGTGCGCATGTGTGTGTCTCTGTATACGGGGTTTTCATATGCTGTTCTGTTTTGTGCATTTTTGTTCTCTTTTTTTTTCTTATTGGTTCATGAGAGCAAAATCCGATTATCAAATTTAAGAATTAATTAACTGTTTGTTTTTTCATTTACTTCAGCTACCTATACTGCACCTGCCTATAAATGCAGGTACTCACTTCACACTGAAGCACTCTTTCATCTGAAGGGATACCCTCTCACCATATTTGTTATAGTTTTGTACCAATCTTGGCTCTGGAAGCACAGACGTTATCCTGTGTAACCCTATGTCATATCTTTTATTTTCACTTATAAAAATGCTATATAATATAAATAGTATGAATACTGTATACATACATATGTGTGCCATTACTAACAAAGCATATATATAATCCTGCACAAAACCCACTGTGCGAGTTAACAGATTTATCAGCATCATGGGTCCATCGGACTATCATTGTGGTTTTTCTATTCCATTAAATGTGTTTCCCACATCCTTTTTCATGGTGTGTATTCTTTCAGCTGCAACCCAGGTGGTGTTAAACAGCCTGAGAAGAAGTAAAGAACAAAAAGCTTATTTCCAAAAGTGATATTGGCTAAATCAAAATTGACTTAGGTGCTCTGTTTTGGGATTATTTGAAGGCTTAAAGAACAATAACATTACTTATAATTGCTCGAAGCCAACGGGAATAATTTTGCTTCAAAGAATCTGTACTTCTTATTCATGTTAATCAAGGAAAGACAAAAACCTCTGACAATGTTTAAAGCTTTAGACCTTGTTAATGCCTCTCTTTCTCTGCTCTTTGTCCTCCAGCTCATCCTGGAGCCAGTTCTAGAAAAACTGGTGTAACATTTCCCCTCAGGGTCTCTTATCGTTTGGCTTTGCCTGGTAGACTACCAACAGCAGGTGCTTAAACCACCTCAAACACTCAGTACACACAATACCTACATTTTTATTAATTGCCTTTATTTCAAATAACACCAAAAGTGTAACGCTTACTCAGACTCTGCTGCTGTCATCTGCATTTTTCAGTGTTTCAGTGTTTTAGCTCTTCCCTTCCAACTTTCAGACATATGTGTGTGTACTTTTTTCTTTTGCAGTATTTTCTGTCTACTAGCATGCTTGCGCTTATATGTGTGTGCGCTCTTGACTGTATGTATACATCTGAGTGTGTTTGTGTGTGTGCTCCCTCATTACCTGGCACTGCTCCTGGTGTTCTCGTTGTGGGAACGCACTGTGACAACCTGCTACTTTCGTATGCAGGAGACCAGCACTGATGACGGGGTCGAGTTAATAGCTCTTCTGTGGCAAAGCTCTGATCCTTCAACGCCCCCGCACGCATCCCCGCCACAACTCCCCCTCCGCACCGTGATACAAACACCGAGTGGCACAATTTAATGAAGTTCTGTTCTTTAAAGCAAGTGGTGGTTTGCAGGGATGGAGGGATGGAAGGGAGGTATGAGAAGCCCTCTGGTCCTTCAGCTCATCTGTTTCTTTGAATAGTTTCCACGAATCAATCGATGCGCCGGTTTTCTCCTGGCCTTTCAGTGCTGTCACCCGTCATTGAGGGATGCAAATTCATGTCAGAAACTGGCCTGACACTTTTCCTGTCGGGCCCCGCCACTTGAAAACGCCGCAGCTCAGCAATAAACGGGGTGAAGGCCTCATTTCTCAGAAGGCCGACAGAGAGAGAGATGGAGAGGGAGACCTTTTCCATCAAAGTTTTCTCCCTCCGTCCTGACAAGATGAGGATGTGAAAGGACACTTGGTAAAGTTCATCTCTTTCTACACAGAGAAGCACCAAAGTCAGAAAAAAGGTTTAAGTTCTGACTGTTAAGATGGTGAAAGGAGAAATAAACCCACTCCACGAACAATATAAAACACCGCTAACAAAAGTCACACAGAAAACTACATATGCAAGTCCCACAAAAGCGTGTGCTCTTACATTTTCCTCAGGTTCATATTTACCTCATAAGAAAAATATGTGTTAAGCCAAGAAAATGACACTGATCACCCGAACCTAAAGACGCAGGTAATGTTTGACAAGGCAAATAAATATTAATTGAATTTATTTAGGCAAGTTACTCTAGAGCCACAACATTTTACAATCAATTCAAAAAGCAAAGGACCCGTCAGATCGGCTGCCTGTAAGCCTCACTTTCACTATGCTGCCATAAAAACAGGGACAGGAAACCATTTTTTTTTCACCAGGTAGGTGAAGTGGAGCCGAAGAACTTGAGTAACTAAGTAAATTTACCAATCACAAAAATGGCCAGCAGGGGGCAACACCTCTGACTGCAAAAGAAGTCTGATTAGTTAGAAGTCTGCAGTGTTGGGAAGGTTACTTTTAAAATGTATTCCATTACAGATTACAGAATACATGCCCCAAAATGTATTCTGTAACGTATTCCGTTACGTTACTCAATGAGAGTAACGTATTCTGAATACTTTGGATTACTTAACATATTATCATGCTGTTTACAACTACATGAATGTACTATTGCTGTTATTTATTACTGTTACTGAAGGTCAACAACAACAACAACAACAACAAAAAGGCGCTCTCTCACCCAGGAAACACGCAGAGAGAGAGAGCGTCACCCTGTAACCATGGCAACCGTAACGCTGCCGCCTGGAACAACAGAACATAGCTGTCAAACAAAACCCAAACAGTCCTGACCCGCCACAATATGAACCAGGGAAATACCGCCGTGTAATCCATTTTTTTCAACAAAGTAACTGTATTCTAAATACCACCTTTTTAAACGGTATCTGTAATGGAATACAGTTACTCATATCTTGTATTTGAAATACGTAATGGTGGTACATGTATTCCCCCCCCCCCCCCCCCCCAAAAAAAAAAGACAAACAAGACAAACCGTGGCTACGTCCATCTTTTGTATACAGTCTACAACGTGGGTACATTGTGGCTGTTGTTTTGTTAGAGCGAGCAGCAGGCAGGACACGTAACAATAGTATAATTACCTTTGCTGTCCTCAAATAAACCCGTCTGCTCTTGCTCAGGTTGTACTAGAAAGGTTAAAGGCTGTCAAAAATCAGACCCAAGAGAATCAGAACTAAGCATTATCACAGATGATCTTTGTTTGCCAGTAACTAGTTTTAATTTGGGGCTTCTGCACGTACCATTGTCTGTCAGATATTTCTGAAGATAAAGGAATCTGAAAAAAAAGCAAGAGAAAGACCTTTTCTACAAAGTTTGTTCGGTGTATCCTGACGGAATGTGAATGGGGAAAGAACCCTCGGTAAAGTTCACCCCCGCCTGCTAGAGCATAAAACTGAGAAACCGCAAATTAGGAAAAAAGCAAAAAGAGCAAAGAGAGAGAAAATAGTAACAAAGACCTCATAATCCAGGTGCTGAAGCCTGTCCCAGCTTCCATAGGGTCAGAGGTGGGATACACCTTGGACAGGTCACCGGCCTGATGCTGGGCTAACATCATTTTATCCACTTGAACATTGCATCTTCATCTCTTCTCTCTTTCATTCTGTCCCTTCTTCAACTTTTCTCATCTTCTCTTTTTATGTCCTCTCATTCCCCAGGCATCGTTATATTTTCCCCTTCCTCCTCTACTTTAGCCTTCTTCCTCTTCTAGTCTGTCATCTTACACCTTCTCTTATTTCCTCCTGTCAGCTCTAAACTTTTTCTTTAACTCAGTACCTCATTCTGTGTCTCTGGTTTCTCCTCTTCCTCTTTTCTCCTTATCTCTTTCTCTCCACTTCTTTCTCATCACCTTCTGTTCTTCCACCTCAAAACATTCTCTCCTCTTTTCTTCTTCCATATCCTCTGGTATGACCTTGTCTCCCTTCTCCTTTTCCTCTCTACCCTCTTCCTTGTCTCCTTTTCTTTTCCTTCGTTGATGCTTCATTTGCTTCTTCATTGTTTTCCCATTTGTCGTTCCTTTTGTTCGTCACTTGCAAACTTTTTCTTTCTCCCCTAACTCATCCTTTTCTTTCCTTCATCTCCTCTCCACTTTACTTTTTCCTATCACCTTCCCTCTCATTACTTCTTCCATTTCTTTTTTTTTTCCTGTTCACCTTCCCGTCCCTCCCTTCGGCTTATTAAGATTTCAAAGATACAAATGGCGGCGGGCTGATTGCTTTCAGGGAATCTGCCTTTAATAATTACAGGTGGAGAGGCTCGGGGTAACGTTGGCGAGGCAGAGACTAATGGAAAACTAGATTTTTTCACTGAATTAGAGAGCGGGGGGATGGGGGATCCATATATTGACAAGCCATCAGCGGGGCACAGATCAAGAGAAGTGCTTCAGACTTGTCGGAGAGTCGAAGGCAAACTGCATGGCTCTGATGCTCCGTGGCATCTCTGTATGCTTCCTGCTGCTGCTACCAGCCTGTGAGGAAGATCCAACCCGCCTTCATCTTCTGAGCTGCTCTGTGGAGGGAGGAGGAGGAGCAGAGTTAACCTTTTTTATTCTGATGACTCCCTCCTCTTCTCATCAAGGGCCCAAATCAAAATGTAAATGCTGGAGCCTCTGAGGGACGCGGGGCGCCGGGATCTGCTCGTATTGATTATAAGTGAGTCAGAGTCGCTCTGCTCAACAACCAAATGTGTTTTCCCCTGACGCTCTGTGACAGGTATTACCCAGTGTTCAGCTGGCCTTAGGCTCTGTTGCTAATGACATTTCTGATTTCAGAGCCAACACGCACACGCAGGCATCAAAGTCAAGGATTACAGTGATTTTTACTTCAAAATGAAGATGTTTTTTTAATTAAAATGAACAGAATAGACTCTATGAATCTTTTCAAACTGACCCGCTATCTTTATTTTGTGTTTTGAGCCAAATGCTGCTGTAATCACTCAGTTCCTGACAGTTTATTTCTACTCTGCGCGACATCTTAGAGCGAGCGTATTCTTAATATGGTCATAATGAGCACTGATTATAATTTCCACATATCCAAGTCCGATAAGGTTCACTGTGGGTGTAGGTGACACAAATTTTATCAGGACCTGTGCAGATGTCTATGTGCGTGCCCGTTTTTGTGCTCATGCAGAGTCGTCAGAGGAGAATTTACATTATTCACCATCTAAGCATCCACCTAAGGCAGCAGATCTCAAGCAGACTTTAAAGAAGTATAATGAGAAGGACTGCTCAGCCATCCGGTCTCCAGCTACCTGTATCCATGTCCACAATGAACTACAATCAAGACTTCAGGCACAGAGCTCTAGTTGTGAGCACAGAAGTCCCAACTACCTGCTGTTCCAACCTGTTGTTTATGAGGGGCTGACAAAGAAGTTTGGATGCTGTGTACAATGTCTGATAAAGTCTCATAAAGCCACATTTTATTCAGAATAGAACGTAGAAAACATATCAAACGTTTAAAATGAGACGTACATTTCATGAAAAATATCTCATTTTGACAGCAACACTTCTTAAAAATGTTGTTATAGGGGAAATAAAGTTGGAAACGTAAGAAACAGCTGGAGGAACATTTAGGAAGCAATTCAGCTAACTGGCAACAGGTCAGTATTATGATTGGTTATAAAAACGAATGACGTAAAGGGACACAGTATCTTAGACGTGCAGATGGGCAGAGGTTCACCAATCTCGAACTGCAAAGACTTTAGAAGTCTTAACATATACAGTACATGGAAATTAGTGCATGGTCTCAGGAAAACTTCCAGAAATGACTGTCTGTAAACACAGTTTGCTGTGTTGTCCCCAAACGCAGCTTGAAACTACTGTGCAAAAAAGAAGCCATATGTAAACATCACCCTCTCTGAGCCAAAGCTAATTTAAATTGGACTGAGGCAAAGTGGAAAACTGTTCTGTGTTCGTACAAATAAAAATTTGAAACTCAGCTTAGAAAGCATCAACGAAGAAGACTTTGGACTGTTAAACAGCTAGAATCTTATATTAGGTAAGAATGGGATGACATTCCAGCCCCAGAGGTCCACCAGCTGGTCTCCTCAGCTCCCAGAAGTTTATGGACTGTTGTTAAAAGAAGACGGGGTGCTATAAACTCATGTTCTTCTTAAAAAGGTAAATTTTGTCATTTTAAACATTTGATGTCTCCTCTATGTTATATTGTGAATAAGATTTGGATTTCTGGCATCTTTAAATCATTGAATTCTTTTTTTAATGAATATTTGGCACAGTGTCCCAACTTTTTGGAGTTGGGGTTGTAACTGACTTAAAGGGAAAATAACAAAAACAGCTTTTTTCAGATAAAGGATGGACTGTGGGAGTGCACCAAGACACTGTAAAAGATAAAAAGTAACTTTTTGAACTCTGAATCATGCAAAGGCACTCTACTAGAGTCCATGAATACCACTGTGGGACAGGAAACAATGCGTATAAGTCACCTTTAACACCCAGGCCACGTCGGGCCACTTAAATGTGTACATATTGTAGTAATTTTATGTCTGCTCGTAGAACAGAGCCATCACAAAGTTTGCACTGCTACCCTTAGCCTTCCATTTTTCTGTATGGTGGCAGGTTAAAATCAGATCTGATCTGATCTACTCATGATGTATGAAGCATATGTTAATTACAGGACAGATCGAGTGGTGCCCTGAATTTGCTTAATAAAGCATTAAGCTTTAATGATTCATTTATGCAGAGACATTGGCTTTAAACTTAATTTTAGGTGCCTGCATCATCAATGTTTTTCTTAGGACTGAGATGCTCTGTGTGTCTCCTAGAATCCACTGTAGCCTCAGTGAAAGCCTTCAGCCTCCATTAAAGTTGAGTTTGCAGAGCAGCAGGCAGCGTGACCTCCTCAGGAGTTCATATGTTTGACCAAAAACATTGATGTTAAAGCTCAACTTTGATGCTGTCTGGGGGATTTTTGGTTTTCTGTCACCTGAACGGATATTAAATTTTCACGCTTGGCGTCGTACAGTAAACACACCACATGCAGTACTCGGAGTTTGTGTATTTTAAAAAAGTCTATGTGAGGTCATTTTGTAGTCTGTGTGTTTGTGTGTGTGTGGAGGAGGAGGGGTGTTTCCTGCCAAAACTGGTGATTTCTTCTCTATTTTTTTTTGTGGGGTGGCATGATGTGTTGTGCTGTGAGCACTGTGTGCTGTGGCAAGCCAATGCAGCTGACTGATCCATCCATCATCAGCTCGTAGTCTCTCTGCTGCGCGCTCCTCAAACTCGGTTTTTGTTTGGAAACCATCCATCATATTCTTGAGCATGACACTCTGGCAAAAATACATCCCGGTCATGACTGCGTGCGTGTGTTTTTACTGGTATGTGCTCATGTATTTCTGCTTTGGATGAAAAAAGAAAAACCTGGTTGTAATATTGTACTTGGACATTTTTACACGGCTGAATCCATCAGGAGAGTAAAGAAAGATTTTTTGGTCATTGCAATTATGATGAAGAAGCTGCTGTTAGGACTTAAGGTTTAAAGTAAATATAATCTATAAATGGAGACGGGGAGGCAAGGTGTCAGCAACTTTGTCCCGCATTGCCAAAATATGCATTAAACAAAGAATTTAGAGGTATTCGTCATCAGGCAGAATATTAACAGTGATTCTTTAACTGCCCCCCTCCCCCTCCCCCCAGCATACCTCTCTGAGTAATGATCTATTTAAAGAGTTTTCATGGAATCAGCCCTCTGTGATAACAAGAGCTAGTGTTACTCTGAAAACAGCTTTAAACTCAAAGTTTAAGCTGCTTAGAAAAACTGAACTTGAAGTTCTTGAAGTTTTCAAAACAATGATTTAAAAATAATAATATGGTCTTTAGCTGACCCGCGCAGAAGACATCAACATGTTAGGGAGGATTCACGTGTATCCATTTCAAGCTTAAGTGGTCTCGGCTCTCAGTTGCTGTGAGTGATGTGATGCTAAATATTGCTACAGCAAGTAGTGGATTTGTTGACTTGCTTCTGAAAAGTTGAGAAATTGTATTCAGTAAGAAAGGTCCAACATTACCTCTAGTCAATAAAATCACATTATGGGTATATCCTGAAACTGTGAAGTTAATGTACAGATGTTGTTTAGTGTTGAAAGGATGAAGAAGTTGATAATTACTAAAAGTTTGTTTTTAGCAACAGGAGGCTAGCTTGGTTCACGTTAGCTGCTAAACTCTCTGTTAGCTTACTCATCTCTTATCGATTGCTGTTGCTATGACAACTATGCCAGCAACAATAGACAACCAAATGTCAGCAGCGGTGTTGTGGTCATTACTCAAGAAGAGTAACGTATTACAAAGAGTACGTTACTTAATTACTCGCCGAAGAAAGTAATTTGTTACACTACTTGTTACATTAATTTATCGTACTCTGTAAAATTACCCGAAATACACTGTCACATAATTACCAGTAAACAATATAAACTTGTTTATATTTTCCCACAAACCAAAACAAATCAACATCCTAATGAGGACACACATGAGATCTTTCTATTGGTTTTGAAAAGCAAGCATGTCTGATGTTTTTTTTCTTTCTATCTGCACAGATAACAGATAAAGTTCTTCTATTAGCTGCAAAGAATACAGAATCTAGCACAGTAATTACAGTAATTAAAGTAAAAGTATTTACTGAAAAATGTAATGTGATGTCGAGGGACCCCCTTATAATAGTGGCAGTGGAGCTTCCATGACTGGTCATGCTAAAGGGTGCTTTGCATAGTGAGATACAGAGTGAGGATTGAAAGATCCTGCCTTCAAACACTGGGTTTGAAACACTTTTCTGTCAGACTGTGAACAAGTTTCATTATTTTCTGAAACTGGTTATTTTAACAGGGAGTGTATGAGGACTGACTCATTTAAAATAAAACCAAAAGTTTGAAAGAAAGAGTTTTGATGTCTTTACATCCAACAGTTTAGCTTCCAAAGTAAAGAACCTTTGTTGTGCAGTTGGTCTATAAGAATGAATTAAACAGTTTGAATTGTGAGGTTTTTTAAGTGATGTATAATTCAGAGGGTCAGGATGCTTTGTGCTGGTGTCCAGGGTTAAACTAACACCAGAATGTAAACGTTTAACTTGGGAGCTCGAACAAGCTTGTTCCAGCTCTGTGCTCCTCAGTCTCTATTTTAAACTCTAACACTAATAATTTTACAAAAACATTATAATTAGTGTGCTTTAATCCAGATCCTTTGAGACAATACTATAAAGTTTTGTCTCAACTACACATACAACTGAAGCCGAGAAGAAAGCTCAAAGAAATGGAGCAGAAATTCTGATGCTACAATTAGTTTTTTACCTCGAGACAGGTCAGACCTCTTTATCTAGGTCTCTTTCTTTCTCACTATAATGTTGGCCTGTTTCTAGTACATCTGTGGACTCAAAGCTACAAATGACGTGATTATGATATATCATGTAACAGAGAAAGTCTCTTTGTTTCTGCCGTAAAAGAAAGAAATCAATACCAGGGCAGTGCGGAGCCTTCAGGGGCCGCGGCGTCTCCCCTGGACTGACCAGGTAAGGGTTAGGCCCAGCCGGAGGTTTGGCGGGCTCAGAAATGCTGATTCTACATTTAGCTTGACAGTGATGCATGCCTCAGCCTCAGCGTCCGGTTAGCCCGGTACCTGAGGGTCCGGCCGAGGAAGATCAGCTGCAGACCAGGACGGGGTTAAGGATGGGGGGTGGCAGAGGAGCAGAAGGGGAGGCCAGAAACTCTTATTTTTAGAAGCAGCAAAGTCTGGGAGGGAGGAAAGATGGAGGAGATGGTGGGAGTATTTTTTATAGGGGTGGGGGACAAGGGAATTGGAGAGAGAGAAAAAAAACAGTGTTAGAAACAAGATGTTTTAAGAGCAGTCAAAGTCTGCAAGAGCGAATAACCCCCAAAAATACACATTATAAAATTAACCCATTTGGTGGTTTTACCTCTTTACTCACTTTAATTATGGGGTTTTGGTGATTATTATCACTAATCATTATTCTTTTTACACTTCTAGATTATTTTCCATCTTAAGTCTATCTTTAACAAAGAGTTTGTCTAATTCCATTCAGTGCTTTGCAGTTTTTCTCCATTTTTACTTTTACTTTGTGGGATAGCTGTCATTCAGGAGGCAGAGCAGGTCATCTACTAATTGGAAAGTTGATGGTTCAGTCCCTGGCTGCTCCAGGCTGCGTGCCAAAGTATGCTAAGATACTGAACTGAAATTTACTCTTGAATTTTTCCTGAGAGTTTAAATGTGTGCAAATGTTTATTTTTAAAAGTGTTTGGGTGAATAAATCATGAAGCAGTTTGAAGCAGAGTAGAAAAAAACAGTCTATTCTCTTTTTGTCACTAGAATTCCCATCATACAGTACCGTATTTAAATCAGATGAATTTGGGCACTAAAAAACAAAATAACAAATTGATGAATTTATTTGATCCTTTTAAATTAAGAAAACCAGAATCGAAATCAAAATTCTGAAATAATAATTATTCCCAGTGAAGCATTGCTTCCAGAGAGAAGATGCAGATTGTTTTGTTTCATCAGTTTTCTTCCCTCCTGCAGGGGTCACAGGTTTTAGCAGTCTGAAAGAACAAAATCTTACAATTTTCTGTTGGGGAAGTTTGAGTCTTCATCGATGCTCCCCCTTCACTACTCCACTGAATACTCTACACACGCACACTAGCCTTCTTGGCTTTGATGTTGACCTTTGACCCCATCTTCTCAGTAGAGCATGTCGAGGGTCATCATCAGAGTGGTGTAAGGCCTGTGGGAGGCGTCCAGTACATGCTGCTCATGCTCACTAGATATTGGATAGATACAACTGATGACAATGCGTTACATTGTCATTATTCTATTTTCTGAATTTCAGTGACTGTGTTTTATTTTATTTTAGAGTTAATATTTTAACCAGTATTTTATGCTTTCATTTCTACAAAGTAAAACCACAAAAACAAAAAACAAACAAATTTAAAAATACTGTTTGTAAAGTAGTTTTATTAAAGCAGAAATTAATATCTAGTGTTTTTCCATTTTGTTAAGGAACGATAACAAATCACTTTGGAAGGTTGGACAATTGCTACCTGGATTTTGAAGCATGTCAATGAAATTTTTGGGAATATTTCAATATTCCAATCCCTTCTCCCGAGATATTACATTCTGCAATTTCATCATCTTCATTTCATCATCTTCATCTCGACAGCTTGAGATCAACTAACAGTAAAATGCAAGTGATAAATCCTACAAGGTCATTTTTTTGTGGGGGAAGGCCTTGACACTTGGGTCTCGCTCGGGTCACTTTGATTTTGACCTCCAAATGAAGTTATTTAGATAAACTGGGGGAAAAAAATTTGCTCTGTCAGACTCTGAGTGATGGCTCCATGTTTCTGCTGTTATCTGGGTGAGTCCGCTTTATTATTTCTGATCAAAATGATGAGTGTAACACCAGCTACCTCAAACCAAAATAAGCTATGGTGTTTCTATCAATTACTTTATATTTTTCTTGATACAAAGCCAGATATATTTTAAAATTGTATCCTTTTATTACTTTCCTATTATTTATTAATTATGATTAAAACAAAGTAAAACACTGAAAATGGAATTTGAATATAAAAAAAGATGAGACCGATGCGTTTTAATGAACAATGCAGTTTAAAGAAAATAACAAGAAACAACAAAGAGCAGAAATTGTTAAGGAGGCTAAAACGCTGGCAGACGGTGCAGCTGGCTGAAAGTTAAAAATAAGGCGGCGGTTCAAACAGCGAGTGTGTAAATCCTCACACAGGATGGATGTAGCTGTCGTTATTGCTGTTGTTGTTGTTGTGTCCACCATTCCTTACAGAGACAATGGTGTTAATGAGCCTCACACATCAACCACAGCACACTCCATCCTCTGTGTGTGCTTGTGTGTGTGCTTGTTTGTGTAAATGTGTGTGTTGGTCAGGAGCTGTATATCTCAGCGTGAAGGGTTGCTTTAGCTGATATTTGTCGTGAATTGTCTTTTCAAGTAGCTCAGACAGAAAAACTAATCCTCACTGACTCAGACAGGATGGATGACTAACAGCACAGAAAGGAGCTAACAAGTGAGTTTCAAAATAAGGACAAACATGCAGAAAAAAATCGTAAACGTGCAAACAAAAATCATAAAATCATAAATCATAAAATGACCAAAAACAGATATGAAATGACTGCAAAAACACCCAAAAGGGAAGAAAACCCCCACAAATATTCTCCACAACCACTAAAAGACAAAAATGTATAAATGAAAATTAATTGGAAGAAACATAAGGCACACTGAAAAGCATGCACAATGACGACAAACTGACACAATGGCCCCAAAGATACACAAAAACACTGCTGAAATAAAATAATACCAGTGATCTTTACTGAGATGCAAGATGATCTCAGTGAGTCATGGCAGAAACAAACTGACAACAACAAAAACACAAACTTTCCAAAAATAAGATTCAAAATCATAACAGATGAAAAAATGCTTTGAAGGGACAAACATTGAAAAATAAAGAACACTGACTGATTATACAGTGACAAAAGCCTCAAAACTGCTGAAAAATGAAATGAAATGACTACAAAGAGAGGTACATTGACTGAAAAGCAACACAAACACAGAGAGTCAGACCAACAAAATAAAAATGAAAATGACCGGTGAATGACAATAAATTCTTATAAAGAGATGACAAAAGCTGATAAACAGCTTCAAAACCCCCCCACACAAACCCAAATATAAAGTACACTGACTGCAAATACTAAAATAAGAACCAATAGATGCAAAACAAACACCAAAAAAGGCAATAACAAGACACGAAATGACCATAATTCTCCAGATAATGATAAGAAACACACCAAATGACCAGAAAAAGTGACATATATACATGGGAAATGACCACAGAGGGGTGGGATATGACCAAAAAAAGAAAGACAACAATGGGGAAATTTGCCATGGTGACAAAAGTCATAATAATAACAAGCAGTAGGGCACAAATACTCCACACAGCAAGGCTGCTTTTAATTTGGAGGGACAGATCAGTGTGTTTTGGGTTTGTTTTTGTTTTTTTAAAGTTTTTAAAATTAATTCTAAAACTACAAGATTTTTAAGATATTGTCCTCTGACAAGATTTTATTAACAAATAACAAAATAAAATACAAATCACATTTTTTTAAACATAGCAACAGATTCTAGAGTCAGACTATATAAAGTGATAAATAGATGTTTTCACAGCTGGTCTGAAAGCAGAATGACTCTCAGGCAGGTATTGGTGCTGCAGGTGGGCGGGGCACTGTGGTGCGTTCGCTGTCTGTCAGTGGCCGGATGTGGCAGAAATTCTCTGGTGGAGAGTCAGGCTCAGGTTTGCCATCTGTCAGCTCTGATGGGCCGGCTATCGATCCAGCTAAGGGGTCACACCAGGATCCTGACCCCCCCACGTCAATGTCTGACACACACACACACACACGCACAGGGGAAGGTTCAGGTATGTGACAGTAATGTGACAGTCATTTTCCCAGTGTGATGGCTGTCGACGTCAGCCTGCTGGGCAGTGACACAGCCATCGCTCCTAACCTTTTTGTCCTCCATGCTGACCTGGATCAAATCCCAACTATCTCCATTAGTAAATGGATGACATGTTGGGAGACTGTGTGTGTGTGCGTGTGTGTGTGTGTGTGTGTGTGTGTGTGTCTGTGAAGAATGTGGATAACGTCTAATGGGGCTCTTTTAAAGAACTGTAAAGTTAGACCAATAGCTGCTGAAGGACATCACTTCAATTTGCAAAGAAGGGTCACCCTCACTGACAAAAAAAGCCTTGTTTTTTGTTTTTCCATGAAATGTTGACTTTATATTCTATGTTTTTTGTGACTTTGTGACTACAAAAAGTAGTAGAATGAAAATGACTAGCTTTATTAACAACACCTTTTCTCCTAGCCCACATCATTCATTCTGCCCCATCAGAAGGCAGAAGTTTGAAGTTAGCAGAGGTAAATGTGGGAAACCCCAGAGGTAGATTCAACAAATTATCATTACTCATTTGGAAGTTGCATATATATGCATATAACACATAAATACTAAATGTAAAAAATGCGAACATATTTTTCTACCTTAACAGATAAAGATAAGTCCATGCCAACTGGTGAGGCGCATGCAGAATGTCCATAACACAGATTTTGTTCATAACTTTTATGGACAGTTGAGTTCACCGGCTTCAGAATCTCATCTCACTTGTTTCACTTAGCGATGACCTCAAACTCTCACAGTTTGCAGCCAAATGCAAAGGGGCTTAGCTGAGAATTAGCACCTCCAGATCTGAGGCTGTGGTTCTCTGCTGGAAAAGGCTGGAGTGCCCTTCCCTGGTTAGGGAGGACTTTCTGCTAGTGGAGGAATTTAAATATCTCAGGGTCTTGTCCACAGCTAGGGGAAGAATGGACTGGGAGATTGGCATACGACATGGTAGAGGATCTGTAGTGACATGGAGGTCTTCAGGTCAGAAGTTAGTGTTGGTCTCACATACTAGGTTCAAAACACGTGGGGATCGGGCTTTTCAGGCACTGGCACCAAGGCTGTGGAACTGTCTTCTGTTGTCTTTACGCTGTCTAGACTCCATTGACTCTTTTAAAAAGCAGCTGAAGACATTTCTGTACAAACAAGCTTTTAATTAATTTTCTCATTGTTTTATATTATTATTTATATCTCTTTTTATTGTGTCTATCTGTGAAAAGTGCTATATAAATACATTTTACTTATTTACTTACTTACTTACTTACATGGAATCTGTTGATTTACTGGGCCATACCTTTACCCATGGTCACGAGCTGTGGGTAGGAGCAAAAGAATGTACGGTGGCCCCTAGAAACAAAGCACCTACAAACTCCAAAACACAACGAAAGTGCTCCAGGACGCTAGGGGCAGTGTTGAGCTTCTCTGTGGGCAAAGCACACTGACTGTGAGCTTAGGTCAGATTAGACTGCACCATAAGCCAAGCGTTTATAGTAATTAAAAACAAATCAAACAAACAACACTTTGCAAATTACCTTTCTTATAAAGTGTGGTTGTTCTATCCTTGCAGGTGTTTTCAGCTGGTATCCAACTCCATGTGTTTGCAACAAACTTGCCATTTATGGAGCTCAACAGTGCTCAACACTGCCCCTAGTGTCCTGGAGCACTTCCGTTGTGTTTTGGAGTTTGTACGTGCTTTTTGGAGTTTGTACGTGCTTTTTGGAGTTTGTACGTACTTTTTGGAGTTTGTACGTGTTTTGGAGTTTGTACGTGCTTTTTGGAGTTTGTACGTGCTTTTTGGAGTTTGTACGTGTTTTGGAGTTTGCACGTGCTTTTTGGAGTTTGTACGTGCTTTTTGGAGTTTGTACGTGTTTTGGAGTTTGTACGTGCTTTTTGGAGTTTGTACGTGCTTTTTGGAGTTTGTACGTGTTTTGGAGTTTGTACGTACTTTTTGGAGTTTGTACGTGTTTTGGAGTTTGTACGTGCTTTTTGGAGTTTGTGCGTGCTTTTTGGAGTTTGTACGTGTTTTGGAGTTTGTACGTGTTTTGTCTCTTGGGGCCACCGTAAAGAATGAGATCAAGTGGCAAAAAATAGGCTTACACAAAAGACTCTGGGGTCCCTCTTTAAAACAGTGTGAGGCACCCAGACTGAGAACATGCTAGAGAGGCTCTCGGGTGGAGTAGACCTAGCGTAGGTGGCAGGCAGAGGAAGGTGTGGGCATGTCTTCTTAGTCTGTGGCAGAAAAAGGATGGATATGGATGGGTTTAACACTTTAATCTTAAATTATTTTCTTCTTTTTCAGAATATGTCCACCCTCTTCCTAGAATGGTCCTCATATGCTGTCATATATTTCTAACTGGTCTGTTTGTATTAATTTTACTTTATGTTTTCAAAACAGTATATTGTAGTAAATGTATGTTTCCTGTCAGACTTCAGCTTCTCAAATATGTCCAACACAGCCAGTTCTCAGGCTTCGATCTGTATGGAAATCAAACATCCTCTCCCAGAGCCTAGACGTCCAGCAGAAGAGCCAAAACACAAGAACTCATTGAAGTAGAATTGATACTCAATTAGGAGTCTCTTTAATGAGTAGAAAAGCTGTTTTTCTATTTTCCTTTTTAACACTAATAGCAGCTCATCTATTCAGATTAAACAGCGTTGACAGTGAGAAGGTACACCGTCATCGTCCTGTCTGTTTTCAAGTGCTTCGCATTGTTCCAGAGCTGCATGGTTGCAGTTTCCGTTCTTTCTGTTCCTCCTTGTTGAATCAAAACAGGCTTCATGGTGACCTTTGAACTCTGACCCCTCCAGTGAAATGAGTGCCTCTTTAAGAGATCATTTCTTTTTGGCTGAGGTAGCAATTAAACCACTCTCAAATGGTTATTTATTTAAATATTTGGACAAGTATATATAAAGCAATAATGTTGAATGGTTTATGTACAATTCTCTAAGTCTGTATGAAGACATACGAGTTCCCATATGAATTTAGAAAAAGGTGATTTGTTGCTGGAATAATTATAGTACCAAATAAATATGCCAAACAAAGTCGAGTGGTAACATCTGAGAAAAATAAAAGGGCACTGCAAACTGCAGATGAATTTTTATATAACCTAAACCATGCCATTAAGCTTTAACCATTTCATACTGAGTTAGGTATAATTTTTTAAATTGTACATTTCCCAACTCACTATAAAATCTTTCAAAATCTTGTATTGAAAACAAGGAAACGAGGTCTAAAAAAGTGTTTTTAGATCATTTTTGCATGTTGTTATGTGGTAACGGTGAGCAGAATGGTAATCAGTTATTTGCACATTGAAATATTTTTTTAAAAAAATACACTGCATGGACAGTCCTGGGCACGCAGACATTACACCTTCTGGAGGTGCTTAGTCATGAAATCTCATGCCAAGAAGCTCCTGGTTCACAGTTTTTGTGCTGATGTTAAGTTTTTTTGTGCTGCAGTTAGTGATTAATCAGAACCTTGTCAACTTTTAAGCACTTTTTGCCGCACTGAGCGACCCTGCTCGGATGTTTTACATCTACCACTTTTGTGGCTGAGTTGCTTTGGTTCCTAAATGGTTCTGCTTTGCAAAAATGCACCTTACAATCCATGGAGAAAGATCTAGAAGGGAAAGTTCATGAACTGACTTGTTGCAGCAGTGTTGTCTTTCACAGATGTTTGTAAAGGCAGACTACATGGCTAGGTGCTTAATTTTGTTTTATTTTAAACATTAAGAAACCCTTCAAACCAACATGTGTGGTATACCTGAGATACATAAAATAAAACACACACTCTTTCTCTCTTCACAGCCGGAGAATGAGGCAGCAGGAAGCGGGCAGCCCAGTTTTTCTTCTTCATTAGTGTTTGTGCCTGCAGGTGTTAAATAATATTAATGACCCCCAGCGTCATTACTTACCTCTGCGCTCGCCCTCGCCTCAAGTGATTTTATCGACTCTCCACTCCTCAGCCGGTGTTTGTGTGCGCCCGCGTGTGAGATTATTCTGCGGCGATATTATCAGGAACTTTAATAAGTTGATTAGCGGCGAGGCGCTATCTGCTAACTGGATCTAGATGATGATGTTGATTGGACGGAGCGCGGCGCCATCCATCTTTCTGATTGGCTAATAACTGAAATCCATCACTGTTTCGCTCGATTTACGCCGCGATGTGTGTGTGCTTGTACGTGTGTGTCTAATTCCCTCCACTTTATCTGCTTGGGTTCATTTTCGTCTTCCTCTTCTCTTTTCTACCCTCTGCTTTGGTTCATTTCACCTTTCCTTCTGTCTGTCCTTTCTGTACATACAGCTATGTCTCTGTCTTTTGATGTTACATTCTCTGTTTTATACTTTTAAAATGTGTTTTTCATTCTTTCCATTTCTATTTTTTCGCTTTCTGGGTTTCCAGCCTTGGTGAGCGAGGCCTTGTAATGATTGACACACAAATATCGAGTGTACTATCTGTCAGAGTCAATTTGAGCAACTTATTCAGTTATATGAACTTTGTAATAAATATCTTTAGTGTTACAGTTTTTTAAAAAGTGCTTTACATAATAAAAATTGTGCAATATCAAAGCAAACGTTGAGATGATCACGTCTGAGAAGCAAGTGGTGATGTTGGGGAGCAAGAACTCCCTTTTAACAGGAAGAGACCTTCAACAAAACCACGAAGTCCCCCCAGCAGCCTGAGCCTGAGCATAACTAATGGAAACTAAAACTAGCTAAAAACCAACTGTTTGAGCCTAATCTTAAAAGTGAAACGTCCATCTCCTGAACTCCTGGAGAGAAGCCTGTGAAACTAATAAAGTGCTGTGTAGGGATCCTACATCCCAAAGGTTCTTTACGATGTGATATGGCCTGATCTTTTAGCAGGTTGTATGTAAGGATGCTCATTTACTAAAATTAAATACTTAAATTTAATTTTGGATTTCAAAGAGGTGCTAATATGGAAGCAAATAATTTTTCTTTCAAGTCACCTGAAGCTCCCTGAAGGCTTTTCAGCCTTGAGATCGACACATGTGATGTGGAAGGATTGGTGTTGAACACGCTGGGATATTTTGTCATTGGTGGGGATAGTGCTAAATGTGTCTCATTGTCACTAATGGCATCTATAATATGGCTTATAATGCAGTTTGCATGTGAAAAGACAGGAAACCTGTTTTACAATTTAATGCTGACTGTTACACACAAAGCTGAATTTTGCTTTCTGTGTGTGTCTGCTTTTCTCTGCTGCAATGTTTCCACAACTTGCAGCAGCGTGACACACCTGTTGACTCACTGAGATGTGTGTTTGTGTGTGTTTATGTGTGTTTGTGTGTGTGAGTGTGTGTTTGCTTGAGTGCAGCCACCACGTCACTCGGTGTAATTAGTCTTTGTGCTGAGGAGAGAGCCAATACGCCGTTTCTGCAACAGCCAAAACTCCTGAGACTCAACCTCTCAGACACAAACACACGCACACACACACACACACACACACACACATACACAAACGCAGCAGTAGCAGGTAGATTAATGTGTGTTGTGTTTGTTGTCCCGGAGGAAAGCAGCTCTCTTAATAAAGAAAAAATAATTCCTTCCTCTTTCTCTGGATTGCCTTCACTTTCTGGAAACTGTGTGTGTGTGTGTGTGTGTGTGTTGAGTTGTTTGAAAAACACCCTCTTGTTAATATTTTGGTTGAATGTGTATTACATTATTTAGGTTTTACTCAGCCTGCTAGATCTTACTTTGCATTGTAGCAACCTGTTTTGTTGTTGTTGTTTATAATTTGTTTGTTTGTTTTGTTTCTCTATTTTTTATTAGGGTTTTTTCTCATCTATGTGAAGTTTGAGCTTACACAGGCCACTGAGAAAAGCCAAAAAACCCAACAGACAAGAAACTCAACAATAACTGAGACTTCTATTAGGAATAGCATATTTCCAAATAATGTCAATTCAATTACAGGATTATTATCAAATTAAGCTAATTACATTATTTTACCTTCTCCTGAGTGTTTGATTTAATTTATTGTTCATTTACTGTTTATATTTTGTACCAAAAATGAACTGTTCACTGTTTGGATGGATTTTGAAATCTTAACAGAAGTCCTAGTGAAATCTTTATGATTTGTACTGAACTTAAAGAACTGCAGAAAATCAACAAAACAGAGGTTTATGTAAAAGCCCAGAGGCAAGATAACAAAATCACCATCAAAGTTGTCAGTGATTGTTCCTATTGTACCTATTATCTGCACAAAACCTTTAAAACTTGTAGCATTACCTTCACATTATCGCAAGCGTTTTATAACAACAGAATGCCCGTCAGAAAGTTGCCATTTGAATACATTAAAACTTAGTTAACTATGAATACTGGTCTATATTAAACTATAGTAGTTAAATTCTAACTATCTTTGCAATATATTAATGAGCTGTTCTCATTTGACTTTATCTTGCTGATTAGCTTCTACATTTAGTGATGAGTTAATAGTTTCTTTTCTTTTCTTTATCAGAATCTGCAAAAATCTAGTGGCTAAAGATGAAGAAACACAGTGGAGTAAAAGACTCATGGTGCAAATGCACCTCTTTGCACCACTGCTGCATGCTGCATCCAGTCTGACTCGTACGGTAACTTTATCTCCTGCATCGTTTTCCTTCTGTGGTCACTGCTGTGGTCTGAAATCAGCTTCAAGCAAACCTGAACATCAGATTGGAGAATTGCTGAGTGTTTTACTGGGGCGAGCGTGCACAAACACAAACAGTTGAAGGAGAGTTGTATCATCATTTAGCCTTGTTTTATTTCCTCTGTTTCCTCATTAGGAGCAGCAGATTAAAGCTGCCTGGCCATTGGTCTTCATTTGGGCCAACACATAGTACTAATGGACCTGAGTGTGTGTGTGTGTGTGTGTGTGTGTCCTGAAATACATGAAGGTCTTTGTGCTTATGTGTGAACACGTTCAAGTGTGTGTGCACGCACCAGCTGACCGGTCGTGTAATTAGCCAGGTCAGGCTAATTGACCTTGTGGTGTGAGGGCGTGTTAGCTGCAGATTGCCAACGTTAGGCGCGCTGTGACTGTGAGCAGTGATGGATGTGTCTGAGAGCCCGTTACACAAGCCAGCAGAAAAACCAACAAAACCCTGTGAACCACGGTGAACCAGAAGGGCTTTACTTGTTTTTATTTATAAAGGATTGTCAGGGTCGGACCACCAACAAACAGCCGTTTAAAAACACTTTAAACTAATGTCCACTTCCCCTGAGCTTTCAACATCATGATTTTTGTTAAATATTGTCTTAAATAAAAAGTCATTTCCTCTTTCAAAATAGAAGAATAACATTCTGCTAAGAACCAAGTGGCCCCACTGTCTGAGTGAAAGGGCATTCAGAAATAATATAGTTCCAGCTGTTGTGAATATTGACAAAACAAATATAAAGATCTAATGAGCTGTGGTTATAAAAATCATCAATCCTGTAAAATGGATATTTCCAAAGATGAAACCTTTTTAGATACCTAAAAGTGGGTCAACGGTAAGTGATTCTTTTTAACAGAGTCCATTTCTTTTGTGGGTCAACTTTTTACTTTTCTCTTGGATATCTTATGAGTTTCTGTGTTCTAAAATGCTCAGAAAACTCCTGTTCAGAAAATAGCTGATGTATGATTCGTTTCATCAGTTTAACAGATCTTATGAACACATTTCACAGCTGCTGCTGTGACTGTTATTGGGAACAAAGGGGGACGTTAGGTGACGTTGCTAACTAGCAGCAAGGTGGGGATAGGGAGGAGGTTGGGGTGGATGGATGGCCTAACATTTAGCATGTTTCATGTTCTGTCTTCCAGGCTAGTGATTCATGTTCCTTTGGTTTGACTTTGTTGTTTTAGTGTAGGCTGTGACAGCTTAACAATGTCTTCCTCAAATGTAAAAACAACAATTTTCTCACAAAGGAGCTCTAATTTATTAGAAATAAAAACAACAAAGGAAAAATAGCCCCACCCTGAAAAAAATGAATCACAGCAACTTAAACGTTGAAGCCAAGACCAACTATATAACTTGATTATTTCAACAGGGAGCTGTGTATGTATTTACTATGTTGGTGTGTGTGTTTATTTATGTGCTGTTTCCAGATAATTGTACAGTGTATGTTTGTCATTGTCAGTGATTGTCAATGACCAGCTATGAGTTTATGAGTTGGTGGAGACCAAATCGGAGCTAAAACAGAGTTAAGATAACGTCGGACTATTTCCTGTGATATTTTCTGTTTTGTTGTTGTGTTTTCACATTTGTTGATGTTGTTGTTTGATGTTGATGTTTTTGTGATTTTAGGATTCAAAAGTCTTTGTTATTTTTAGTGTTTTTTGGGGGAGTTAGCCGCAGCTAGCTTTTTAAAAATCAAGTGCCGTGATGGTGGCAGAGTAGTTTCCTCAGTTCACATCGCACACTAATTTAATTCATTGCTATAAAAATATTTATCACAGAGGCTTTAATTAAAACCTAGATTATGGGAATAGACAAGTACTGCTGTTACACTGTGACATTAATTATACATAAAGTGCTGCTTATGGTTAGTCTAAAAGTTCACACTACGAATGGTGAATTTTATAATTTAAATGTGTGATATCTGACACTGATCCAGATATATAAATGGTCTCTGGTCTGAACATTGAACACACATTTGGGATCAGAGCAACAGAGAAGTGGCTTTCAGCTAACAAGCTGGATGGATTTGTTCTTCAGATCCAGCCCTGACCTGTGATCGGCCTCCTCGCTCCGCACAGATCCACTCTGAGGCGGCGGCAGCAAGTTATCGACGCCTCGTGGCCGTTAGAGAGACACGCATCCGGTCACCCGGCTGCTGGCGAGCCCTTTAACAAATGATGAAACAATAAAAATAGGAAGTCATATTTCCTCACAAAGGCTTTTTATTTAAAAAAAAACAAAAAAGCGGGGTGGTGGAGATGGATGAGGCCTTAAAGTGACGGCGGTGGTCTATGACTGCTATTGAACGGACCACATCCTTAACAAATGTCCCTATCACTCCTGCCTGTGTAGTAGAGCTCGATCGCCCGCCCGACACTCTCTCTCTTGCCCTCTTTGCAGAAGATGGATGTGTGTGTGTGTGGCCTATGACAGAGTAATGTGTCCTGGCATGCTAGTTGGGTTTATTAGCAGAAACTAGTTATTTCTGGGGCCCCCTGTGTGTGTGATTGTGTGTGTGAGTGTGTGTTTCAGCAGTGATAAATGCAGTGTGGCTCCTGTTGATTTTATTCATTTGTCAAATAGCTGGAGAAAGGGTTAATCAGCTCTCTCCCGTTTTCTCTTTTTCTATTTTTCATCTCTTTCCCTCTATGCACCCCCTTCTTTCTCAGTGTTTGTCCCCCCTTCTCCTGTCATTTTCTTTTTTCTCCTTCAAACAACTGTTTTTATATTTACATATTTTCATATTTTTTATCTTTTGTTTTGTTCTGTCACCTTCACATAAAGAAAAAATTGAACTGTATTATGGTATTTCCACCTAATAAAAATGTTTAAAATCCTTATTTCAGAAATATCTTCAAAACTGCAAGATCAAAATGAAAATTCTCGTGTTTGTGAAAAAGAGATGGTCTGGAGGATTTAGGAGAAACATTCAACCAGCTATTTCACTTCCATCTAATCAAGTCTACAAATTAGGGTTTAAATTACACCCTCATAGCTATCTAAGGCCGTTGGAAAATGCAGTAGACCCATGCCGTCACTTCACTGAATGTGCAGCCCTCTGCAAGCTATAAAAATGGCGAAGGATTCAATAACAGTAACAGTACAGAGGCTGGAATTACAGTTGATCTCGATTGCTTTGGCTCAATTCTCACAGCAGAAAAGTCATTCTCACTACTCTTAATGCAGTTCTCAAATCAGTAACAGATTTCCTCACCCGCATTAGACATTCAAATTGTTTTTATCCACACTGCTGTTGTTTCTACACGTACTTCGCTACCAAAGATGTTTGTCACTGTGTTGATGACAACTCATCAAAACACTTTGTACTTTATTCAGTCACAGCTCTAGATCGCTCATTTTCCCAAAGACTGTCCTGCATTGCAGTGTTTTCAATCTAGTTACTTCAAGTTTTGTTCAAATATGTGTAAAAGAGCAAATACAATAACGCACTGAAATACAGATTTTCACTGTTGTGCCAGAGCCGCTCACCCAAATTTCTCTTTTAAGCACATCCCAAGGATGCTCCAGTGGACTCAGCTCTGGTGACAGTGGAGACCATTACAGTGTTATTCAGTCTTCTGCTGTCTTTTGGTGAGTCTATGCAAAACTTAGGCTCTGTTTCCTGCTCTTAGCTGACAGGTGCGGCCCCACAGGTGTGGTCATGTGCTGCTATAGCTCATATGCTTCAAGGTCAGATGTGTTGTCTTTTCAGAGATGCTCTGCTGCATGGCGTGTTTGTAATGAGTGGTTGGGTGAGTTTTTCTTGCCTTCCATACAACTCAAAGTACTCTGGCCATTCTCCTCTGACTTCTGACATCAACAACCTATTTTCACCCAGAGAACTGCTGCTCACTGGATATTTTCTCATTCACACCATTCCCCATAAACCCTGAGATGGTTATATGGAAAAATATCAGTACATCAACAATGTCTGAAATACACCAGCCCATCTGACATCAACACCAAGCCACATTCAGGCATCTTTCTTCCTTATTCGGTGCTCGGTTTGAACTTCAGCAGGTGATAAATGGTTTGAGTCGCTGCTGATGTGAAAGGCTGATTAGATATTTGGATTACTGTGACAGTGGAACAGGTGTACCTAATAAAGTGGCTGCTGAATGTGTAGTGTGACTTTTTTGGACTATACAGTAGTTGGTGCTATGTTCTCAGATTGTGTCTGTTTTCTGATCCTTTTAGTTTAATGATCATTATTTTTGCTTTTTTCCATTTCATTAATTTCATAACGTTTAAAAAAACACATTTAATTCACATTTAATTGTTGTTTCTGAATTGTTTTACTCTAAATTATGTGAACTCGTCAGTAAGGTTTTGAGAAAGAAAAAACATTTTGATGACTTTAAAGGTCTTTAAAGGGTGGTGAAAGTTTTTTTTTTATTTTTTATTCATCACGCTATTGTTTTTGATTGTTTTTTTATTGTTGCTGTGTCTTTTTGCACAGGTGACTCTGTGTTATGAAAAATGCCTTAAGAGTTTTGAGAACTGCATGAAGATTGGTAAGAACGACTTTTTGCTTTGAGAATTGAGAAAAACTGTCAAAGGTGAAAAGCTTCAATCTGGTCTTTATTAAACTGATTTCACATCATTTAAAGAAAAATAATTTCAAAATCTTAGTAGCAATAAACATTACCTGATTTAAAGCTGGACAATTTAATTTTCAAAAAAATCTTCTCAAGTTGGCCAGATAGAAGGACAAATTTAAACATCAGTCCGAACTGTGCCAACAACAGGATACAGCGGGAACAATAGCACATACTCTGGAAACAGTCCAGATGTCCACAAGAGGATCATCGCAAATGTCAGATCAGCCAACTTTAAATGATGATTTTTACCCTACCATTCCCTACATAACAACCAGAAAATGTTATTAGTGACAATCAACACACTTAAAAGACTGTGATTTCTATCTGCAGTATCTTACAGTTTATTTGTGGCACGCCTCTGTTCTAGGACCTCCAAGCCCTTCTGTGTGCGCATATATGGAAAATCAGGGGAGGGAAGAACAGCAGAAAGATTTCAGCACACAGCAGAGAAGGCATCATCATGGCACTGATTACAATAGCAGGGAAAATATGAGCTGGAGTGTAGGTGCGCTGCAAAGTGGCTTGCAGACCTACAGCTGTTGCTAAAGGTAAAATTTAATGTATGGAAGGGTATCCACCAACCCATCAGGTGATGTGAGCTTGATAAGCTGAGATAACCTGATCTACCAGGACTGCACACGAGTTTGACTTTGTTTCCTGCTGGATGGAACTTTATGCATAATTCTGCTGAGGAGAATTTAAATCAATAGGTAGTCCATTTTTATTGTGGACAGTAAACATTATATACACTATGCAAGTCTGACATATAAAGGTCTGCGCTATGTTAACCACTTAACATCCACAAGGCCAACAATTTGAGGATAAGGATTAGGGATAAGTTCACGTCAACAGCTTCATATGGAATTTTAATGCCCATGGTATTCTCAAGTGAACGTGTTATGACAGAATGCCTAAATGACCCAACCTCACAGGCAGGGTTATGATGGAGGTTATGAGGTTAATAAAGCACAGAGAACGTTACATCCATGGTATCTTCAGCAGTTTTCAGGTTATCTTCTTTAATTTGGAGTGTTTATTTTTCTTCTATCTGTCATTTAGACAGCCCAACAATATAGGTGAGAGAAAAAAATCCTCAAATTGATAGGCTATAGATTTAATAAGAATTAATAAGAATGAAAAGCTGAAAATGAAGGCACGGAAAAGAAAAGCAAGTATTAAGAAAAAATGTGAGGAGTAATGGATGACAATCAGAACAAAAAACAGTGATGAAGAGGAGGAAAAGAGCGCAAGAGACAGATGAAGGGATAAAGTCCGAAAGAAAGAAAAGAAAGACAGCAAAAGAGACAGAGCGGAGAAGGTGTCGCCAGGGAACCAAGAAAAGATAAAAAGTAATAGACTGAAACAAGAGGAAGACTAAAGCTACACACACACACTCGTCCCCCTGCTATCCATCCATCTCAGCTTGTGGAAATAAGGGCCTCCTCGTTGTCAGCTTGTTATTTTTCCCTCCTCCTCCTCAGTCTCTCTCTCACTGTCTGTTCTTCCCTTCCTCACTCGCCCGCCGTCCTGTCGTCTGCCGGCATTCTGTCATGTGTGAAGGTATCGATTTGCCAGCGTTTTAACCATCAAACTGCAGCTCCGCTTTTTAAACAATATCTGACGGACGGAGGTAGGAGGAGGAAGGAAGATGAAAGAGGAAACTAGGAAGGGAGGACAGGAAAAGAGATATAAGGAGAATAAAAGATGTAGAAACTGGGATGAAAGGGAAAGGTGAAGAGGAAAGTAATAGGGATAAGAGGAAAAATTAGGTGTAGCGGAAAGGACATAAAGGGACAAGTGAAGCAAAAGGGAGCAGAAGATGATTTAAACTGAAAGAAAAAAGGGTGTGAAACATTATGAAGTGCAATATCTGGAGTTAGGAGTGATAAAGAAGGAATGGGAAGAGGACAGGAGAAGACATTACGAAGACAATAAAAGAGAAAATAGGAAGAAATGGCCACAGGGGTGGGTTAGATGGGTGGGAGGGAATTGGGGGTGTGAATGAAAAAGAAAAAGGGATGAAAGGGAAGATAAAAGAAAGGAGAGACATGAAGAAAGGAAAAGGAAGGAAGGAAGGAAGTAGAAGTGAGGGCAAAAAAAGTGGAAGATATTCCTTTTGAAGCTCCATCACATTGGTTTTACTTTCAAGGGTGGACAGAGTCATCAAAGCAGAAAATAAGGGGAAGAACAGAGGGTGGAGGTCGCAAGAACACAATGGATGGATGGATTCACTAGGAGAGAAACTACAGGAAAATTAGAGCAGACAGAGATTTAATGATGACTGTTTGGAATTTAAGAATGTTAAATTTGGGAGATTCTGGGACAACCTAAGATAAAATGTCTTTCTGCTGCTTTGGGAAAAAGCAAGTTTTGTTGTTTTCTAGTTTTTTTTATTTTGATGCTATCAATGTTCAACATGTACATAGCCAAATTCCCCCTTCTGTCTCTTGTTTATAGTTTAAAAATCAAGATAACGGACATAAATATTGTCTTTTGTGTTTGCAGATTATTTTATACCTCTTTAATATGGATTTCATTTATTTTGATGGTCATTTAAATTACAATATAAGCCTCAATTTTGCATTTATTCTTAAAATTTGAAGGATTCACACACAAATATAAACATAAAATATTTTAAGAAAAGAAGAGAAGAAGAACAGACGACAAAAGAGGCACTAAAAGAACATCAGCAGCAAATACAGGATTTTACATGATTATAAGTACAAAAAGAGAACATTTCAAGAAGACATGTAGGACATGTAGAAAAAGAGAGTCAGGGTGATTTGAAAGACAACGACTGACTGCTGAGAAAGACAAATAAAAGTAAAGATGGAGTGATAGAAAAACAAGCATTAGTCCTCTTTATGGATCGCTGTTTGCTCAACCAAAGTTTGGTATCATTGATCGGCTGCCAGCGTTGCATTTATCACTGCGCATGTGTCTGTGTGTATGTGTTCACATTTCCTGTTTCTCTTTAACAATCATGCCAGTAAAGTGCATTAAAATGTGTGTGTGTGTGTTCGATCTTCAGACCTCCAGCTGTGAGTAAAGATCACAAAGACACACCCAAAGTAGATTTTCCTTCACTTCAGAGGACATTACATTGACTTCCACTTGTTCCCAGGTGATTTAAACTAAACTCGAAACCAAGTCTTGATACAAAAATCTTTTTTAAAAAATAACAATGACAGTGATCTAGCTCATGTAGACCTGCTTTTTACCCTCAAAATGAAATACAGTCTACACAGTAAATATATAAATGTCCCCATAACATCAGCAATACCAACACACACACACGTGTCCGCGGGGTGTTAAGGCCATTCAGTGGAGCATCTCGTCCTACTGGTGTGTGAAAACAATAAGAGAGATGGAGGAGGACGAAAAATCCATCCATCCCACTGAGAGGGGGGGAGGAGAGAGAGCTCCATCATCTTACAAAAAAATCTTCTCTCTCTCTGTAGGTGGTTTCAGTTTTAACAAGCCAGTATCAAAGACATAGAAACAGCTGAGACATCGTGAAGGTCTCATTAAAAACAACAGCAGCTGAAACTTAAAAGTCCATCCATCATCCAAAAACCTGAAGTGACCATGTTGCACACTTTAAGCCAACATAAAGGTGCTAAAAACTGCAGTTCCTCGCATGGCCACCAGAGGGTTTTTTTTAACCAACCCCGAAGAAGAAATAAACATGTTTATGGCCCAGTACACAAAACAGTTTTGGTTTCTCTTACTGACCACAGTCACACAGGCCAAAAGGCTGGTTGTGGACTCAGGAAGCGTGTGTACTGATCAGTTGGTGAGTGGTTACTGAAGGTTGCTGGTTTTTATTGGGTGAAAGTGGTTGCAATGGAAAAATAGAATAGTTCTTATATAGTGTCTTGATGCATGCTCAATCATCCAGGTAAGGAAGTCCCACAAAGCTGATTCTGTTCATCTGGACGTAGCGTTTCCAGTGGGAGAAACTTTTCTGCTCTACATGAGCGCCCAATTTAAATGCATTTAGATATTCATACTATCTAACATTCACACACATTCACACTCCAGTGGATGGATCGGAGGGCAACCTGGGGTTAGAATGTTGACCATGGATATTTCGTATGCAGACAGGAGCAGCCAGAGATTACACTACCAACCTTCCAATTACAGGATGACCTGTTTTATCTCCTGATATACAACCACCCCACCGGTGAGAGTCCTACATCAAAAACATCCCTGTGATTGCTCTGGTCACTACCAGATTGCTGTGGTCAACTGTATTTGCTTCAAAATTTGCAACTAGTCACCAATTTGTAGCGAAGAAGAAAAAAAAAGCAACAGAAGCCAGAAACTGGGAAATTTCGTCTTCGGAGTAAATATCAGTCTTCCATCCAAACTGTGGTTGACTGTAGCAGTCTGCAAGGAGGTATTCGATGGAGTTTTTGACCAGTTTCACCTGGTACCTGCAAACAACCTCTAACAATTACTCACCAACTAGTATGGGAATAAAACTTTTTCCCATAACCTGCCAAGGGTTGGCTAACCTGTGTCTACTGACTCATGCAGCTGGCTACTAGAGTGCATGGTATGACTGCATTGATTGGCAGGAGAACACAGCTATAATACTATTTGTCTTCTAGGCCTCATCTTCAATAATTGGAGTCAGTGAGCTAGACCGTCCTTTTATTTTTGTGCTGTTAATGCTTTCTGAAACATTTTAATAGATTATCTGACTAATGTTTCAATAAGAAGAAATCGTTTGCTACCTGGCGATTAGACTCTAATGACCCTTCAGAGCAGAATGGAATCCAAGCAGTGATATGAATTAGGACAGAATCCCCCAACTTCTAGACACGGGTGGAGTGAAGATGAAGTCGAAGCTCCAAGTGACCAGGATGGGGTAAAGACGGGGAGGAGGCATGTTGCACAAATGAGAGTCTCAAAGGCAGAATGACAGAAGAGCACTGAGATTTTAAACAAGCAGAATGGAGGCTCAAGGTGGAGAAAGTAAGTAAGAAAATGATTGGACTAGAGCAATAATGTCAGGATGTAAAGAATAGACTAGCAGTTCAACACCCAGGAAAGCAGGGACAGTGCTTCCTTACTGAACTTACACATACAGTAAGCTTCATTATGGCTTGTTGTGTGGTACAGATGGACAAGTTTGTGCTTCATTTAGGGTTAGTGAAATTCTAGTATGTTTTTAATCTGCTATTCAACACTGATTAGCACGTATCTGCCTGTTTATCACAACCATTTTGTTTATGAACGCAGCTTGCTAACCAAGCTAGCGAGCTGCTAACTTATTATTCCCTCTTGTGCTAATATGTAATTTCTGGCTTTAATAAACTAACACATGTTAGCAAAAATGAGGCTGCAGAATGGACCAATGGGCGGTGGATAAGTGGGTGGACAGTTAAGTTATCAGCTAGTGCTAGTTAGAATTTTACTTAACAAAAATGCACCAAAAACTTCTTTTAGCAGCTCTAAAATAACAACAAGCAGCTACAGTGGCCAGTGTCTACACCCACCAGTTGCTAAGTGCAGCCATTCTTCTACTTATGATTAATTTGAATATGTGAGTTATTAATGAATTTCCCTCTGTGTAGTTGTGATGGAGGGGAGTTACCGTTCATTTTTTTTCTTCCAAGTTTGCATCATTTTTCAGCCGTCAGCTTTGGTGTTGTTCTTTATAACCTCGACAAAAAGTAATTTTGATTAAATTTGGTTTGCATCAACTTCTTCCTCACTACAACTGTAAAGACGTATCACTTCAGTTTATGAAGTGATACTTCATACACTCAAAATTCTTCAAACTTTATGAGATATTCATCAGAGAAGTAAACTTCATCTTCATGCTCCAGCATAACATGAACAAAATTAAGCCATATATATGTTTTTTTCAACTGTCCCCAATGGTAGCAGATTTACAGCACTGTTAGAGCAGCTTGTTACATAACTGCCTCCTCATGTTTCCTGTCTGTCACTATTGTCAAAGAAAGCTTTGTTGCTTTTTTCTGTGAGTGAGAAATGCAGGCATGAAGAATCAGATCCGATATAAGGAACTGTTGTTTTACTGCTCCGTGGTTAGATAACAGAAATAAAATAGCCAAACTTGACAGAAAGTAGCAAAGAGCCTGTTTTGATGGTTATTTGCATTCTCGCTGACACCCGACGTGCATAAACAAAATTAAGTATACATATATGACCAGACGCGGGGTTTAAAATGGTTCATGGATTGATTTCCTTTCAACTTCATCCCTCCTCTTCTTCTTCCTCTCCAGCATTTCTCTTTATATATTTTCTCGCGCTTTGCATAATGTTATTGATCAGCTGTAGCTTTACACAGCCCATCAGCTGTTTACTGACAGAAAAATAAGCTTTAAGTGGGGAGAAGAGATGCAATGAGACCAGAGCCTATTTTAGTCTGTTTTATTCTTTTCTCTGCTGATGTGGGAGGTAGGAAGTTTCTAACTTTCAACACGCTGACAGATAAACAAGCTTTCCTAACTTGAATTACTGGGAAGGTGGACATATCCTCCTGAGAACTGAGGAGAAAAGAATCAACCCAATGAGCTTTTTTAGTGATTTCCTTCCTCTTTGGAGCTAAAAAGGCCACCCAAACACATGAGATATCAATGGAAACTCAAGGATGTTCTCTATTTAGTATATCAGGACTTAGTAGGGTCGCTCAAAAAGTCAAAAGATGTAGACCAAAAACAAATGTCCATTACAGAGGACATAAATGAAGGCTGGTTCTCCTGGTTCTCAGGAGGATATTGTTATGATTTAATAGGACAGGTTGCAGTTTGTTCGCACACATGTTATGTCTTTCTTCTACACAAAAGTTAATCATGGAGTTCCCCTTGGTTCTGTGTTAGGACCCATACTTCTCACATAATGCCTTCTTGAGGAAATACTGCACACCTTTCCAATGCTATGCAGATGTCGCTCACCTACCTGCCTTCACGTTTATCAGTTGGTATGACTTCCTTAACATTAAAAACAAAACAAAAAAACTTCAGGGTGTGTGAATGCATGTTTCAAAGTGACAGGAACCATGTTAAACAGAGCATTCTCATCCCAATGCATAACATACCGATGATTTGTCACATAGTGTCCGTATGTTACGTGTTGAGATGAGAACGTGTTGCTTTATATTTTGAGGGCGATTTGAGGGTTCTAAGTAAGGCTCAGTCAGTATTTGCTGTTTCGTGTCACCCTTTGAGCTGCTTCCATCTGGTCACAGATACAAATTTCCACAGTTCAGGACTAATAAATTTAGGTATTCCTTTGTTACATCTGCTATTATTGATTTGAATAAGAAACTGCAGTGATGCGCTCTTGTTTTTCTTTTTTGTGACTATACGAGTTTAGGTAATGTGTGCCTGTTTCATGCTGGCTGTACCACAAAATACTCGTTGACCTTGACCTGTTGCCACGTTAACTCCAAAAGTAATCTTAAAATATCTTTTGTGCTAACATCAAGTGTAACTGTTTGAAAAATCCACATGTGTACAGCTGCACCAAAATATGGTTTTGCTCTTGTTAGTTTCATCGCCCCTTTATAACAACTGTATAGTGGGTGAATGGATAAATAATCCTTTTTTGCTGCTATGCTTTGACAGGTGCATCAACACAGATGGCTCAAGGAGCTAGCCATTGCCTCCACTTATTCAAGTTAGTAAACTGGACTCTGTGTTTGTGGCGTCAGTTTCACAAACAATAAAATATAACTATGTGAACAAGTAATATGGGCCTTTGTTTTTTTTAACTGTCTCTTCTTAAGTGTGACAGTTTTACAGTAGTACGATGCTCGATCCGTTAACTGAAGTGCGTCATACACAACATTTCAGCCCAGCATTGTTGTTTGTCCCTATTCTCCAAATTTGACCCATGGGAGTTTAACAGTAACATTTTTCTTCCTGCTGGCTTTGTTAAGCACGAAACATGAAAACTGAAATTGCTTTCAATGGATAAGGTGACGGACATCTTAAAGCAATTCTAAGTTTAGCACGTGAGCAGCACAGTTGTCAAGAACATGTAGAAAGAGGCTATTTACAGCTCTCGGGATGAACCAGGGCTCAAGCCATCTAATATGGATCTTTTTTCCACTTTTAGTATCTTTTTTCATCTTCCTCCTCTGGTTTCTCAGTCCCCTTCTCGTTCTTCATCTCTCCCTCCTTCGCTCCTCCCTCTGCTCCGGCCTTCACTGCTAATTAGTTTCAGAGGGAGAGCAGAGAAGGGTGAGGGAGGGTGAGGAGCAAAGAAAGAGGAGACGAAAGGACACATGAGGAGGAGAGAGAGAAAATGGAGAGTTTAGTAAAAATGACTCTTACTGCATCGAGGGTTAACCTAATTATATAGCATACCTGTAACAGCTACGACAACTGCTGCTGTGAGTATCAATATGCAGTGGTAACACTTTTCCAGATGGAATTACTTCTACATTTATTTTATTGCATCTACTAGTACCAATATACATCTAAATTACATATTGACTAACTGCTTATAGTGTTATTATTACTGAAGCTTAATACTAATGTAGATAAGGTGCAATGCAAAAAGTTTTTTGATTTTATAAGCACAAGAAGACCTATTTAATTTAAATTTAAATGAATGTTATGTCTATATTAAGTTTGTCTCAGGACTCTGGACCATTTCCAGAGTCCTGTTCATATCACGTGTTAATGCCTGTGCAGGGTCGAGGGTGGCACATTATGGTTTCTTTTCTTTTTTACATTCATAGGTCTTTGATCGCGTGAATTAATGTAAAGCAGAGTTCTCTTGTAAATTCCCGAGGTGTCTGTAAAGAAAGATTCATTACAAATTCCCTCAACTCTGCTGCATGCCTTTGTTCTTCTGTGCACACTAAATGTGTACATTTTTTGACCACACGAATGCAGACGCCACGGCAGGATGGCAGATCCCAGAGTAGACTCCGGTGAGGCTGGAGACATTACACCTCTGGGCTGACATGCCCTCCTTAGACGGGCCCCCATGAAATCAGGACCTGGATGAGAAGAAGGATTTCTTTGTTTCTTTTACACAGGTTTTAAACCCCTTCCTGTGGCTTGAAATTGGAGTCCGGTTAATATTATTTACTCTAAAGGTCTGTGAAATTAATTTTATGTATAGTTTAGAAAAGCCAGCACCTGTGCTGTGTAAGAACTCCCGATCTACACTGCATGTCTGAACAAAGACCAAACCACAAAGTCAGACCAATTAAGATTATCTAAGATTATCACACAAGATCACTTAAGATTGTCACGAGACGGATCATGACAAAAGTATAAAAGCTTCCAAAAGTTTTCAGTGTTCCCCGGCCTCCAACTCTGAAGAATCTAAAGGCCGCCAGGACTCTGGGAAGAATAACTGAGTAACTGTGGAAGAAAGGCCCCTGTGAGGAAGGTGACCACAAACCCAGCACTCTGCTTATCAGATATTAAGAAGTCCTCTGGAAAGATGGAGAACCTACTAGAAGGACAGCCGTTTAAGCATTTAAGAAACCATTTACTTCATTGATCTGGTTGACAGAAGCTATTCTGAGGAGATCTGATTACGTGACAATATCATGGTGGTAGAGCAAAGTATGGTAGTGGTATCATTATGCTGTTGAGGTGCCCACAACCGCAGGAATAGTGGGCACCTCAACAGCTCAACACCTCAAAGTCATCAGGAATAGGAAAGCTTCCTGGTAAAGGCAGGTTTGGAGACATAAAGCCAATCCAGAAGCCAAAAGAGCCCTTGTGGGAGGAGGAGGCAACATCTGATGTACCATTCTGTGATGCCTACGAACAGCCAGTACAAACATTTTGATGTGTGTGTGAAGCTAACACTGAGTTACAGAACAGGGATGCTAATGTGTCTTGTTTGACCCCAGGTCTTTAAAAAAGACTTAATGAGTTAAAGAATGGTCCGAACAACCAAAAGCTTTTCACTCAAAACAACTAAAGGAAAAAACCTGGAAAAACAAGAGCACTTTAAATAAAACAATGTCTGACAGAGGAAACTCTCCTCTTCTCTCCTCTCAGTTAGGACTCTAATTGGACGATGAGAGGAGCCCGCTGAGGTTGTTTGGCGTTCATGTGTGTGCGTGTGTGTGTGTCAGCATTTCGATTTTCTTGCACCATCCCTCTCTTTTCTTGGTTGTTTTGAGGATGAAGAGGAGGAGGAGAAGGTGGAGGAGGTGTCACCACAACTGTACTTGCCAGTGGTGACAGGACAGCAGCTGCTCTCTCTCTCTCTCTCTCTCTCTCTCCCTCCTCATTGGTCTGGATGAACGAAACTCAGGGGAAATCATCACTATGTTTACACCGGCCCCTCCCTCCTCCCACGCCACCCACCATCTCTGTCCCATAACCCCCTGCTGCCCTGGCCCATCTAACCGCCCACCCCACCCCATCCCATATCTCTGTTTTCCGCCCCATGATGGTGGCTGTTAGACAGATAGAAAGCAATACCCCCCACAAACCCTCCCCTTAACTCTCTCTTGTAAATTTGTGAGCTCCGCAAGCATCTGAAGAAAAGAAGAAGGAGGAGATGGAGGGAAAGAGAAAATGGCCAGCAATTGGTGGTGATGTGATGAGGGAGGAGGGGGGAAGTAAAGGCCAGACAATTGGTGGTGAGGGATGTGCAAGAGAGGGATGAAGGGGGGAGAATGAGGCCTTGAGAGGGCGATCAATGCGATGTTCACCTGCCGTCCACCTCCCCAATTTAAAGAGAAGGCGCTCTAACGATTTCCCCGGCCGGCTCCCACCGACTGATGGAGCTCGGGAGGAGAGGAGGTGTAGAGAAAGTAAAAAAATTAGGCTTCGACGCAGCAATGCATATAAATGGGAGCGAGGCTGTCAGAAAATTAGCTTTTAATGATGGAATGCATGTAGTTAAGACAGAAACAGAGTCGGGAAATAGCTTTTAATATGTGTGGGTGGTGAAAGAAGTGGAGGCAGAATGAGGCTTTCAACGCAGGGCCGCATACAGATGGGAGCAAAATTACTGGACAATTAGGTGTTAATGACAAAATGCATACAGAGAGAGAAATTTGGGTTTAATGCAATAGCGTTTGTAAGAAAGAAGCAGAGGAAAATAAGCTTTTAATACACGGCTGAATTTAAATGGGACAAAGATCACGGGAGAATTGATGCACACAGTTAAACGAGAAGAAATTAGTTTTACATTAACCTTCCCACAAGACACACTGCAGTTAAAAAAATGTAATACACAAATGTATGCACAAAGATAAAGAAGAAACTTTAAACTGTAAATCCTCTCAAAATTGAAACAACGTTTTTTGTGTTTGTTTGGGGTTTTTTTGGTAAACGCAAGTTTTGGTAAAATTTTAAACAAGCATACTCCCCATATATGTGAAATATTCAAGACACATTACCTATTAATCTGCACATTTTCCCATTTTTGTTTTGTTTACTGCGTTCTTCATCACAATGATATTGCAATCAAAGATTTTCAGTTTGTAAAGAGAGAAAAGATCCACATTTATAAGCAAAAGAAATCTTTTCATTACTCACATAACTAAAAAAACAGTTCAGGTCCCACAGAGTTTTTAAAAATCGTATTTTATGTTATCTTAATAAGATAAGATTAGATAAGAATAAAAGTTTAGGGTTAGGGTTATTGGGTTAGGTCTGACGATGAGGATGACAACTTTTCATTTTGGACATATAAAACAATCAAATCAATATATATACCTGCCTATACATGTACACGTACACATATATGTGTGTGCAAGGAAATGAAGCAAAATCGAAATAACATGAAAAAAACACTAAACACCTTTCCTAATTAAATATATTCCAATTACTTTTGAGCATCTGAAAATGGGGGGCTATACCACAGGTGGGACTTTTACCAAAAAACAATTCAAGTAACTCGCTGACTTCAAGATGAATGATCTATCCAACAACTTTGTGATTAGCTCTATAATTTTACAGGCAGCTGATATCAAGCACGAAGTCTCTTGGTCCATGTGTGTCGATATGTAATTTGGTTCAGTGGCAGTCTCAGTCTGCTCAGTTCTACAGTGTTAGATGTCAAAGTGACTGGTAGAAATGTCAGCAGACTAATTCCTGGGCATTTACTAGAGCTGGTGGCCCCAGCGATTCTGAATTTGAATTGACTGTGTGTCATTGCCATAATATCAAAGCTACAATAAGACACACTGATATAACTGACCGCCCATCCTCCTCCTCCGGCTTGTTCTGCCTTTGAGACATGTGACTATTCACGTTCCCGCTCTCCTGCCCCGACCTGTCAGTCCTGTCAATATGATTATTCCTGCTTCTAATTGAAGTCAGAGATGAGAAGGAAGGATGAGGTGGGGGAAAGAAGGAAGCTGTCGCTTTAAAGGAGGATGGAGGGGAGTGTGAGACTCCTCTGCACATGTTAAGAGTATTGAAAATGTGGGCCTGAATAGGTAAAAGTGAGGAAAGAACATGACTGTTAGTTATTATGTTTTAGTTCGAAAAAACCTGTAGATTGGAAAACTCTGGACTTCTACTCAAGTAAGACTGAATCCAGTTCCACCGTCTTTTGGATGTACTCACAAAAATAATATATCCTGTCATATTAGCATTGCAAAATTTTCTAATTCTAATGTTAGTGTTTAATGTTAGCTTTTTATAGATGGTTCAGTATGGTGTCAATTAAAGGAGATATCCCTAATAGGAGGACAAAGGAGGGGGGAACAACTAAGCTGTAGTGCCTCTTCACCTCACTGTACAATACCTTGTGCAATACTTTTTGTAAATAGTCAACAGTGCAATAGACTCAATACTTGAAATGTGCAATTCACTTGTATTTTTATTTTTTATTCCTATTTATTCTATTTATCCCCTTTGTATATTTTATTTATATTTGTCTCTGTATTTATATGTGTGTGTGTGTGTGTGTGTGTGTGTGTGTGTGTGTGTGTGTGTGTGTGTGTGTGTGTGTGTGTGTGTGTGTATATATATATATATATATAACAGTTCTGTAACTGTAACTTTGGTCGTTGCTGTGCTTTTTTTGGAAGTCGAATTTCCCAGAGGAACCCACCCGAGGGATTAATAAAGTTCTATCTTATCTTATCTTATCTTATCTTATCTTATCTTAATATGGTCACAGTTTTATTCACTATCACTTAAAACTAGGGACTGAGCCCAGAAAGTCATCAGGAAAGTGCTAACAGGGGTCACAGATGAAGGGAGTTCACCCTTTTCTACAGACTTCTGTACAACCAAAAGAGTTTTGTTACCAGAGGAACTGCCTGCTGCTGGCCATTAAACAGAATAGAGGCTCTGCAGGTTGGATTCACTTGAAGCTCCATCCAGCTTTTATTGTCTATGGGTACACCTAGCCCCAGTATAAAGCAAATATTGCAGAAAATAAAAAATAAAAGCAGAAAATTTAATTGTAAATAATGCAAAGTAATGTCCGAGAAGAACAATTAGTCTAAAATGAGTATAATATTTCCTTCTTTATGATCACCATTTACACCTGGGACACTTCAGGCTTTGCTTGTCCCCTGTCTATGACTTCACTGGCCTCAAAATGCACTTCTCCAGTAATACATAGCTCTAAAAAAAAATCTCATGTCCTTTATAACTTAAAGAGCTTTAGAAAAGAGTACATTTCACTTCAAAAGGCTGAAAGGTTTGAGTTCAAACTGTAGATTGTTTTACTGAAGACTATTTCCCAAAGATTTTTAAATTGATTTTGTAGAAACAGAAGTTAATAAAAAATGTGAGAATTACTTTGCTCACTTAGTTTACACAGTAGAAACCCTAACAGTGTGAGGAGCAATTATTGCGGACATAACCAAAAACTGGCTCTGCTTCAGAGAGCAACATAAGTCCACAAACTGTAAGGAGGGTTAGGCTGTGACTTTTGTGTCCACTACCAATATGTCAAGGACACCTTTTCCTTTTTATAAAAATCCCAGTATAAAGTAAAGACCTTACAGGAGGGCCCATTCTCCTACCTCGATCAGTGGTGTGGCTGGTGTTCACGTCTTTTGGCGTTTGTGCTCGAACACACCGAGCTATGGCATTTGTCAGGAGGATTGCCACTCCAGAGATCTGTCAAAGAGCAGGGTCACTGCTAGGGGCATATTTTAGGTCAAATCTTTTTCTTAACCCAAACCGAGGAGTTCTATTACTGAAAACTAACCAATAGGTGAAATGAAAAACAAAACAGAAAAGAAAAGAAAGCAAAGTGCAAAACACAAAGGTCTCCTGGCTGACAAGTCAGCGATTTATGCTACTGTAAACATGCCAACCCCGTAACACAGACATAGGTCTTTAAAAATGACTGCTATCTCATGGAGGCAAATATTGTTGCACACTGATTGAGAAGGCATCTGACTTAATGGTGTTATATTATCCTCTGGGGTGAGTGCTACAGCACTGTAGAGGGAAAAAAAGGGTGATAACATATTTTTTCAATTGTATATTTTTTGCATTATTATCAACAGGAATTGTTTAATAAAATATAAAAATAAGGAAAAAAATATAATAATGATTCTTAAATAACAGCCTGAATACAGCCTCACAGTTGTGTATAAGCTGTTGTGGGTAGTTTAATTTGGGGTTGGTTGTGCGCAGGTTAGCTGTTAGTTCTCAGAGCAACTCTCTCTGTCTGATGATGTGTTTGCAGCTGACCTTTAAACAACTCTGTCCCATCATCCTCTGCTTCTCCTACAGAGGCCCACTGGGAGTGAACGCACACACACACACACACACACACACACACACACACACACACACACACACACACACACACACTGGATTATACAGAGGTAGAAAGAAGAGACAAACACACTCACATGCATGTAAATAGGGTTCTCTCAGCACAGGGATTCACACAGTATACATGTAAAAATGTGCACACAAAAACACTAGAAACACACATGCACGCGCGCACACACACACACACACACAGACACACACGCGCGCGCACACACACACACACACACACACACACACACACACACAGAGGCATCACTGTCTGAGGTTTGGTGGTAATGAGGCCTGTCATCCTTCCACGCAGCCTCCCTCCCTCTTTCTCTTTTCTTTCTTTCTTTTTTCATTGATCCACTAACAGATCCCCAATATAACAACTAGCAGTCACTGTGGGAGCATCCCCTCGTTCCCCTCCTCTTCCTCCTCCTCCTTCTCCTCGACACGTATCCCTCTGGACCATTTAAAAACCTACCACCACTTTCTCTCTCTCTGTCCTCTGCCTCTCTGTCTCTTTCCCTCTGTGTCTCTCTATCGTGTTTTGTTTCTCTCCTCCATCCTCCTAAACCCCCCTCCATCTCCGGCTCTTGGCTCCTTCGCTGGGTTCAGACAGTCTTGTTATATCGGCTGACAAACAGAAAGGGGTTTCTCCACGGCGTGCCGATGTGGAGGTGGTGGATGTTTAAGGTGGTAGTTTGTCCATCTGTCCGTCGTCTCACCTGGTGTTCCTGTGGAAAAATAAAACAACCCAGCTAGGAAATATAGACTCAGCTGAGAAGTTTCACAGAGAGGAAAGTAACAGGATCAAAAAATGACATTTCTGAGTGAGTTTATATTACATCTAAAATAAGCTTCCAGTCTTACAGGCTACCAGCAGAGCCCTTATTTATTTTATTAGCACATAGTGGCTTTCAAACCTTTAAAATATATTATTTTAAATGTCTCTATTTACCTTTAATTCGCTGACAGTGAGTTGCAGGTCAGAACGGTTTCTAAATTACAAAAGTTGTTTTAACTGGTTTCAAATGGAAAACTTTTTGCTCACATACAATTAAGCATCTACAGATGATCGTTTAACAAAATTATGAGATGAATGAAGGTTTGGATTTCCTAAGCGAATCTAAGTTTCCACAATTTCTTTATTAGTCATCTTTACAGCTTGATATGCACTGTAGCAGCGTGACTAAGTACTGAAAACATAAAAGAATGGAAACTTGAAGCCAGGATTTACATGTCCTCAAATTTAAATCATTCAAAACTACTCATGAATTCATAACAAATGGACAAAATAAGACATGCAGTACACATAGAAAAAAAAACACGACCACCATTATTTCAACCAGGCGGTTTTTAGACTCCACATGTGAAGTAGTTCTGTAATGTGTAATTTAGCTCTTAATGGGATTATAATTTAGAAAATCAACCAGGTTCAAATTAATCAGGTTATATAAAAAAGACTGAAACCATAAGTTCATCAAGAAGTTTTTACCAAGGTGATAAATCAAAGCAAAAACTTTGACTGAAGCAGGGTAATTGCAGGGACTGTGATACAGTCTGATTTGTTTTTGCAATCAGGGGATAGTCCTCGTTTCTTCTTATACTGTGGTCTCTAAAAACACTCTGGCCTCTCATTGCTCTCTGCTTGACAATTTTAGCAGACCACAGAGTTTGAGCAAAGAAACCAAAGAGACCAAAAAATAATCCAAGCAGCACATAATCTCAGAAACACAATGAGGCCGTAAGATCTGTTATGTAAAAATTGAAACAGTTTTACACCACTTACAGAGCTGATTTGAAGTTCAAAACCAGGAAATCGGAAAGAATGAGGTAGATGAAAAATTGTAAGAAATCACAAAAATATGTTTCTCTATGCCAAAGTATCCAATATTCCACAGCTCAAAGAAATCAATCTTCGGTGTCATGTTTAAGCAGTAATTTTAGTTAATTTTAGACGTAATCTATTACGGTAACTGTTGAATTGTGGCGAGATAAAACGTGTAGGTTTAATGACATTTAGAATCAAATGAAAAAACCAGAAACATGACAGGAAATGAATGTGAACAATCTGAGCAAACAAACCAACCTTTCTGATTATTTAAATACCTCTCCCATATTCTGTTCATCTTTAGCTGCTCTGTTATAAACAGGTGTCAGTGAAATTATTCTCTTATTTTGTTAATTTGTGAAGGTCTGATTTTTCAGAAGGCGGGAGGCTTTGAGCAGACGGCTGTGATATATTTCATTGTTTTCTGTCGACTTCCTGTCTTCCTCCAGAGATTTCTGCTCCATTTTGACCTTTGTGTTCAAAGATGTTTTCCCCCCTGTGTGCGTGTGTGTTTATCTGTTTGTATCAGTGTGTGTATGTGTGTATGTTGTAGAACAGGGGAAAACAAATCACCCGCTGTAGTTCTCATTAGCAGCAGTTTTGTGTCAGTGCTGAGAGATCAGCTGTCAGCTCTCGGCCTTCCGCTGCAGCTTCACCTTTTACCAACTATAATTACACCATTTAACTGCAACGCTCCTCAAACAGCCACCCGTAGGGTTTAATATACAGCACAATTATATCAATTATATGAAGCGTGCTTGTGCCATTTCCTGGCAAAACAGCCCTACATGATGACGCTCCCACCTCTAAACTTCACTCTTGGTATGATGTTTTTAAGGTGAGATACCTTTTGACCTCCAAACATGGTGTATATACTGTATTCTCCCAGTTTTTACAGGCTTGTCTAAATGCACTTTAAACGTGCTTCAGTATGCTTTTTCTTCAGCAATTGAGTCTTGCACGGTGAGCGTGCATAGAGGCTATGGGCTGTGCATTACCTATTGTTTTCTTTGAAATAATTGTACCTGATGATTTCAGATCTTGCTGTAGCTCTCCACAAGTGACCTTTGGCTCTCGGACAACTCTTCTGATAATTATTTTCCCTACTCTGTTTGAAATGTTGTGAAAAGCACCTGGTCATGGCCGGTTCATGGTGAAATGATGGTCTTTCCACGTCCGGATTATGGCACCAACAGTTCTCACTGGAAAATCTTCTGTAATCAGTGTCAGTCACAATCAGTGTGTTTTGCAAAAATAAGGCTGTGAAGGTCTTGAGCTCAGTTTTTATGTGTGACACTTATTTATAGGCCATCCGTTGGGACTGAAGCAGCTGATATTAATTTATGCAAAGTGGCAGGATTGCTTTCTAATTACTGATAGACTTTGGCGAGTGTCGTGACTTTCCATACCTTTTTGCACCTGCTTTTCTCCATATGTTCAATACTTTTTCTGTGTCATTTCTCATTGTTACACAACTTAATATATGAGCATGTATGGTTAGTCTCTTTGCATGTGTGGATTGAATGGGTCCTTACCAACATCTGTGCAGCAAGCAATAAGCCATTTTCATTGTCATATGAAAATTCACCACATCAGAATCCATATGAGATAAGCATATTTAATCCGAATTACAGTTTTTAAAAAGGGACTTTTATGCTTTTGCTGCTTGTAGGTGGTATATTGTTGTATATTTTTGGGGTCGTGTTCGTAGCATGTGTCAAAAACTACCTAAACAGTCATTTATGTTAGGGGCTTACAAAAAACCCAAAATGTGATTTACAATGTAGTGGCTATAATGTTAATTTTATTATAATTTAGTGGCTTCTCAATTGTTCCACTTGATATGACACAGAATTCATCAGTACAGCTACCTGAATTAGCAAAGGGGATCAGCTGATGGCTGATGGTAGGCGAATGGTGAAAAGCTAGAGACACAAGAAGTAACAAATATAAAGACTAGTTCTGGTTGTTTTGCAATAACATTTTTATTGTAGAAAACATACTCATTGGCACTTTCCTTTATTGTTGCTGAAATAAAGAAAAAAAAATGTTTCTTGAAGAGGTTTAAATGTTGTATTAGCTGCAGTGGCACAAGAATATGTTCTACAGTATGTTACCATGACAGTTTTGGGGTCATTACAAAAGAACTGTGACAGTTCACCAACGTCACTGAAAAGCGTCCGTACAGAACTCATTTTCACAATTTTTGAACCATTTCATCCTGTGCAGTTTGTGCTGTAGTTTCTGCAAACATGATATGGTGCATAATGTATTCCCAAGCACAATGCAAATTCTATGTTTACAGTGATGCAATGTTAAAAAAAACAAAAACATTTGGCACTTGACATGTGCTACATATTTTTTGCATATGCATGTTAACGGATTTTAAAATTCTGATATTTATCAAATAGATGCATAGGAAATGCATTTGGCAAAGAAAGAATGATTTGGCAACAAATGCTACATAAGTGTTTCTGATGGCAGATTATACAGTGTCTTCATTATTTGTTACTAATACTAGATGATACTAACTAGCATCATCCACGTAAAGTATTGAAGTATACTAATGTGTAAAACCATTAGCATTTACCACAGTGAACTTGATAAATACTGAACACATCGACTCACACACTGCCACGACTCCTCTGTTAAAGACTTTGTGTTTTGAGGTTTTGATATGTTTTTCCTTTTCCCTGCCACGACTTTGAAATGGGTCATTTCGGAAATGTAAAGCTTCCATTTGATGGTCTAAGAATGACAAATTAATATGAATATTAATAACAATTAATTAATACTAATACAATGCTAATACTAATATTTGAACCTGTACATTGGCATCCAGGTTTAACACCTTATTTTGAAGGGTTTTCCTGTTTTCTCAGAAAGTTAACACCTGTTATTTAGCTACTGTAACGATTTCTGTTAATAACTTAATAGAAATTTCCAATTTTTATTACATCTGCATACAATGGAAATCAATCAGAAGTCACGATCTACTTTAACTACTTGACCCACAATTGCTAAATGCTAGCAAGGTAGCATTAGCAAGCTCATTATTACTATACATGTTAAGAATTACAATACTTAATATGTATAGTACCTCTTAGTTAACATTAGCCACTGGTGTATGTTAGCATGTAAACATTAGCTTGTGAGTTAATATGTTCCCAGTTAGCATCGTATGAGCTTGCTTGGTGAAATTTTCAGACTTTTTTAGTTATAAGTGTGTTAAAAAGTACCCAATCCAACATGCTAGCACCCCAGAAAGAGCATGTTAACATACGAAAGGAATATAAAAAATAAATAAATAATAATAATAATTGGCACGCTTTCAGTGGGACTAATGATTAATATATAAATATTAATATATTTCTCCTACAGACAGTCTTGCACCATTGGCATTTACCAGCCCTCCACCTCCACTACGAAGGGCTCTTTAACAGGGATCCTGCCACTGTTGACGATCACACACTCTGTGTATGGCAGGTTCCTGTCGTTGGTGTCCTGAAGCTCAATGGTGTGAACCACAGCCTGCAAAAGGAGATCCACAGAAGCAGGTTAGATACTTTATTTTAGTGACAGTGAATCACACATCAGTTTGTTTTAGGTGTCACCTTTAACATGCAGTGCAGTATTTCCACTAAACACATGACAATGGATCAAGTCGTTAAAGTCCCATTCACACAGGTCTTAAAACTAGCATTTGACCATCTGGTAACCACAGGTTGTGAGGGGGGAAAAAAAAACAAAAAAAAACCAAAAAAAACGGACATTCCCTAATTCTTGTGTTCTTAGTTGGAATGCAAGTGATGGACTTGCAAACAATGTCTTGCTATTCTCAGGAGCTTTAATAAAACTATGGAAAGTACGACCCAAACCGGAAATAAAGTACTTTGAAAGTAAAGCCTTCAAAGAAAAATTGCACCTTTTTAAACATACTGGCTGTGGGGTTAAAACAACTGCAAATATTCTCACACTTTGTCACATTTATACTATTAATTAGCAAGTATTTGCAGCCAAAAATAGAAAACTACAGATAAATGCAGAAATCTGATAGGAATCAAAGCAATCACTAGAAGGTTTTTGGTGCAGCCAATCGCCAACCTTCCTTTTATCCCAAAACTTTATGAAAGAGTAGTTGTCAAACAGCTAAAAGATCATCTGCAGAGGAATGGCTTATTTGAAGAGTTTCAGTCAGGTTTCAGAGCTCATCACAGAAACAACTTTAGTGAAGGTTACAAATGATCTTCTTATGGCCTCTGACAGTGGACCTCAGTGCTGATCATTATATTTTATTACAGTGATTACAGCATGCTGTAGGTATTACAGGTATTGCGCTGCAGTGGTTTGAATCATATCTATCTAATATACTCCAATTTGATCATAACACACACCAATTAGTTAAACTGCAGGAATGTCTTAAAGACATAAAGACCTGGATGGCCGCTAACTTCATGCTTCTTAATTCGGATAAAACTGAGGTTATTGTACTCGGCCTTAAAGATCGTAGAAATATGGTATCTAACCCTATTTTTACTTCGAAAGGCATTACCTTGGCCTCCAGTACTACCGTGAGGAACCTTGGAGTCATTTTTGACCAGGAAATGTCCTTCAATGCACATACTAAACAAACAAGTAGGACTTCTTTCTTCTATTTGCATAATATCTCTAAAATCAGAAATCCTTTACAGCACACGATTAGAAAATGTCCTTCCTTTCCTACCTTCTTCTACCCAGGACAGATTCAGTCTGATAATGATGAACAAAACCTGCCAAATTAAAACATATTTTCCGCTTCCATGTGTAGTACTTATCTTATTCTGTCCCTTGTTACATTACACTCATTATTTTCTCAGCACTTTGACTTTACTACACTCTCAGAGAAAGCCCAGTAAATTTTAGAAACCTAAGTAATAGTTTCCTGCCCTCTGCTGAGTCCCCACACCTCAGAACATTGCTAATACTGACCTTCCCTAGCCTTTGCATACCTGTGCTCATCTCTTTTGTTGCTTCCTTGTACCTCAAGATTAAAATCTTCTACTTGATTTAATGCTTTGCCAAGTTTTGCTCCTGCTGAATGCAGCCCAAGTCTGGATTATTTCCTGTACGGGTGGAGTTCCTGAATCTATACAAGAAACTAGTTCGCCTTTGGCAGACCTTTCAGAACAAATACAAGGACTAAAAGAATCAAATGTGAGCTTACTTTCTTTAATAGTTTGTACATTTAGTAACTCATTAGCTCTCAGTGAAGAGTCTTCGAGCTTCCTGAAAACCAGAGTCCTCCCATGCCAGCTGTATTCAGCTAATATTATTCAAACATCAGTACTCTTTTTAAAAATAGAAAAATAAATAAATAAATAAAAAAGGGAGAAGGAAACAGAACTTTATGAGCCCTCTGAGCAGACAGGAAAATGCCTACCCCAGCTATCCTTTTAAGTAGGAGGGTCCAGTTTTGTGAGAATGTGCAGGTGTTTCAAGGTTCAAGGTTCTTTATTTGTCACATGCATAGTTATACAAGTATAACACACAAGTTATACAAGTTTAATGTCTCTTAGGTGCAATTTGTATTAATTTGGAGTTTTGTGCATTACATGCAAATGCTTCTCTTTAGTGTGATTTTTCATCTTGCTGGTCATTCTTATTTTGATCTCCATTTATGGCTCATTCAGCTGAATTGTTTATGTTTTGACATGTTTGAATGGGACTGCTAATTACTCATAGTTCTTCGCAGGTGATGTTCGTCGACACCTTGCTTCTGCCTTTTTCCACCCATTCAATTATTATTAGGCTTTTTTTTTTGCCAATTACAAATTAAAGTCTGGACAACATTTTAGGTCCATCTAAGAGGGCACAAAGACGACCATAAAAAGAAAAGAAAAACATTTCAGCATGTAATATTGGTTGGTTGGCAATCTGACAGTTTCCCATCTCTATTTCTGTTCATATATTTTATGCTTAATTTGTTCTGGCTTTGTTTTAATTTTCTCTTGGGGTTGTTTTTAGTTCTCTGCTGTCACTGAGGTCATTTTATGCATCTCTGACGTTTTTTGAGATTCTGCTCAGAGGCCCACTTGTGTATCACACCGCTCACCCTGCAGGCTGTTAACAGATTATTTCACAGTCAGGACACATTTGCACAAATAAACCCACACCTTCTCCTCCCCTGCAACCAGATGTAAGAAAAAGATTAATGGAAAAAAATCTTAAGTTCCACCCACCATCCCATCCAGGACTTTGCCAAAAACCACATGTTTCCCATCCAGCCACGGAGCTTTGGAAGCTAGGATGAAGAACTGGGACCCATTGGTGTCTGGCCCAGCATTTGCCATGCTCACCTAGTACACAATTACACACACAACTCTTTGTTACGTCATGTCATAACTTGTCATATTTAAGTTTGAGTCAACTACCTTATTCTCCAATACATGAATTGCTAGTGAGAGTGTGCTCACCCAGCTTGCTCCAAGGTGCTTCAGTTTGAAGTTCTCATCTGCAAAAGTTGTTCCATAAATGCTGTGACCTAGATTTTAAAAAAGGAGATTCAGTTAAGCTCTGGTGGATTTTTTTTCCTAAAATGAAAAAGGTTTAAATTTAATGTGTAGGTACAACTTTGTCTTTCATTCCCACCTCCAGTCCCATCACCAGATGTGAAATCTCCTCCTTGGATCATAAAATCCTTGATGACTCTGTGGAACTTCGTCCCTTTGTACCCATAACCTTTCTGCAGAGACATGTAAAAACATAATGCTGCAACACAAAGACCACTGTGCATCAAGAGTGATACACAATTATGAAACTGCAAAACAAAAAAAAAAAAAAAGAATTGATCGATGTGAAAACTAGATTTTTCCACCTGTGGATACATTTGTATGTCCCAAACATCATATAGAACTTAAAATATAAACATGTTGTACAAGTAACCTTGGAAACAATGTCAACGCTAATTTCTAACTTTCTGAGGCCTTTATGGGGCCTGACTGACATGTTGTGGTTATGATGATGGCTACATTTAATCACCATCACTACCGTTAAATTTTATGTGTGTGTTTTCATCTGTTTGTCTATTCACATGCATGTTGTATTTGACATATTAATTTGTAAAGATTATGTACATTCACTGATTATTTCATTACACCTGTTGAATACTTGCTAACACACATATTTCATCTGCCAGTCTCGTGACAGCAGCTCAGTGCATTTAGGCATGGAGACTGCTGAAGTTCGAACCAGCATCAGAGCAACTGAATGAGGAAGAAAGCTGCTTTCAGTGAATGTGGCATGGTTGTTTGCGTTGTACTGGAGTATTTTGGTCTACTGGATTGTTTCTGCCAAATCATTTCCAGTGTTTAAAGAAAAAATATCTAGTGAGCATCAGTTTTGGGCAAAAATGCCTTTTAGATGCCAGATGTCAGAGGAGAATAGCCAGACATCTTCAAGCTGCTGGAAAGGCAACAGTAACTCGAATAGCTAACCAAGGTATGCAGAAGAGTATCTCTGAATTTACAGATTGCTGAACCTTGAAGCAGATGGGCTACAGCAGCAGAAGACCATGCAGGATTCAATTGTATTTTTCCAATGTTGGAAAATATTGCCTGCTTAAATAAGTCTTGGTTTCTGCTACAATATTTGGATGTACCTTGTATCAACAGTTCAGGTTGATGGTGGCAGTTTAATGGCGTGGGGGAATATTTTCTTGGCATACTTTGCCCCCCTACCCCACCCCCACCAATACAAACTGAGCACTTTCTTTAACACCACAGCCACAACACAGAATATTGTTGCTGACCACAGTCTACTCATTTTCTGAAGGCTGCTTCCAACAGGGTAGAAAGCTAAAATCATCTTAAACTGTTCTCTTGGGCATGAGAATGAATTCACTCAAAGGTCACCAGATGTCAGTCCACCAGACCATCTTTAGGATGTGGTGGAATGGGAAACTCAAATCAAGGATGAAACTGTCATGGCAATATGAACCAAGATCTCTGAGGAATGTTTCCAGTACCTTATTGAATCTTTGCCACAAGGGATTCAAGCTGTTCTGAAGGCAAAAGAGGTTCCAACCCAGTACTAGCAAGGTGTATCAATTGAAGTGGCTGCTGAATATCTACCATAATCACATCAGTGTGCGTGGAAATGTGTATTTGTCCAACATCATCCTACCTCTCCAGTTGCCAGTGCGACAAAGTTATTCACTGTTAGAGGGACGACCTCTCCAAACAGACCAATGACGATCCGCCCCACCTCATGACCTCCCACCGTTATGTCAAAAAATACCTGGAAAATAAAACAGCTGTCATTTAATAAAACGTCATACAACGTATTGTCATCCAATCAGCTCACTAATGGCCATCATTTCACACATGTACTGCAGCCATGTACTTTTCTAGACATGTGATGACGAACTAAGCTTCTGTGAAAACAGAAAACCAAGCAAGTCGTCATCCAGTGCCATTCCTCTTGTACACACTTTCAAGATAATGACCTTACCTAAAATAAACCCATTTCCAGAAGCCATATTCACCTGAAGAAACTGAGTTCAAGATACCATGTGAATTTAGCCGTCTCCTACATTTACTTTTTATAGTCTGAAGTCAAAAAAAACTTCCATGCTCTTATGCAAACTTAACTCTGAGTTTATACTGAGCACTCATCCTCTGTGTCTATATGTAAGCGTGCTACTTTTCCTTTGCAACCAGAGGCCGTATCAGCCGTAATAGGGAGTCAGTTTCCCTCTGCCATCTCTGTTGCATTTAAGTATCAGGTTTCTGTGGCTCCAAAAACTGACCAGAGCTCCTACTTTAGAACATCATATCACAGAAATGTGTGGTTTAATTAGAGCTATGCACCCTTTAAGCACAGTATAAAAGAGCTATAATACAACAGCTATAATGTCAAGAAAGGATCTCATGGCTGTTCAAAGAAGGTCCTTAACATCGTCTTAGAGAGTACATCAGGGTTTGAGCTCCACATATGTTAACACAGTGTTTGCAAAATGGTTCTAAAAGTTCAGCTGTGTTTTTTATGCAGCTTTTCCATCTTAATAATAATAATAATAATAATAATAATAATAATAATAATAATAAATCCACTCCTTGGCACACCTGGTGTATGGTGAGAATTGAAAGAGTATGTAACATCAAAGGTTACAATTGACACTAAAGAGGCTAACAAGGGTGAAAACTGAGAAGAAACCAAATAAAGAAAAGAAGTGCTGCCTGTCTGATGGTCTGTATCTGTGCAAGATGTCAACAGGCCTCAACCAAAGTATAGCTTTTTTGAGAGGTTAGCCAATACCAACATGGTGCCAGAAAAGCTAAAGACACTTAGACACCAAATGTTCCTTATGTAAGAAATCTGATGCATGTAGATGCAACTGTAAATGCAAAAAAGAGAATAATCCTGCAGTCAAAAAATAGCCAAAGGCATGCCGGGTGATATACGGGTAATTTTATTGAAAATCACTGGTGCTTTTTCTTTATACACTTTCATGCACGAGCTCCGTGTTTAAATGAATTTCAAAGTAAAAGCAGGAATGTGGCTGAATAACAGAGTGTGAGTTTAACAGATGGCTTTTGCAGATGTTGGGTGGCTCATGTCTTTTCAGGGTCTGTGCATGTTTATTACAGCCTCAGAGTAAGGAGGTCACACATTTATCTAAGAGTGTGCGCGTGTGTTCGCCTGCGGACAAACGCATTGCGCGTTAAGTTAATCTCAATGGACACGTATACAGCTGTGTGTGTGTGTGTGTGTGTGTGTGTGTGTGTGTGTGTCCCACATATTCTCGAAGAATCACGGAGACAGAAGCCTTGGCCTCCTATCGTTACCGGACACGTCTCCCCTCGCACTCCGGGTGACCGTGCGCGCGTGCCCTTCCTGTAGTACAGCACTTCTGCGGGATCGCCGTGAACCCACGAGAAGATGCAGATCGAGCACGCGGAAAAGAAGCCTACGCGGTTTTGGATTAATGCAAATAAATGCGGCAAAATATGCACCCACCTTCTCTGTGACTTTCGGTCCTGTCCGTGAAACTGCGCCGGACACCGACTGCAGGACGACGGCAGAGAGGAAGAGGAGAGCGGGGAGGCTCGTCCGGAGCTCCATCTTTGATTAACGGAGACAGGCCCCTGCTGCGAGAACCGCCGAAAGGGCGAGAGGATAAAGAGGCAGTCACAGCAAGTCACAGCTGGAAGGCTGGCCGGGGAACGGCGCTCATAACCCGGCTACATCATAAGACCACTCCCCCCTGTGGGCTGAGTCTGGACCAAAGACCTGCCTACTGAGAGGGAGAGGAGAGCAGACAGAGTGAAAGGAAAAGACGAGACTGAAGAGGAAACAAGAATTGCAGAGAAAATAAATGTTAAGACTTGAGAAAGAGGTTTAATGTTGAACAAAACATTAAACCCAATTTTGATGATTATAGTTTATGATGATATAGTGTCATGAAGGAGGATAATGCAGAGTATGCATACTGGCTAATGACTTGTGATCAGAAAGTTGTTTGTCAGTGTACATGTGGTTTATAGTCAAATCCTCCACTGGGTTGTTACACAGATTTCAGAACAGCAAAAATGTTATCTTGTCAGGATTGTATTTTGCCATGTGTAATAAAAATCTGTGCTTATATTAGTGATAGACTGTATATAAAAGATGGATGAAGCATCTGTGTTTGAGTAGTGAAGTAGTGAAGGCAATGTAAACATGTATTCTTTCTGTTGACCAACGGGAGATGAGTTTTCTTCCACCGCCAGCCTTTCCCACCTGTGACTTCAGAAAACACTTTCATGATGAGTTTGTGGTGTCAGTTGCTAGTTTCAAACCTTTCTTCAATACAAAAATATGTTCAAATTGTAACTGTTGGTCCCATTTAAAGTAAACTAAACAACAAAGCGGGGTAAAATGTCTGTGAAGGTTCTCAGTTTGACCCCAAAGCGGGGTAAACATAAGTGCAAAGTTACCTTGTAAGTAATTAGTGCTAATATGTTAGGGTGCAGTATCCCTTTGATTTCTTCGTCAGATACCATAAAAGCCAACACAGTTATCCAACTAGCTATAACGTATATCTGGATGCACCATATATTTGACACAGGTGACATTGGCATGTCCATTTCTATGATAATCATGTATACAGTGCAGACACATGACATATAGCACATATTATAGTGAGCATCTTATTTCTCACTTAAGTTCACTTTGCTATGTGTGTCATTAATAACAAAAGTTTTATGGAAATTATGCAGGGCTCTTTATGTATGTTAAAGAATAGATGAATTATATATGTTTCTGTAAGATTGTCTAATATACAGAATAAAAAAAATCTAAAGACACAAGCTACTATTTTCCAATGAGAATAATAATACCTCAAAACAGGGAAAAAAGATTCTGTAGCTCAGAGGATTATATTGTAACGATGGTTAAGTGTTACTGGACAGTGACATGTTGGTTTTCTCTGCACACTGTTGTTGTTCCTTTAAGATTCATGTTTGGTTGGGCTGCAGGAAGTAGTGAGGGTGGTGTACAGGAAGGGGTGGGGGGACCTGGTTGTTCTGTGTGTGTGCCAGGCTGAAGAGAGGTGTAGTTCGAGAGCGCTTCCCCCTGAGTTAACAACCCGCTGGCTTATGTGCCGAATAAACGGACAAACTGAGACCCCAACCGTCTGGTTCTTGTGAACGTTACATTGGTGTCAGAAGTGAAGAAAGAAAAAAGAACCCCAGAACGCCCGAGACCCTGTTGCCGGCGACGCTTGCCGTTACGAGACGAGGATGTTGCCGGGCAGGATTAAGAAGGAGACGGAGGAGAGGGAGGTTCGTCCGCGCTCGCCCGCCCATGGAGTGAGGGAAACGGCGCTGCGGCTGTCTGCCGAGGCTGGATTTTCTCCAGGTTTGACTAGGCTCGGGAACTGTTCGCACAGCGGCCGCGATTCCGGCGGGAAGGAGTCGACCTCGCTTGGCGCGCCGTCACGTGATGTAAACAAACATGGCGGCGCCCAGCAAGCTGCAGCGAATATAAAAACGCCTAAGTTCAGCGGCAAGACGCCATGGGAAGTGTTTATCGCACAGTTCGAGCTGTTAGCTGTTGCAGCTGGCTGGTCTGAGGAACATAAAGCTCTCCAATTGGCTTTGTGCCTGTGTGAGGATGCAGCTGCATGCCTGCTGCTGCTGACCGAGGAGCAGAGGGGAGATTATAATGCTCTGGTCGGAGCACTTCAGAGGCGCTTCGGGCAGTATAACCAACCAGTGCTGCTGAGGTCGGAGTTCCACAACAGACGCAGATTGCCAGGTGAGCCCCTCCGCATTTTGGCCCATGAAGTCGAGTGCCTTTGCCGGAGGGCGTATGACAGCATGCCACCATCAGTGCAGGCGGAGTTAGCTCGGGACCAGTTCCTGCAGGCCCTGAGCCCTAAAGAGCTCCGCATGCAAACTCAGCTTGCTCGGCCGGCCACACTCAGTGCAGCCCTGGAGCTAGCGTTGGAGAGGGAGATGCTTGCAGGATCCTCTGGGGGCGCTGACGACGCACACGTGGTGAGGGCTGTGTCAGCACCTGTGGAACAGATTGAGACGCCAGCGGGCCTGTGCAGTTTGGTGCAGACAGCTTCGCTGCAGTCGCCTTCCCCTCGGGCTGGCCCACACCGCCGACCTCAGAGCTGCTGGGGATGTGGACAAGTCGGACACCTCATCAGGCAGTGCCCCAAGCTTGCAGCGGTTCAGGGAAACGCCCACGGGCCCGTGTAGGCGGGAGTACACGGGCCTGGGAGAACGACATCCCCACACCACCGCCACCTCCACCCGGTGCGGCCATCACTGTGGGCTGGACCCAGGTTGGCGGCTTTTGCCATGTTCCAGTGACGATTGCGGGGGTGTCCTGTACGGCCCTGCTGGACACGGGATCCAATGCAACGCTGGTCCGACCCGATATTGTCCCAACCGGAGCTGCTGTACAACCGACTAACGTGCAACTTAAGACTGTGACCGGTGATCTGGCCCCAATGAGAGGGAAGGGAGTGTTCCAGTTCAAGGTGGGGGACCTCGGTGTGTCTTATGCTGCCTGGGTGGCTGACGTGCAGGACGCCTGCATCCTTGGGCTGGATTTTTTACGAGCCATTGGTGGTGTACTGGACTTAGGCAAAGGCCTCCTCGTACTCCCTGATGGGAAGAAGGTGCCGCTTATTCCTCCCCCGGTCTGCACAGCATCTTCCGCGGCGTCCACCTCCACCGCAGAGACCCCTGCAGACCCGCCAGCAGAACAGCGAGCGGAGGAGGAGAGGCTCTCAGCAGTGAGGAGTATCTGGTCAAAGAACTGTGAGGGGCTGACTCCACAGCAGCAAGAGAGTCTATGGCAGGTACTAAAAGAGTTTAGTGACATTTTTGCCCTGAAAGAAAGTGATGTTGGCTTGACACACTTGGTAGAGCACGTCATTGAGACAGGGGATGCCCAGCCTATTAAAGTGCGCCCCCGCCGCCTGCCCCTGGCTCATCAGGAGGCTGCAGACAGGGAGCTGTGTGAAATGATGAAGGCGGGCATCATAGAACCATCTGATAGCCCGTGGGCCTCCGCGGTGGTGATGGTGCCTAAGAAAAAAAGTCCTAGGATGCGTTTCTGTGTGGACTACAGACCACTCAACAAAGTGACGAAGAAAGACTCTTACCCCCTTCCCAGGATTGATGAGTCCCTCGACTTAGTAGCCGGGTCCTCCTGGTTTTCCACCCTGGACCTGCGGAGTGGCTACTGGCAGGTGCCACTGTCCCCGGAATCCAGACCGAAGACAGCCTTCTGCACTAACAGGGGACTATGGCAGTTCAAAGTCCTGAGTTTTGGCCTTTGCAACGCTCCTGCGACCTTCGAGAGGCTCATGGACAGTGTGCTGGCTGGCGTCCCACGGCAACGGTGTCTGGTTTACCTGGATGATCTTCTAGTGCACGGGAGCTCCTTTGATGCTGCCCTGGATGCCCTGAGACAAGTGTTGGAGAGGGTGGCGGCTGCAGGCCTGAAGCTGCATCCCGACAAGTGCCACTTCATGAGGAGGGAGGTGGAGTTTCTGGGCCACAAGCTGGGTCGTGAGGGCATCAGCACTTTGGAGGAAAAAATTCACACCATTACCGAGTGGCCCACACCAGCAGACCAGAAACAGCTCAAAAGCTTCCTAGGACTGGCGTCTTATTACAGGAGGTTTGTGAAGGGCTTTTCCTCCATAGCCGCACCACTCTTCCACCTGCTGCAGAAGGACCGTGACTTCATCTGGACCCAGGACTGTCAGCAGGCGTTCGACACCCTCCGCAGATCGCTGACAGAGTCCCCAGTCCTTGCCCCCCCTGACCCCGCCCTGCCTTTTGTCCTGGACACTAACGCAAGTAATGTGGGGCTGGGAGCGGTGTTGTCGCAGGTTGGACCGGAAGGGGAGAAGGTGGTGGCGTACTTCAGCCGGGTCCTGAACAGGAGCGAGCGGCGCTACTGTGTCACACGACGAGAGCTGTTGGCTGTGGTGGCGGGGGTGAGACACTTTAAATACTACCTGTGCGGCACAGCATTTGTTGTCAGAACTGATCATGCTGCCCTTCAGTGGCTGATGTCTTTCAGGGAGCCAGAGGGACAGGTGGCTCGCTGGCTGGAGGAGCTCCAAGCCTTCAATTTCACCGTGGAGCACAGAGCAGGGACGCACCATTCTAACGCAGACGCCCTCTCTCGCCGCCCATGTGCTGCAGCTGGCTGCCGTTACTGTGAGAAGCGAGAGGAAATAGAGCGGGAACTCACGACAATAGACGGAGCAGCACAGCTCGCCTGCAGGGTTCTTCTGGTGGTGGATGCAGCGGAGTGGAGGGCACGGCAGGAACAAGACACAGACCTGCTGCCGGTCCTGCAGTGGCTGGAGAAGGGGGAGCAACCCCTTTGGGATGAGGTCACTGGGTTTTCCATCTGTACCAGGGGGCTGTGGGCCAAGTTTGCAGCTCTCAGGCTGAAGGAGGGGGTGTTGGAGCGTGCCTGGAAGGATCCTGCCACGGGGGAGGAGAGGTGGCAGGTTGTGGTGCCAAGGTCGCTGAGGTCAGCTGTGCTGGGAGCCTGCCATGGGAGCACTGGCTCTGGCCACTTTGGGGTCTCCAAGACTCTTCGCCGCCTCCGCCAGGGCTATTACTGGGGTCAACAGCGGAGGGATGTGGAGGACTTTTGCCGCAGCTGTGATGCATGTTCCTCACACAAAGGGCCACAAGACCAGTCCCGGGCTCAGCTTCAGCAGCAACCAGCAGGAGCCCCAATGGAGCGAGTAGCTGTGGACGTCATGGGCCCATTTCCTCGCACAGACAGAGGAAACCGCTATGTTCTTGTGGCCATGGACTATTTTACCAAGTGGCCGGAAGCATACGCCATCCCAGATCAGGAGGCTGAGACGGTCGCTGATGTATTAGTGGAGGGGATGTTCAGCCACTTTGGAACAGCAGAGACCCTCCACAGTGACCAGGGGCGTAACTTTGAGTCCAAGGTATTTGCTGCCATGTGTGAACGCCTTGGGACTAAGAAAACCCGCACCACCCCACTTCACCCCCAAAGCGATGGGCTGGTGGAAAGGTTTAACAGGACGCTGGCCCAGCAGCTAGCCATCCTTACCTCAGAACACCAACGGGACTGGGATTACCATCTTCCCCTTACCCTCATGGCCTACAGGTCGGCAGTGCAGGACTCCACCCAATGTACGCCTGCCCTGCTCATGTTAGGGAGAGAGCTGAGAACTCCTGCAGAGTTGGCTTTTGGGAAACCCCCGGACGCGCCAGAGGCACCACCGGGCCGGGACTACGCAAGGAAGCTGCAGGACCGGCTGGATTCTGCACATTCCTACGCCCGAGAGCAGCTGGCGAAGGCAGGCCTGCGCCAAAAGAGGAATTACGACATCACCACTAAAGGGAGGCACTTCCGTGCTGGGGAGCTGGTGTGGGTCTACAGCCCAAAGAGGAAGAAGGGACGGTGTCCTAAACTGGATAGCAGCTGGGTGGGGCCTTGCAGCGTCCTAGAGCGAGTGGGGGAGGTTGACCAGAAGACCGGATGGCCCCCTACAGAGGACAGTCCCTCCCCTCCTTTCCAGAGGGACGTGTACAGAGCGTCCATGACCCTGCTCAGAGGGGCCCCCGACCGGGGCTGCGTTCCCCCCCTCGGACTCTTCACCCCAAAGCCCCGAAGCTCCGCGTCCTCCTCAGGGGCTCAGGAGGTCAAGGAGGGAACGTAGGCTACCGCCCCGCCTCAGACACTGTGTCGTTCCCTCGGGGACGAGGAACTTATTGCTGGGGGGGCAGTGTAACGATGGTTAAGTGTTACTGGACAGTGACATGTTGGTTTTCTCTGCACACTGTTGTTGTTCCTTTAAGATTCATGTTTGGTTGGGCTGCAGGAAGTAGTGAGGGTGGTGTACAGGAAGGGGTGGGGGGACCTGGTTGTTCTGTGTGTGTGCCAGGCTGAAGAGAGGTGTAGATCGAGAGCGCTTCCCCCTGAGTTAACAACCCGCTGGCTTATGTGCCGAATAAACGGACAAACTGAGACCCCAACCGTCTGGTTCTTGTGAACGTTACAATATTTTTCTTGACTAATTGACAAAGAGTTGCATTTTCCAGCATGCAGTGATCTATAAGGTGCAGTGGCTCGTTTTTAACACTAAATGAAGGATAATGAAGTCCATACAGCAGAGTATTTTATCTTTAAAATACTTTACTGCATTAAAAACACCTCAGGTCTGCTTGGGCTTGGCTTCAGCTGCAGGAAATAAAGCTGAAAAAGAGAATATAAGTCCCCGCTGAATACATGTCTATAGAGATGAATTATAATAGTCAGCCTGCCGTGACCTTAACACCACAGCAGGGACACACACACACAAACACACACGGTTATCGGCCTCCTGTCAAAGCAGCCCGTCCATTCGTCTTTTCCTGCCGCCGTCCGCCGAATTAATTAAGCAGAAATGTAAACGTTTTAATTGAATGTCAAAGCAGGACCTTAACAACATGCTCCTATGTAAATGAAAGTGACACCGCTTTAAACCTGTGGGTTTACATGTGGGTTTATACCAAGGTCACAGTCATGTATTTATGCATGTGTGTGTTGCACAGCGTAACTACAAACATTTTAATTGAATTAACACCACTTGTGTACTAATTGGCCCCATGCATTTAAACCAGTAAGACTTCAATCAACCAATAGTGGAAGCGAACCCTGTAAACATCTCCAGACTTTAATGGCCACAAGAGTGATTCGTAGCCATATTAATTACAAGTAAATTAGATGATCGTTTTTATCAACAAATCAAGATTTGATTGGTTGATCATTTTGTCTGATTTCTCTCTGTCACTGATGGGTTGTGTAAAGGCAGTTGAAATGGAACCCATAGAGCTTGAGTATTAGTCATACTCTGACTTCCTTTAAGTGAAACTAAGTCAACTGAAATAATTGTCTGATACTTGAAAACTTGTTGGATTGATGGATTGACGTTTTACTTGTAAAGCAAAACCTGAGGTCAATTTTCTTGGGAATAATTCAACAGTGGGGAAATCCTTTTGGGACAGTGTGCATCACAAGTACTTCCATACCAGCCTGGGGCACAAAAAATCCCCTCTATTAATAGTGTTTCTATTAAAACACTGTTTTGTTTTTTAAACTACTAGGTGTTCCTGGCAGCAGTTTGGGACCTTCATTTTGCATTGTTCTGTAGTCTTTCATATTAGTACTCATAGGCAATATAGGATGATCAAACTAGACTTCACGTGTGAGGTGTGAAGCTGACTATGAAACCAAGGACACCCCATGTTTGCTGACTAATGGGAAGTAAGTCAATGTGTAGCCAATTAGCATAACCTCAATAATTCTCCTTTCTGATTCTAATAATGACCATAAATTAGAAAATTGACACATTTTCTTCACAGAGAAAGAAACCTGAGGCTACGTTTCCCATAAAAATGATACAACTGCTAAAAAGTCATGTTGGCCCCTGCTAGCCATTTTAGTGTTGGCTTCACTTTCAGAATCAAAAGCTATGTTGACCTTTAATACTGTCATTTGGTGCTATTTTTATAAATTAGGTTGTTCAATAAAATAGTTTTTATTTCAGCTGAATTCCTGCAGCTGTTTTACAGCTTGAACTAAATTAACGCAGTTTTAACCCAAATACATCAAATCTGAAATAAATATAACTATTTTATGAACCCATGTGTAACATGCATAGATCTAATTAAACACATTTTCAAAGAAACTATGTTCCCTCTCGGTGGTTTATAAACAGAAGAATCTTTATTGAGGTCATAAGTCAAGTGAATATTTGGGTTTTCTCTTAGAGTTTCTGTTACCAGAAGGATCTTCACCTGCTGTCCATTAGAAAGAAACATGTTTAAGGCAGTTCTGCGTTGAGTTCAGTTTTCAGGAGGGGCAAATGTAGAATTTATGGTACGACTGGTCTTTTTGCCTGCGTAGAGCCTAAGGGATTTCCAACCTTGCTTGCATACATAATGTGCATGCACATAACAAACAGCATGTAAGTCAACGTGGGTGACACGCTGTCCGATCCAGATGGGGTTAAAAACTGTGCTGGAAGAGCAAAAGGAGTGACAACTGAGCTCACCTTCAACAGGAGGAACAGAAGCTCAAAAACTCTAAAAAAACAAACAAACAAACTAAAAGTGTTTTTATCTTCCTTGAGAAGAGACCTCTTGTGGTCATAAATGTGATTACGTGTCTACATAGAGAATTCAGGCTGATGACCTCGTTAGTAACACAGTGGATAAAATGTTGTGTAAAATCTATATGAGGATGTCCTCATGTGGCCATTTTTACCATGAAGTCTGCTCTCTGGAAGCAACTTTATATTTAAAGACAATATATATTATTGCATGTAGTTATGCCATTATAACAACATATCAGTGGTGTAAGTTATATTCACTGGTATCAGGGACTGTACCGTATACACGAGAAGACTCTTATTCACTTCATTAATTTCAAGCATCTCATTGTAAGCAATCTTTTTTTTCAAAAACACTCGTGCATGCCCCTGCTTGGCCTGTTTGTGCTGTTGGCAAACTGATATACTTAATCACACTGAGAGAAATTTTAAAAATTAGATGTTATTGTTAAGAAATAAAAATGATACACTGCTTTTATGAGGTTATAGCTGAATAAATGCAGAAAATGGGCCATTTTAGCTCATTGCTAGGTGGTTGCTAGGTAACAAGATGATGTCAGAACTTCTGATATAGATAAGAACCCTCAGGGGCCTAAGATGTACCCGTGTGCCAAGGAGAAAACAACAACTCAATAAATAAATACATGAATACATAAAATACATCAACAATCAAAAGTACAGCATGAGAATCAAAGGAGGTAACTGCAGTGGACAGTTTTCATTTTTTCCATGGATGGCTACATTCATAGGATGATTCTCGTCCGAGGTCTGCTGCCACTCATTTGTATCGGTTCTATTTACACTTATCTTTTATCCTTTAATATACATTACTGCGCAGTTATTGTACGGCCATATCTGAGTTTGCATGTTTTTTAAATAATTGTAATCTAAAGTTAAACTGCGTCCATGTCGCTGTTGAAAATGAAACTCCTCTTGCATTCCTGCAATGTTCTCACATGCAGGAATACACAGCTTTGCTAAATGAACTCTTGTTTATATTGTGTTTTTTCCTTTCCTGCAGCCGTCTAAATAATTAGCTTTTGTTGTAGAAAATGATGAATTTGGGCAGTTAATTTATTGATCGTCCGGCTCCTTTCGATGTGCTTTGCTTTAGAAAGTCATTAATCAATGGATGAAAACACCTAATTCTACTCCTGCTCTGTTTTCCCCCCTTTTCTTTTCTTTCTTTATGCATTCTGTCTGGAATGGAAAATCCCCCGCGGCATTATGGAGACGAATCAAAACTATGAACTAAAAATGATGGTGATGGAGAAGAAATATAAGAAATGTACATTTAGAATAAAAAGCACCATGAATTCATCATTTATATCTGCTGGTTAGGGAACATTTGCTTCAATGTTACATTTGTAATGATAAAAACAAACACCACAGCTTCAGTTTAGCTTAAAGTGGGAGTCATGCTGATGTTAAAAAAGACCTTTATATAAAATATTATGAATTTGTTCCAGTGAATGGTGTTACAATATCATAACTGGATGAAAATAAATGCTAAAAATTCATTTTCAAAGATGAAATTAAACAGTTGACAATGACAATAACAAGTGTATAGGAATAATATTCACATTTACCATTACTTTGTGTGGGTTTTTTTAAACGTTTTTCTCATTTAACACCACAAACGACCTCAGTATAACAACCAAAACATGACAGAAGCGGTGTGTTATTTATGTGCAATCTTCTGATCTCACATTGAAATACCTCCACTATCTTATCATTGGTAATGTTTATGAACAAGTTAAAACAATATATTGTCAGTCAACAGTCTGTACACACAAGAGGGCAAAAAACTATGATGAACAAATGCACAAAGTGTAGCTTTTTGACTATTGTACACAGCGAGCACAGTGAAGAGGAAGCCAGCATTTAAATGTAAAATGTTATGATAAATTATAAATTCTTACAATAATTCATAACAGAACATAAGAAACATGAGAAAAAAATAGTAAAGTGAACTTTCAGATCATCTCTGGCGTCTTTAAAGGTGCATTTGGGGCTTAGTTTTCCTCACACTGGGCTCTTTTTGTCCCAGACAATTATTTAGTGGCGAAGTAAGCTAGGACCAAAATAAACATATTTGGTAGAGGGCGCAATTTCCTGCTCAGTGTAGCAAAGGAAGTTTAGCTCATAGACTGAAGAACTCAGCTGATGTTGTTTTGTGGCTGCAGTTATTTACTTTTATATAGATAAGAATGAAAACTGAATGAAAAGAATTTCTCGTCTATGCAACTATGAGGTGTTGTAATTCTCCAACAGGAATTTGGAGTTTTAATTTTATATATTTGTGCATTGTTATTGTTGTATAAAATAAAAACAAATCTGAGACAAGTGCTAGCATTGTAAAATGTAGTTTATTAACATTGAACAAATTAATCTGTAAGTGTAAAACTAATATTAACTATTATAATCATGACATTTTTGGCCAGCAGTTAAACTCAAAATGTAAAATGCACCAAATATTTTTTGTTCACTAGTATAGTTGTATAGTTTTTGCCAGGAGCAGGAAGTCTAAAAAGTCACTGAAATGTAAACAATAAATCTCAGGTTGTTTTTTCCCAGCTTTATGGATTTCTTCGTTTTATTAAAACTCAGCACTAAAAATTCATCGGTATTGTTCATTTGGATGCAAAAAAAAGAAAAGCCTTAGATCTAAAAGGAAGTGTCATGCCAGCGATTTGACTCTTCAGCAGTGACTAACAGCTAATTCCTTAGAACAAGACACACAAATCACTGAAAAAGGAAGTAAAGAAGTTGGATTGGGCTGCAGTGCTGCTGGCTTCCTTCACTGTTAAAACAATATTCCTTTTTCATCAAATTGAACAACCAACCATACAAGGACATTTTGACTGATGTTGTGATTAAAATTGCCTTTTTGAGTCCACGTTAAAAAAAACCCAATCTCCTAACAATAAGGACCTACCTCCTTGGAGGTGAAAAATTACATGTAAGAAGACCCTAGATTTGAACTACCAACCCTGCGCTTTTCTGCGGGCTACTGTCGACCCTGAACTTGTGCTTCAGCCAATCAGACGGGCTGTTGCTGCTCCACATTCCTCCATGCTGAAAAAGTCGCTTTAAGCCGACAAGAGTTCATTTTCAGACGCTTATGTTTGTGTTTTTGTTCGTTATCAATCCACCAGAGGTCTCGAGGATGACAAATGGGTCCTGTCAGGGCGACGCCAGTCATAACAACACACACTCATACTGACACACACACACACACATTTACATTTTCAGGCATTTAGCTGATTCTTAGCTGTTCTTATCCACAGCAGCTTACAATGACTGATGTACACACACATACTGTATGCTTTACGTGTGTAGGTGTAGGTGTGTGTGTGTGTGTGTGCGTGCATGTGCGTGTGCGTGTTTGTGAAGCAGACGGGTGGGAAAGCTTGGGGTCATGGATAACAAGTCAGACCCAAAACACAATGAGCTCGGCTGTAATCTGTCTTATCTTCACTGGTACACACGTGCGCACACACACGCACATACATACACATACACACATACATACATTACACAGACACACAGTGGATGAAAGCTGAGCGATTTGAACTGGCAGAATGACCACCTATAAGATCAGAAATAAAAATAAATATCAGAAAAACAAGATTTTAGATTGTTGAAAGTTCTTCGGTGGATGAATGAGGAGAATGAAAAATAACTGACAAGAAGCTCAAAAACTATACGAATTTAAAAAAAAAAATCTTTCCTGAGAAGAGACCTCTTGTGGTTATGGATGTGATTGCTTGTCTACATAGAGAATCCAGGTTGTAGACATAGCCTCCATTGCTGCAGTGAAACCTCATTAGTAGCAGATTTGTTAAAAGCATAAGTCTGCTGATGTCTACATACACAAAAAATCAGAAATTCGCTTTCACTACTGATGTTCATAATCTAGCTAGAACCCCATAGAGTTGAAACAGAAAGTCTGAACTTCTTCCACAAAGAGTGATGTAGTTGCTGTAGAATGGCAGTTTGCCTCCCACCAAGTGACCTGTGTAATCATGTTGCGGTCCCCCAGAGGCTGAGCATGCAACACCTTTCACCTCTGGGGTACTAGTTGGTCGCCGACACTACTTGCAAAAAAAGAATAAATCCAGTCACCAGAAAGTTATTTTTTCCTATTTGCAAAGATGTTGCTCAAAGATGTTTACTTTAGCATGACTTAGTCATTATCTGTACTGTTTTTGGAAAAAACTATAAATCTTTTGTGATTCTGTACATCAAGAACAATCTGCTGGGCAATGAGTAGGAAGTGGAATGATTCTGCTCTGTCAGCTTTGAGTGACATTAGTGAACAAACAGCATTTCTTTATTAGGGTTACGGGGTGTTATGACCTCCAGGGGTAACAAAGTATATGTACTGAACTGATATTTGAAAAACTTTCAGTTACCTCTGGTTGATGAACCAAACTGCACTGATTTAAAGAAAAACTGCTTAGTTGTACAAACTCAAATCTTTAGCACACAAAGGTGTGCTCAACTGATTTACTACAAATCACCAGCAACCTTTGATAGACACATGAGAGAGGTTTGCATGTAGCCAGTGCTGCTTTCACCATATTGGCATTTGTTCATAGTGTCAATAAAGATCATTTGAATGAAGTAAAAAGAGTCCAGTCTGAAGCAAAGCACTGTAAAGAAGACATGAAAGAAATAAAAGGGGGGAAAGGAGGGAGATAGTAAAAACTGAGTGTTTGGAGAAAAAGGAGGATGGAGAAAAGAGAAGTGAGAGAGAAAGGATACGTGTGAATTTGAGGGAGAAAGAGAGAGAGAGACTATGGAGAAAAGCGGAGAGAGAGGAGGAGAGAGGATAAGTGAATGGAAGTGGAGAGAGAGGGGGTGGGAGAGAGAGACTCGTGTAGAACACTCTCCGGTAGTTCTGGCTCCGGAGACGCGCTGGACGCAGCGGACTGTCCCGGCTCCTCTCGATGGTTCACCGCAGCCCGGAGGAGGGACAAACCTTCCACCGCTGCCCGGAAATCGGCGCCCAGGAGCCGCACACACTCTGATAACTGTAAGGCTTTGCTGCTTTGCCAACTTTCACGTTATAAAAAGAAAGGGAAAACATCAAAGGGAACTCCAAGCAAAACCTATCGGAGCCTCTCCGCGTCTCTGCCCGCCGAGCGCTGCCTCTGCTTGGACTTGATCAGCACGCGAGATCGCCGAGCTTCCAGGGACTTATCCGGATCATCTGCTCACTTATTCAGATGAAACTATTCATCACGAACTGGTTTACACTGTAAACTACTCGGAAGTGTGAACGTGAGTGCGTTAACGGCTTTTGTTGGCTTTTCTAACGCGTTTTTTTGCGCTCGGTGTGCGTAAAATCCGCGCTAAAACAAACCATCCGAGACAGAGACAGCGGAGCAGAGGAAGGAGGCAGAAGTCAGTTTATATTTGGTGTTTTATTGGTGTTCGAAGTTTATGTTCCACACTGAATGCTTTTATTTGGTTGGTGAGACTTAATTCGTCACGAGTTTTAAAAAGAACGTAGAAGAAAAAAAAACTGCAAATAGAGGCAAACAATTCAGTTATAAGATCATTTTATTTTAAGTCATACAGAAGATTCTTTTATTTGTACATCGTTTACGTCTGCTTATTTCAGTGGATGTAATTGTTTCCTCTTTTTAATATTCGCCAATATTCACCACTATAAAAACTCTTTCTACTTTCTAATAATGTCTTCTTAAGATGTGTAGAATCGTACCTAATTCTTATCATTGGAATTTAGATCTGCAGATTTTCTTTTCTTTTTTTTTAAACAAAAAACACACCAGTGTGGACATCCACCTTTGAAATTCCTCTGTGAAAGAATTCAGGTTGAACCAGTGGAGTATTTAAGACTGAACAAACTCAGCATGATCACCAAAAACATCTGAAGCATGACCCTCTCACTCTTTTTTAATTATAAACACGGATATAAATTTAAATTTGGAATTTTGTATCGGATTTTATCCTTTTTAGCTTGTTTGAAGCCTAAAAACACATTAGGGTGACTGAAAGGAGAGCAGAAGCCAGACTGTGAAACATATTTATTTGAGATTTGGTTTGCAATCAAAGTTGTAGAAAAGTGAAACACCTGCTTTGTAAATTTATAGATAAAAAAAACTCAGACTACATGTAATGTTGATAAATTGTCATTTTAAACTTTATACCTAAAACATTTCAATGCAATTTGCACCATTTTACATTTACAATTTTTACAAAACGCAAGAAAAAGGAAAAAAAGTAAAGAAAAAAAAAACATTATCGATCAGCAGGCTGATGTTCAATGTGCTCACAAATTTAACACAAATGTAATTTTGGATGAATCCTCAGAAAATAAATTGTTTGAAACAAAACGCTTTCTGGTAAAAAAAAAAAGAAGTGTGAATCAGATGTGATCTGTTGTAGATTTTGAAATGAGCAATGAGACTGAATTCTGCAGAAAAAAAATCAAGCAAACACATCGGTCATCAGTTGAGTTCTGGAGTGGAGCTCTCTCTTAAGTCCCTGAAAACTGATTTATGTAAAAACGCAGTAACTTAAAGCACTGATTTTATCTTTTAAAAAGTCATAAATGTCTCACTAAAGTTGTCAAATATGTTTAAAAATTAATTAAACACACAATTAAAAAAATTTGTCTGTAGTGAATCTGACACTTGTTGTATTTCTCGTGTTTGAAGTAAACAAACTGGAACCCCTGCATGTTCAGCGCTTCATGTTTTGACCTCTTGAATGTTTCTATATGTTTTTTGATCCTGATGATTGATGCCGCTCTCTCTGATGTTTCCTCCCAGCAGTCAGTGGACAGCCATGCTGAAGCCGGGCGACCCGAGCGGTTCGGCCTTCCTTAAGGTGGACCCGTCCTACCTGCAGCACTGGCAGCAGCTGTTCCCTCAGGCTCAGCTAAAAGCTCCTCTGGCTCCTCCGCCACCCCCACCTGACCGTCTCTCCATCCCTATTGACACCATGCGCCCGTCCCGCCTGCATAGCCACCTCCTAGCTTCCACGCACTGCACTTCTTCCTCTTCTTCTTCCTCCTCCTCTTCAGCAGCTTCTTCTTCAGCAGCAGCAGCAGCCGCAGCAGCAGCCGCAGCGGCAGCCCTCACTCCGTCCACCTCCATCTCCATTTCCACCAACGCAGGGCTCTCCCAGCTGCCTGTGCCCCAGCAGATCGCACTTTTTGGGCAGGCATTGGCCCCAGTGTGCGCTGGACCTGGAGGTCCTGGAGGAGGAGGAGGAGGACCAGGAGGAGGCGGAGGAGGAGATCTAGTGGTGGTGGTCCCTCCAGAGAACCCGCAGGGGCTCAACCCAGCAGCTGGGCTCCTCCATCAGGCCAAAGAGCAGAGCTGCGGAGGGGTGGGGGTTGGAGTGGTGTCGTCCAGCGTGAAGAGCAGCAGCAGCGGAGGCAGCGAGGAGGGCGGCAAAGGGTTCAAGCTGACGGCAGCGGAGCTGGACTACTATCTGTACGGACAGCAGAGGATGGAGATCATCCCGCTGAGCAACCACACGGGAGAGCTCAACAACCGTACGTACACACACACTGACACACACGCTTTATTTAGAGAAGCAGTCCTGTAATCTTCAGTTCTAACAATCCTTCTATGGCGCTCGACCATGACCTTTGACCTTTTGGTGTACTCAGTGTTTAACTATCAAGTACTTATAATCACACTGTAGTGTTTCTGTCGGGCTTAAAATCATCTGCTCAGCGTTTCAGGTGTTTTTTAATCCTATTATTACAACTAAAATAACAAATTTTTAATAAAATGTTTAACCACTGAGTGTTGCTAATTATAATTTTTTATTTTAAAAAATTGCTTATTTCTATAATTTCCCATGAATATTTATGTATTATTACTGCAAAAAATTTTTTTTATTAGTTTTTGAAAAGTTATAACTAATCTTTTAAAATATATATTTTATAATTTTAAAGATAAATTAACACATAACGTCTGCTCTTTTGGACCACAATAATTTTCTCTTTTGTTTTGCGGCATTTCTTTCAAAATACACACATATGTGGCATGCTGCCAGCATCGGTTTCCACCTAAACAACCTCTTAAAATTACAATAATTTATACAGACAATTCCCAATAAAAGGATGTATTTAAATCTCCTCCATCACTCGACATGTGATTCACTCCTTAAACTGCACATAATTTCAGATTTATTTGGTCATTAAAGTGCAGTAAACTTGTAACTTAAGTTTACGAGCAAATCTAACATGATTTAACTAATGTAAGACTTAATTTCATTCACTGCAGTTTTAAAGCGTGTCATGCAGCACTTGTGTGAGACGTTACAGTTGGTTTGACAGCTGCGGTGCTGGACAGTAGGAGCTGGAAGGAGAGGATAGTGGTTGGCTTGGAGGGTCAGAGGTCAAAGGTCAGCAGCCTGGCCTGGGATCACGCTCTCAGACAGCAGCAGTCCTGCAGCTCACAGTTAATATTAACCAGAGTCCATTTGGATCTTATGTTAAAAAACAAACGCCTCTTTTCTCTGCACCTGTCGGCCTTCACGCACCATTTAAGGGTGTTTATTAGAGTGCGCTGTCATTTCACTCCGGTCAAAGCTGCGGATTATTTCCCGAAAAGTAATAAAATTTTATATTAAAAAATAGAAACATTTAGAGATTTTTTTTCTTAGTTTTATTTAGTTTTAATGTTTTTTCACTTTTACTTTTTTTGTGTTCTTCGAAAAAAGACAATCTTCATCTTAAAAACGGATATTTTTCACTCTAAAGCCGACTAAACTCCAGCTTCGATATCGGCTGTGAATCCTCGCACACGTTTACACAGATATCGACGAGGCGCTGTCATGCGTAAAAGACGCACGAACACGCCGGTTAAAATCTCGCCAGTCTGGCCTAGAGGTGCGTTTCTTCAGTGCTGTCGGGACGTCCCGTTAAAAGAAACACACACACACACACGCATACTTCACGGTGGAGGCTCAGCGCTGAAAACAGCCGCTGTGCACGTGGAGATTGATTTAAAGTTTCGGAAAGTTTGACATCTACCCCAGGAAATCACTTAAATACCCAGAAAAATGCTTCTAATTTCATATATATCAGTGATTCAGTTTTCTGTTGTGATGTGCATTACCCTCTGAATATAATCAAACTTTCACCGAGTGAGTTAAATCCTGAACTGAACAGATTTGTTCAAGCGTAATTTAAGTTTTTGAAATCGCATTGTTTGCCATTAGTTTAACATTACAGTCAGAATTTATTTATTATTGTAATTTAATCATTTATTAGCCCGATTCTTATTATTTTGCTGTCGCGCAGTTTTATTTTAATGTCCTCACAACATTTCTAACATTATGGAGGAATTTTTCGCTCACTGCTTTAAAAAAGGTCCGTTTTTGATTACTCTAATCTCCGACTTCCAGAACATTCCCACACAAAAAAAGGTGATTTTAAAGTGGCTGCACCGTGATCCATCTTAATTTCAGTCGGATCTCATTGGGTTTTTTTTTTAAGTGTTCAGAATTTGCAGGAGAATAACGAGGACTTCATTTTATTTCTTTTGCTTTAAACGTTAAACTTCGTGCTCTCTGCTGCTGCAGCGTCACCGCTCTGTCTCGTTCTGCTGTAATAATCCTGTAATCTGGCGCTTTGGCGTCTGTGCCGTAACCTCGGGATTCATCTCCGCCGCTTCTGCTTTCAGGCGTTATGGCAGCGATCCTAAACAGCACGCAGATTGTGTGTGTGTGTGAGCGCGTATATTCCGCGGTGATAAAACGGACCATCAGCAGTAATCTGAGTCGATACGCGCCGGCAGGGCCGATGAGGGATGGAGGGACAAGCAGGAATTAATTGCCGTATATAGTTTTGTGTTTGTGGAGGGGAGAGAGAGGGAGAGAGTGAGAGAGGAGGAGGGGGGATCGATCCACCGACCTACCGGCCCGCTATTTATCATCCCAACACGGTCGTATTGAGGTCTCCTGGGTGTGTGCGCGCGCGCGCGTGTGTGCTTGAGTGGGTGGAGTGGGGGTGTAGATAAAGCAGTCACATACGCACTCCTTCATGTGTCACTGTCACAGCTCGATTATTAATCACAGTAATAATAATAATAATAATAATAATGATGATAATGATGATGATGGTTAATTATTATCCATTTACGTTTTTACTTATTTAATGTGGGTGGGGCGGGGGGGGGGGGGGGGGGGGGGGTATTTTTTTATTATTTTTATTTTTATTTAAGTTCAATAACTGCAAGTCGTTTATCCTTCTTTGCTATGCTAACAGGTTCTATCTGAATATTTATGGCACTGATTTTCACGCTTGGTTTTTTAGGGCTCTTACGTCTTTAGATAAATATTTTCAAAAACGTAGAATGTTTTTTTCTCTCTCGCACTAATAGAAGAATAAATGTAGAAAGCATCCACCAACAGAATGCGGGTCTGACTGAAGGTCTAGCTCGCCATATGTTGATACAGTTTAAAATAAATGAAGTTATTATTAAAATGATTGACTGCAATGATTTGTTGAGTGACATAAATTATTATGTCACTATTTTGTTTTTTGAGAGAGGAAAACTGCAAATGTTTACCTCTTACATGTAAGAAGAGAGGGTCACTTGTTTTTTTGTTGTTTTTTCACTATTTTCTAATTGATTGATTAGTTAAAAGATGTTTTTTTCTCCAAACATTGAATGATTATTAAATCAAATAATTATTAAAACAGTTTAAAGCTTTCACAGATCAATCTTTGGTGTACCTCAAAGTCCAGCAACATTGGATCCCACATTTGCCATTATGCCATGGAATAACCTCTCATTAGCCCATCACAGTCTGCTTTTGTTACATGAGCTTTCTGTTAGAAGCTTCTAACCCAGGATAAACATGAGGATGCCTTTGTGACATCATTCGAGGTAGTTTTTAAGACTTTATAAAAATATTTTCCAAAGAGATTTTTTTTTGTTTTTTTCAACAGACTGAGTAAAACTACTGGTGGTGAGAAAACCGAGTTCTTTAAATGCTCCAAAATTTGTGAGTTTGTTACATGAGTCAAAATGTTCTCAAACATTTGGATTGTGACTCATTTGTATTTAAAAATCATAATGTTAGTATTCACAGATTCTTGGCTACTTCTAGATTAAAAAATGATCAATAAATGACAAATTCTTCCATTAGTTGCTGCTATTACAAGCAAAAAATACAGATAAATCAAGCAGACTTACCTAACATGCTGGCGGATTAGCATACAATTAGTTCCTTTGGTTTATTGCCTAAATATATACATTTTTAGTTATTAATTTAATAAAATATTAATAATTTTTAATAAATTAAATTCCAGCCATATTTCCCCCAGTCCTTTAGATGTTTAAGTCATCTGTGTTCACATCAGTTTGATGTGACTGAGCAGAAGTGGAAAAACAAACCGAAAGAAAACATAAAGAGGCTGGAATTTTATGTTCAATAAATACATACATAAATTTTAAAGCTTTATGTCGATTGCCCAACAGCAAAAATGGCTGGAAGTTATCAGCCAGCTGGGATGCATTCTGCTTTGATAGGAAACACAGATCAGTTCTTCCGAGTTACATCTGGAGTTAATACCAGCTGACAGTTTTACAGTAATTTAATAACGGCTGAACACACACACAGACCTCTGACTGCTTGTATGTTGGTTTTCAGCCTCTGTCAGTTTGTGTGGAGTCACTCAAAACAACTTTAGCACAGACATTATACTGTGTGACAGATATTAAATGCAAATCACACTTTAACCTCTCTCTAACCGACAAGCTTGCAGGTTAAGTTGTTGTTTACTGTCTTTAAGTGCTAATGAGAGGCTTGAAATGAAATCCAAACCTTCTGTAAAGACGAGGAGCAAGCAGTACGTCACGTATGCTCTGTGCAAATCCAATTCTTGAAAAATCACATGCATAGAGTTCTGACTGATGCTGCGATCGCATTTTAAAGGCAGCATGCTGTGACTGCTGCCTGGATTATGTCTCATCTGGTTACATTGATGCAGGGAGAAGGATTCAGAATCATGCATGTTAGTAAAAGATTGTGGTTTTCATTAAATATTTCAAATCTAAACCTGTCATGGTTTGTTGACATGTTTAATATTAAACCATGACAGTATTTCCTGTGTTTGATATGTGTTTCTCCTACAAAAAACAAAAAGCCATCATATTACAGAGCTCCAGATACAATTATTCTCTGTGTAAGAGCTGATGTTGCTCAGAAAGACCTCACAGAGCTGATTTTCCTGATTATGATCAATCGTGGAAATAAAGAGGGTTGAAAGATTTAAACCAGACCTGTCTTAGAAAATCATTTAAAGACCTTGATATTCTGCCATCGATGTAATTCAAGTGAAGAAAAATAAATAATTGCATTTATGAAATTCATAGTTACAGTACAGCAGTCAAGCCTGTTATGTTTAACATGTATATACATAAAGTGTAGACCTCCCAGACTGGACACAGGACGACACCTCTGTCTTTCAAATGGTTTTGAGAAAAGAAAAAGAAAAGAATCACAGAATGTTAATAGTTTTTATGTATATATTTTATGATTGTACAAGCATTTTTATTTTTATTTTAAAAGGAGAACCAAAAACAGGAGAAGGGTTTTCTACCTAAATGTGTTTTTAAGATGTCCACAAGGATTTCTGACCACTACGAGGTGGAAGAACAAACTCAAGAATACTGAATATGTTACAGAAATATATATTTATTCACTTATAAACCTCACTCTTTGGGCAAATGCTGACTTTGGAGTCTGAATTTGTCCCTAATACAACAACAACTCTTAGTTTTTAAGTGGACTCTGCCTCTACAGCCACTTTGTGTGAACAACTAAGATGTGTTGCTTATGAAATCCATGAAGTGCTACAGAGAAAATTACATTTTATTTATGTAATTAACACATTTTGAACTCTTAAAGAAATATAACAAAAGGAAAGACACCCAGCTGAACTAAAATGATCCATGTAGCAAACAAAAACTGTTGTGCTGCCACCCTCATATCGCCTTTGGGCTTTTGGAGCCTTGACCTGACTTTTAAAAAATAGTTGAAAAAAAAAAAAGCACTATGCTGCTAAAAGATAAAAAATAGATATTTGCAAAATTCTGCCTAAATATGTATTTTACCTGGTTAATGTGTGTGGCGGGGCGTGGTCTGCAGCGTCGCTGCAGGGGAGGCGGACGCACCTGAGCGGCACCCGCAATCACGCCTCGCCGCCTTAACGCCTGTGCCATCTATGCTGTTGTGTTGGTGTGTGTCGGGCTGTGAGCTGCAAAGCTACAGCCGGCTGTATGCGTACAGCAACCGTGTGTGAAAAGTGGTCAATAAAGAGATGCTGAAAAGCGTGTTCATGCAAACATCGTCGGGTCTGCCGTGATATGTTTACAATGGGACTTCTGCTCCCGAACCTCTGCGCACAGCGTCTGCAAATCGGGGCTGTACGAAGTCACTTTCATCTTCACGCAGGACTGTAAGCTGTCATCTGTGAGGCGTGAGCGGTGTTTGTTTTTAACATAGTTCACGGTGGAGAACAGCTGCTGATATAATGTGGATCTGAAGGTCCATAATTGGCCTACCTGGGGTTGAAAGTCTTGATAAATGCACGGCGTTTCGGCGGGTACACTGGCTTCCGCGAGTGTGACGCTTATTTTGAGCGATGAAAAAATAAAAGAATATAATAGTATTTTTATATTTCAATATCACAATAATCTTCCAATTTAGAACTACAAGTTAAAAAAGAACTAACATAAATAAAATACACTTCAGCTAAATACTTCTAATTTATTTTCCCAAACCACACGGAGCCGCACTATAAGGACTAAAGAGCCGCAGGTTGCCGACCCCTGATCTAGAAAATTAAGACAAACTATTAGACACTCAATGCAATGTATGCCTTTGTTTTAAGAAGGTATTTCTGGCTTTATATTAAAGATGCTGCAGGATATATGTGTGTAGTTCACTTTGATGTAATAGATTAAAGCTGTACCATCTAATTTATGACCACTAGGAGGCAGAAGACTCACCACAAACTCCACATGACAGTTGATATAGCTAACAAAAAAGTGTTTTACACGTGTAACAGCAGAATGTCTTTTTGTGTCCACTTAATATCTATAGTCTCAAAGCAAAATCCTGAGAGAAATATCTGCTTCTATAACCACTTCCTTCTAACCTAAAGAGGATAACTGAGAGCTAAAAAGTGTAGCAGTATAGTTCTGGTCGTAGAAGAAGTAAGTATAAGCCTCACTCTGTGGTCCCATCTCCTCTGGACTCACAGCTGTGCTATTAACATCCACAGCTGTTATCAAATGTGATGATTTTGCCAAAGAGAAGTCACCGAAACTCAAATTTCTTGCTCTTTGATGCTTGTAATGGCAGAAAGTCAGGAAATAACACAAAATGTATATTACTCTTACAGTTATTGCTGAAGATCAGAGTGACATAAGAAAAACTGTGGAGACTGAAAGAGGCACCTTAAAGTTTCAAAACATGAAAATGCTTGTTACTAAGACGTAAATGGAGCAGATTAATAACTCGGCGTGGAGTTTAAAGAGATAATAAAGAGATAAGAGATATCAAAGTCAAACACACTTATTAAAAAATCTTTTTTTATGAGAACAAAATACTTCATAAAGCAGCAGAATAAGAAGTGCCTGTAGCCATTTTCACTGGAAGGAGCTCGGGGATCAGAGGCAGAGCGGAGCTGTCTAAACACTGGCGATGGATGCAACAGAATACTGAGGTTGAATGATGGGTAGCAAGGAGAGCATGCCATAACAAGTTCACAGCCAGTTCATCAGTCTGGAAGAGAGGAAGAGAGGAGTGAAGGATAGAGAAGAAACAGAAGATATGTTCACCAATGACACTTTTACAGATTTAAGTCTGCTCCTGTATGCGGTGAATTAGCAGCAGTATCAGACGTAGTCTCAGTAGTGATAACAACAGAGTCAAATTAAAGGGGGACCTGTGTTCTTGGACTCTATTTAAAATAAACAATCTTTATCTCATTCTGGACCTTGGCGCATCTGGTGATATTATCACCAATCATCTGTCAAGACAAACAATTTTAGCTCCTCCCCATTTCAGCTAACTTTCTACTGATTGGGTCACGTTCATAAAAACAAGGTCTTACGGTCAAGGAGCTTTAGTGTCTCAGATGACATATTGGGGATATCTTTATGTCATCATACAGAATTGAGCCTTTAGAGCAGTCTGAAGTCTGAGCTTTTGGCTTACAAGGATATTCACACATATTCTGACCGCATTACATCTTTGTCACATTTAATATGAGCATGCATCTTTGTGTGTGTTGCATACAGTCATGTGAAAAAGACATGCAATCGTGAAAACAAACATACATAGCTTGTAGAACCACATTTACTGGCAATAACTTGTAGTACTATTTTCCCATGTGACTTTATCCGTATTCACATCATTGTGGAGCAATGGCCCAACTTTTTACAGTGTTGCTTTCATTCATTGTGGGCATTTGTTTATGACAGTCCCTTCACATCCTTTCATTCAGCCAGTCTGCTGTAGACTTGCTGCTGTGCTTAGGATGAAGCACAGCAATCCTAATTTCCTACTTTCTTTAGCTTTCAGACAGATGGCCTCATATTTGACTTTGGAGTACTTTATTACTCAATGACTGCAGCATCAAACGATCCAAAATCCTCACCCCTCCATCATCTTGCTTGACAGTCTGTATTCAGTGTTAGCGCTGTTATGCTTTCTTTAATTTTCTTTAAGTGTGGAACTGTGCATCTCCACAATGGTCTTGGCTGTCCAAAAAGGATTGGTTCTAGTGTATTGACGCACAGCATATCCTGTAATATTTAGCATGAATTAATTTAAATCTTAGTTTTATTACTTTTTATGTATAATTAGATTTGACTAGTATACATTACAACAGGATTGGGATTTTTTTGTGTGTTTATGAATCGATTATAAAGTTACTTACATGTAAAAGTATGTGTTAATGATAAGTAATAGGAAAAAAGTATACATAAGCCACAATTATATTCCCTGCTATCTTGTTGTATTGTTTCTGTAAAGAAGGTTTGTAGTTCATAGATTCATAAACCACAGTTTCTTCTCTTTCAGCGTGTGTGCACACATGTCAGGAGTCCATCAGCTCCTCTGAGGGGTTAACTGATAACCTGGCTCATAGTTTGTTTGATCTCTGTTTGATGGAGATGTTTGGGATTGTATGTTTTAGTTAACATGTAAATATGCTTTACATTTGTTATTTCAGTGTCGAAGCAGAAGGTCCAGTGATTTGATGTGTTTTGATAGACTCGTTGGTAAAATGTGGTTCATTCGTGTGCTTCAGATAGAAACATCCAATGTAGCGTAAGCATATTAATTTCTTGGCATTATAGTAGTTTTATTATATGTATTAGTTTTTTTTTGAAATTCTTAAAGATATCAACAGCCGTGCAGGACTGACAGCTTGCAAAGATGACATAAAGGCCTATTCAGCCAAAGCATTGTTGTTTATTGTTGTGGTTTCTCTTATGTTTTTATTCCAGAAACCCCCCCCCCCCCACACACACACACACACACACACACACACACACACACACACACACGCACACACGCACACGCACATATGAAATATAAACCTGGGTAACTTCAACTTAAATACAACAACCCTCTGAAGGATCCTCTCATGTGCTAAAACTGGAACACCACAAACTTGAGAACCAGTGATATTTATCATCAGATTTATAGGATCACAAGTTTGAATCAGGAGATTGCCTCAAACTCTTTGTGTTTCTAGCAGTCAGATGGATGTAGCACTGACAATGGTGGCCAGATGTGCGACTTACAGTCCTGGTTCGGTTTCAGCACCCAGGTTTGGGCCAGTGCACCCCAGTAGATTTATGTCTCCGGGACTTTTTGCGTGTTTAAAGTAAGGAACAAACTCTGGGTCTGAAAAATGAAGCCAGTGAGGAAGTGGCAGAAGCGGAAGTTCCTAGATTGGCCACTGGAGGCTCGCTCTAAAAGCCAGTTGATCTCCACAGACTCACATAATAAATCTTTTAAGTTTTACAGCAGAAATCAACATATTTACATCTGGGTGCAAAAATATTTTGGTCACTTGGACCGAAAAATAATATCTCTGCTTAGACTGTTGCCCTGTGGCTTGATAAGTAGTAGAAGATGAAATGGATGGATGGGTTTGTGTGTCTCCCATGCACTCTCAGGCAACAGCTTGCACAACTGTCAACTCAACTCTCCGTCCTCTCTTCTACTAACACTATGAAGGGAGCTGAAATTTAAAATAAATTAAACCTGAGAGTGACATCACAGCGGCTATGTCCAACTCTTATATATAGAATTTGACTCTCACTCTGTATGTATTTTCTATTCTCCTAAATTAAGTAACAGTGCTCACATTTGTGTTTCCTTTTGGTGCTTTTTTGTCTTTGGGTCTTCAAGATCATGTTTGTGTTTGTGGTTTTCTTCTTTTTGTTCCAGGTGAAGACCAGAGCCCTCCAATCCTGGGCCTCTGGGATCTCTTTGTACCCTAAAAAAATCAAGATGCTTTTCTTTTCTTCTGTTATTCCATATGTCTTCTTAGCGTTCAATATTTCTTTGGGTAAAAGTTTAAACATCCACATGCCCCCTGCCTCCTCACATGCTGATGAAGACATACTCTATGTCCAAACATTAGCTGCTGCACCTTATTAAAATCCTCTCATTTTTCCATGCGATCTAGATTTAATCTTTCTTCTCCCTGCTTCAGTTATTCTGTTTGTCAAGGCTCCGCTTTGAGCTTTTGTTGGCTCATGTGTCGGGACTCCTACACACACATATGTATTTACTTAGTTATTTCTTTTGTTTTCTTTGGTTTGTTTGTTTACCCACATGCATGAAGCAGTCATGAGAGGAAATATCTTAAGTGGCTGCTCTGTGGTGTTTTTCGTTGTCGCAGACTTTACTTTTACCCCTGAGCTGAAATAAAAGTGACGTTTTTATTTTATCTCGGTTTAATAAGTCAAGGATCCTGGAGAATTTTTCCCATTTACTCGACCGTGACCCAGAGTTACATTTTTTGCTTTATAAATGACCATAATATGGTTTAATTAACTTCAATCCATCATGGTGTAAAAGCAGCCGTCAGTCGATCAAATGACGGATATTTAATTTTGGGAAAGACAGAAGAAAAACAACATTAACATCCTGTTCCTCTCAGCTGCTCTGTTCTGTGGGAGTTTTCTGCACAGATAATAATCTCTCATTATGTTGCTACAGTCAATTAACATCCATTACTGTCAGACTGCATCTCTGAGTAAATGTTGACACTCGCTAACTCCCAGCAATACGCTCTTTGCCACATTTAACCTGGAAAAACACAGAGGAGAGGACTTTTTCCCCCTCATTTGGACTTCATCAGGGCTCCTGCTTTTTATTCCTCTTTTGCTTTTTCTTCAGTTTCAGTTTTTCATTCAGTCTGAAGGATTAACCACTGCTTAGAAAGATTTAATCATTCGTACTTCAATTTTGACTCTGAAACTGTTTATTTACTGTTACATAAAGATTCCAGATTAGATTTGCAATGACTGCTTTGTGGATTTTCTTCCAGTCGTGTAGTTACAAGTAAAAATACAAAAAGATATGTCAGTCTTTCATCCACTTACATCATAATGAACTGCAATTTGGAGGTTTGGGACTTAATGTGTGTGCTAAGGGGATTTTTTAAATAGCTGGTAATTAATAAAAAGTATATATCAGTACAAAATCTGTATAACTGTGCCAGCATTCAGTCACATTTCCAGTTAAAACTTTTCAATTGGTGTTTTCAAAATGGAATTTGCAGGTTTTTAATGGAATTCTGCATAAACAATCCAAACGGATAAAATGCATTCATACAGTTATTAAATCAGAAGGTTCACATAGAAATCGGATTTTGAAATTTTGTTATGCTATCAAAACAAAAACTTCAATAAATTTTGAAAGGAAATTCCAGGGAACTTCCTAGATTTTCAAAATAAATTATCTCTTTTCAACAATAAATAATAAACACTAGAAAACTGCAAAACATTAAAATATTAATTTAAAGGAGTGAGTGAGCACAAGTGAGTTTAACTTCAGTGAGAAATGATTTTGACATTTTGTGCCAAAAGCAACACATTTTTCATGCTCTTGTATTAATTAAAAGTCTGGGAACACAAGTTGTCATAAGGTTACAACAGTTCATAAGTGTGTTGATCTCCAAATGAAGACAGAGTACACATGTGTAAACACTTGAAAGCCTGCAGCCAGGACCCAAACAACACTTTTTGCCCTTTTAAAAATGAGTTTCATCATATTTAAAACAAATGTCTTCAGTTATGGTATGTTATGTTGTTTTGTTTTCAGTTTTCCATCTGCTGGTGTTAAAAAGTCTCTCTTTCCTTGCCAGGTTGTGACATGTGTGCAGACAACAGGAACGGTGAGTGTCCGATGCACGGCCCTCTTCACTCTCTGCGCCGGCTCGTCGGCACCAGCAGCACGGCAGCACCTGTCACCCTACCAGACATCCCTGATTGGCTGAGAGACCTGCCCAGAGAGGTGACCCCCACTTCCTATATGCAGCCTCTAACTAAAAACAGTTTGGTTCAGAGCAAGTAAAATCCCCCTTTCTTCTCTGATATTTGAGTGGTTCATTATTTATTGAAAAATACTTAAATTCAATGTAGTGCCTGCAAAATTATATTTAATAGTAATCATATAAATGTACCTCATTGTGCACCCACTTGGTAGCAACATTTAATATCTTTATCTACTAATTTGACACCACCAAAAAGCTTTAAAAGCTTAATAATCATAACATCTACATAGTACGCCCATCAATCCCCTGCTGGTTATCTTTCCATTGCCATCTACCTTCATCATGACTACCTCTGCTTTGTATCTGGGTGAAGTCCGTTCATCTCTACTTCCAGGTATCCAACTGGTCCAAGCCCGAGGAATGCTTATTTTTTATTGGCCACACACAATGTCAATCACAGTAACTGGGCTCAAACAGGTGTGGGTCATTTTGGTTGATGAATTGAGGTGTCAGTGGTGGAAAGTATAGCTTAGTAAAAAAACAACAACACACAGTCACTGCAAAAAAAACACACAATAGATAAATAAATAAAACTATACAAATACTGTGAAACTAGTACTTCCACTGGGTGATACATGTCTGATAAGTAGGCTGCTGTAAGACCATGATATAATAAATCACAGCTACAGTTTGTAAGTAAATTCTTCTACAGAACAAACTACACACGTCTCACCTTTAGCTGACTGCAGCTGCTGGTGTCACGTTGTTTTGACCTCTGTATGCAGGTGTGTCTGTGCACCAGCACAGTTCCTGGTCTGGGTTACGGAATCTGTGCAGCTCAGAGGATCCCTCAGGGAACCTGGATTGGCCCATTTCAAGGAGTCCCCCTGATGCTGGAAAAACTGCAGTCTGGAGTGGTCAGGAACACCCGACACCTGTGGGAGGTAAGGAGGGGAGAGCTTTATATCTATGCGTGCACCCACGATTGCCTCATGGCTTTGTGCATTTGTGCAATAAGTGTCATTAAATCCTTCCAAAAAGATTCATGGCTGCTCCGATGCACAGGAATCAAAACCCATACGAGGAAGATTAATTATTTTTGGCTGGTAAAGACACATTTTGAAATGCATCTTTGAATTGAGATCAATAACATTACTGGGGTTGCTTTTTGCTTATTTACCCAGGAATTAATGGTGCATTTTTACAGGTGGTTAGCTCATTAAATCGAGTTTTAGCGGTGCAGTGAGGAAATGGAAAACAACAAATAGCTAGCTAGATGCTGGAGGTACTCTTAGGTTATACTTGTATCCTGACATACATGTGAAAAAACCATGAAACCGTAGTCAAGCGCCTGTTATACGTTCTTCATGTGCACTTGGAGTCTGCTTGTATGATGTATGGGCAATTGGTGGAATAAAGCGTAGTCTCTTGCGGACATTTGGAGAGTACAGGGATGTCCTCATGGAGCCTCATGTTTATCTGTGACTATAACACTGGTTTTAGCATCACAACCACATTATCAACATTATCACATGATGGAAGTATATAGAAGGGGGTTATGTTATGTGCACATAGTTTGAAATGAGGGAATGAGGACCAGACTTCCTTTTGTTAAAATGTTAAATTAACTAACTTGAATTGTTAGACCGATTCATTTATGTTAGGCTTCCTATTCAAGTAATTGTATTATTTGCATCATTTGGAGTTCCTGTTGTATTCTGCAGGGGGGGAAAACTGATACTAATTCAACAAATAATAGGTTTTTAAATTTCATCCTGTTCTCACATTTTGCACTTAGTTGTGTGTCTGCCTGTTTGTGTGGATTTTTTTCTGTGCGTGTGTGCTTGTGGTCAGCGTCATGTCACCTCTCAGTCCATTGATCAGAGCAGATTGTATTTACATACAGTGGCAGGAGAAAGTCAATGTGGCAGTTATAAACAGCTGCATTAGCATTAGAGAGAGCGAGGGAGGGTGGACTGAGGCATGCAGGGAGACACAGAGATAGATGAGTCCCGTGTGGCTGAGCTGGTAAAGGTCAGTCAGACGTCGGTTGACCGGACATCAGTCTCTCTGCTGTTGGCTGCAGTGGGACAGGAGGTGGAGGAGGAGGACGTGGGAGTGGGCGTGGGTGGAGAGGGGCTTCTGGTTGTGGTGGTGGGAGGCTGTAGAGGATCACAGGTCAGAGGTTAGGGGGCACAGAAGACATGATCAGCCAAGTCCGGCAGGGCCACCAGGTCTTTGCTTGGGGGGAAAAAAGAACATGAAAGTGATGAGGATTAAACTGACGACATGTTTTTATGAGTTTATCTGATGCAGACAATCACTGAGCAGATTTTACTTTCACATGTTAACTCCTGTTGAACCCAATATGAAGCTGCAGTTAAATCTGTTGTGCCCAACAGTATGACCTGCAAGAGCTAATCTGCCAAGTGACAGACAGCAGCAAACTTATTTATGACCACCACGTCTGCAGGTCATTTTCTAACCCATCTACTACACCTCCCCTTTTACATGCTATGCTTTTGGTAGAGCTTTGCAAAGCCTTGTCTGCTTGTTGTAGCTGTTTATCATCACCAGGGGGCAGTTTCATAAATATGTGAACTACTCTATTTCAACAATTGGATGCCATCACTTCCTGTTGAGTAGTTACTGGCTTTTTGGAAGACTATAAAGAAGTGTATCTTTGTACTCAGCGCGCCATCGAATGTCTTTGTGAATCAAGGCAGGAACATAATATCAATATTATATCTGTTGTCCCTGATGCCTGGGCTGGTCTGGTGTCTACAGTTATACACTTCTGTGATCAGGTAAAGATTGTGGAGACTTCAAGAGTTTGTTTTTGTCCTGATGTGCAGCATGAATAATGAACACAGCTGATTTTAAATAGTTAGTTTAAATGGTCCTGTTCTAGTTGCATATTAAGGCTAATTAAAACTGACAATCTGAGACAATTTGCCTGTTTAAAATGAAATCTACAAGACAAAGTGTAGAAACTGAATATTCTGGCGCTAAGATGTAAGAATATCCTGGATGTAATTTTTGTTTTGCTGCTGCAGCTCATTATTTGGACCTGGCACAAACTGTCAGTGACCCTCCATGGGGTCTGAAACCAGCTTTTTAAACTCACTAACCCTGAAGAAATTGGTCTGGTCAGATAACCCAGCTCTAACCGGCAGATTACCGGCTGCCAGGCTACGACTGGCCATTAGGCCTATTGATGAAGGAGCTTTACACACAGATTCCATTAAAACTCACTGGTTGTTAAACTCACTTATTGACGCCTCCCAAAACAGGAAGAGATGCTTGTCCTATAGCCAATCAGGGAGCTGGTGTCATGTTGTCTATGGCATCCTAGAAGAGCCGGTTTTAATTAAGACACTTACCGTTACGTCTGAGTGGAACAGCAGAGGGTTTTCTGGAGCGGCAGTATTTTACTGCTCGACAAATCGATCCCCTCCGAGGCAGAGCTCAGTGCTGGAGTCCAACTTTATGGTGGAATAATTCTTGAACTATCTGACCGGCAGCTTCATCACTCCCTACTCCAGCGCTGTGGCAGAGAAGTCAGGAGCAGAGCGCTAAAACTGAACTTTATCTTGATGTAAATGAAATTTTTGTAATAAAGTTTTATTTAGGGCTACATTGATGAGTTAATCAATTAAGTAAAATAAATACTGAGTAGGTTAAGCAGTTCCCACAGTCCAGTTTTCCTAATTTCTTACCTTAAGCTTTCTGAAAATGCTGATTCACTGATTTATGCTATTATAGATAAATAGATTTTAAAATATATTCACAGAGTTAATTAAAACTTCAGAAAGTCCTTTCTGCTTGTTGGATGGAAAAAGTGAAAAGGGAGGAAGAGTCAGATGGAGGTGAAAAGATGGTAAGATGGAAGGTGAAGGAAAAGGCCAGAAAAAGCAATGAATAAGTGCTCTAAGTCAGCGGTCCCCAACCTTTTTTGAGCTACGGACCAGTTTAGGTCCAACAATGTTTTCACGGACCGGCCTTTAAGGTGTTGCAGATAAATACAACAAAATAAAACCAGTACCGGTACCAAAAAAAAGTCACACGGGAAAAGACCCAGGGAAACCCAGTTAACGATAAAAATAAAAAATAATGATAAAAACCGATAAGAACCCTGAAAACCATAAATTTCACACCTAAGCCTCAACTCACATGGCCCGGTACCAAATGACTCCGGGGGTTGGGGACCGCTGCCATAACTGATGGAAAGCACAGAGAAATGAAGAAAGGCGAGAAGGAAGGAAGGAAGGCGGGGGAAGGATAAATAAAGTGTACAAAGAAGATGGAAAAGGAAAGAAAGGGATAATGAAGGGTGTGAAGCTGATGGGAAAAGGAACAAAAGGACAGACTGAAAAGGACAGGGAAAGGAAGGAAGGAAGGAAGGAAAAAAGGGATAGGAAGGAAGGACAGGACTAATGCCATAACCCAGGGAGAAAGTCTTGGTTCACTCCAGCTTGTTTTTATTGTTTATTTATGTGTTTATTTACTCAACTGTATATACATAACACTATTTATTACATATTACTTACGTCTTGTATATTGTGCATTATATATATATATATATATATATATATATATATATATATATATATATATATATTTTATTTTTTTTCTTTTTCCCCTTTGTTAATACTGTCCATATGTACATAGTGCTGCAGAACTGTACCCCCCCCCCCCCCCCCCCCCCAGCATGTTTACACTGAGTAGGAGGTGGTCTGTATCTCATTGTACAACTGTATAGTGACAATAAAGGCATTCTATTCTATTGTATTATTTATTGAAACTGGTATTAAATTGCTTTATTGGCTTCTGAACATCCACCCAGTTATTGGAGACCCAGTAACTGGCTCCACCCTTTTTTTTTTAAGTGTTTTCAAATATCTGGAACACATTAAACAGAAAAACTATAAAGCCAAAAGGTATGAATGAAGTTAAATGTAAACTCTTCCAACAAATTTGTCTATTTGTGGCTACAGCAGAACGTTAGATTGTTTGCAGATGATTTAGTAAGAAGTTCTAGTAAGAAGATCCTGTTACAATCCTGGATGTAGCAGTGGAAAATCTCATACACATCCAAATATTCCCAATTTGAGTTTCAGTTTCTTTTTGAGGGAAAGCGTGACAGGTTCTCATTCTCGACTCGAACCGGCGACCTCTCTATCTGAACCTCGAGTACGCTCTGATTGAAAAGAATGTGCAGTAAAAACACGGGCGCCGTCCTCTGACCTCGTCCTCTGGGGTTTTACAGGAGTTTTCTTTTTGGACAGATCAGAGACTAGATGAGCTGTCAGCGCCGAGTCGGTGAATATGGCCCAAACATCATAACTTCAGAGCCGCAGAGAAAGAAAAACTGGAGCTGCTCAGTTTGAGGCAAAATATTTTGTTAGTGTGGGATGTTGATGGGACACATGAGGATTCAGAAAATTCCAAATGCCTGTTGGCATCTTGGCTTTTTGCATCATGAGGCTGTTTTCTTTGTCTGTTCCTGGCTGTCAGTCTGTCCGTTTGTGTTTTCCTGTCCGTCCATCAGTGCAGAATTCCCATTGACTTTATGTTTTTAGTGGTTTGTGGTCACAGCATCCAGTAAAGGCTTTGTAATGTTTTCTTGACTGATGTCATTATTTCATGTTTATATATTCTGGGTTTTATTAAAGGGCCTGATCGCCTTTGACATCATCACTTTGATTACATAATCAGAAATGGTTTATGGCAAATTCCATATGGTGGTTTTCGTGTTGCTTGGATTTCAGTGAGGCAAGTACGTTTTTATCATTGGAATTTATTAATAAAGCAGAAACGCTCACACTGATAATATGACGTCAGATAGATGGCAGGAACAAAGTCTTAAAGCCCTGAAATAATTTTCCACATAAACCATAAACTCAATATCGTTGGATTTTTGGGCACTCGACTACAAAAGCTTTTTTTTTTTTTTTTAAGCCATGATGTGACATTAATTCCTCAAACAATCACCCAATGATTAAAGCAAGTTATGTGTATTGATAATGACAGTAGCATTCCTTCAACTTAGAATTCAGTGAAAAAGTTTGATTTAATAAATGAACAACAAATTATTGTTATATAAATATAGACAAAACTTTAAAAAGGAAATGTACAAAACTGGTGTTTCTCCGATTGATGAGAGCTTCTGTCATGTCCATATACACTTTTTTTGGAAACTTTTCCTTATTTTTTGTTACTTAAACTGCTCCAGTGTTGGATGCTCACAATAACTATGGACAAAGTTTCAAACAATGAGGCCAGTGTATGCACAGCTTATCTCTGTTGCAACAATATGTTTATTGAGTTTTTAGAACACATAAAATACAGGTCAAATAAATCGTATACAGAAATATGACAGAATATTCATCAGGAAAAAAACGTAAAAAACAAAAAACACCCCCCCCCCCCCCCCAAAAAAAAACCCAAAACAAACAAACAAACAAAAAAAGCAGATGAACTATACAAAGTATCATTCCACCATATCCCTCATATTTATATCACGTTATGTCTTTCCAAATTATGTGACTCCAGGTTCCCCTTTTCCACCAACACTTGTGAAATTTCCACTCCTTCCAAGTTTAATATAAAAGGTTTCCAGACAATTTCAAACAGCTCCTTCTTCCCTTTCAAAATATAGGTTATCTTTTCCATAGCCAGAGATGAGGACATGTCCCGTAACCAATGCCCGGTTTTGCTCTATCAATTTTTCTCTAATACAATGCAATTAGACGTTTAGCAAGCAAGAGGCACATATTTATAAGGGTCCTGATTTCTTTTTGAATTGTAGGAGTTGGTGGATAAAGTCCCTTGCACAACTTATCTCTGTGAGCCAAGAGATCAGGTTGCTGCTCTTACTACCCAGTTTTTCCAAGTTGGTTTTTTTTCTATTTTTGTCTCTCTGTGATATCATATAGAGAGACGACACTTAAGGCTGTATTAGGTATATCCCATAGATGGCTGGGATATACCTAATAGGGTCATCTTGGGCACACAGTTCTAGAGGGTACCCAAGATGCCCAACAGGGTGTGAAATGTGAACAAAACTGGTCTTGAGCTCAAGTTGTGAGCAGACTACTAGAACAAACCTTCTGTTTGTGAAGACCAGCCAATAGGAAAGCTATAAGAAAGCTGAGTCAAAGGGAAGATAGCCTTAAAGGAGAAGAGGAGGAAGGAGCTAAAACAACTCATTTTGAACTGAAAAGCTGCATCAGGGCTCGTATAAGATCAACAGGGACTATTTTGAGCTGTGAATCATGCAACGCTACCCCAGTATATGCAGGAATATAAAAGCGTGGTGGTAGAATAGTACTACTTTGATGTGATGTTAGTACTAATCTTTGCATCCATGCTCCCAATGAAACATCTTGGAGTTGCTAGCATGACTGAGGACACCTGCTTTGTTTCTTCTGCCTTCTTCCGGATCCAGTCAAAATTCAGCAGAATCCACAGTCCTCCAACTGGGTTTAAGTTTAAACTCTAGCGCCACTGTCAGTGCGCCCCAGGGCGGCTGTGGCTACAATGTAGCTTGCCATCACCAGTGTGTGAATGTGTGGATGAATGGGTGAATAACTGAATGTAGTGTAAAATGCTTTGGGGTCCTTAGGGACTAAGTAAAGCGCTTTACAAATACAGGCCATTTACCATTTGTATTGGTCTGAGTTTGTAGACCGTTTTTTTGTGCCGAAGGCATGCTAACGGAGAAGCTAGAAAATTTAAGACATGTTTGTATTTATTTCCGTACATCTGTACAATACAGCCTCTATGTCATTTGGTATTGCATCACTTTTTTCTTGGATGTATCAAATGATGGAATTTATTTGGAAGGTGCATTTGCATCATGATCTGATACCATTTCCCATCCATTGCTATATAAACCCAAACCAAACTTTGTCCAGAGACCTTTCTCGAATTCTTCTCCTGCCCATCTTCATGCTCTTCTTTTGTCATTTCTGAGTTAAAAACTCTTTCAATACCCCGGGGAATCATTTGCCTTGCAGGTCAAACTGTGGCTGTTATAAACCACCACTCAGCCTGGTGCTGTTTGGTTAAACCCACTCGGTGAGTCGGGTTAACTCAGTTCATTTCTTGCTCTGCGTGACATTACCCTGTAGGCATGGTAACAGCAGGGGTTCAAGAACAAAGACTGGGGTTTTCCACCCAGACCTACATGTTAGAAAAACATTGTGTGTGTGCGTGTGTGTGTGCGTGTGTGTGTGTACATGTATATAGTCTCTTCATAATCCAGCAGCATGTTTGATCAGAGTGTTTTTCCAGCGTCAGAGCCGCTGGTTGTTTCCTCTCCTGTGCTGGTTTCTGTGGAGGCTTCACCTGCTGTGCTGAGCTATAGTACAAACATGTCCACTCTCTTCATACCACATGTTTCAGCCAATGTTTGAAGTTCATTGTAGTACCCACAGTCATTTATCGTTTCTTTCAGCTCACCTCAGGCAGTATTGTATGATTATATGGTTTAAATTATAACTATAATTTAGTACTTTGTGAAAACAAATCTGAAATTTAATGCAGACTCTCTCTTTTTTCAGTGTTACCAACACTCCTGCTATCCTTAAGATCCTTTTTATATATTACTCTGCAAACACTGACTTTCTTTATTCTCACCTTCCTAATGGTTAGAATTGATTGATGAGATAATGTGGGGTTTTTCTAAATTATTATTATTTTTATGTGTATAGGTTATCTAATTTTATATTGTTGTGTTGTGCACATAAGCTGTACAAATGAACAGACCACTGTGACTCTATTCATGGGTTCGTGAACTCTGCGGTGGTTTGTTCTTATAATTAAACACACAGAAAGTCATATTATTTGTCAGATAATTGTGTTAAAAATACTCAAAGACACCAGCAGCACAAACCTGACCAAGAGGTCCAGTTCAGTGACTCCAATTAGTGGAGGGGAACCCCAGCAGACAGCTAGCAGCTATAGCTGCCTCTGCTATCACCCACCTGTCTGTCAAAGAAAGCACTGGTCAGTGTTTAAAAACCATCGAACAAAGCACCAGTGTGCAATGTGTCTGCTCTGTGTCAGATAAATTTTTGAGCTAACAAGTTATCCTGGAGTCCATGCTAGGTAAGCTAGCCATGTGTTCTTATCTAATCTCACCAGAAAGATTTAAAGCGAAAATAATCCCAAGATATACGATTCTGCATTCTTTTCTCCGGTGTGTGTGTGTGTGTGTGTGTGTGTGTGTGTGTGTGTGTGTGTGTGTGCACGCATGTCTGCCTTCTCCACAACTATCCCTATGATTTTATTGGTAATTGGTGGTTGCTCAAAATCACCAAACTGGCTGCGTTCCAGTTTTTTCACAACATTTTTTGTTCATATTCAGTTTTATGATTTGTGTCAAATGATTTGTGTCGGGAAAAACATTTTTTAGAAATGCCCTGAAGGAAGTGAGAGATTGTTGTTCAGTTTGGAGCTTAAAACAAGTAAAACAGTTTTAATTTACTGGAAAGTTTTTAAATCCTCGAAATAGCTCAGTTACGCTGGGATTTTCTTTCAGTGGTCAGTTTTAAGAAGTAGCATCAGAGGTCATGGCTACAGATGGGTCAGCTGGATGCTGAAGCAGCCTCATAATGTGCAATAGGCAGTCTTCTGGGTTGGGTCTTGAAGACAGCTGCTGAAGGGAGGATTGAACTCTATTGATCTAGCTCTTTGGAAAACAGCAGGGCTTTATAGGAAGAAGACGAGAGAAGAAATGATAGAAAAGACAGAGTGGAAATGACACAAAGTGTGAAAAAGTATAAAAACAGAAAAGAAAATGGTATGCAAATCTCAGAAATGTGATAAGGGAAATCACCACCAATTTCTCAATATTATTATCCAAAAAGACAATTTTAGCTTTCCCGACTTTTGCCTTTCCTGTGGTCGAGCTATCAGACTTTCAGGGGTGAGACGAAATCAGAGTGGCACAGTGACAGGAGCAAGCAGTTCATGCTCTGAAGGCCACAAGACCAAACATGTTAGCATGCTTGTTAGCCTGGCCAAATACATTGGTGTGTTTGAAATTTGGCAACTTTAAAAATTTTGTGTTTGTGGTAGCACTTATGAGCTGATTTTATAAATTACTTTTATCCAACAAAGCTGTAACAAGATTATGATTATACAAAGGTTTCACAAATTTAAATCTGTGCTTCAAACTTGGCTAGATCATTGAGATTTGATAGGTGACTTGCATATAAATGAAGGCCTGGAATAATGAGGCGTGGATGATATAAATAGTGCCTTTTTTTTTAGTTTTAATAAATAGGGCTTTAAGCCTGAACTCGTCTGTTGTGGGTGCTATTCTATCCCACCTAGTTGAGCTGGTGACCCAGATGCCATAAGGCCCGGGTTCATATCCGCTCTGGGCCATTTACTGCATGTCTTCCCCTGCTCTCTCCCGGCGTTCCTGTTCTGTCGTAATAATAGCTAAAAAAAGTGTCATGGTGTGCATGGAAAAACTGACTCATTCTAAAATTATTGTTTCTGTCTGATTAGAATGTTTCAGGCTAAGACATACAAACACAGACTTTTGACAAATTAAAAGAAAAACCTGAACTCTTGACCGTGAAGGAATGGATTCAGTGAATGCAGCGATTATGCCCCACATTAGCATGGAATGTGGAACTGCTACTCTTGTTTACGTCTTTTCCACTGATGCAGACAATGCTCAATCTAAACCCTGTTTCACACATTGCAAACAAAATAAATGGTCCTAAATTTGGACGCTCTGAAACCACGTCTAAGTGAGGGGCTACTGCAATAAATTTACCAATGATTGGCAGATGCAGCCCACATATTTTGCCCATTAATAATTCTCTCTTAAACCTGCAAATATGGAGGGTGGCTCTTAAAAGGCAAAGAGGCAGAAATGGCAACACGTTGGCGTAAAAAAGGCAAGGGCTTTGTTTTTAGAGCCAAAACTTTAAAATTTAAAAGTAAAAAAGCAGATTCCTTATTGAAGTTATTGCAGTCTTCTTGGTTGTCACATTTCTGCAAAAACCTTTACGCATCTATATCGAGCACTTTTCCAGTCTCACTGACCACTCGAAACACTTAAGACTGCGAGTCGCATAAGACTTTAAAACTACATTTAAAGAATCATTAGTCAACTCAAATTTAAAAAAAAATTGCTGAAAAAGTAAAGCATGATGAAGAGCTGCTGGAGATGAGCTATGGTTTGGCTAATTTGGGTCAACAGGACTGTTGTAAAGAGCTGAGTTGTGCCATGGACTGCAGCACAGACAAAGGTGTTCTGATGGGTGGTGGTCTCTGTCCTTTTGGGTGGTGGGCTGCTGCCCCCCTCTGCTTCTTACTGTTGTGTGAGAAAGCAGCACCTCTGCTTCCAGACAAGAACTTTCTGCTGTTGACGTTGAGGTGAATCAGCGTCGGTTATCCAAATATTATCCGTTTCTCTGAACGATTATTAGCCCTCAGATTTATGACTCTGCTCGCTGCTTGCTGAAAACACAGTTTCAGATGGTGAGGCTGCTCTGGCTGTGTGCAGAGGCCCAGACTGTTGCTCTTGGGCATGATGGCAGCGGTGGTGATGGCAGCAATGGCAGCACAGTTTATAAGGCTTAGTGCTGAAAAATGGACCCCTCAGCGACATGTAGTGTTTTTAAAGAAACTGAACGATTGAATAGCAGTGTGTCAGATTGGGTGAATAAGCAGGACTGTGGCTTTATTTAACCTTCCATTTATTTTTGGCAGGCTGAATAAATCATGTGGCTATGGAAGATTTAACAGAGTGACAATAACGAGGAGAATCAAACGTCTACAGATATGAACACTACCCTTATGGGACGTATTGTCTAAGGTTGAGGAAAAAGAGATCAAGGCAAAGAGATCCAAAACAATTGCAGAGTAACAATGAATAAATGACTAAAAAAAGATACTAAAGGAATATGAATAGAGTCAAAATGACCACAAAGACAAAGATAATGACAATGTAGGGCTACTGAAGGCCTGCACAAACACAGCTGACCACAAAGAAACACAAAATGAGCGCAAAGAGAAGCAAAAATTTACCAGAGGTCTTAAATGACTACTGAGACACAGACATGGCCACAAAAGGGGACAAAGTGAACATGAAGAGAAAAATGACCACGAACACACAAAATGGCTATATAAAGATCAAAAATCACCATAAAAAACATAAGTGAACACAAAGATGAATAAAATTGCCACAAAGTGACAGAAAAATAGTCAAATAGAGAGGTTAAATGACCACAAAGACACAAAAATGACCACAAACAGACACAAAAATGACAAAAGAGATGCAAAATCACTGCAGACGTGGCCCCACAGTCCTGTAATCAAGTCAATTGTGCAAGCTGTGAATGCAGAGATCTTTTATAGTAAAATTAGAAAAAGGAGGAAGAGGTGAAGGAGGAGAGCAGTGTGAGTGAGGACAGAGGAGGAGGAGACATGGTAAGATAACAGGGAGGAGGAGGAGGCAGATGAAGAGAGCAGATAACAGTGGAATTAGCGGATAATCATTGATTAGCTGTAAAAGTGAAGTGTGCAAGCATTGATCCGCTCTCAGGAACAGTTTTACAGGATTTGGACTGAAAAAGAAGAACGAGAAGAAGAAAACGGTGCGTTTAGTACAAGAAGAAGAAGAAGAAGAGGGTGGAGAGGCTGACTTTTTCTGAGGCTGATGTTTGTCTTTTATAACAGCTGACAGATGTGGTCAGCTGATGAGAAAAGCATGTGGTTGGTCAGACTGAGTTCTGAATAAAAGAAGAACGTTTGTGGTTTAATGTTACCATATCAAGACTACATACTTATTAGCATGTAAGCTTTATCATGTTTTAGTTCAATTATTACAAATGACGTTAAATTACACACTGTGTAGTTTTGATTTGAAAGCTTTTGGAAACTTACAGGTTAAGCTGGTTCATTATTCATATAACATCGCAGGAAGTCTGGTCATCTGGCTGTAGTATTTTCACTGGGAGAACTGCTTTGTCACTCATATATATATACACCTTTCTGCGATTTCCTTACCTGTGTGATAGATCTTGAATCAAAACAAAAAATTTTTAAACTTATTGCACAGTCATTAATTATGCATGAAGGGTCTGAGGGCTGATTTGTTGTGTGATTTACAGTCTGGAAAACCCCTCAGAGGGAAATCTGTGATTTATTGTTTTCAGCTATAAATACCACGATTACATTTTGTGACTTGTGACTTGCAGTTACTTCAACTTTGCAGGTTTGCAAAAAAAACAAAAACAAAACCTACATAGTGTTTTGTGTGTGTGTATATTATGAAATAAAAAGTGGAATCAGCCATTGTGTGTCTCTGGGTCTTTTTCTTTTGAAGCCTCTGTTTTTACCACCACCATATTGGGGTTTTTTGGAGCTAGAAGTTAGCATAGCATATAAGGATTAGATGGTGGCATATTAAGTTGTTCAGTCAGCTACTGCTAGCATGCTTGGCTGGTTACGTACAGATAATTTCCTGTTAATTGATGCTAATTAACAAAAATACTAGGAATTTATTCACAGAAACCCCCCACAAACGACCTAGGTGGGCAATATGATACATTATGCCATATTATTTGTCAGATAATTGTATTTAAAATGAACCAACAGCACACAGTGGAGATGAGGCCTAGCTGATGGACCATAAAGACAAAAGTTGGGCTACCCTGATCATTGATCTTGATCTGGGTTTTAGCCTGGCATTCTTAGCGCCAGTGAAGGGAATTCTTAATGGTTCAGCTTACCAGAAACAATTTGGAAAATTCTATGCTTCCATTTTTGTGGGAACAGTTTGAGAAAGGCCCTTTTCTCTTCCAGGATGACTGTGCCCCAGTTCACAAAACAAGTTCCATAAAGGCATGTTGGATAGGTTTAGTGTGGAAAAACTGGACTGACCTGCATAGAGCCCTGAACTCTGACCCTAAAAATGTTCTTCTGGATGAACGGGCAAAAGTTTCCACAAACGCTGCTTGAAATCTTGTGCAAAGCCTTCTCAGAATAATGGAAGCTGTTAGAGCTGCCAAGGGAGGGATCTGTTTAGAATGGGATGTCATAAAAGCTGTGGATGCAACGCATAGGTCAATCACAGGAATCACACTTGTTACCTTAAGCCTTCATAAGTTTGAAATGGTTGGGTTATTAAAAAAAATTGCCCTTTAATAGGTGAGATGGACTCAGTTGTTATAAAAGAGGGAAATTAGTTGTAAAGACCATAATAATAACTGTAAGCACTTTTATTTCTGTATTAAATTTGCACATTTTAACATGAAAGTCAATGGAGATTAACTCACTTTTGGAGTTAGCCCCAAGTGCAGGACAAGATCAACTCACAGTAGAGAAACTGCACCTTTTTATTTTAACTTTTACATTTTTAAGGCTACTTTCAGGACATACAGTAACTATTGGTCATTGCTTTTTACTTTTGACAAAAAAAAAAATCAATTCAAAATGATTCAAACTCAATTATTCAATTATTCAACTGGATACATGGCATAAAAGATCTTAAATATAGATAAAGTGCCCCCAAAGAGGGAAACTGTTATGTTGTAAGATGGTGTTAAGGAAATTGTTTAGGACCCTCATCTTTAAATTTTATTTCTTTTCATGCTGTGAGCAGCACTCTAACCCCGACCTTAACCCTAACTTTTTTTACACATCATTTAACACCATAAAATGGTAGTGTTCATTTCAAGTGTAACCACACGTTGCTTGCTTTGAGTAACAAAGAAATTTATGTTTCAAGTGTGTTTGTGTTTGTTTTGGGGTTTTTCCCCTTTTTTTGCAGTTTTTTGGGGCCTAAATAGAACATTTACATTTTCAAAGAAATCTAACATTGTTAAGATGCAAAAGTCTTCCCCCCAGCAATCATAACTCACTCCTGAAGTCAGTCTTCCACCCTTTTTTCCCCAAGACCTTTAAGAACACAAAGGTTATGGTATTAATTATCCAGTTCCAGGGGTTTTAATTAGTTACAAGTATGTTTTTGTTTTTGTTTTTTATACTTATTACATATACAGGGTCCGTTATAAAATAGTTTTTGTTGTTTTGCAGAGAGAATTCAGACTCTGAAGTCTGTTGACACTTGGTGTGTGTGTGTGTGTGTGTGTGTGTGTGTGTGTGTGTGTGTGTGCGTGCGTGCGTGTGCGTGTGTGTGTGTGTGTTGACATACTGAAGATGGAAAAACTGAACTGTCACACCAAATATCACCTAATATTAGCTTCATTTCATAACAAACAAAACTGTTCTCTGTTAAAAGCTTCAAACACACTCCCATATGCTTGTGTGTGTGTGTGTGTGTGTGATAGAGGAAGTGTCGTAACACCTTCAGAAATGATAACTCACAGCTGCATTAGTGACTTACTGACACACACAAAGTGATAAATGCATTTAACGCACGCACACACTTGTCTCACTCATATCGTCGTCTGACGGCGAAGTGGCCATTTACATGCCAGTGTAGGTTCAGAGCGACAGTTAAGTGTTTTTAACTGATAGCTGAAATGCATTCCTGTCTGTAAACACACACATGCACACACTCAGACACATCACAGAGTATCTCTGCTCTTGGCCCAGACAAGGAGAAGATTTACTCTCTGTAATTAGGTCAGAAGGTCAAAACACTGTTGGTAAATTGTAGTCTCTCCTCCTGTGTGTGTGTGTGTGTGTGTGTGTGTGAGAGAGAGAGAGAGAGAGAGAGAGAGTGTGTGTATGTGTGAGAGAGAGAGTGTGTGTATGTGTGCATTCCAGGGTGTTGATTGAGGCTGTGCAGGTCCCTCATTAACAGCCATCAATCACAAATACGTCCAAATTCAAATTCCTGAGCTCGAAAGCAAAAATTAATTATTAAATATTTAATCTATGAAAGCTACATACATCCATGCTCCAGGGTAACAAGTAAGAGCATCTATTTAGTATAGCCTGGTGTGTGTGTGTGTGTGTGTGTGTGTGGCCAGTGACAGAGCAGTAAGTGAAGACCTGACAGCAGAGATCAATGACTGAAAGAGAGAGCTGTAATCCACTCTCTTAAAAAGACACACAAGCTGTCACTGGTTTCTGCGTCTGCACGTGTGTGTCTGTGTGTGTGTGTCTGTGTGTGTGTGTCTGTGAGCGTGTTATTCTCCCCTCTTACCTCCAGTTTTCTGGTTCTTGTAAAGCCAAAGAGGCGGATGCAGATAGATTAGGCTCTCTCACCCTCCACTTCAGCTCTATTGAAAAGTTAAAACTAAATAATCAGTTTTGCTTGACTTTATGTAACTTGCCACACTTTCCACAATAATAAGGACAGAAAACATCCAATACTCAAAGTAAGGAGCAGATCTGAACAATCCTTCTCTAAACAAAATTGTGAAATAGTAGTAGAAATGTCTGAAAGTGGATTTTACACCTCTGCAGCACTCTGTGCAACATTAACTAAAGGTATTAACAAAACAACCACAAATGTCAAATGTGTTGTGTTGAAGAGATATCAGATGAAGCTGCATTAGAGCTGCGGTGTATGTTGTTACATTATTAATCTAAAACCTTAAAGCGAGGAAATGTCTTCATACTGCATACCTATATGTAAAATGTAATTTCTTGGTGGTGAAAGAGGGTAATTTAAATAAGTACCTTTTAAGTGTATTGTCAGAGCATAGTGCTTTACCACATGAAAGTGTGTCATGCATGGCTTTCTCAATATTATCAGGATTTTTACCAGAATTGAAAGATAAAATCTTAAAATGTTATAATTGTGATGAAAAGCTGTCAAACTCCAGCATTTGCAGATTTATACATGGGAGTAAGATGGAAAGCTTTGCTGTGTCGGGAAAAACAAGGCAAGTGTGAATATGATGTGGTGTGAACTTTTTCTACTGTTTCATAAACTACATAGAATTATTCAATAGATTAAACAAAGATGAAATGGCGTGTTAGTCATTGCAGTTTCTTTGAATAAAGCTCCCAAGACACTGCGCTTTCTGCAGAAGCAGCACTTATAGTATGTATTATGTGTGGTCTGAGTGTGAGAAAATAAACCAGTGTGCTGCTGTAAGGGTCATCTGTCCCGAACAAACTGAGGGTCAAACAAGGAGAATTTATTTAGCTTCAACAGACTGAAGCTACGAAGAAAAAAAAAAAGTCTCGTTTTGTGACGACTGTTGTGCTCAGATGGAAAAATGACAGCTGGAGCCGTGAAGCCAATCCGGCAGCCTGGCAATGTTTGCAACATTTTCTGTCTGTTCAGCTAAACAACATTTTCTCTTTGGCCGTTTATCTTATGGCTGGAATTTTGTAGCGATGGATTTGATAAACACAGGCGGCCAAAACGTCTTTGACAGAACAGCATCGAGCTAGAAACCAGCTGCTGGTCTGAGAGGCCCAAGTTCACTGGAGCTTCAGATGTCATATGTAAACTCAGCAAAAGCTGGCCCTGCCAATGAGAAAGTGACATAATATAATAGCAAGGGTAAAACTTTAAATCAGCACAGATTCGTGACAAGAAATGAATGCTAAAACCATTTCAGGAAATTCAAAATGCTTCAATGAGGCAAGGACACAAATTACAAAAAGAAAACAAAAATTAAAAGTCTACGAAAACAAAAAATAGAATTCAGCTAATCGGTCAGTTTTACCAAGAGTCAGACTAGAGTGCTGTTAATCCTACAGTGCACAACACCATTGGATCATAGCATGCAGAGGACCAATACCGAAACAAGTTTTAACATATTTTCTGAACTACTTTCCTGTATATTTTGCTTTGTGCATTTTTAAAGCTTTAGGAAAAACAAATGTGCTGGATACGTCATTGTTGTTTGTCATTATCTGAAACAAGATTAAAAACCCCACAAAAAACCAAAATATCATGAAAAAATACTTTTTTAATGACACTCATTCACTACTGTACACGGTGAATGTGAAGCCAGCAGGCTAAATTTTTAAAAACTACTCTGGAAAATCTAAATGTTAAAAAAATGAACAAGTAAACTTCTGAGTAGAACAGAACAGTGATATTTGAAAGTGACTGATGTTTAATGTGAAATATATAAGGCTTCTAATCTCCATGATGCTGCAAAATTATAAATAAAGCACCTCATCAGTCATCCCCAGGAGAATTGTTGGTGTAGACAATAATTATGAGCCCTCATTTATTTAAAACAAAACAAAACAAACTTTACTGAGTGGCTACCTCCTGGAATTAAAAAAAAAAAAAAAATTAAAAGGGGAAAAAAAAGAAAAACAAATGTGCCAGAAACTGCAGTTCCTCTAATGTCCACTTGAGGCTGACTCCAAAGTGAGTTCATTCTTATAGATTCCCATATTAAAAATATCCAGATTTACAGCAGAAATAAACATTCTCACATTATAGTGCATGTACTAAAAACGATTTTTGGGATGCGACTTGGCAGTAAATAGCAGGTGTCTATGTCTCTGCATTGCACTCATATAGTTTATGAATGCAGCGTGCTAACCGAGCTCACCAAAGTTGGTAACTAACCATTTCTGTTTAATTATAGTAATCTCCTCCACCCCCTGAACCCACCCACCCCCTCCCACCGAAAAAATATGAGAATGAGGCTATAAAATGCCCCCAAACAAATGGGCAAAGCCATCATGCCTCTCACAGTCTTTATATACAGTCCGTAACTGCATTAATCATAGATTGTTTTTTTTGTTTTTTTCACCAGCTTCTCATGTGAAGGTTTACTGCATAAATTAAATAGTATTTATCATAGCAAACTCAACATCTTTGTACATAGCACAAAAAAGCTAATTTGGAAGTTTTTGTGTCTTAATTATGTAAAACAGAGTAAACGTGGAAAGAGTTTCAGGCCACAAGATAAACAACCTAGAAAAAAATGTACATTTAATCATATAAAGTAGTTTATGTGAAATGGACAAAGATTCGGATAAAGGCAGGAGAGTGTGCAGGCAGTCCAACAGCGACAGACAGTAAAGTGCTTACATACAGAGAATAATAAATGAAGCTGTTTCCTCTGATTCTCACAGTCATTTACTGCATTGATTGTTTGTTGGCTGTATGGACAGCAGAGAGGCAGGCTATTGGCTCAGGTCATCACCTTATAAACACACTCAACGCCGCCTCAATACAGTCACACTGCATCTTTACCACGGATGGACGGAGGGATGGATTAATAATGAACACACACACAGACGGAGGCTAAGGGAGATCAACTGCTTTTAAGTGCTTATGATCACTATTAGCTGTGCACTCTTCAGATTTCTGTTGATTTATTTACTCATTTTTAATTGTCTCATCCCTGTTGCCTTTGCAGCAGATATCTAGATGTCATCTTCTCATATACCATTTACATCGGTCCAGTAATACTAGTGATCCTTTAAGTTACACATTCTCAAATCAATGTAAAATGATAACTTCAGACTCTCCATGCAACAAAAAGATCTGTTGTTGAAGGAACTGAAAGCTTGAATAGAGAATGAAATCATTGAGCCTGAGGGTGGCACTAGAGGTCACTGGGTCATTATAAATACAAGAAACATTAAATCTCTGGGGAATGTGATCAGCAAATTTCCCACCAGTTCAAACATTTCATTTTAACGTTTTCCGTTTAAAAGTAGGACTTGTGGTTTTCTTTAGGGGAACAGACTGAGAGATCTCATCTTTGAGCCAGGAGCAACAGGAAAAAAAGCAAGCTGCTTCTTCCTCTTAATGGACCCTTGTTTGGTTTACGTTTCAGCTCCATTTTTCTTATTTGATGTGCAGCCTTCCACTGTTGCTGTGAAAAAGTATTTTTAGGCCTCGATGTTAAAGCTGGCAGACAGAGCTGTAAGGCTTTTAAGCAGGTGTAAATCAGGTCTGTGTAATGTTTAACGCCCAGCAGGCTGTAATCATCACAGCTCCAGCTGACTGTGGATAAGAGCCTAATGAGTAGTTGCAGAATCTTGTTTAAAACATTTCAAATCAAATTAAGTTATTTGTCTGAGCTACAAGTGCACAACTCATTATCGTTTTCAGTTGCAAGTAGTGATGGGATTTCCGGCTCTTTTTAGAGATCCGGCTCTTTCGGTTCGGCTCACTAAAAAGAGCCGGCTCTTCCGGCTCCGAACCGGCTCTTCAGGTTGTTTTGTTGCTTTAATTAATTTATTATTAACAATAATATAAAATTATGCACAAAAGGAATTACTAACGTAAAAACAAGTGGTTTTATTTATATATGTTTATATATAAATATATGCGGTGGCCCCTAGAGACAAAACACGTACAAACTCCAAAACACATTTCTAGCATGAACTGAACTTCCAAAGCAGAGCTACTAGATCACTTAAATTACACAATTGAAAGCATGTGTGTATTGTTTGTATATTTATACACAGGCACTCATATATATATTCAAATAATTTTAAAAAAAAGTTCATTTACCTGTTATTACCACACACCAAATCCGGTCGTTGGTACTTGCTGGCTTGTGTAGCCACAAGATAACAAAGGCTCAACACTGCGCCCAGCATCCTGGAGCACTTCTGTTGTCTTTTGTACGTGTTTTGAGTTTTTATGTGCTTCTGAGTTTTTATATGCTTCTGAGTTTTTACGTGCTTCGGAGTTTGTACGTGTTTTTACGTGTTTTTGGAGTTTTTACGTGTTTTGGAGTTTGTACGTGTTTTTACGGTGTTTTGGAGTTTGTACATGCTTCAGAGTTCGTACGTGATTTGAAGTTTGTATGTGCTTTGTCTCTAGGGGCCACCGTAAATATACTTTTATTTATTCACTCCACATAAAATGTAATAAATAAATCATATAATACAAAAATCAACTATTCACATTTCAAGTTTTAACTATTTAAATTTTCAGCTTTTTCCTTTCACAAATTTAAAGTGAAAAGAACACAAAACACTGCAAACCACAACACAATTAAATATAAATTATAATATGAAAACTAAAAGAACATGCATATTCTCTGTCATATGGACCTGCATGAATAAACTTTCTCAATCCTTTATCATCTGCAACCGAAAATAGTTGTGGATGATTACTATACCTTTCTAATGTTGTTGTCCCTGCCTCTCTTTCTCTCTCTCTGGCTCTGTTCCTGTGCTACTGAGTGTAACTACCGCCCCTCCCCCCTCTGCCCAGCGTAAAGCACAAGGCTCGCGTGCAGAGTGAAGCGGAAAAAAAGTGCGAGAGAGAGGCTGAGAGAAAGAAAAAAAAAAAAAACCCACGTGACGGCTCGCGATAAGGACCCGGCTCGAGTCGTTCACGTCAAAGAGCCGGCTCTAAGAGCCATTTCGTTCGCGAACGACCCATCACTAGTTGCAAGGGTTCATTCTTAATAAAAGAGGCTGATACATCATCACACTTTAAATCTCCAAAAATTAAAATGTTTGGCTTTGATTTACCATAAATATCCTTATACCTCTTGTAGTTTTACAAGTACTCATTTAACCTAAACTCTGGGTATAACTATAGTGGAACCAAATCTTATTTAGCAAAAAGTCATATATTTTTAGCTTCAAAAATTAATCTGCAACTGCCAGCATCATGACAAATGCAACCCTAAACATTTGATGAAATCTCCTAAAAAAGTCAATTTTAAATCTTTGAGACTTCATGGCAAATCAGAGCAGAGATTTGTGTAGATCCTGACTTTTCTTAGTCTTTTTTGCAAGACTTTTTATTCACCTTGTGGCTGCAGATTGTTTTACATCATCAATCTTTTATATCGGCTACTTTGCAATTCTTTTGGAGCTTGGCAGAGCAACAGAAACATTGTCTTCCTGTCTGAATTTTAGTTTTGTATTTCCTAAGTAATTTTTTAACTTTTGCCTTTAAGTTTACATCCAGTACAGTCTAAGTTTGCATTGGTTTCCAGAGTGAATTCAGAAATTTCAGTTGTTAGTTAAAAATATTGATAGTCTCAGCTGAACTATAGTGTTTTAAATGAACTGAACTAGTTATTTTTTGGTGGAAATGTTGAACAGAACCTCAGAAAAAATTACCAAATAACCACAATATCTTGTAACGGTACAACACTCAGTCAATATAAACATCCCAAATTCACTGCTGTGTTGTCTGTTGACTAAAACTATAACTAATATAATTTATTATATTTTTCTTTTGATTTTAGTTTTGCTACTACACCATAGTAAAACTCAAATAGATACAAATAGATTGTAATGGTAAAGATACAGATACGGACCACTGAGCTATGACATTATAATATGTTACAAACATTGTATTTCTTTGCCTTTTTCCTGCCATTCTTAAGTGAGGTTTGTTTCATTGTCAGTTTAGAAAATGAGCAAATATCTTTGACTTGTTAGTCGCTCAAAGTAAAATAATTCAATAGATATCTAAATCTGAAGGTTGCCTTTTTCAGCTATATCAATACTATCCTGAATTAATCACAACAAGCCCTCTGTTTTCAACTCTGATCATTTGTGTTTTCCAGATCTACGATGCAGAGGGAACGTTACAGCACTTTATTGATGGTAATGATCCCAGTAAATCCAGCTGGATGAGGTATATTCGCTGTGCGAGACACTGTGGGGAGCAGAACATGATGGTTGTACAGTACAGGTAGGAGAAAGTCTTCTTTTCTCACATTTTATGTGTTTATTATCCACACTTTATACTTGCACACAAACAATTCACAATGTTACTTCTACAGTGGTTTGTTTACATTGGGTCACTTAAAACAAAGGCAAGTTGTTCTGACTGGTTCCATGTAAAATTTGATTTGGCTATGAACACGCCTGATTGTTTAATTGCCTGGCAGTGGGCTCTAGCAGTGTGTGCAAACTAAACATGTAAGAAGTAGCATTAACAATGCATAAAGTAAATTACACTCCAATTTATCATCTCATAAGGTAAGTAATGTCTTGGAAACAGTTTGTGCAACGCTTTCACATGTGCAGTGGAGTAATGTGAAATAGCAACTTCTTTAGCATGCTAGCAAGGAAATGTTCACATATGGTGAAGGAACAATAAGCTAATTTCATGCTAGGTTTGATAAAACAAGCAAGTTCAACATATGCAGCCTCCACCAACCTTTTTTTAAAAAAAAATTAACACTTCAAGAAACACTTTGTTGACCTTATTTGTTGAAGTAAACAAGCTTTGCTAAACACACCACTTTGAGTTTTCCTTTCCTTTTTTAAAACAGATTTCTTACTTATGTTGGAGGGGTAGTTTTTTAGCTCATGAAATGCTATAGCCTCACAGGAAAGGCACGTTATAAATTTTATAGAGCATACTCATTGCCTTATATGCAACTACCTCGACAATGATAGATAGAGGTTTTCTTGTACAATAAGTAGTTGTATTTTTCATATATTCTGTAAAATATGCTGTTAATGTTCACACAGTTGTCAAGTTTTAAAAACAGGAATTATAATAATCTATAATGGAGTCTTTTCAGATTGAGATATCAGTACTTTTACTAAAGGAAGAGATAAAAATATCTTCTCAACCACCAGTCGCTGTTAGCTAGAAAAATCACACAGATAACTAGAGCATTAATTCTTTTTTCTTTAGTTACAAAAAACAAAAAATAATGATAACATTTCTTCAACTAGGCCAAGAGTAGCATTATACCGGAGAGAAACTTGAAATAATGGCACTACAAATGGCATGTTTTAGACTCATTTATTTGTGATGTGGTTTGAGTGATTGAGTTAGTTTGTTTGGTCTTTGACTTTGCCAGCTTTTCTGAAAGTAAGTGTATGCCACTGCAATACAGTTTTTAAAAGTATCTTAATAAGAATGAAGACTAGTTTATTCATCTGAAATCAGAAGGGTTTGCAGTGCAGTTGCAGTGGCATAAAATTGTACCCAGGTAAGGCAGTAAGCCACATACTACTTCATGTGCCATTTTTTTTACAGTTATAAAATGTGCTGTCATGATATGGCAATCGTGTTAGTGTGCACATTGTACCTTGGGGGTTTGTAGAGGAAGAGTTATGCACATTTTGTCCTTTAAACAAAATGTTTGCATTATTTCATGATGCAAATAATTAGATTTCTGATGGATGGTTGTGTGGTGTGGTATAGTATGGTAAATGGATAAATCTCTGCATTTCTATTAAGCTTGTGTGATGATGGTGCATTAAGGACAGGATAAACAAATTTAAATAATTTGGAGGGAGATTCCCTCTGTCCCAAATCTTATAAAGTCTTCACCAATTTGATGAGGGTCCATTACTTCTTATCAGAAAGTTGAATCTGTTCATCTGGACATAGTGTTTTCAGTGGGAGAAAACTGTCACTCATCCAAGTGGCAGTCCAAGAGACCTATTACGTAAAATTTTGTAGTGATAACAGTAAGAGGGTCCTACTGTAGTCAAGTCTTATCACTTGGTAGTCTGTCGGTAATGGCATCAGGCATTTATTTTGGACAGTCATTTTAAAACCCCATGACCAAGTGAACGAGGAACAAACTAGAACGTCAGTGGTTGAACATAAAAACGACATGTAAAGGAGAAATGGTTTTAATCTCACAAAAACAGCTCCCAATGTTTGGTATCTTAATTGGCAAAAATATTGGTATTACATTGATGAGTCATGGGGCAACACCAAAGTAAATATATAAAAAAAAATTCATAAAATACTACAACTTTCTTCTTCTTTGGATTTACGCACATGTTCCCGGATCCACTTGTTTCTTTCTTCCTCGTGTGTTTTCTGTAGCTCGTACATTTGTCTTTGGTCTTGAATAAATGGCTTGAGCTCATTCATTTCTTTTTCTTGTCTCTTCTTTAGTTGGTCAAAGTCATTCTGATATGCCTTGTTCTGGCACAGTTGTTGAATCATGTAGCTACTGTATTCCTGTTGGTTTAGCTTCATATTCTCAATTTCCCTTTCACACTCTGCTACTGCAGCTTTTAAGTCAGTGGCGTATCTCTGTCTAAATTCATTGAACTCCTCTGCTTGCTTTCTGGCTTCCTCTTGATTTTTTCCCCTCATTTCCTCGACTTGCTTTTGTAGGTTTTGTTGCAGTTCTCTCCATTCTTTTTTCTCTTGTTCTTCTCGAAGTTGATCTTGTTCTTTTTTTTGGAGGTCATGTTCTGTTTTTTCCTGCTCATATTCTTCACAGAGTTTTTTAGATTGTGTTTGCTCCTCCGATCTCTGTTGGCATCCTCTAAAGTGTGTTTCCTGCCACTGTTGTTGTACTTTCCTCCAAGCCTCTCTTGCTTTTTCATTTTCTTTTGAACTCTGTACCCATATTTGACCCTTAATTGACTTTTTTAATGATCCAGACTTAATTTCCTTCTCTTTTTCTTTCCATTGCTTTTGCTGAATTTCATACCTCTGTTTCCTTTCCCTTTCCTTTTGGGCCCTTTCCTCATCCACCCCTTTTTTCTCCTCCTCTCTCTTAATGAATTCCTTTTTTTCTTCTAATGCTTTTTCTGTTAAAGCTCTTACCTGTTCAGTTTTTTGCCTCATCTCTTTGATTTCCTCTTCATGTTGTCTTTCAAGGTCTCTCTTATATCTCTGCATTTCTTCTTCCTTCTTCATAATCTTATCCATTTCCTTCTGAATTGTTGCCTCTGCCTCTTTGAACATCTCTGAGGTGTAATAGCCACCGCCATTTTTCCTTACTCTTGACTCGATCTTGGTCAGCAGCTCACTTACTTGAAAACGGCTCTGATCATTGTTATTTAAGACATGGTATTGTCCTCCACAATCAGTTAACAGTTTTTTGACAAAGTCTTCACTGTTTTCGTTGAGGTAAGTTTCAATTGTTTGGTTTTTAAGATCATCTCCTCTGGTAAATATGACAATGATGAAGTCATTGCAGTTCTTGCCAAAAATGTTTTTAATGAGCTCCACAGTTTGTTTTTCTTCCTCTGTAAAGTGACCGATCGGCAGGACGAGTAAGAACACATGAGGTCCAGGAGCCACCATTGTGATGCATTTGACAAGTTCATGTTTAACTTCATCACTGGATAGAGCTGTGTCAAATAAACCAGGCGTGTCAACCACGATGACAGGATGCCCTTCAATTTCCGCTGTTTGTTTTTGGCAGAGCCTGGTCACTGATTTCATACTGGCCTTCGAATGAAAGCACTTTTTGCCCAAAATAGTGTTTGCAGTGGCACTCTTTCCACTTCCAGTTTTCCCAATCATCACAATCCTGAGTTGATCCAGGCTCTGTGATGTGTGAGGAGCCTCTTCCAGTTGTGATGTACATTCTGCACTGTTGTGCATACAAGGTTTTGCAATGGTTTCCTTTTTGAAACTTTTGGAAACCATTTTTATCTCTTCCACAGCATCCAGTAGCTGGGGGATCTGCTGTCTGTTGTTGACATTGAGGACAAGATATCGGACACTAAAACTCCGACAGAGCTCTTCGATCTCTTTGTTTCTTTTTAAAAAGTTAACAACATCTGGGTGTGTAGGATTGGTCTCCACAGTAAAAATAATTATTGTAAAGTCTTTGACTTGAGAGCTTAGTATATTTTTGATGGTCTCCAACTCACCCTTGTCTTCATCGGTAAGGGGATCCAAAGGTAGCACCAGGATAAAAGCATGGACACCCTCAGGATCACAGAGAGAAATGCTCTTGAAGGCTTCCCTCATTGCTTCTTCCTGAGATTTTCCAAATAGAACCGGTAGCTCCACCATTGAAATCAGTCGACCATAAACTTCTGCCTGATGTTTAACATACTCTAATGAATTCAACTTTCTTTCTCCCAGGATGGCATTAGCAGTTGAAGTTTTTCCAACTCCAAATCTCCCACACAGTACCAAGTTTAAAGAAGGTTTTACATATAAACTTTGAGGCTCTTTCACACCAACTTGAGGTCTTTCACACAGTTTCAAATTTGAAAGAGGATTTGTATTTGAAGACTCTGGTTCTTCTATATCAACTTGAGATTTCTCACACAGTTTCAAATTCAAAAGAGGTTTCATATTTGGAGATTCTGGTTCTTCCATACCAGCTCGAGGTCTCTCACTCATTCCTAAATTCAAAGGAAGTTTTGGTTTTGGATGCTCAGGTTCTTCAACAACAAAGCTCCCACATGGTACTGAGTTTAAAGGAGGTTTTAGATGTGGCCTTTGAGGTTGTTCAACACCAACTTGAGGTCTCTTACTTAGTCCTAAATTCACAAGAGATTTTGGTTTTGGATGCTCAGGTTCCATCCCAACAACAGATCTCTCACACAGTGCCGAATTAAGTGGAAGCCTTGATTTTGGACTTTCAAGTGCTTCAGTTGGATCAGGGTTTTCAGAAAAATTTAGATGTCCGCCCCTGTTTTCAGTCACAATTTGATTCATCATTTCCATCATGGTTTCCTGATCAAAGTCAAGACACTCTTTTTTGTCAGAGTTTAACTTATGCAGTCTTTGTCCGCACTCTTGAATAATTTGTTCTACTGCAGTATTCTTTTCTTCATCCTTTTGTGTTATGATGACCATTGAGTATTTAAGCGCATGTGGACCAAACAAACTCAAGATGAACTTCAGCCTTTGTCTGTTTTCCTCTGTGAAATCTAAAGGCTTCACTAACAGGAGGAAAACATTTGGCCCAGGGGGGACACGGGCCACACACATCTTCATCTCGTGTCTGACTTTTTCCACAGGAACACTGAAGATGTCGGAGGTTTTCACTACGGTTATGGGTATTTTCCTCCACTGTCCTTGGGCAATAGATTTCTTGGATATTGTTATATCACGAGAATCCTTTTTCCCTGTGATCAAGTTGCTTAAAGTTATCTTTTCAAATTGACTTTTTCCAAATATCACAATCCTGAGTTCAGATGCTGTTGAAGACACAAGAGACATTAAATAATTAAATATTGCATTGATTCAGTTTTCTTTTCTTTTATATTTTTTATGTCTTTGAGTTATTGCAAATTTTAACAGTTTTTCACTGAATTACACTTTTCATATTCCCAGTACATCACTATCTGACAAATATTCAAAATCGTATGCGTTACTAAAATTCTTAGATGCCAAACTCGAGTATCATAAATTTCTACATTTACTTAAAGCATATTGCCATATGCATTTATTTAATAAAGCGAAGTTTGTACATTTTTTTGCACACTTACCAGTTCCATATGCTGATGCTGCCATAATCTTACTTTGTTTCAGCAGCAGAATATGTAGTTACCTGAAAACAAATGTGTAGAGTAAATGATGATGTGTAAATGGAGATTTTAGGTTTAATTCTAAAACCCAAAAAACTAATATATCATTTCTATGTTAATGTTTTTCTTTTTGATGTACCTTTTTGGCTTATAGATTAGAAAAAAGTCTCAATGTGTTAGAAAAATTGAGTAAATTACAGTATCCAGGCATATTATTGTAAAGTTGACTGGCAGAAAGGGTGTGGTAGGAAAAGGTGCACGCGCAACAGGGATGACTGACCTTTGGTGGCTTTCTGGCTAGCTGAATGTCTGTGACATTCAGTAGCACCGTATTGTTTTAATATAAGGGCGACTGTGGCTCAGGGGGTTGGGAAGCACATCTGTAACCAGAAGGTTGCCGATCCCCGGCCTCTCTGTCCTGGTCGTTGTGTCCTTGGGCAAGACACTTCACCTACCGCTTACTGGTGTTGGCCAGAGGGGCCGATGGCGCGATATGGCAGCCTCGCTTCTGTCAGTCTGCCCCAGGGCAGCTGTGGCTACAACCGTAGCTTGCCTCCACCAGTGTGTGAATGTGAGAGTGAATGAATAGTGGCATTGTAAAGCGCTTTGGATGCCTTGAAAAGCGCTATATAAATCCAATCTATTATTATTATTATTATTATTAATAATACAAAATGGGGGGGGGGGGGGGGGGAGACTAGACTGCACCTATACTACATTTGAAGTCTGCACCTTTGATACAAGTTGAATGGAGACTCTGTGAGGACTCATCTTGCTGCTATGTCATCTTAAATTCATCAACTCTAAAGGTGAAGGTGATCAAATCACACAAAATTTACAATTTTCTCACTATGTAATCTATTTTGATGCTAAATGTCTAATACCAATCTTTGAGATGATTTGAGCGAGTACACCCAGCTTGTGGTTTTCTCCTGGCCATGCCCAATGAAGTCCAACTGTGGAAACAGTGACTCAGTACGACACCCCCCAAATGCCTCATTGCTTCAAGCCAACATGGCAAGATGAGCAGAGAAAAGACAGAAATGTAAATCTCATTCTCTAGCTGAGACCACATCTTCTTTTAGGTTTGATGCCATTTCTAGTAGATAATGCTAGGTAGCGTGAGTGCGAATTGAGGATGCGGTTTGGGGTAAGTCTCAGAGTAGATTGAGGAGGGAAAGAACACACCCACCAACCCACCCACACAGACACACGCATCCCTGTTGAAATCACCCTCGACGCACATGACTGCAGTTGCTTGCTTCCTATTTTCTATTGTTTTACTGTACATCGTGACCTTTGTAAAAAAAAGACTCCAGCTTGTGATACTATTGGACTTTTCTTATTCAGACTCATTACAGAATGATTATTTTCTCTTATTTTGTTACATTTATAATACTGCATTTAAGTAAAATTGAGTGGATGAGACATTGGAGATCTCAGCCTCTTTGACACAGGCCACTCTTGAACCAGAGACTGTGTCCGAAGCATCTTTCGACAGCAAAGGAGAAAAAGAACTAGATTGTTGCTCTGAGATTCACTGGTTCATATGAAAGTACAATTTGCATTTAACTTGGAATTTAAGGTCTTAGAATTTGTAAGAAGTGGGAATTATAGCCATTTTTATACATAGTCCCCCATTTCCAGAGGCTCAAACAGTTTCCTGATCAGATGAGACTTGTTCTCTCATTATATTGTAAAAAATGATGCAAAAAAACCCTCCATATGATTAGGTTGAAAAGCAAAAATAATCCCTTTAAAAAGCTAGCAAAAATGTAAAGAATGACCAAATTGATTGCCGGGGAGAAGGCCGCTCAATCAAACTGGCCCCTCCAGAATCAGAATTAGAATACTTTATTGATCCCTGGGGGAAATAATTTTTTGTTACAGTGCTCCATTATAAACCAACATTAAGACAAGACAGACAATACGCTAACTAAGAATAGTACAATATATATATATATATATATATATATATATATATATATATATATATATATATATATATACATACATACATACATAAGTCACTCATAAATAAATAGCTGGAAAAGAAACATGTGTAGTTGTAGCAGTAACCAGTGTGTTAAGTGGATGCGTTGTACAGGGAGATGGCCACAGGCAGGAAAGATTTCCTGTGTCGTTCAGTGGTGCTTTTCGGTAATCTCAGTCTCTCACTGAACGAGCTCCTGTGACTGACCAACATGTCATGGAGTGGGTTGGAGGTGTTATCCAACATTGTCTTTATCTTGGACAGCATCCGCCTCTCCGACACCACCTTGAGGGAGTCCAGCTCCATCCCCACAACATTGCTGGCCTTACGGATTAGTTTATTGAGTCTGGCATCTGCGACCCTCCACTGTATCAAAGTATAAGAAAAAATCCTGATATTTAAAATTATGTCAGTTTGTCCATTTAATTTTGAGCCTCTGAAAATGGGGGACTATATTTAAAAACAACAACAACAACAACAACAGAAAAACCCTGCTGTAATTCACAAACTGCAGATGCAATACTTTTAGTTAAACTCCTCAAATTAAAGCTGAAAGTCTGCATTTCAATCACATTTTCAGAATCATCAGAATCATCAGAGTCCTTTATTAATCCCTAAGGAAATGATGTGGGTTACAGTTGCTCCAAGACAGTAACAGTATCAGACTAAACTAATTAAATAATACAATATGTTAATAGTTTACAAATTTAAGAAATTGCACTAATATATTCAAATTGCTCAATTATAAATATCAAGAATATTGACGAAGAATTTTACAGATGTGAGACTATTACAGTGGTGAATATATATGGTTGACATTTGACTCTAACCTGTGAACTTTGTCATTTGCTATCTTACTGTAGCGCGTGTGCAAAAAGGGTGTAAATATTACAGTGTTTACAGTGTATTAGATGGAGGAGTTGTACAGGGAGATGTCCATGGACAGAATTTCCTGTGTCGTTCAGTGGTGCTTTTTGGTAATCTCATTTTGACTGTTTATACATAAAAATAGAAATGTTACACCTTATTCATCTGTTATACCTGCTTTTTGATCATAAAATCCCCAAAGCTCAAAATTTTTTTGCTAAATAAGTCTCCAATATTTGATAGATGATTCAAAACAAACTTTCCCTTTCGCTTCTTCTCAGTCAGGCGCACTTACCTGGTGAGAACTAGTGTGCTATATTTCATTTCATACAGTTTTTCCAACTTCTTATAAGCGAAATAGAAATGAAAGTTTGGGAATTTTCTTTTCAGTTTTTATTATTTATTCAGTAAGGAAGCTTAAATGTTATTTCAGTTGTTGTTCTGTCTGCTAATCAGCTTTTGGTTTTAGTAGGGGTGTATACATATATCAGCACATCTCTTTTTGTCCATCCATCCATCCATTCGCTACCGCTTATCCTTTTCAGGGTCACGGGGGGTGCTGGAGCCTATCCCAGCTGTCATAGGGCGAGAGGCGGGGTACACCATGGACAGGTCGCCAGTCTGTCGCAGGGCTAACACACAAGGACAGACAACCATTCATACTCACATTCACTCGCACATTCACACCTAGTGGCAATTTGGATTATCCAATTAACCTATCCCCACAAACTGCATGTCTTTGGACGGTGGGAGGAAGCCGGAGTACCCGGAGGGAACCCACGCAGACATGGGGAGAACATGCAAACTCCACACAGAAAGACCCCGGCCTGATGGTGGAATTGAACTCAGGACCTTCTTGCTGTGCGGCAACAGTGCTAACCACCGTGCCACCGTGCTGCCCATCTCTCTTTTTGTGTCATGTGTAAATCAGTCATTCCATGTTAGTTCATCAAATGTCAACCTGACCATCATTGATTTCCCTGAAAAAATTTGAGAAGAAACATGGTCTGAGGGACCAGACAAAGAGCGATTCAGAAGACCCCTATGAGCAGAACACCAAGGGAACAGTTCACCCTGATAGGGTTACCGGGGCACCGCCCTGGAGCCAGGCCTTGGGAGGCAGCGCGAGGGCGAGCGTCTGGTGGCTGGGCCTTAGTCCATGGGGCCTGGCCGGGCACAGCCCAAAAAGGGACATATGGGCCCTGTTAGAGCCAATCTATCGAGAAATATTTTTGATACCTCTTCAGTTATTATGTTACATGTTTGATTTTGTATAATATGCTGTTAGAGAATATATGCTGCGTGTTTAATTTGTGTCAGGTAAGAAAACATTACAACGCATGTGTTTTAGCAGGTTAGAATGAGCCAGGATGCCAATGGAAATGTGCGCTGTAGCAGCAAATAGTTTTTTGACTGTGACATCGTTTGTTTGTATGTACGAGTCAGAAATAAATCTGGACAACTCACATTAAGAAGTGGAAGGATTATTTTTTCAAAGCTTGGAACAGAAATTCGCCTCTACAGGCCCATCTTCCTGCAGGCCCATCACCCACAGGAGGCACCGTAGGGGTCGGGTGCATTGTGTGCTGGGCGGCGGCAGGAGCGGAGACCCTGGCGGACTGATCCCTGGCTACCAAGACTGGCAATTGGGACTTCCTAATATGCAATTATGCAAAATCTCTTTTTAAAAAGACTAAAAAAAAGTATTTAACGGGATGAAGGTAGCTTTAGTGTTAGATTTTTGTCTAAAGTTGTTTTGTTTAGGACCCCTGGGGTTAAAATTGCATTTGGTCAGTATATGAGAACGGTTATGAGACTTACACTAAAAGTATGCTTTAATAATATCAAATCATTTTACAGCCTTTTATTTGCAAATTGACTAATGGCACATTTTAATCAACTGTCAAACAGAAAAATGAGAAATAAAACTTTGCAATCTTTGCAGTGTTGGCAAACCAACTTTTAAAAAGTTGACTCCATGCACAAATGCTTCTGTGCTCACAACACAACAATATTTTCGTCATATTCAGTATATTATATTATTTAATCATTATGCAAAAGTCTGCACTTGTAAGGAAAGACAAAACCAAACAGTGACCAAAGTACATGTAGCACATTTAAATATCTCAATCCTAAACATTTAAGTTAAAACATTTAGTCAAATAAACGCTTACTGTGAGAGAAGGGTACAGAATTAACATGTAAGTACCTGTACATACAAACTGTTTCTCACACACTGTGTACTGTTGGAATCATTTATAGCTTCCTCATAAGCTGCATCATTTCTGAAAAGCTAATGTTAAACATTGAAGTAAAAATAATAAGAAACTTATAAACGCTATACCCCCTTGCAATACATTGTGATTCGTCACAGCTTTGATTTCCTCATTGTGTATTTGCCTGTTATACTTTAGTCTGTCATTATGCTCATGACACAGGCTTTTCATTTTCACATCATGCTCTTGTTGTTGAGCTCTTAGTTTCTGATCATATTCTTGTTTTTGAGCATTCAATTTGTCTTCATGCTCTTGTTCTTGAGCAGTCAGTTTGTCTTGGTGCTCTTGTTTCAGAGTTGAAAGCTTGTCTTCATGCTCTTGTTGTTGAACTCTTAGTTTCTGATCATATTCTTGTTTTAGAGTATTCAATTTGTCTTGGTGTTCTTGCTTCAGAGTTGAAAGCCTGTCTTCATGCTCTTGTTTTTGAACATTCAGTTTGTCTTCATGCTCTTGTTGTTGAGCTCTTAGTTTCTGATCATGCTCTTGTTTTTGAGCATTCAATTTGTCTTCATGCTCTTGTTGTTGAGCTCTTAGTTTCTGATCATATTCTTGTTTTTGACCATTCAGTTTGTCTTCATGCTCTTGTTTTTGAGCATTCAATTTGTCTTCATGCTCCTGTTGTTGAGCTCCTAGTTTCTGATCATATTCTTGTTTTTGAGCATTCAATTTGTCTTCATGCTCTTGTTTTTGAGCATTCAATTTGTCTTCATGCTCCTGTTGTTGAGCTCCTAGTTTCTGATCATATTCTTGTTTTTGAGCATTCAGTTTGTCTTCATGCTCTTGTTGTTGAGCACTTAGTTTCTGATCATATTCTTGTTTTTGAGCATTCAGTTTGTCTTCATGCTCTTGTTGTTGAGCTCTTAGTTTCTGATCATATTCTTGTTTTTGAGTATCCAGTTTGTCTTCATAGTCCTCCTGTTGATCTTTAATTTGCTGTACATATTTTTTCTTCTGGTCTTGTATCCTCTCATCATTTTCTTTACTTAAATTTATTATCTTGTTGTCATATTCTTTCTTGAGATCTTGTTTTTGTGAAGCCATTTTGTTTTCATACTCTTCTTTCAGATCTCTCATTTCTTTGATATGATCCTTTTTCAGATTTCTTATTTTTTTCTCATACTCCTGTTTTATATCCATCTTTTCTTTGTCATTGTTTTCCTTCAGATTCTTTATTTTGGCTTCATTTTCCATATCCTGTTTATGGATCTTTTCATCATACTCCTTTCTTAAGTTCATTATTTCATCATCCTTTTGTTGCTTCGATATTTTGTTAATATAATCTTGGGCAGCTTGTGATATTCTGTTGCCATGATCTTGCAGTAGGTTATTAATTAACATCGCTATTTTTGAACTTATGCTCAAAAATCCGGTGCTATCTTCGTGATCATCCTTTAGCTGCTTTATTTTGTCTTCATACTGCTTTATCAGGTCCTGTACTGTATGTTCATATTTTTGGTTTAGATTTATTACTTCACACTCTTTCTTCAAATTGTTGATCTCTTTAAAGTGTTCTTCCTTTATATTAGCCATTTTCTTGTCATTCTCCTGTGTAATATCTGCAATGCATTTATCATGCCTTTGCTTCAGATCGAGGATGGTTGATTCACAATCTTGTTTTAGATTCTTTATTACCTCATCTTGCTCTTGCTTTAGATGTGCTACTGTTTCAATTGTTCCCTGCAGCAGCTGTGTTATGTCCTCTAAGTGATTTACAGTCAGATAAAATATTTTGTGCTCATACACTTGTTTCAGAGCCATTATTTCTTTACTATGGTCTTCTGTGAGATTCTTTATTTTTTCACTGTGCTCATTTTTATTATACATTAGTTCTTCCTTATGTTTATTTTTGAGATCTTCTATATATTCACTGTGCTCATGTTTCAGATCTGCAATCTGCTTTGAATGCTTTTTATTGAGGTCTTCTATTTTGTCACACTCTGTCGATTTCATGCTTTCTTGATCTTCTTCCTTAGTTTTCACCAATTCTTTCCGTTTTAATGCATAATCACTGAGTGAGAGATTGTCATACTTTAGGTAGCCTTTCTGTAGCTCTGCTTGCTGCTTATCGTCCTGTTCTCTTTTAATTTCATTGTCTATTTCTAGCGCTTCATATTTCATGTATTTGTCTTTTTCCGGCCATTCTTCATTTTTCTTTGTTTCACCATCCAGGTTTGTTATTTTTCTAGAGCTTTCTTCCATCTGTATGTTTCTTTCTTCTTGGGAAAGCACAGTTTGCAGGCAGTAATCACTTGCTGTTGTCATGTTATCAGTGAGCATAGTTTCTATCTTTTCCATCAGCTCTTGACGTCTTTTATTATTAAATAGATCATTTCTATCAAGTTTGATCTCATGTTGCCTTTGATTGCAGTCTTGAATTAATTTATGCATAGGGGAATTCAAATTTAGCTTATTTTGCTTTTGTGTCATGATCACCATTGAGTGGTGCAAACCATCATGACCAAACAAGGTTAGAATTGCCTTTAGTGCCAGCCGTTTCTCTTCAGTGAAATTGGAAGGTTTCACTATCAGTAGTATCACAGTTGGTCCAGGTGTGCAAAGACTCATCAGACTGTCCATTTCTTTTATCACTGATAAGAATTGAAGATCAAAAATATCTGGGGTTTTCACTACTGTTAGTAATGTTCCTTTCCATTCTCCATGTGCGTGCACACACTTCTTGTCTTTAAACAGTAATGAATGTTGAAAAGCTTTGTTGCATATAATCAAGTTGCCTAGTACTGTCTCGTCCCAGTCAGTATCTCCAAGTAGCACGATGTTCAGCTCAGAGCCTGCAAAAAAAAAAAAGCCAACCCCAAAATATTACTGAAGAATATTACTGTATCAGAGGTTATTCATTTAGCTCTCTGGATGCAGGTTAGGGCCTTTCATAGTTCTTGAATGACAAATGAATGAAAAGTCTGATTAAAAAGCACATTTCAAATTAAGATTATGTTATTTACTGCTCTTTTTAAAGTGGCTAAAACTAAGTAATAGTTTCGGGGCTTAATTTTAAAGCTTTTAATTGAATTTTCTTGGTTTACCTATAACGATTTTCAAAAATATCCCTGTATGCATAGGTGTATTTTATTGTTCATCACCATTACAGCAAGATAACATCTTTAATAATACAAGCAATAATCCTTTATAATACTTAGTTTCTTCATCTTCTTGCTGTGATTAGAAATACTGTGAGATGTGAGCCAGCAAAGCCTTTTAGTTATGGAAATAGTGCATAAGACAGGATTTCAGCATATACGATTCATGTATACTTACCTGACATTATTGGTCTTCCATTACAGCAGACAGTAGCGGCCATAAGCGATATTCTGGATATATATATATATATATATATATATATATATATATATATATATATATATATATATATGTATATATATATGTATATGTATTCTGTGAATCCTGTGTATCTGGTCACCAGACCTGAATAACCATAAACAGTTTTAATTAATTATGTAGCTAATACTTTGTACAGTCTCCACTGTAAAAAAAATATCAGTCTATGTACTTATGAGTTAAATTACTGAAGCTTTGAAGGCAAAGTGAATATTGTTCATTCACACACTACTGTGTCCATCCACAGTGAGCCTGGGACTGTGGAAAATCATGTTTCATACATGAAATTGTAAGTATTAAATAACTGACATCAATGAAAGTGTTACATTTAAGTTTTAAACAGTCTCTGAAGTTTTAACCTAACTGTCATTTCTAACAGAAATGACACATGCTTAAAAAACAGAATAGATTATGTTTTCAGTCACACAATAACATCTTGTGTGTTGAACCACAGTGAGTCTGGGACCACACCTATGTCAACAGGACAGTTTTGTTTGTTTTACAAACTGAAAATATAAATGACATTATTCACATCAGATTGTAAGTATTAAATAACTGACATATCACTGACAACAGTACAGTGCAATATTTAATTTTTAAACAGTCTTTGAAGTTTTAACTCATTTGTAAAAGAGAAATGAAAGCTAGGTGGTTAAGATGTGCGTGGTAAGGAGTAGCATGTGACTGTGGCAGTGGCATTTTCTGCATTTACTTGCACTTTCAATTTATCTTTATATATGCTTTTTATATGCGTATTACCTTTACATATGCTTGTATATGCCTATTAAAATTTCAGATTTGTCACCAAAAAAGATTTCACTCATTATCAGTTAGATAGCATATTTATCATTGTTAAACAGTGAAGTTCATTTGCAGAAACAAGAATGAAACGATAATTTTTTTATTGGAGTAGATAAGAAAACTTCTGGCTGAGAAAATCAAGTTCCATATACTAAACATTTTAATGAAATAGACCAATCACAATTGATATTCTTAGATAACCAACTGACCAAAAAAAAGCAATCATTTGTAAGACTGAGTTCTCTAAACACACTGATCCCCCCAAATTAGAAATATGTATATTCCTTTTCCAGTTAGCACGTTTGATCTAAACATTTTACTACAACATAGTTATACATGCATTTATAGTATTTCTTGCTGAGATTTATTGGTTTTTTTCATCTTGAGGAACTCACCAGGTGAAGATTGTTGTGGTAGTCCTTACAGCGCATAAGGTCAAAGAGAAAGAAAAAGATGCAGATCAGAAAAGAAAACAAGGAGTTGAAGCTCCTCCTGCACAGAGCGTTACTTTTAAAAAGCTTGTCTAAAGTGAGCTCATTTCATTGCAAAGCTTTGACTTTTTATATGAGTTCGCAATATAATATTAAAGATTTAGAGTGTATTTAGATATGTGTCAAAAACCCATTTGTTACTTATAGTTACAGAAATAAAATAACCAAACAATTCGAACCTCTCATAAAATACAAACATCTGCTAAAAGAAAACAGAATAGATTATGTTTTCAGTCACATGATAACATCTCGTGTGTTGAACCACAGTGAGTCTGGGACCACACCTATGTCAACAGGACAGTTTTGTTTGTTTTACAAACTGAAAATATAAATGACATTATTCACATCAGATTGTAAGTATTAAATAACTGACATATCACTGACAACAGTACAGTGCAATATTTAATTTTTAAACAGTCTTTGAAGTTTTAACTCATTTGTAAAAGAGAAATGAAAGCTAGGTGGTTAAGATGTGCGTGGTAAGGAGTAGCATGTGACTGTGGCAGTGGCATTTTCTGCATTTACTTGCACTTTCAATTTATCTTTATATATGCTTTTTATATGCGTATTACCTTTACATATTCTTGTATATGCCTATTAAAATTTCAGATTTGTCACCAAAAAAGATTTCACTCATTATCAGTTAGATAGCATATTTATCATTGTTAAACAGTGAAGTTCATTTGCAGAAACAAGAATGAAACGATAATTTTTTTATTGGAGTAGATAAGAAAACTTCTGGCTGAGAAAATCAAGTTCCATATACTAAACATTTTAATGAAATAGACCAATCACAATTGATATTCTTAGATAACCAACTGACCAAAAAAAAGCAATCATTTGTAAGACTGAGTTCTCTAAACACACTGATCCCCCCAAATTAGAAATATGTATATTCCTTTTCCAGTTAGCACGTTTGATCTAAACATTTTACTACAACATAGTTATACATGCATTTATAGTATTTCTTGCTGAGATTTATTGGTTTTTTTCATCTTGAGGAACTCACCAGGTGAAGATTGTTGTGGTAGTCCTTACAGCGCATAAGGTCAAAGAGAAAGAGAAAGAAAAAGATGCAGATCAGAAAAGAAAACAAGGAGTTGAAGCTCCTCCTGCACAGAGCGTTACTTTTAAAAAGCTTGTCTAAAGTGAGCTCATTTCATTGCAAAGCTTTGACTTTTTATATGAGTTCGCAATATAATATTAAAGATTTAGAGTGTATTTAGATATGTGTCAAAAACCCATTTGTTACTTATAGTTACAGAAATAAAATAACCAAACAATTCGAACCTCTCATAAAATACACACATCTGCTAAAAAAAACCCAGAATAGATTATGTTTTCAGTCACACAATAACATCTTGTGTGTTGAACCACAGTGAGTCTGGGACCACACCTATGTCAGCAGGACAGTTTTGTTTGTTTTACAAACTGAAAATATAAATGACATTATTCACATCAGATTGTAAGTATTAAATAACTGACATATCACTGACAACAGTACAGTGCAATATTTAATTTTTAAACAGTCTTTGAAGTTTTAACTCATTTGTAAAAGAGAAATGAAAGCTAGGTGGTTAAGATGTGCGTGGTAAGGAGTAGCATGTGACTGTGGCAGTGGCATTTTCTGTTTTACTTGCACTTGTGGAAAAGGGGAAAAAAATAAGTTGATCAAATAGATCAAAATCTGTTGCTATTTACCAGGATGATGAAAATGAAACAACATTGCATGTTTCAGCAAGACAATGACACCAAACACAGCCAAGTAAACTGTTACTTAGTTTCATAACTTAAAATTCTGTGGTCTGATTTATTTGCATGTGGGGGATTTTATGGGTGGTTACTAACATGTGGTGAGAATTTATATGTCAATAGCATCTTTAGAAATATATTTATGAAAAAATTGGTGTTGTGTTCAATACTTATTTTACCCGATTGTCATGGTCCTGGGCCATGCTGGCCCAATGTTCTTAGTTTCCTTGTATGTTTGTATTTTATTCCATGCTTCCCCTGCCCATTATGTCTAAGTTCTCCCCGTGCTCTCCCTTCCCCCTGTGTGCCCTCTATGTATTTATGAGCCCTCGTCCCCTTTCGTGTTTATTCCATGTCTCCCCTGCCTGTTACGTTGGTGTTCTACTCGTGCTCTCTCTCCTCCTGTACTTCCTGTTTCACCTCTCCCGTCAGCGTTCAGTTCACCCCGCCCTGTCTCGTTATGATTATCAGTGTCACCTGTGTTCCCCGTGTGTTCCCACTTCCCTCGTTAACCCTCTGTGTATTTCTGTCTGCGTCTCCCTCTGTTCAGTGTGACGTCGTCCCTCATGTTGTGTGGATCTCCCTGTGTCTCTCTGCGTATGTTAGTTTACTTTTCCCAGTTTAGTTTTGTATTTCCTATGTTCTGCCACTCCAGCATTAAAGCTGTGATTTTGAGTTCATCCCCGTGTCTGTGAGTTTTGCGTTTGGGTCCTCCTCCTGCCTGCCACACAGCCGAGCCTTGACAGTACGACGTCACCAGTAATGGACCCAGCAACTCACAACCCCTCCGCTGAGCTCCGGGAGGATTTGATCTATACGGTGGAGTACCACTGTCAGGAGTGGGAGGCGCTGCCAGGAGACGAACACCGGGAGGTCGTAGCCGCCCGTCTACAGCGGATGGTGTCCGGACTCCCGTGGCTGTTCGGCGCGCTGCACCCCCACATCCGGGACTTCCTTGTTTCCACCGTAGGCGTCCGCCCGGAGCTGCCTCTCCAGTGTGAGGGGTCGGAGGACGTTCAGCCCGGTCCGCTGGAGGATTCGCGGCCCGGCTCATCTCCTCCCCCCTCTCGGCGAAAACGGCGCTCACGCCGCCGCCGCCCTAACGTTTCTGAGCAAACTCCGGTGGTGAGTGACACTAACTGTTTCTTCCATGCCACTTCCAAGTCGGACCAACTCGGACAATATTCTGCTCCTGAGTCCGCTGTTTTTCAGGTCCGTAACACATCAGAAATGAATAGTGAGTTTGAATATGACTGTGTTTCCAGGGCTCATAATGTTTCTAAGTTCACCTCCGCACCTTTTAAGCACGAGACTGAGTTCATTACCCCCCCAGAGACTGCTGTTCATGCTGAATTAAAGAATCCTGGCACTGTAAGCTCCATGCGCGTCATCCCAGAGGCCATTAACTCCGTGTCTGGTAATTCTGGGTCGGTTAATCCTGAACCTGCATTGCCTACCCTCACGCCCATGTTTCAGTGTGACTATTTTTCCTGTGCTCCTCCCAGGTCAGCAGCAATTAACACACAGACTGATAATCTCACCTTAGAGAAGCAAAAGACTATTGTTGAGCTGCATACTCATGAACAACACCGTGAAGTTAACAGTTCTGAGGTCCCTGTACCTGCTGAGTATAAGACTGTGAATGGTGTTTCTTCACTCCTGGACTATGCTGCTCTCCAACCTATATATTTAGAAACCGTTTGTGTGAATGCTCCTGTGTCCGCAACGGATCCCTTTGTGCTCGGTATTACTGACTCTGCTAAATCTGGATCTTCCTGTGCTGTGACTGTTTTAGAGACTGCTACTCCTAACATGGACAGCTTAAGGCCTACAGAGTTGCCAGGAGTGACTCGCCATGAATCTCCGTTAGCCGCCTGGCCCGAAGCTCAGTCGCCACCTCCACCACACTCAGCCTCGCTTCCCATAGCACAGTCACATCCACAGCCTGACTTACTACAAACCTTATTTCAATCCCTAGCCCAGTCAATAGCTCAGTTGGTAGAGGAATCATCAGCCTTATCGTCAGCTCGGTTTCCAACTTTACAACCATCACTGCAGTCTCCAGTGTCCCCAGTGCAGTCTCCAGTGTCCCCAGTGCAGTCTCCAGTGTCCCCAGTGCAGTCTCCTTTAGCACAGTCACCCACTCAACCACCAGCACCACAACCGTCACTACCTCTAGTTCATTCCCCTGTGGAGTCATTAACTCCACCACCTACTCCACTCTCACCACCACCGTTACTACAGACATCAGCTCAGGTCCCCGTGTGTCAGGCAGCTCAGCTCGCACCTGAACCTTTGGCCCAGTTCCCCGTAGCAGTGCGGTTTTCTAGCCAGCTTAACATTGAGCCCGGGGTCCCAATCCTCTCTGGCTCTACATCGGCTCCTGCTGGAAGCTCGGATGAGCTCATCCAGGACTCCGCGGCTCCCACGCCGCCATCCACCTCGTCCGCTGGGGGTTCCAGTGAGCCCGGCCAGCACCTCCTCGTCTCCGCTGGAGGGTCCGAGGGGCCCGTTCAGCCTCCTGTCTCCGCTGGAGGGTCCGAGGGGCCCGTTCAGCCTCCTGTCTCCGCTGGAGGGTCCGAGGGGCCCGTCCAGCCTCCTGTCTCCGCTGGAGGGTCCGAGGGGCCCGTTCAGCCTCCTGTCTCCGCTGGAGGGTCCGAGGGGCCCGTTCAGCCTCCTGTCTCCGCTGGAGGGTCCGAGGGGCCCGTTCAGCCTCCTGTCTCCGCTGGAGGGTCCGAGGGGCCCGTCCAGCCTCACGCCGCATCAGCTGGAGGGCCCGAGGAGCCTGTCCAGCCGCCATCTGCGACCGCTTCGTCATCGCCTGGCCCGGCCTCAGCCTCTGCAGCTCCGCCTGGCCCGGCCTCAGAGCCTTCGTCTGCTGCAGCCTCCTCAGAGCCTTCGTCTGCTGCAGCCTCCTCAGAGCCTTCGTCTGCTGCAGCCTCCTCAGAGCCTTCGTCTGCTGCAGCCTCAGCCTGTGCTTCGCCTGGTCCCGTCTCGACTGGTCCTGTGCCCACCGGGCCTCGGCCAGTACGCCTGACACTGGAGAGCCGCCGCCGCTGCCTTCCGCGCGGCCGGCCCCCTGAACTGCACCGTCATCGCCTGAGTGGCCGCCGTCGCCTTCCGCACGGCCGGCCCCCGGACCGTCATCGCCTGAGTGGCCGCCGTCGCCTTCCGCACGGCCGGCCCCCGGACCGCCTTCGCCTGGGTGGCCGCCGTCGCCTTCCGCACGGTCGGCCCCCGGACCAGCGCTGTCATCGTCGCCGCCGCCTCCCGCGCGGTCGGCCTCCTGAACTGCTCCGTCTCCTTCACCGCCGCCGTTGCCTTGCGCACGGCCGGCCTCCTGAACTGTTTCCACGTCGCCGCCGTTGCCTTGCGCACGGCCGGCCTCCTGAACTGTTTCCACGTCGCCGCCGTTGCCTTCCGCACGGTCGGCCTCCTGAACTGTTTCCACGTCTCCGCCGTTGCCTTCCGCATGGTCGGCCCCCTGAACTGCTCTGTGTTTGGGTTATTTTCTTGGGCTCCGGTGTTTGCTGTGCTCTTCTTTTGTTTTCTGTTCCGAGCCCTCCGTCCTGGGCCCCCGCCGCCCGCCCTGGGTTGTTTTCTGTTTGGTTTTGTTTTTCTGTGTTTGGGCTGTCTGGAGCCAGCCCTTGAGGGGGGGGTACTGTCATGGTCCTGGGCCATGCTGGCCCAATGTTCTTAGTTTCCTTGTATGTTTGTATTTTATTCCATGCTTCCCCTGCCCATTATGTCTAAGTTCTCCCCGTGCTCTCCCTTCCCCCTGTGTGCCCTCTATGTATTTATGAGCCCTCGTCCCCTTTCGTGTTTATTCCATGTCTCCCCTGCCTGTTACGTTGGTGTTCTACTCGTGCTCTCTCTCCTCCTGTACTTCCTGTTTCACCTCTCCCGTCAGCGTTCAGTTCACCCCGCCCTGTCTCGTTATGATTATCAGTGTCACCTGTGTTCCCCGTGTGTTCCCACTTCCCTCGTTAACCCTCTGTGTATTTCTGTCTGCGTCTCCCTCTGTTCAGTGTGACGTCGTCCCTCATGTTGTGTGGATCTCCCTGTGTCTCTCTGCGTATGTTAGTTTACTTTTCCCAGTTTAGTTTTGTATTTCCTATGTTCTGCCACTCCAGCATTAAAGCTGTGATTTTGAGTTCATCCCCGTGTCTGTGAGTTTTGCGTTTGGGTCCTCCTCCTGCCTGCCACACAGCCGAGCCTTGACACCGATGTACATTATGGAGTGAAGCATCATGGCATAGGGGTATTGTTTGGGCTAATGTAATAACTTATTGATCAGTTTTATAATGACATTTTAAACTATACATCAAACATCTATATCAAATCATAAACACAAAATAACAAAAATATACTGACAAGAGTACAGCGCTACATTTAGGTTTTAAACTTAAACAGTCTCCATGAAAAGATGGTGGCTGAAAAGTGAAAAGTGTTATCCTTCTGCCCTGTGGCTGTTGCGGGATCCTGATTAGGGATGGGTATTGATAAGATTTTCACGATTCCGATTCCATTTTCGATTCTGTTTAACGATTCGATTCTTTATTGATTCTTTATCGATTCTTTATCGATTCTCTTATCGGCAGCACGGTGGCACGGTGGTTAGCACTGTTGCCGCACAGCAAGAAGGTCCTGAGTTCAATTCCACCATCAGGCCGGGGTCTTTCTGTGTGGAGTTTGCATGTTCTCCCCGTGTTTGCGTGGGTTCCCTCCGGGTACTCCGGCTTCCTCCCACCGTCCAAAGACATGCAACTTGTGGGGATAGGTTAATTGGATAATCCAAATTGCCACTAGGTGTGAATGTGTGAGTGAATGTGAGTGCGAATGGTTGGCCCTGCGATAGACTGGCGACCTGTCCAGGGTGTACCCCGCCCCTCGCCCTATGACAGCTGGGATAGGATCCAGCGCCCCCCGCGACCCTGAAAAGGATAAGCGGAAGCGAATGGATGGATGGATGGATGAGAACACTAAGGTCGAGTAGCTTAGAACTTTGTTTTATATCTTCTCTTTGAACAAGATAGAAATTTAGGAGTAACGTGGCCTTACAAACCCAACAGTGAGATCTCAACAGATCCACAGCCTATGGCTCTTCGATGGGGTGTCACAGGGTCCCAGGAAAAAAAAGTTGTAAATGTAAAATAATAAAATAAATATTCTTCTGTAGCAATAACAAAGTATAACATAAATTATTCTGTAGCAATTACACAAGAATATCCAGTAATGTCCCTGCCTACAATTAAACGCATTCACTTACTGAAAATCGGGGGCATCTGCTGTGGCAAATGGGTGTAAGCCTTTGACCACAAACTTAGTCACTGCTCGGTAACATTCGTCTATCCTGGCCTGAATGGAGACGCTACCGGTAGACTGCAGCGAGAACTGCCAGCATCTGAGCCAGCGAGACTCTGTCTGTCTCTCTCATCATGGTCACCTAAATGCACAGTAATGGCAGGTTTTGTAATAAGGCAGATCGCGCTAACATAATATGCACTGTTAGTGGATTATTTACCTGCCGCATTAACGGGAGAGGACGTGCAAACGTTACCGCTGCTGCTGCGTTGAGATTCACGAGTCCGGAACAGAATTCAAAACACGACATTCATTTAAGGGCATCGCGTGTTTTGTGAGCAAATGCTTTTGCATATTCGTAGTGTTTCCTCCCTTAAATGAAATATCTACTTTGCAAGTATTGCAAGTTGCTCTGTTGTCATCTGTTCTCGTAAAGTATAACCAAACTTTTGAGCATTAGACGCCATGTTTCCTGCCAGGTAAATGACGCTCCGCAACGTGGTGACGTCATTCGGGGCGACTGGAATCGATAAGGGAATCGTTTGCAAAAATGGCAAACAATTCCAAGGAATTGAAACAAAGGGAACAACAACAAGAACCGGTTTTCAATACCCATCCCTAATCCTGATTACTCCAAGTTTGTGTTACAAAGGGTGGAAGTCAAAGAGTAGGTATTGGTCTATATGTGGGGGCTTCCGGTAAACTTCAATGTTAAGGTTTCTATTCTCCTCAATGTGCACTGCACAGAAACGGCAAAAATATTATCCTTTCCAACGAGTTGATTTGAACCGTGAAGTCCCCTTAAAAGAGCCAATAACTTTACTTTACACTTTATTTGACCCACTAGGTTTAAATCTGGGACTCCCCACCATTTGACCTTATAACTGAAGAAACTTCTCGGATGAGAGGTGAAACGTCTTCAAGCAACAGAAGTCCAGACGCTTTTCTTTGCAAGCTCCTTTGACTATTTTCAGTGATTGTACTCACCAGGTGACACTCTGACGTTTTACTCAGTGCTGTTAAATCTCCCTTGGCAGTTCCAAACTGAATCAGGTTACTTGTAACCACCTTCCATTATCAGAATATCAAGGTGTTGCCTTGTACAAGTATGACAACAGAGTAAAGGTGATGTCTGATACAGTTACTGATAAATGACCAAACACTGAGCATTCCCTGGATTCTTTATGCTCTGTTGCATCTGTGCAAGCTCCATGCATTGTCTGAACCTTCAACAACAGAAAAAGGTCGTACAAGTCTCCGGTGGTTTTATGTCTAATCTAAGCGAGAATCTGCATTAGTTGTTTTGTTATTATTGGGATGTTTTTCCACTTTGATTAACCAGGCACGTACAGGACACCGAAAGATCTAATCATTGTCAGTGATAAATATCAAGTTGAGCTAATCATCCTGATCTACATGTAGAAAATGTTCACAAGATGTGATGGCAAGGATATCACTTGCTATGCAGGGCAAGGAGCAAATGGTGGCAAAGGGCACATTGCCTTAACTAGTTGAAAAAACAGAAATGTGTGGATTTTGGTCCATTATCAAAAAAACTGACAGTGGGTTTAAATTAAGATGCGGTTAATAGACTTACATAGAAAAAGCGGTTTGTGTGAATGGGTGAATGAGTAAAAACTGCTGAGTCATAACCACAGAATCAAAACCTGTATATGCTTTAGGGACAAAATCAATGGACTACAGTTCTTAATTTTTGAATTCGGTTATTTTTTTCTGCATGATTGCCACAAGCAGCAAACCATGGAGTCTACCTTTACAAGTTTTTTAAAATAATTTCTTGTCCTAAAGAGCTCACAGCATTAGTACAAGCTGTGTTATTCCAACAGTGGTGTTTCCACCTCAAACACTCACATTATTATAATTGAGAACTGTCACTGTTCTTCCTATGTACATGTACGTTTAAAGAATGTGGCGTAACTTTCAGGTGTGTAGATTATTTGTTAAGGTCTAAAAGATGATGTCTACCCTATAAACTCTGTGAAATAAATTTTCTGAAACTGGGTTTAAATATGAAAGGACCTTTTGAATAAAGGCAGGACATATTCCCTTATTTCAAAGATTCAAAATTGAAGAAACAAATTAAATCAAGCTTTTCAACAAATATGGTTTGAATTTCACTATGAAGTGTGGTTCCATGCTTAGGTTGCCTGTACTTTGTTACATTTCCTTCACTTTAAAGTGAACAGTTTACGGTCTTTTTTCCAATCAATCAATATCCGTAAAGAGTCTTCAGCTAATGTTTGCTTTTATTTAAAGTTTACTGTGATATTTCTCAACAGTAGTACTTATTCATTGTCCCGTAAAGTGATCATCAAAATTAACGATAAGAACATCAACTGGTTTTTGTCCAAAATATGAAGCTTACATTTTAATATATCTCTACACAGACTACTTATCAGATGCAATAAGTATTTTATAAAAACAAAAAACAATCAGGAATTGAAACATTTTTATCATTCTGAAAAAAGAGACATGCTGTGCCAAAAAATGGTTATATACTGCAATAAAGTGTTTTCTGTAAATAACAAACACATCTGAGCCAAAGACATTTTGTGCTTTTCGTGAGATTATTGACACCAGTGATTGTTTTTAAATGGAAAAATATGCATTACTTCCTGCAGTAAAAATGGCATGATGCAAATTAAACGAGATCTTTACCTAAATGATTTATATGATTAGTTTACATTCATTCATGTTTTTACTTAGCAGGCAACATTTTCTGCAGTTAAAAAAAAGAAGAAAGATTGACAGTGATTTTAGAACATATTAATCAATTTGTAATAATTTGAGTATATTATGTTATATGGAACTACATCTACATCTATCATACAGCTATAACAAAAGTATTTGTTTATTAAAAGCTTTAAAACCAAAAGCTATCAAAGTTAAATCAAACTGACATTCAGGTAAAAGAGCCCGTTTCATAAAATGGTGCAAGACTTATCTCCGTCAGCTTTCTGTACATATTCTTCTATCCAGTCATTGATTTGTTTATCATGTTCTAGCTGTAGTTGGTTGATATCTTCTTCAATTGGCTCGCCCTCATTTCCTATAGAAAGATTGTAATTCAGCTCATCCATTTCTTGTTCCTGTTTTTTCTTCAGTCTGTCAAAGTCTCTCTTGTATTCTCTCTTCATGAGCAGATGTTTAAGTATGATGGCGTTGCTTTTTTGTTGTTTTTGCTTCATGTCTTCCATCTCACTGTCATGCTTTGCTCTCAACGCTGCAAAATCTACTGAATATTTCTGTCTGAACTCATTGAATTCTTCTGCTTGCTTTCTGGCTTCTTCTGCAATTTTCTTCTTCATTTCCTTGACTTTTGCCTCATAGATATCCTGCGCTAATTTCCAGTCTCTCTCCTCTTGTTCTCTCCTGAGTCTATCTTGTTCTTTTATTTTGCTTTCATATTCATTTCTTTCCTCATCATATTCTTCTTTGAGCTTTATAAGCAGCGCTTGTTCCTCCTCTTTCCTCTGTTTGTCTTCTTGATTTCGTTTCTCCCACCATTCTTTGCGTTCTTTTTCCCAAGCTTCGCGTTCTAATTTCATCTCTTCTCGGTTTTCCATCAGCTTTCTGTCAGCATGTACATTTTTTTCACATTCTGATTTTATTTTCTGCTCAAGAGCTTCAAGTTTTTCTTCCCACTGCATTCGGAGTTTTTCTTCATATCTTATTGATGCTATGGTCTCCTGTTCTCTCTTTTCCTCCTCTCTCTTTGTCTTCTCTTGTTCCTGGTTAATCAGTTCTTCCTTCTCCTTCAGTACTTCTTCTTTTTCTGCTCTTTCTTGATCAATTTGTTTCTTTTTCGCCTGAATTTCTTCATCGCGTTTCCTTTGAAGTTCTTCCATCTCTTTCTCCATATCTGCTTCTTTCTCTTTTAGGATCCTCTTCATTTCCTTTTGTATGGCTGCCTCAGCTTCTTGGAACATCTCTGTAGTGTAGCAGCTGCCACCATTTTTCTTCACCATTGTTTGTACTTTGTCTAAAAGCTCTGCGACTTGTGAATGATTATTTTGATCTCTGTTGTTGAAAACATGGTATCTTCCTCCACAGTCGTCAATGAGTTTTTTAACAAAGTCATCGCTGACTTCTTCCATGTAACTCTCTATTGTTTGATCTTGAAGATCATCTCCTCTGGTGAATATAACAATAATGAAGTCTTCTGATTTCTTGCCAAAAAACTCCTTGATGAGCTCTACTGTGTCTTTTTCTTCTTTGGTAAATCGACCAATCTGCACTACCAGTAAGAACGCGTGAGGTCCTGGAGACAACAAGCTGATGCATTTCACAAGCTCCTGTTTGACTTCATGGTTGGACAGAGTCGTGTCGTACAAGCCTGGTGTGTCGACCACAGCAACTGGATGGCCGTCGACCACTCCTTTTGCTTTTTTGCAAACCTCTGTCACTGACTTCATGCAGGTTTTAGAATAAAAGCATTTTTGGCCTAAAATGGTGTTTCCAGTTGCACTCTTCCCACAGCCAGTCTTCCCAATCATCACTATCCGGAGAGCATCTGGGCTGTGGTTGGGATTATCAAAGGATTCTGTCTTCTGTGAAGGGTTTCCTTCGAGTTTAATCAATCGAGGCTTAACAAGCATTTGTCTTGTGAAGCACTTAGATCCCATAGCTGTCATCTTCTCCACAGTGTGCAACACCTCAGAGACCTGCTGCTTGTCTTTGATGTTGAAGATGATGTTTCGTCCTCCACACTTCTGACAGAGCTCCTGGATGTTTCTGTTTTCACTAACAAAGTTGACAACAACTGGATCTGTGGGATCTGATTCCACTGCAAAAAGAATCATGGTGAAGTCGATGACCTGAGATCCAAATTCATTCTGGATGATCTCTAACTCTCGCTTGTTTTCGTCACTGAGGGGTCCCACAGGAAGGACCAGGATAAAGGCATGGACACCTTCGGGATTCCAGAGAGAAACACATTGTTTTTTGCAGCTCTTTATTGCCTCAGGAGATTTTCCATACCAAGCAGGCATCTCTACCAGGGACACTAAACGTCCACACACCTGTGTCTCCTTCTTAACACATTCTGAGGAGTCAGCAGGTTTACCAAACTGGTGTTTTCCTACAATGGCATTGGCTGCTGAACTCTTCAGAACTTCATATGTCCCACACAATACCAGGTTAAGAGGCGGTTTAAAAGCGACTGTTGTGGTGTCAGCTTCTTCACCTCTGTTTAGATAGCCTCCTCTGTTTTCATTCACTATGCTCTCCATCTTTTCCATGAGTTCTTGAAGATCCTTTTCTGGCAGATCTTTTTTGTCAAAGTTGATTCTCTGCTGCCTTTGTCTACAGTCCTGTATGAGTCGATCCACAGCTGAAGTTTTTTTCTCCTCACTATGTGTCAAAATGACCATTGCATATTTAAAAGCATCTTGACCAAAGAATCTTAGGATGATCTTTAGTTTTTGTCTGTCTTCTTCACTGAATTCAGAAGGCTTTATCAACAGGAGGAGAACATTTGGTCCAGGGGGGCAAAGAGCCACACACTTCTTCATTTCATGCTTCACCTTCTCTCCAGCTAAACTGAAGACATCTGAAGTTTTCACTATTGTTAGGCGTGTTTTCCTATACTGTCCTTGAGTGACTGTAGTGGATGGGGACACCTTTTGCAGAAGATCCCCAGTCAAATCTTTTTTCCCAGTGATGAAGTTGGTTAGAATTGATTTTTTACTTTGAGTCTTTCCAAAAACCAGAATCCGAAGTTCATATGCTGTAAATCAACAAAAAAAATTATTACATGTTTTCCAGCACATGCATACATATTTATATCTTTTATTTCTTTTATTCTTTTTTAACTTTAATGTTTTTTAATTATTTGTAAAAAAAATATATCTACTCTTTACTGGGAAGTGCTCAAATAATCTTTTTAAACTCTCTTATCCTTCTCCCCAAAACCACTGTGAAGGTGTGAACACCAGCCTTTTTACATTTTTGGTGCATCAAATGATAATGTGCTAAAGCTGCTTGTATGTCTCACTAATGCACAAGGGGGCACATTTAAGAAATTTGGGGAGAGTTGATGCTTTTTATAGCTGTTAGTAATTGTCCTTTAGTTTGTAAATTAGAAACGTGTAACATGTTCGGGATAAGTGTCAAACAGCTTCAAAGTTTCTAGATTTGGATGTTCATAATACATAAAGTGCATATGTGTTTTTGTCAGGGTTGGACTGGGTCAGAAAATTGGTCCTAGCATTTTTTAATCCCATTATGTCCCTTCATCGTTGTCTTACCCTGTGAATTTCACATTCCTTGATTTCTTCCTCACTTCTCCACAAAGCTTTGTTACTAGTTCTTGCTAGTACTACAATTAGCTGCACCTATTTTTAGTTTCTTTTTATTGTTTTCATTTTGTTTTCCAGCTCCACCTCTCCGCCACTTCTTCCTGACGAAACTTATGCGTATGCAAGATTACCAGTCCAGCCCTGGGTTTGGGTAAAGTCATAACTGTCCCTACTGCCAACATAACTAGTGTTTCTAACTGTCATTCTAAGTGTGTTAACGGGAGTAAACGTGGCTTCTGGTTTTGTTAATAATTTTCTTTGTCACCTTTATCCTCCCTAACGCATCCTTATTTTCTTGTGACTTTTGCCTAGCACTGGGCTTAACCTGGATTTTAGCTGTCCTCGTCATGCTCAGATACTTGCATTCTTTCTGTCTTGCTATCTGTGTTATGTTCTGATACATCTCGCCAGACTCACCGCGTGATGAAAGAGGTTGTGATGCCATAGTGCCACTGTGATAGAAATATGAGAAATTGGTTGGTGTCTGTTGGATGAAAGAAAAAGGAAGAGAAAGTTGTCATCTAATAATAAACCATCAGACGAAAAGAATCTGAATACATGGAACTTTAGAAGAAACCTTAAAACTCCAGTGGGCTCTATTGTGTGGTGGATATGATGCCACAGGAGCAGGTAGAATAAGTGCAATATCATTGCCACTATAGGATCAGCCTGTGGATAGCATGGCTACAAATATTCTCCTTATCAGATTTGATAATAATGGCTCGGGTACTGGAGTACAAAATATATGTTTTATTTAATAATTGCAGTGTCATTACATTGTTTTCCCTATGGTTATGAGAAGTCAAAAAGTTTTGACAAGACCTGAGAATGTGTTGTATATGTAGTATAGTGCAGTATAGTGGTGTGGTAAAGGTCTGTCAGTGAGTGCAATAATATTATAAGGCAGAACTGGCAGTTGTATAAAAAAAATGGATGTTTAGAAAATGCAAACAATCATCAGAACAGTTTAGTATCAAAAGGCTTCCAACTAAAGTTGAATTATGAAAATAAATAAAGTAAGTCTAAATTATTTATTTATACTGGTGAACCTTATATGTAAATTCAGCTTGGAGAATTAAAGTCAGCTTCTTTGTACGTAGGATTTAAAAACTGACATGTCTGGTATTGCTCGTATCATGTTGTAGAACATTCACCCCAAAGTATAATATGAATATATACAAAATGCGGTACTTTAACTTACCTGCATTGCTGTCATACACTTAATTAATATACACAGTTGTGACTAATCTATTTAAGACCACACTCTTTTTGTAGCACAATTACAGATTTTATTAAGGACTTGAGTCTACCATGACCTACAAAACCGAGAACAGATGCAGTTATAGGTTTTTATATTCATTGCCTTTACTCTTTGTGAATGTACTTACCGGGTGAAACTGCTGATCGTCCTCAGCGGTTTTAAATGTTCCTTTGCAGATCCAAACTGAATCAGGTCACTCGAAAGTACCTTTTATTAACAGAATTGGGAGGTGTTGCCCTGTACAAGTATGACAGCAATGTAAAGGCTCTATCTGATAGAGTTAGAGCATTCTCTGCATTGTTTATGCTCGGTTGCATCTTAGCATAAAGAATTTTTTTCTTTCAGTTGAAATCTATCATAAAGGCTCCATCCACCGAGTGAGTCTTGATAAACTAAAACATACAGGACATGTAAAGGTCTTATCTAAGACTCCAATCACTGATGACTGTTTCCTGTTTGATGAGTGTCAGCTCGAGTCACGTCGCCACTCTGGCTTACAGCTAGCAAATGCTCAAATGTTTACTAAAATATTATTGCGAGTGCTTCACTTGCTACCCAGGGCAATGAGCAAACCATGGGCCAAAAAAAAGGGGCTTAACTTGTCTAACTGAAGGGAAGAAAACTGAAATCTGTAGATTTTGGTCCATCGGTAAAATACCATGCACGCTGTAAGATCAAAAGAGTTCTAAGAAAGGTGTTCTAAAAATGTTCTTTTTCTAAAACATCTCAAATGTGGTTAATGTCCTGTATTTTTTGTGTTTTCAACTGAATCTACACTAGTGTGTCAAAACAGCAACCATTTAATTTGGTTTATATTTACAGAAAATCGATAAACTTTTAGGATTTTAGGGAGCAAATACTTGTGAAGGTCAAATTTGCCTCAGAACACTAGAATAGAACACATTCATATAGATGGTTTTACTGTCGGATGAACTGAATTGATACAAAACCTGATGAATGTAAAGCAAAGCTGAATCAGTCGGTCAGTCTGTGAGAGAACGGGCTTCACTCCCCGTTCAGCAGGAACTGCAGAGGGTCTACAAAATAATCTGCGGTGACCTCTTCTCCACCAGTGCTTCAGAAGTATCCAGTTTGCAGCCAAACACACACAGAGCCAGACCTCAGAACCAGCTATCATTATAAAAACATGCCTTAACCTGGCATGCCACCCCCATCTGGGTGCCATGATTTAACTGTGATAAGATACTACAGAAATTTGAACTGGTTTTGGTTTCTAAATTGATACAGCCCTGCCATTTAATTCAGCGAACCATTCTTTTAACTAAATGATACTTTGTAAATCTATGTGTATCATCGTTTGATTTAGTTCATACTTTTACTACCACAGCTGTTTCCTAGTTAAATATAATTTGACCCATATGAGTTGGAAAGTCCTGCTAAAATTATTTTGTATTAAATAATAAATAAACGGCCAAAAGTAATTTACAGTTAATGCACATTATATTACTTGGATTTATGGGTGTAATATACACTATAATATTAAAAGCATTGGTGTCATATCATTTAATCTTTGAATTTAGGTGTTTTTCATTATGTTGCCATGCGTGTATGGAATTAAGCACTTCAAGCATCAAGCAGTCTTCACAAACATTGTTGAAAAGTAGTCTAGGGTTAAGGAATAGGGTTGTTCTAAAGACATCAACAGTTTAGTTTATGTAAAATGTATGCCCTCCTAGATATCCCACAATCAGTTATAAGTGGTATTATAAATGGTAAAGTGGAAGCAACTACAGTAACTCAGCCACAAAGTAGCAGATCACATAAAGTAATCTTGTGAAATTAACAGCAGTTGGTATGTAGGTATAATATTTAGGTGGCCCAGTACTTTTTTCTTAATAGTGTTTCCTCTTCAGTTCCATTTTTCTTTTATGTCATGTTGTTGAGAGTGTTCAAAAACTTTTGGATTATACGAATTGACCCAAATTCATTTATGATATTTTATACCACTCTTGTTTATTGGACGTGGATTGGAGAACATCTGAGTATATGAGCAGTGTTTGAAGTTACAGGCCTACTTAGGACTTGTTGCAGCTGGTACAGTAATTAAAAGGTTCACAAGATGAAAATGTTATTGTCAAAGTTCAACACTGGAACTAAAAACCCAAACTGAAAACAGGTCACCTGAAAAAACCTTTATTAGGAGAGTTTGAAAGGAGTGCTCTGTTCAGCTATTACAGCAATGAAATGGCTATGGTTGACTGAGAAACAACATTACTGACATATTGCTCATTACTGATGTCCTGTGAGTGACATTGTGATATTATCATGCAGTCAGTCAACAAAAATAATTATAAATGAATTCATTTGAGCTTACATTTTGTTGCAATTGATGTTTTTGCAAACATGTAACCACTCGACTACTTACTTGCGATATTTGTTAGGACAATATATAACCATGTAACTCGAATGTCCATTAAATTGTTTTACCAATGGTTTTATTTTTAGTGTGTTCATGCTTTTAAACTTGTGAAGTACTCTTTTCTTCCTTTAATCACCCAGGACTAATATCCTATCACTAATATCCTGAATATCTCAGCTGAGTCTTTCAGGTATTAGCCTTCAGATAAAATGTATAATGAATGTGTTGACTACTTCCTTGTGAGTCACTACGTCCTATCTCTTATTTAATGCCAGCACTGAACAAAGTTATCCTTTTGCTACTAGATAAGTAATATTATCAGATCACTAAACATTTGTCTTTCATCTCTGTGAGTTGTCAGACCAGCAGACAAATCGTAAAAATGAAACTCAGTCTTATCACATTCCTTTATGCACATCAGTGCAACACCCACAAACAGTCCACCATATGTACTGAATGCCTTGACTTTAAAAATTACCATTTAGATGTCAAAACCATGTGATGCTTTACAAGCAGTTTGTCGTTATAACACAAAGTGGGCAATTGAGCCAATAAAGCTCATAGACTCATAGAAAAAAGAGTGACGCATCACACAAAAAAGTTTGGGAATATAATTTTATCGAAATCCTTAATAGCAAAAATGAGATATGTAGCATTCTTGGTATTCTGAAGTTGTGGTGTAAATCTATGTCCCAGTGGTCATTAAAATTACAGTTATAGCTGCCACGTGGCAACACTTGCTTGTAGAAGGACTTTTTAATGGGTGTAACCACCTATTATAAAGCTTTTATTTAGCTTTAGGTTGTCGGGGGTAAGTGCTGGATATTTTTTCACACTGCACAAATTAAAGAAGTAACAAACTATATCAAGATTCTATAAAGGAAATTAACCTTAGTTTTTGTTTTTGTTTTTTTTACTTTGCATTCACATTTTATGGGAATAAACTTAAACTTAAAATCAAGCACATTTTATATTCACTGTGTTAGGAACACTAACTTTTATCTTACTATAGCTCCCAACATTGTTATGCACTCTTTCCCGTTGACCCCACTTCTGTTTTTATGGGCAGTGATTCTTGTGAATAAACCAATTCTGCCACATCAATTATTACCATTCCTACTGAGTCCTGTAATATTAGGACTTTGCTGCCAACTGGTGGTAGACAAATTAAAATGGAGATGGTATTGGCGTGAGTAGACCAAGCCTAGGTAATAAAGCAGGTCAAATAAAACATATTTTATTACAATATCAGCCTCTGCACTGAGAATTCTACTGAAATTGATAAAATTAATAATTTATGTCATGTCAGTATTTTGGATAAATATTTGTAACTGGCAAATTACAATAAGTAGAACCATATAGTGTAGTGTACACATTCTGTGCGGTTTCATTTTATAACTGTACTTGGTCAGTTTTTCCCCCAGCTTAAGTTTTAAGCAAACTAATTAACCATGACTAATATCAATAGACAAATCAACTCAGATGCTGGAGAAATGCAGATGAGAAATGTTGCACAAAAAGAAACAAAACATACCAAACTAATTCCCAGAAAGTTGATTCTGTTCATCTGGATGTTTAACTGGGACACTCCCACTGAAAAAGCTATGGGCAGAAGAACAGAATCAACTTTCTGGGATTTTCCTTACCTGGATGATTGAGCATGCACCAAGATAACAAAGTAATTGTAATCACTGCTGGATTAAACAGAAATGCAGCTGTGGGGTGGGAGTTAGGTTAGAAGTGAGTGTGCAGTACAAGCCACAGTTTATCATAGCCCACTCTGTAGGTGAACCTTAAAAGCAGAATTCCTGAAGCTAAGAGTACATACAGTTTGGGTGTTCCCCAACCCTGTAAGCTGTGTCTTACCTGTACATCTTTAGGCACTTTGTTACTACCAGCCTGTCACAAAAACCCATACTTGATTCCTAATTGTGAAAGGTGAAAGGTGAACCTTTCACAATTAGGCTCCACCCAACAACTCCAATTAGGCTCCACCCAACAAAACAACTCAAACCAAGCTCCACTCCTTGTGGGCAGGTTTGAGTTGTTTTTCTTCCCTTTATAAGCACAGGTGAAAGTAATTAGTGTCTCTTCATTTGAGGCTGGAGTGGTGTGTGTGAGTCCTTTGAGCAGAGCACTGGTGTGGTGGATCTTGATTTTCCAAAGACATAAACCCCATAGAAAATAATATTTTGATTCTGCCACTGTTGGGTCTGGCATTAAGGGTTGTGCTTTATCTTTAGAAGGCCCAATTCATGTGAGAGCCTTGTAGTTGACTTTCTGTGTTATTTGTTGGTTGGAAGATGTCTCTGAGGCACAGAAAAGGGCCATTAAAATGATTGTAACAATAAGCTAGTAAGTTGCTCGGAATTGCATTATCAAGCATGGAAAGCATTTATAGGGCCTGTATATGGAGTAAAGCAAATAATATGTCATGTGAAGAATCCATTTGTCTCCTTCATATGTATATTACTATTGTCCCACCTTGTTCACAAAAACAGGATCGATCTTTTATTCTTCAAGGTTTTCACATCTCCAAACATTAGCAACACAGAGGTTACTAAATTGGTGTGGCCAAAGAGAGTGAAAATGTCTGCATATTGTCTGCTTGTGTTGATATGTTTATTTTTATGTGGTGAAGTCAGGTGACTTCCACTGCAAGCAAATGTCAGTACAAATACATAAAAACTATCTATTTATCTTTTTTGTTGTTGTTGCCTCAGAATTATATTCTCAAGTTCTCTTTCATGCTTTGGTACCAAAACTGCAAAGTCAGTGATGTATCTCTGTCTGAATTCACTGAGCTCCTCTTCTTGTTTTCTGGCTTCCACTTGATTTTTCCTCCTCTTCTCCTCCTCTTCTTCTTCTTAGTTTTCTTGCAATATTTTCCATTCTTATTCCCCTGTTCTTTTCTGAGTCTATATTCTTCTGCTCTGTTTTTTCCAACTCAAAATTGATTGAGCTTTTTCTGCCGTACTTGCTCCTCCAGTCTCAGTTGCTCATCTTGAAGGCTTTTTTCCTCCCACTCTTTTTGTTTTTTATTTGCAATTTGTATTTATTTTCCTCTTTATTGTGTTCCCATTGCTATTGTGCTCTCTTTTCCTCATCCTTTTTCTTAATAAGTTCATTCTTCTGTCTTTCTATCTCTTCTTCCTTCTCCTTCATAATCTTTTGGATTTCCTTTTGAATCTCAGACGTGTCGTAGTCACCATCAAAGGTCAAAGCAAAAAGAACAAAATTGCTTTACACTGACATATATTAACATGCCGCAATTTCTCACCAAAATTGCTATATAAATATATAAAATACCATATTTAATGCACCTGATAGCTATCAATAACAATCCTATTGATTAGTATCCACTTTTATTAATGTACTTGTAGACTTTTAAAAAATTGACTTTCATGCAAGTACTCACCAGAAGAAGTATATCAGATGTTCATGTAAATGACAGCAACCACAAGAAAAGCAATTCACATGATTCAGGGGGCTGGGCTTTGTCTTTGTATGACATTCCTATTAATCCATCATTAACGGAATAATTTAATAAGTGAAAAACAAACGAAACAACGAAACAAAAGATATTTCAATAAAAGTTCATGAAAATTGTAAAAAGAAACATTTTTATTAAGCTTTCTTAATTTGTTTTCATGTATTCCTCACCTAATTTGGTAAATAAGCTACATTTCTTGATATAAATATCAAAATTACACTAAAAACAGTTATTATTGAATCTGAAATTCAAAATGAGGCTTAATTTTATAACTCAGCTTGTCCATTGGTTATTTTAAGTGATGTAAAGAACAATGCCTATAGTCTGTTTTTGATGTAAACTCAATTGCTAACATATTAAGTAGTCTCTAAACAAAAGGAACTACCTAAATCTAATTATACATTTAGGTTGTTTCTCAGTTATACTGAGTATGCAGTATAGTGCTAACCCCTAAACTGTCCACAAACTTTACCTAAAATCAGAGAAGAGAATTGTACCAGTATGATATGTTCAAAATCTGGCTTAAGTAAGTCACATTTAACACAAGTGTTCCCTATTCCTTTCCCTGGAGACTAAAATGTACTGAAACAGTGACTGTGTTCGCCTACAGCTCTATCCGGTCGTTTTAAGTGATGACGTGACGAATCCTACTTCCGGGCCTAAAGTAGTCTGCGTTTAATATGGCTTTTGTGTTGTTAACATGTTTAATATTATGTATTTTCTTCTATTTAATCTCAAAAAGCTCCTAAAACAGTCAGTGATCACTGTTGACCTCCAAACGACTTAATCATTGGTCAAAACTAAAAGCACAGTGCCTACATTAAATCTTTTTACATATTGCTCATCCTTGTGTGTTCCATAGTGAGTGGTTTTCTTTATATGCTTACACAAGAAAAAAAATATGTCAAAGGCTGTTTTCATCTCTACTGCAAACCATTTCTTGGCAATTAGGAAATTTATATTCATCATGAGGTTTTAATGTGGGACACTGACAATGACTATGTTTACATGTAGAAACGTACATATAGAAACTTGTTTTCTTTTTCTTTTCTTTCAAAGGAAATGGCCTCCATTAAACACTCATTGATGTAGTAACTTCAAATGTTGCTCACATCCAAGTAATCATCACTAAAGTGTCATCATATCAGCATATCAATGTAAAAAGTCATAAGATGGAACAGTTTTTTTCTGTGGCTCTCCTCACGTGTTCCTGGATCCACTCATTTATTTCTTCGTCGTGAGCTTTCTGTAGTTCATCAATTTGTTTTGGTTCTGGACTATACCGTTTGAGCTCGCTCATTTCTTCGTCTTGTCTCATCTTCATTAGGTCAAAGTCCTTTTGATATGCCTTGTTCCTGCGCAGCTGTTGAATCATTAAATCGTTGGTTTTTTGTTGCTTTAGTTTCATATTCTCAACTTCCCTTTCATGCTTTGCTACCACAACTGCAAAGTCAGTGGTGTATCTCTGTCTGAATTCATTGAACTCCTCTGCTTGTTTTCTGGCTTCCTCTTGATTTTTCCTCCTCATCTCCTCCACTTGCTTTTCTAAGTTTTGTTGCAATTCTCTCCATTCTTTTTCCTCCTGTTCTTTTCTGAGTCGATCCTCTTCTTTTCTTCTGCATTCATGTTCTTTTTTTTCTTGCTCATATTCAGCTCTGAGTTTTTCCAGTCGTGCTTGCTCGTTCAGTCTCAGTTGTTCTTCTCGAAGTCGTTTTTTCTCCCACTCTTTTTGTTCGTTCTCCCAAGCCTCTATTTCTTTTTGTATTTCTTCGTTCCTTTGGTTTGCATATGTAGCTTCTTCCGGTTTGGATCTAATTTCTTTCTCTTTCTGTACCCACTGTTGTTGCTGAATTTTTTCCTTCCGTTTCCTCTCTTTTTCCTCTTCTGCTCTCTTTTCCTCCATCCTTTTCTTCTCCTCTTCCTCTTTCTTAATGAGTTCTTCCTTTTCTTGCAATGCTTTTTCTCTTGCAGCTCTTTCTTGTTGAATTTTTAGCTGTGCCTCTTGGAATTTCTTTTCATGTTCTTTCTCAAGGTCCTTCTTCTGTCTTTCTATCTCTTCTTCTTTCTTCTTCATAATCTTCTGCATTTCCTTCTGAATTGCTGCCTCTGCCTCTTTGAACATTTCTGAGGTGTAGTAGCCGCCACCATTTTTCTTCACCATTGACTCAATCTTGGCGAGCAGCTGACTGACTTGAGAGTGGTTACTTGGATCATTGTTATTGAACACATGGTATCGTCCTCCACAATCAGCTGTCAGTTTTTTTAGGAATCCTTCGCTGTCTTCTTCTATATAACTCTCAACTGTTTCATTTTTTAGGTCATCTCCTCTGGTGAATAAGATAATGATGAAGTCATTTGAATTCTTGCCAAAAAAGTTTTTGATGAGCTCCACAGTTTTTTTTTCCTCCTCTGTAAAACGACCGACCTGCAGGACGAGTAAGAACACATGAGGTCCGGGAGCCAACATTGTGACGCATTTCACGAGTTCCTGTTTAACATCATCGTTGGACAGACTTGTGTCGAATAAACCAGGTGTGTCCACCACAACAACAGGGTGCCCATTAATCTCTGTTGTTTCTTTTTGGCAGAGCTTGGTTACTGATTTCATACTGGCTTTCGAGTGGAAGCAGTCCCTTCCCAATATAGTGTTTGCAGTGGCACTTTTTCCACTTCCAGTCTTACCAATCAACACGATTCTGAGATGATTCTGAATTTCTTTTTGTGGAATCTGTCTGTTTTTCGGAATTTGTTCTTTTTTCGGAATTTGCCCTTTTTTCATATTTTTTTCAAAATGTATCTTCTTATTCAGTTCAGACATTACTTCAGGTTTCAATCCGAGCCGTGAAAGTTTTTGGCGAGGTCTTGGAATCATTGTTATTTTGAAGCCTGTTGATGCCCCACCTTTCATCTTTTCTACAGCATCCAATAACTGAGGGATCTGCTCTTGGTCATTGATGTTGAAGACAATGTATCGGCCAAAAAAGCTCTGAACAAGTTCTTGGATTTCTCTATTAGTTTTTACATAGTTAACAACATCTGGGTGTGTAGGATCTGACTCCACAGTAAAAAGAATCATGGTGTAGTTGTCAATTTGGGATCTCAGTGTATCTTTAATAGTCTTCACCTCTTTCTTGTCTTCACTGGTTGGAGGATCCAGTGGTTGAACCAAGATGAAGGCATGGACACCCTCTGGATCACAGAGGGAAATACTCTTGAATGCTTCCTTCTTTGTTTCCTCCTGAGGTTTTCCACAGAGAGCAGGCAGCTCCACCAGTGAAACCAGACGACCGCACACCGCAGCCTCATTTTTAATACACTGAGATGATTCAGATTCTACTTTTCTTTCTCCCAGGATGGCATTGGCAGCTGAAGTTTTACCAACTCTAAATCTCCCAAACAGCACCAAATTCAAAGGTTTTAGTTTTTGGCTTTGAGGTACTTCTGTACTGGCCTGAGGGTTTTCATTCTGTTCCGGGTTTAAAGGAGGAATTAAACGTGGACTTTGCAGGTTTTCCTTATCAACTCGAGGTCTGTCATACAGTTCCAAATTCAAAGAAGAGTTTAGATTAGGAATTTGAGGCTCTTCAGTTCCATGTCCAGATTCTTCTTGTGGTTCTTCTACTAGGTCAGCAGTCTCTGTAAAGTTCAAATGTCCTCCCCTGTTGTAAGCCACAATTTTTTCCATCTCTCCCATCAGTGTTTCACGATCTGAGTCACAAAAGTCTTTTTTGTCAAAGTCAAGTGTGTAATGCATCTTTCTGCAGTTCTGGATAAAATGATCTATTGCTGTATTCTTTGCTTCACCCTTTTGTGTTGTGATGACCATAGAGTAGTTAAAGGCATCACCACCAAACAAGCACAAGATAGACTTCAGAGTGCGTCTGTCATCCTCAGTGAAATCAGAAGGATTGAGTACGAGCAGGAGAACATTTGGTCCAGGGGGGCAACGGGCCACACACATCTTCATTTCAAGTTTCACTCTTTCCACAGGCAGACTGAAGAGGTCTGTGGTTTTTGCCACTGTTACAGGTATTTTTCTCCATTCTCCTTGGACTATAGATTTCTTCGCTGTTAGACGAATAGGATTCTTTTTCCCTGTGATGAAGTTGCTTAGTGCAGTCTTTTCATTATCATTCTTCCCAAATATGACAATCCTGAATTGAGATGCTGTAGAAAAACACAAAAAACACATTAAATGCCATATTGTTCCAATTTGCTTAGTGTCATAGTTGTCTTTTAATTTTGTGTTTTTGTCTTGCATTGATCTAGTGAAGCTGTTTAATGATAGGGGTCTTCCTGTCATACAAAAGCTTGCATTTGTTAAGTCTGTATCTGCATTTGGTGTCACTTTAAGGTTTTCATTTTTTAATTAATTGCAGCTAGTCATGAAAAGTAAGGTTGCCACCACTCTATATTGTAATAATTAGTTATTATTGATCTCGGACTCTCTTCCACAACATGTCTTTGTCCTGTCTTCCTCCACTCACCCCCACCCAGTCATGGCAGATGGCCACCCCTCCCTGAGCCAGTTCTTTTGGCAGTTTCCTTGTATTGTAAGGGAGTTTTTCCTTCCCACTGACACCCAAGTGTTTGCTCATAGCGGGTTATCTGCTTGTTTGGTTTCTCTGTTTCTCTGTCTTTACCTTACAATATAAGGCGCTATTAGGACATTGTTGTTTTAATTTAGTGCTATATAAATAAAATAAAACAGAATTGAAAAGTTCAGAGGGTTCTGGTGAAAAAAAAACAAGGATCATCAGGGGAAAAAAAGAGCTGCTAAACACAATGCGCGCACACACACACACACACACACACACACACACACACACACACACACACACACACACACACACACACACACACAGTAAAGTGTCTTTTGGTGGTCCAAAAATACCTGTAAGCTCACATTCCTGGTGAATGACTTTACAGTGAACTTGCTACTTGGATAATGTGTGGAATGAAAGATGTCAAAGTCTTTCAACTCTTTTGGGAAGTCTTTCAGTGTTTAATAAATATTCAAACTCATGGATCTGTTACTTAAACATCTTTAAGAGTTGCTAGCTTGTATTTACTTTCTCAAATAGCAACCATCCTGAATGCAGGGATATTTTTGGCCATCTGCTGAACTCACCACGTGCTGCCATGTTTTCACCTTTTTGACCTGGAAACTTCAGCTGGACAAAATGTTGGAATCTGTTGGGGTTAAATGAAAGCAACAACAAGGGATTAACAATGAACTTGTGACACAATATATATATATATATATATATATATATATATATATATGTGTGTGTATATATACACTCAGCAGATACAACCTTATGAAACAGGAGTGTCTACCTGTGGTATTTATGGGAGTGTTTTCTACAATGAGCTTTTCAGAACCATGAACTAAAGACATTAATTTGATTAGAGTTTGAATTAGAGGTCCTTCTGTATCTGCTCACTGACTTATTAGACTCATTTAACAGGGTGTGTCTAAGGTATCTCTCCTTTTGTTCGTTTGGATGTGGCAGTTTTTCTTTAAATCAGCTGACTTTGTCACACAAGAAGAAGCTAACAAGTGTTTAAATAATGTAAAATGTATTCTTAGATAATACATAAAGTGTTCTGGCATAAAACTATATTTCTGTGGTATCTTGGCAAATGTAATAATTAAGCATTAGTACATGTATATGATGAATACAGTTCAATGAATAATCTCTGACTTAAATGGCTTCAGCATAAATAACCTAAATATCTGAATTACATTTTGAGTCGAATTACATTGACATACTTAAACATGCTGCACTGAAATTGTCCCTTTGTCAGAGTATGTGGTAATACTACTTTTGATATACCTAAGCAAAAATACAATTAAAAGGTTGTTGTTGTTGTTTTGGTCTCTTTACAGTTTAAGGATAACCATTTGAACTCCACATATGTCCATGTATTTTAAATTTTTGTTAAATATACTTTAATGTAAGTACTCACCAGATGACTTCCTCATGGTGTCAAAGCTAATAATGAAGGTAGCACCCTAAAAGGAAAGCAGCTCACGTACTTCACTAAGGCGGAGCTGTGCTTATTATGACAGACAGGTGACTTAACCTATAACGATGACTGACAACTGTGGTACGTCAAGGAAACAGATACTGGATTTTTATGACTGTGACTTTACTTGTTCTCTCTACACTTATTTTTTCAAGTTCTTCCACAACCATAAGGCAAATGTTAGGGGCTCTAAACAAACAAAGTGTGGCAGTAAAAACTAGTATAACCTGTCCACAGGAGGATGTTCATAACTTTAGCCCACGTGAAATGAGAATGAAATGTTGGGATTAAATCTGAAGCATGCAAACAGTCAAGATATGATGCTGCTGTTGTGAAACTATTTCTAAAAGCACAGCTTCAAATGGGCAAAAAATTACTGATACTGAAGCTGAGGCTTCATACACCAATTTATATTTAATTAGTAGAAACCTAAACAGGTTGCCATATACAATTAATTTGGGTCAGAGGGCCCGGTGGCGCCAGTGTCCGGCAGCCTCGCCTCTGTCAGTGCGCCCCAGGGCAGCTGTGGCTACAATGTAGCTTGCCATCACCTGTGTGTGAATGTGTGTGTGAATGGGTGGATGACTGAATGTAGTGTAAAGCACTTTGGGGTCCTTAGGGACTAAATAAAGCGCTATACAAATGCAGGCAGGCCATTTATCTGTGTGTAACTGGAACAAAATAATAATCCCATGTATCCCAAGTATGCACTCATATTGTACCAGTTTTTTGAGTGTACTTCAGTTCAAATAAAAGAGTTTTAAGGGTTTAACCCTTCCCACTGACCTAAGGTATTTTATTATTATCCATTAAGGATATATATCAAAATGCATTTGAAACACAGACTCGTCTTCCTGGGTGTCACTGTCAGTGATTTGTAGGTTTCTGCAGCATGTCGTTAGTTGTTGGACTTGTTCTCAGCATTTCCTGTTGGCTTACAGAAATTTTGCACCAAAGCAAAAAAAGAAAAAAAATATGCATGTTCAGGTGACATTTCCCGTTTGCTAGTGACATCTGTAGCATGATTTGTTTTGTTTCGATTTTGACTCAACAAGTAAAGTGGTGTGGTTCTCTGAAGGAAAAACAAACCTTGGCAGCACCCAACCGCCCCCCCCCCCCCCTCTCCTCTCGCTTCAGTAATGACGCCTGAAACATGAAACACCTTGTCAAACTATGCACCTGCCCAACCCTTTCCTTTCAATCTGACAATGTTCTGCGTTATCAGAAAGGAAAGAAGTGGTGGAATGTAACATAGTACTTTTTTCTTCTTTTAGTCTCCTACAGTTAGTTATTATTTAGGTATAAGATCATATTCATCCATTAATGTCTGCTAATAAATCTGCTAATAAATTATTTTTCTTTGTGATACACAAACCTACCTGGCAGTATATAAAGTTATTGTGCAGTAAAAATATACAAGGATGCAGTAAAACTCTGACCTACTGTAATGAAGAGCCAATTGGAGTCTCAAAAGTCTCAAACTAGACTCTCATGTTTATTTAGACTTTAGTTTGATTCCATTCACATAATTTATAATACAAGTCAATGCAAACTAAAGAATAGGTGGTCCTACAGGTCAGTCACCTTTTATTAGTTTATTTCAATATGTTCACTTCTGTAAAGATTTTTTTTCTCAATCAGTCAAGCTTAATTTGTGTAGCATATTCTATTGAGATTTAAAGTGAAGATTTACATATGAATAATAAGCTGATAATAACAGACAACAAAACAAGCAACCAGAACATTTATAAGGAGTGTGCCAAAAAGAAGAGGTCAGTGTAATAACACACTGAAGTAAAGTTTGTATGTTGACAGTCAACAGAGCTGACACACATACATGTTCCGTCCTCGTCGTAGCTGTCCTTTGGTGCAGAGCTCAACTAGAAACACCAGCTAAAAAGTAAAATCAATAATCACAAAGTGGTTTTCTGTGCAGCACCATTACTTATTTATTTTCACCTCTTTATGACCAATTTAACAAAGTGACCGGTAGCAATCTCCAGCTGATTGGCACTGCAGTGTAAGACATGCTTTCTCTGCCAGTGTGGTGATTGGACGATCTGATATCCTCGTGTTGGTGTTGTTCCCTCGTCATCATAAATAATGTTGTTCCGGGTTCAAAATTGCAAGTGACCAATCACCTTCTCCTGAGGTCATCCGCGACCTTGAAAAAAACGAGAAGAGAAGAGAAACCGCCTCTGTAAGGACAATATGTATAATGCTTACCGTTTATTGAAGAAAAGTATCCTGAAATGCAAAGAATTCAAGTTCCTGGATCGGCGGACAGAAGCGGTTTCTCTTCTCGCAAGTGAAGTAGATTTTTCAAAGGCACAAAAGGGCGACGTCACAACAATGTGATTGGTCACTTGCAATGTTGAACATGGAACAACATTTATTATGATGATGTGGAAACAACACCAACAGGAAGATATCAGATCGTCCATGGTGATTAATAACATGAATATAAGAGAAAATATGAGAAAATAAGAACAATATTTTTTTTTTCAAAAGTGTTGTTGCAGTCTTTGCCTATTTTTGTACATAAATTTATCACCGGAGTGACAATTTTCAAGAATAAAAGGCTCCCTGTGAAATAAAAATAAATGTGCTTTGTCAGCAATTCTGCATCTTCCTTTTCCAATTGTCTTTTAAAAAAAAGAATACATATATATTAACAGAGTAAATGCTTTTTAGTAAACTTCATTTGACCTGTGTCGAATGGCAAAAAAGAAAAGAAATCCAAAAATGTCTACAAAGTGAAACTTGCCACCCTGGCTGTCTTTTACAGCTACTCTGACCTGCATGTGCAAAACCCATTAGCTATGGTGATCACTTTATTTATACAGACTTTACATATAATACATCTAACGCTGAAAAACTGAACAACACTGAAACGCAAAACTTCTCATAAAATGCTACAAGTGCTATTTTGTGTGGCTTTCTTCACATGTTCCTGAATCCACTCATTTATCTCCTCTTGATGCGCTTTTTTCAGCTCATCAATTTGCTTGTTTAGCTGCTCTTTACTGTCAAAGTGCAAACTTGATAATTTTAGGTTAGTCATTTGAATTTGTTGTCTTTTCTGCAGCTTGTCGAAGTCTTTGTCATAGGCCTTTTTTCTCCTGAGCTGCATTATCATGAAGTCATTTTTGTTTTGTTGACTCTGCCTCAAATCTTCTGTTTCATTTCTATATTTTTCCATCTCAGCTGATAAATCCTGGTTAAATCTCTGTCTGAATTCATTGCATTCTTCAGCTTGTTTTCTGGCCTCCTCTTCATGTTTCCTCATCATTTCTCCCAGTTCCTTCCTATAGTTTTCTTTCAGTTGTCTTTCCTCTTGTTCTCTTCCGATTCGTTCCTCTTGTCTTCTTTTGATTTCATATCTCTCTAGTTCCTGCATAGCTTCCTCTCTGAGCTTTTTAAGTTGTCTCTGTTCCTCCCAAAATCTCTCTTCCTCCTCTAAACATTGTTTATCCCACCATGCTCTTCTTTCCTCTTCCCAAGCCTTTCTTTCTTTTCTTATTATTTCTCTGTTCTGTAATAAAATCCCATCAGGAATCACTCGTCTTTGTATTTCTTTCTGCAGAGCTTCATCTTCTTTATCCCACTTATAAATTTGGTCCTTCTCCTCCAATTTCTTAGTCCTTTGTTCTTCTTCTCTCTTTTTTCTTTCTCTATTCATATTTTCCTGTTGGTTCTTAATGCAACCCTCCATTTTTTTGGCTACCTGGGCTTGGTTTGCTTTTATTTCTTCTTCAAATTTGGCTGTTAGGTGTGTTAACTTGTTCCTCTTCACTTGCATTTCCTCCTCATATTTTCTTATAAGATCCCTCTTTTCACTCTCTATCTTTCTTGCTTTGTCTTTCATGATCTTCTGCATTTCCATCTGTATTGCTGCCTCTGCTTCTTGAAACATTTCTGAGGTGTAGTAGCCACCACCATTCTTCCTCACCATCATTTCAATTTTGGTCAGAAGGTGACTGACTTGAGAACGATTGTTATGATCATTGTTATTGAAGACATGGTATCGCCCTTCACAATCAGCTGACAGTTGTTTTAGGAATCCTTCGCTGTCTTCTTTTATATAACTCTCAAATGTTTGACCTCGAAGATCATCTCCTCTGGTGAATATGACAATAATGAAATCCTTTGTCTTCTTACCGAAAAAGTTTTGGATGAGCTCCACGGTATCTTTTTCTTCCTTTGTAAAGCGACCAATCTGCACCACCAGTAAGAACACATGAGGTCCAGGAGCCAGTAAGCTGATACATTTAACAAGCTCTTGTTCAACTTCTTTATTGGACAAAATCGTGTCAAACAAGCCGGGCGTGTCAACCACAACGACAGGGCGCCCGTCAATCACTCCTGTTTCTTTCTGACAAACACTTGTCACAGACTTCAGACAGACTTTTGAATAAAAGCACTGTTTGCCCAGCATGGTGTTTCCAGTGGCACTCTTCCCAGAACCAGTTTTCCCAATCAGCACCATCCTGAGAGGCTCTCTGCTTTGCACCATCCTAATAGGTGGTGTCCAGCGATGTCTATAATTTTCTGGCTTTAAAAGGGATACATGTCTTGAAACTGGTTTCAGTGGAGGTTTTGGAAACATATCTTTTGTGAAGCTTCTGCAACCGACAGTTCTCATTGTTTCCACAGTACGTAACAAATCAGCGACTTGATGCTTATCCTTTATGTCAAAAACGATGTGTTGTTTACCGCAGCGCCTATAGAGCTCTTGGATGTCTTTGTTGTCTATTAGAATCTTCTCCACTGCTGAAGACTGGCCAAGATTTGGATTTTCAACAATAAAAAGCAAGACAGTGAACTTATCGATCACACTCTTGAAAGTATTCTTGATGGCTTCCAGTTCTTTCTTGTCTTCATCAGTAGGATGGTCCAGTGGAAGGACCAGCATGAAGGCATGGACACCCTCAGGTTCACAGAGGTCGACACACTTGCACGATTCATTCATCGCCGTCTCTTTAGGTTTTCCGTGCAAAGTAGGCAGCTCCAGCACAGAAACACGACGGCCACAAACCTCTGCCTGGTGTTTGGTCAACTCTGATGAGCTCTTAGATGGAATACATTTTCTTTGTCCCAGAATGGCATTAACAGCTGAAGTTTTCAAGCTTTCATTTCTCCCGCACAGAATCAGGTTTAGAGGGGATTTTGTAGTTGTAGGCACCACAATGGGATCAGCGTCTTCAGTAAAAGTTAAATACCCCCTGTTATCACTTACTATTTTCTCCATTTGTTTCATCAGTTCTTGAAGATCGTGTTCAAGAAAATATTTTTCATCAAGCCTGATTTTGTGCTGTCTTTGTCTGCAGTCTTGGACGAGTTGGTTCACTGAGGAATTCCCTCCCCTGTCATTATGTGTTGTGATGACCAATGAGTGTTTAAAAGCATCTCGTCCAAAGAAACTCACGATGAACTTCATTTTTTGTCTATCGTCCTCGGTGAAATCCAAAGGATTTACTAGGAGCAACAGAACATTTGGTCCAGGTTGGCAGTGTGCGATACACATTTTTATCTCATATCGCACTCTTTCTGCAGGCACAATGAAGATATTTGATGTTTTCAATAAAGTGAATGGAGTTCTCCTCCACTCTCCTTTAATTTCAGTAAACTGCTTGTTTTTCTTTTGATAAGGACAGTCATATCTTTCACTGATGAAAGTGCTCAGCGTTGTCTTATCGTCATTGTTTTTTCCAAGAATCACAATTCTGAGTTCAGATACTGTAAAAGACAAAAACAGAGGACAAAAAAAAGAAAACAAAGGCATTACATATTGCTGCAATTTTATGACAGGAAATTATCAACCCTTCTCTATTAATATCAAGATTAGAACAGGATTGCTATTATCCCAGGAAAGAGTAATGCTTTGTGCGCTGCAGAATACACTATTGTAGATCATTTGTCTGCTCTTTATTCAGTTTAATTCAATTTGATTTTGTTGATTAGGCGCCAAATCAAAACAGTTGTCTCCTCAAGGAACTTCATATTATACGGTAAAGAAAAGCCCAAGAATGACATGAACCTCTTGTCGTATTTTATGGTAACACAGGCCAAGGTTAGAGGTGTACATTTTCTCGATTTTCTCTCCAACTCACAGGTGTGTGTGTGTGTGTGTGTGTGTGTGTGTGTGTGTGTGTGTGTGTGCTGCCTTTATTCTTCTTTATGTGACCTATATTATTCTTGCACACAAACATCATCTGGACCTACCAGTTGCCATCTTGTGCAAACAAAACTCCACCACACAGAAGTTCAGTTCAGTGTCTGTTAAATTTGAAAAAATTAAATACAATTATGAAGAGTTCAGTTCAGATTAAAAGCAAAATTAATTCATTGTTTCATTACTGCAAACAATATAGCTAAAATATTTTTCTACTAGAAGCACAAATGTTCAGAAGTGAATGTTAGTATAAGGAGAAGAATTCGTTTCTCCAAAAAATCATAAACTGTTTCATAAACAAATGTATTTAAGGATACGATGTTCACATGTTTAACCATTCAAGATTCTTTTGTGTGACAGTTGGAGGCTGGTGAATGTATAGAATTTAAACATAGATGTCGCCAAATATAGAATGGCATTATTCACCTGACCAGTATAGGAATAGTGAATAATAGTAGCCAAAGTATCAAGTACCATGCACCAAGCCATACTATAAAATACAATAAACATATAACTTAAAAAATGGTAAATGGCCTGTATTTATATAGCGCTTTACTAGTCCCTAAGGATCCCAAAGCGCTTTACACATCCAGTCATTCACCCATTCACACACATTCACACACTGGTGATGGCAAGCTACATTGAACACATACATGAAATAATTCAAAATCATTACACTCAACAAGTGCACGAGTATCAACCTTTTTAGTTTCTGCAAACTTTAACTTGACAGAAGTTGTGATAACAAACAAATATTTAATTTATAATTCAGACAAAAATTCTGAATTACAGCTTTCGTGCTGAATACTGATTTTGCTTTGCAAAGTAAAAATCTGCTGCACTTACCTGAGGCTGTGGTATATTTTACTGGAACATCATTCTGTCATATTTTTGGTTGAAGTCACCGTCATGTCGGTTTGTCTGTTTTTAAGGAAACCAGGATGAACATAGTATATGTTGAAAATAATGAAAAAAGAAACAACTTTTTTTCTATTAGAATTTTACTAAAGTTTCATGTTTGATAATGCTAAATTTGCAAAAATATTCAAAAATTTACAAATATGCATTACATTTGTAAATAGTGCTTAAAGGTCTTACTAATCTATGAACTAACCCCTCTGTAGAAATAGAATATAGACAGAAATACAAACTGGATTTACAAATGTATTTTCCAGAGTTTTGTACATTTCTATTGGAAAATAATCATTACTTCTAAACATGCTAATGACATCACCATAGACCTATGTAAGTTACGTTGTTTTTTGTCACTAAATATGCAGCAGGTATTTATTTGACCCCACTTAAGTGCTTTACCACACACTTTCTTTCCAGTTGTTGAAAGTTACGAATGACTAAACAAGATTTGGATTGCAGATATACACAAACAATATGCATTTAAACACACAGATATTCTGTTTTATACTTACCAGATACCAGATAGGAGAGCTGCTTCAAAATAGAATAATGTCAAGGAAGAGTTTGTGTGAGACCTAAACGGCAGGATACATGCACTGACAAACGCCTGCCAAATTCCAAAAAGTATGAAATGTTTTCATTGTTCAGCCTGACAACAGAAACCTGACACCCTGCAGGGTTCCCATCAGCCACTCAGTTTCAATTATGTTTACAGCAATACATTCTATTATCTAATACTTTACTGACACAGTATTATAAAGAGCCTTGGGTCAGGTGACTAAAACATCTTCCTGATAGATTCAAAAGTCGAATGCTAACGTGCAATTATGCTAACAGCTGTGACGGGGAACTGAAAATACATGTAGTGAAAGTTGTAAATTTAACCCTAACCCTAACCCTAACCCTGAAAAGAGACTTATTTGGACATATGTTTTAAAGCATTATCTAAAATAACTTTAACTTGATCTTGGTCATGAAAATCTAAACACTTTGTGTGCAGAATTACCAGTCAAATCTAATTTCTACTGGGCATTATTCTTCTACCACCAGTGTTGCTCTTTCAGAAAAGTCATGTATAATTGAGCACCATGCCTGTCTCTTAAAATGTCTCTGTTTATAGTAATATATTGGGTTTAGCTAGATTCCCATCAGAAAAACTAGACTGAAGTGAAACTCCAACTTTAGGGCCCTCCCATTAAAAACACAGCAGAGTCTAAAATTACCTTAATGGGCTTGCATGGTGCAGGGCTGGAAAAACTGGTAATACTGATCCAAGCTAAGACACATCCACATTATCAAACTACACATTTAATAACCTCTATCTATTTTTAAAAAAAAAGGTGTGTCAGGACATGAGTTCACTTCCCTGTTGAGTTCCTGGAGATGCTTTCAAATGATCCTCTTCTAAGACAAACAGGCTTTTATCTGAAAAGACTGATGAGGCAACAGAGCAGGATTCCTGCATTTATGTTCGTGCTCGAGATTCTCGAGTTACAAGTCGGTCTTTGATCCTTTAGACTGAAGTCATGACTTTATGACATTTTGTCAGCTCGAATGGTTTAACACATTCAAGCAAATGAAGACACATACGCACTCCTTGTGAGGTGTTGGAGTTGTGTGATTTATAATCCTGAACCGCGCACATGGACGGGCATGTGTTATTATTGAAAACCTGATTATAAAGCTTTTACCTTTGCTTTCTATGAAAACAGACAACAGAAGAAGATCAGACGCTTGACGACGCTGCCCCACTGATCTGCCAGACGAATCGTTTTGAACTCTGTCGGCTGCTGTAAGGCAGCAGGGGGTTTTATTTTTCATACCGCAGCCTGTTGGGCGTGTTTGATTTATAACACAGCCCCACCTGAAAGTAGTGGCATGTGTTCAATACGCATGTTTTCAATACATACATTTGTTTTAATGCATACAAGCTTCTGCATATTTGTGCACCCCTCTTTCTCCTTTTTTTCCGGGGAGGTCATTGGGTGTGTTTGATTTATAACCCAGTCCCTCCTAGCTGTGTTTTCACATGGATCCAAAAACACCTTACTCCTGTCACTGTGTGGAAAGAATTAATAAAACACACACATTCTTAAACGCAGATCTTCAGGACTTGTCTGGCTTCATTAACTCCTCTCTGACATTATAACACATTACAAGAGGGAAATGCCTCATTCCTGTTATCATAGTCATGAACATTTACATAAGCAGATCTTTTAGTACTCACGTAACCTGGAAGGTCCATTTCAGTCCCTCAGTGTCAGTTGATAATAGCAATTATCTGCAATAGTTTGCCAGGACTTCACGGTAGACAATGGGAAAGGTGTGCACTGTTAATAAACCGAAGTGAATTTAATTAGTGTAGTCCTATAAAAATCTTTCTAAACACACATCTTGCCACTTGATAGGCGTCTTTGAAATACTTACTTAGTAGTATTTGTATTTTATTTTGTTTTTTACAAATTAGACTACTACAGCTGTGTCTTTGGGGGGCGGAGCCAGGGTCATTATCAACTACTATTAAACCAAAATAAAGTATTGCTGTGCTGAGTGTTATCATGCATTCAAATTGTGCAACTTTTGCAGGAATGCATGGTGATCATGGGAGCTCTAGATGTTATTGTTGCCATCAGTGTGTTTCAGTATCTTATGTTGTAAAAATCATATAAATCTTTTAAACTGATGAATCTGAGAGGAAGACCATTTTAAAGAGATTTATGATGCTTCTGTTTTCTGTTATTTTTGTCTCCCCCAATGTTAAGTGCAAATGTAACTCATATTTCTGTATTTCTAAGTCCTCCTTTTAATTTGTTTGTCTCTATGTTTGATTTTTACATTTTCTTCCATTTCCTCCCTTGTTAGTTTTATGTTTCGTAACTTAATTAATTAAGCATAATGTCACTGGCTGACTCCCACCTCCCTCTCCTGTCTGTCTGATTTTGCTTTGTATCATCTTTAACTTTTTTGTGTGTGTGTTTTTCTGCTTTAACGTTTGTCCTCCTTAAATTCTCCAACTCTCACTGTTTGTTCAACCCTTTCTTCCCCAGAGAGTCACTTGACCAGAAAAAATAAAGTTGTCTAAATTCTGATTGTATATCTTTCTATAGATACTTTCAGGAGAACTGATGTCTCCTTGAAGATACAAAATCAATCTAAAATAAATAAATACATTATTAGTATTGAGTGTTTCTTGGATGAGCAGGTTCAGTGTTGAGGTGTTTTTGAAACATCAAGTCAAATTTTATTAATTGAACATTTCTTATACTGAGGAACTTGGTGCACTTCGAATGGAAATTTAAAAAAGAAAAAGGAGTTATGGTTTGTATTAAATGTAATTTGATTTCACTTTAAGTGGTTGTCACAAGCTGTTTGCACAGACTAGGTTTTCTGGCTCAAAGGCACTTTGGCAAAAAAAAACAAAAAAAACAAGGGAGTCGTGAGGGAGTTGAACCTGTGACCTCTGTTACAATCTGGTCTGTCTGACACTGTACGGCCCCGGTGGGAGAAAAACATGTGGGAAAGTGTTTTAAAATAGTCTGGGTATGAAAATGTGGTTTTGAATGTGGATTTCACTCATGTTGTTACAAAGATGTTTTTGGGTGGATGAGGTGTTTGTTTTAGCGGTGGTGTGACCCGGGAACCGACAGCCCAGTGGCTGCATGTTTGAACAATATAATGGTGATTAGTTGGTCTGAACAGAGTGAGAGACACCAGATATTTCCCATAAATCATTCGGATTTGGTCCGATGTGAAATTAAGCTGTTATCAGATGGGAAGCTTTTGTAAAATCAGACCTGGAAAGAGTCACCAACCACCTCACACCAGCTTGTTTCCAGGACTGTTTTTATCCGAAGTAGGGTTTAAGGACAGTTTGTTCAACATTTTCATCAAAGTTGTTATCCACACATCTATAAATCAGGCATGCGCTTATCTTCGATGTCTTTTCTTTATTGTTTTAGAGAGCTTTGGTGCTGCTTCACTTCTAGGTAAAGAGTAAAATTACATGGCTCCTTGCAGGGAAAATTAAGTTATTTCCTTCCAGAAGTCCAGCGGTCTGTACCTATAAAAGAAAAATATGTTTAAGATGTGCTTTACACTTAATGGTCTGTGGCTGTCTCTGTATGTTTTTATATATAAACCTCTGCAGTCTATATAAACCTCTCCTCAGGGTGGGTTCCTCTTAGCCAGGTACATACAATGGCCTTCACTCTCCAGAGTCAGCACACAGTTAATGCTAGAGTCACACCACTGCTTGAAGACTTCTGCACAACCAAAGTTATGGAAAGGTCTGCGACCACATCTTTACAGCATCAGTCTGCTATCACGTTGTGACTACATGTGGTCAAGTTGGCAGTTACGTCCAATCTGTTTGTGATGATATTGTGATTAACCGGGAAAAATGACAAACCTGTTGCTGTCCACACACACAGAAATTTACTCTGAATGATCACATTCGGATTCCAGCCACGTTTTAAGGCAGAAATCTAAACATTCTGCCATAAATATACTGATGTTGCTTTTGCAAGAAGTCATGGATTTAACCGCACCCTTTGTTGAAACCTGTGTTCAGCAACCTATAGGACGTTGGAGGTCGCTTGAGTCCCATATTGCAAAGAGACACACTGCAGATAAGCTGTGCTCTATGGTGCAGAAAAACACGTATAGATTGAAAAAAATCTTTGCAGTGATTGCTGGCAATGTTAAAATTATATTAATTTTAAAAAATCAGTGAATAAAAAGTCTGTAGAAACAATACTCAACTTGAGAAAAATGATGAGACACCTCAGACTCGACTCGAAGTAAACAGCAATAGGCGAGTCTTTGTGGACTTTGTGTAATTGCAGACTATTCCAGAGGCTTTGGCAATAACAGAAAGCCTGCACACCTTTAGTTTTTATATGTGAGGTTGGGACAGAGAGGAGCTGCTGGGAGAAACGACCTCAGTGACCTGATCTGTAACCTGTAGGGCGCCGATCCACAGAGGGATAGATTAACATTAATGCTTTTCACTTTTGTTCAGCATTATTACTCTGAAAGTTTTTTGTTTGCTTGTTTGTTTTTTTTAACTGAACCACTATTGACCTCAATATTCTAATGCATATAATGTGGATATGTGTGTTCATTTGCATATAGTTTGGTGTGTTTTTTGTGTGTTCATAACTTTAAAGTTTTTATAGTTTTATTTGTTTGTAGTTATTTTTCTAAATTGTAATTTTCTTGCAAAGCTCAATTATATATTTTTGAAACATCACACTTTATCCACAAATCAGTTCTCAGGTTTGCCAATGAATGAATTTGTTTATATATCAAAATGGTTGCATTTATCTATTTAGTGTTTATTTCTTAACTTCGATTCAGCTAGAGAATATTTTGGTTTTCCTTCAGCTCTTCTCAAGTAAAACACCTTATTTTTTCAGGATGAATGCCTGAATTATGCACTCCCTGCAACTCCCAAGAAATATCACTACATGTTGGGATAAATAAATAAATAAACTGCACTAAATGTCTACCCTGCATTGTAATTTAAAAGTGACAACATGACCTGAGAGAGTGGTGAAGTTTACTTTTGATGCACTTTTCAAACTAAACATGCCTGTGTCTGTATTGTAGATCCTGCATCTTCTACAGAGCATGTATGGATATCCCCAGAGGAACAGAGCTGCTGGTTTGGTACAACGACTCCTACACCTCGTTCTTCGGTATCCCGCTGCAGTGCATCGCCCAGGATGAAAACTGTGAGAAAATGTCTCAATAATCTAAGTTGATCTGTCTAGTGTATGTATATGTACATATACGTATAGTGAGATTGATAAACATTTTTTTAAAATAAGCCTTAAATTTAGGCAAACGAAACAAAAAGACATTTACTGAATGTGTTTTTCTGTCCAAACTTTGTTAGGTCACACCTTCCAAATTTGTTGAAGTACAACATTATTTACATAGTTAAGAAAATGTGTTTAAAGGTCATCTGTTTCCTAGGAAGCAATAGGTTCACCTTCTTCAGCTGCCCTATGTTAAACTGAAGCACTAAAAATGGACTCAGATGTAAATTTGACTATGATATCTAAATGTCTGACACGTCCAAACATAAGCCAAACCTCTGCCCTGAAAACTGGCCTGCCTGCATTTAAAATCAGCTGTTTTCTTTGGCCATTCCTTAGCTTTTATTACTGACAGTATTTAAACTGGAGGAAATCTTTTGGCCTGCCACAAAAACAATGATACAAATGCATTTTCTTTAAAAAAAAAAAAAAAAGAAAGAAAAAAAAAAAAGGGGATTTATTTGTCTGAAAAACCAAGCCAGCCAAAACAGGACTGGGGCAGGTCTTTTATTTGCTAAAATGTGGCCACCCTGTGGGTTAGTGTTGACACACTTGCCTATTTTCCTGTCCTTAAGTCAAATGAAACTAAGGATGTTTTCCATCAAGACTTCTCATTGTTTTCTTCTTTGAAAACCCACACGTTTCTAAAGCTCTCTCTACTCCAGAGCAGGTTGGGTTCAACGAGCAGTGTGTAGGGACGGTACTTTGCTCAGGGGTACCTCAGGGTAGCCGTTCAGTAGAGTCGAACCCACGACCTTCAGTCAGGCAGGGGCTCTGACTGATCTGCACCTACGCAACAACTACTTCAAACCACTTGGCGAGTAGCAGTGAAACTGAGAAAAATCGAAGAGTGGTCTCCCAAAATGGCGGGTGTTTGCCTTCAGAGTAAAGGTTATATATTGTAATTTAAATATACTTGTTGTCCAAATCTTGTGTTTTTAGCAGCAGCAGAACACCATTTTATCAAAAGTTCACCTCTCCCCCATGAGATAAGAAAACGCTGTGAGGAATTTTTGCACAAAAACATGAGAACCAGGACGAGTTGAGAACCTGTTCCACATAGTCCACTCTTTCGTAATTGTCTGTCTCCAAGCTTATCAGTGTTTTTTATCAGTGTAGGTGTTTCCCTGAACGCTGAACATTGCAAAACAATGATGTTAAACTCATACCAAAGGAGCTGTTGCACACCTTTTCAGGATTTTTTTTTTGTTAGAACTGTGAAAAATCCCCTCTCCCTGACAGTGTTATGAAGAAATCCTTACCATCCATTTTTATAGGTTTTATTCACTCAAAGCACAGGTGCATGTATTAATATTATCGCCATATTATCAGGAAAAAGCATAAATATTGTTACAGTATTGGGTTTTTGTCATCGTTTCAGTATCTTTTGGATCATTCCCCCCTAGGCGCTATCCTTTTGAACTCATTGGAACAGATGTTTATCAAGAAGGTAACAGTGACTCAGATCCTTTACTGTATGCAAGAGTCATGCTTACTGGTATGTAGTTAGTCCACAAATGCCCATTGTGGGCCAGGAAAAACCCTGCTGAATCATATTCAAGCCTCGTTTCTGTTTCTACAGATCTACTTTTCCTACAAACGCACGAAACTGCTCAGGAATTAATACGAGAATTGATCAAAGAGCAAAATCGACGATTATAATAAAGTCAAGAAAAACTTCAACACCCATCCCTATTTTATAGGTGCTTTTTTTGGGCAAATACTAGCCAGTTATTTCATGCATTTTACTAAAATACTTAAAAGGTGAAATTAAAAATAATGCATAGGCAGCTTAGGTCTTTGTAAACACAAGTAATGCAACTGTGTGCGTTTGCAGTTTGCTGCCACAGTCCCGCCATGATGAACGATGGCATGTAAAAGACTTGTTCCATCTGTAAAACCAGTTTGTGGCTAAACGTCTCTAATTTGCAATCAGCAGCACGATCTCATTTCACTGCGACTCTGTGAAAGAAGAGCCTCTAATTCAATTCAATTCAATTTAGATTCCACAGATTAAACATCTTTTTTCATGTTTGGTTTTTTATGGGGTTTTTTGGTCAAAGTTTGTTTTTATCCCCCTGCAGGGGCTTGCTCTGTCAAATCCACAGGAGAAAAAAATGTTTAAATGGAACAGATATAAACAGGCTGACTGAGCAGAAAACTGGAGGAGATGTAAACAAAAACAAATTAGTGACAGAGAAAAAGAGAGAATGGATAGAGAAGAGACAGAGGGGGGAGAAAGAAAGAAACTAAAGACAGAAGACTGGGGAGAGGAGGGACAGAGACAAATACAAAGCACTGATTGACAGAGAGAAATAAAGACACAACAAAAACCATTATCTCCGTGGTTTGAAGGAGGAATTGTGCACTGAAGATATGAACGTTTCATCCCACTTTGTGAACAACTGAGTGAAAAATGTGAAGCGGATTTTAGACTCATGGACATCCACGAGCCTGACTGTTGTTCTTTTTATGACTATGTGGACTAGTTCGTGGAGACTTTTCAAGCAGACCCCACTCCACTGTCAGGTCTCCAGCTTTTCGTGTCTGCAACCGAGTAACACAGGCTTTAGGGAGCCTCAGCCAAACAACCTGACTTTTATTGTTCTGGCCATCTGTTCAGGCTGGTCTTTTAAATCAGTTCTGATAATATATAAGACATTTTAACAAACACATAGAGAAGTTTAAGCCTGATTGGTAGGCAAAGGCAGTGTTGCCAACTCCTCAGGAAGGAAAATCGCTATTGGCTGTCCTAAAAGTCACTAGAAGTCACAAAATGATGTCATCACCTAATTTGCATAATTGGTCATGCTTATGTAATTGCAACTGACGCTTTAGGAGAGAGAGAAATAACATCGTGGAAGAGACATAAAGCCAGTAAAGAACACGCTAAATGCATTTCGAATATATTTAGAACTAAAATTTAATTTCTTTCAGCAATTATTTTTTTTAATGTCACAATTCCAACCCTCCTCCTTTATCCAGGCTTGGTACTGGCAAAAGTGACCCAAAATAAGCAATCTTTGTGTGTGTGTGTTTAAGTAGTTTTAAACCTTGTGATCCACAAAAAGTAACAGTAAAAGAAGAATATTTTTAACTATAACATTGTTAACAAACTGCCCACAGTAGCACCCTCTGCTTGTTGACAGTAAGAGCGACACGTGCTTTCACGTCAAAAGTCATAAGTCTCCAATAACACCAGAAAAAGTTGCCAGATTTGTCGCTAGTCGCTTTTTAGACAAAAAAGTCGCTAAGGGGGTCTGAAAACTCGCTAAATATATTTGTTCAGGTTTTATTGAAATAGTATCAGATTTAGAGATGATGTGTTAATTCAGCTCTATGAACAGTCTGAAAAACATAGTCAGCAACATTGTTAAATTGTGTTATACAGAAATATGTTTCTGTTAATTAGAGTGACTTAATTAGTATAAATGAAGTGGATAAAAATTTTAAAAATCCTCCTGTGTGTTCACAGTTGACATGGACCATTTACTGTCAGCATTTACGGGATGACAATTGAGACCTTTGAATGGTTTCTATTCATGTGAAGGCATCTGGTCCTCAGCAGTCCAGATGTACCAAACACACATTCATACACACACATACACACCCTGGCATCGCACAAACAAATACCGGAGGATTTGCTTTTGTTCCACCCTGCAGTGAAAAAAGTTTGTTCACATGAAAATTAAATGAAATTAGATTAAGCTTCTTTTGTGCAAACATGAAAAGCAGCAGTTCTGCTCCAAATTAAAGACATTTTGCTTCTAACTGCATTGGAGCAGTTAGTTTCTGTGGCATTGTTATCTTGTAATTGTACCCACAAAGGATGACTGTGATGTCAAAACACTGCACTGGAGACAGTAGGCTGTCCTCAGTGGAACAGACATTTAAAGTTTTGACCTTTATTAGTGCTCCAAAGGCTGCCTGAACACAATAAGACTGGGAAATGTCCAGTGCAGTCACATTGTCCTGTAGCTCTATCTGCTGTGTTTGGGTACAATAGTGTTCAAACTCTTAAAAGTGGTGACCATATAAGGACATCCCCTCTTATTGATGTAATACATATCAAAGAGCAGGAAAAAAACTGTCTAAAACTGTTTAGAGCAATCTGAGTTGACTGACTCACACATTCTCTGTCCTCGTTATCAGTGTTGGGCTTATTGCTACAAAACAAGTCTTGGATTAGACACTACTGGTTACTTTTCCTGAAACCAGTGCAGCATATTACTTAATTATATGTTAGAGAAAGAACGCATTATGTTACTTTCGTGCTATTCCATAACATGACTTGAAATGCACTGCCGCACAATTATCAGGTCGTTATATAAACCTGAGGCTACAGTAGGACACACATACAGTCGTTCTGTTGCTGTTTCCGTATGAACATAAAACCAACAAAAATGCAAAGCTGACAACAATCCGAAGAGACTTCAAACCGATCTTCCACAGTGACTCTACTTTCAAAGCATGCACAGGCAGAATTGGAGGCTACACGCTGCAAGCCTGACTGCTCATCACTGCCTTATTTACCTGCTGAAGATCAGGCTCTGGACTGGTGCTCTGGACGGGTCGACATACACTCAGCTATAACATCACTCTGGGTTCTTGGCTAGCTCTGTGCTAGCATGCTATCTGTGCATATTCTTGCAGAGAGGCAGTGTTGTGTTAGCAGTATAATGTAGTTATTTCTGTCCTAATTTTACTATTACGCACTTATTCTTTCATGTAGTAAAAATAAAAAGGATGTCCATATCCCCTCTCCTCAAAAAAGCGGCACACTGATCCACTGTTTTCCTCCTCCCTGCACACAAACTGAAATCAGCTGTTTGTAGGTGAAGTGTGCAGGAAGGAAAATGCATGTGATGTTTTTTTCTTTCATTATTTCCAGCTGCAGTGCAGATAACTGAAGACCCTTTGTAAATCAAGTAATAACATAATTTTAACTGTATTGTGATTTCTGAATTTAGTATGTTAACTGAATTTTTGTAAAATGTAGTATGATTACAGTAACGTGCTACTTTGCAATGCGTTACACCTGCTACTGATCACTATTTGGAACTCTGTCCATGTTAAATATGAGCATTCACCACAGTATGTAACAGTAGTACAGAAAATAAATAAAAACATCATAGGACCCCTTAAAGTAAAGTCATATACACAAAGGCAAACGACAAACAACAGGAAACACGCACATAACATTAAACACACATTTCTCTATACTCTTGCTTATGTGCAGGGCTCAAGCACTCACAGACACATTAAAGATGAATCACGATCCAAACCACACAACAAAGAAAACACACACACCCCATGGTTGTTTACTCATACATGTTCCATCCAATCACAGCCTGTCGGCTTGACGCTCCACAGCAACATATGCACCAGCAGACGAGGAAACATCTCAGAAAGACTCTGCTTTATCTTTCTTTTCTTTGCTCCTGCTCTTTATTTAGTTTTTTCAACTTCCCTTTATCCTCTAGAACTGTGAGAAATGATGGGAAAAAACAGGAAAATGGATGAAATGAGAGGGAAAGTGGAGGAGTCAAAGAGGCAAAAGATTGAAGAAAAGAAAGGAGAGGGAAGAATGATTTTGATTTTGTCCACCTCTGCAGTAAACTCCTCCGTACTTCTCTTCTTTATGTGACGTATTATTATTACCAGTCTTATAATTGCCTCCATTGATTTTATGAAACTTTATAATCGCTGTAACGTTATGGTTATTGATTACCCAGCAAAGATTTGGCAACATAATCAGAACTGTACTTCATTCCTGTAAAGAGAGGAAGACACTCTGAGACGAACGGTGGCCTCTCAAGAGTCAAACTTCCTGCTAATTCAGTATGATTGAAATGTACAAGACTGACGCATATTCTTATTATTTTTAACTTATTTCATGTAAATCCGTGGATGTTGGTCTCTCATGACACCCCAATGAAGTCAAGTAGCCCCCAGAGGTCATTTTGTAGGGCTGTAACAGTGCTCCGCCTGTTCCTCCTTCCACAAAGGAACAGATAACTGTCCTTCTGCTGAGAATATTCAATTCTATGACCATGTCCAACTATCCACATGTTGACAGTCCATCTCCTGGTATCTCCTCATTCTGTAGACTATGCTGGGAGACATAACATATGTTCTTGTGGCAGCACATGTGGTTACCCTGGAGGAGCTTAACTATTGGAGGGCCTGAATGGCCTCCAGTCACTGTCTCATGTTAATAGTCATGAGAAGGACACTGATTAAAAAACAAAACCAGAGAAAAGTCAGTTGAGACGGATAAGGAGAGGGCAATGGTCTGTGGAGTGCAATCCTTCTCAGATGCCTCGCCGATAGCAGGCAGCCTGTCCCCAAACAATCACAGTCGGACTCAGACTTGACTGTATTTACACTCAAATACATTGGTGAAAGTTTAATAAATAAATAATTGTCCTTCCACTGATTAATACAGACAGATTGACTGCAATTTGTTGTCAATCCTCCTAAGTCTTGACACTATGCTGAGAGACACAGCATACCTACTTACAATGGCACATATGATGTTGGCTCTAATTATGCTGTCCTGGAGGCGCTGGACAACTTGGACAATCTAATTGGTGTGCAGGAAGTGAAACTCTTGTCATCAAAATAAAGAGTCCTTTCATAGTTTGATCACAATCAACAATGGTTGCTCAGTGTTCTTACTTTTTTTTGCTGTTGTTGTTGCCAATTACCAAGAGCAAGTAGTTCTGGTGACCCGAAGGTTGATCGTGGAACAACCGTAACGTATGGTAATTGGATAGGCCCTTGGTGGAAGGGATATTGTCTCCAAACAATTGGGCTCTTACTTGGAGTGACTGGAATCCATCTCAAATAGACTGGTGAAGGTTTGCAAAATAAGGTGGTCTAATTTGTTATCTAAGAATATGAACACATCAGTTCATCCTTTAATAGAGCAACTATATCACTGTTAAGCACCATAGTTCCACAAATAGATTGCATTTACATTTACAAACAATAACACCAACTCCTTTGACAGATGAGTCTCATGATTTTTATTTTTATTTTTTATTTTTGGGGAACTTCTAGATATAATACATTTTGATGGCTGTAACATATATATTGTAAAACAGAATGACAAAGAGAGAGATACAAAAAGGGAAAAGAGGACAGGATGAGGAGAGGGCCTCAGATGATTCTCGTAATGAAGATGACATGGAAAAATGTTTGAATGAATACACAGAACTGATGGACAGGCAGACAATACAGAGGAAGATGAAACTCCAAGTTTAGGTGTCAGAAGTTGCTTTTAAAACTCTGTTCTGTGCGATGAAGACCAGCATCTCCTCCATTTGTATCTTTATGAGGGGCATGTAGGAGAGAACACACCCCTCATAAAGAAAGAAAATACAAACTCTGCAATGTTGCCAGCTGCATCTGCATAATTCTCTCATTTTGATGATGCATTTCATACGCAATCCAAACCGTATTGACCTGCATTTTTTGTATATGCAATGTTGGTTGCAAAATGAATTAAGTGTGGGCGAGCGGCGTATAACGCGGGCGTCAATAACACCGTCGGGCAACTTACAAATGGTGTAATTATCTCCTCATCAGGTTATTAGAGGATCAATCGAGCCTGGTGGCCTGATGGCAGAGGTGAGCTGATGAGGGATGGAAAATGGTTATGACGACTGAAGCAGCAGATCTCAGAGAGAGGGGTGTTTACTCATGTAAAATGATGCAATCGAAATGATGCGAAGAAATTCAGAAAAACTAAGAAAGCCAGAACTGTTGTTTATGCATTAGTGTGTGGGTAGAGAAGGAAAAATGTACCCAAGAATAATAATAACAAAATGGACTCACAAATTACCCAAATGAGTCTAACTAAAGAAGTCACAAAATAAGCTATTTGTCTTCTTAAATAACACGTTATGAGCATCTACTGGTTTGTCTGGTTAAGTTTAAGGATGTAAAACAACTTGTGCAATAGTTTTCCTTCCTCCCAGTCTGCATGCCAAGTTTTCCCAAGCAAACCAGTTTACAGAATGAAAAGCAAAACCCTCCACAGTGAGTTAAAGTAAATCAACCCTCTTAATGCAATTTCAAACATGATGAAGGGTTATGGACTCCAGGTCTGTCAGTTGGTCTGACCACAAAACAGAACAAAGCTGACTTCTGGGTCAAGTGAGGACAGCTGGCATCAACCAAAATCTAATTTACACACTTTTATATAATGTGTTTTTTTCCTGTTAATCTCATTGTAGTTGACTGTTGTATTCACCAGCAACACTTTATCCAGAATCTGTTTTTCCTATCGGTCTAATGGATTTATTATGCCAGCTCCTGTGTTCATTTTTTTTCTCTGAAGCACTTACTATATTCAATTCAATTCAGTGTTATTTATATAGCACCATATAGCAGTCATGTCAAAGCAGTCATTTTGTACTGTAACATAAGGGCCCAACCACATCAGAAAAAAAGCTCCAATGACCAGAACTGGCCCACGAGTCTGGTCAATCTGACCAGCATAAGGTAAAGGTAAAACCATCAAACCCCACAAAATCAAGAAGAGGCCTTGTTATAGTAAGGAATCTCAATTCAAGTGACACACTTATGTAGTGTAACCAAAAAATGCCAACATTTGCATAGAATGTATTATTTTCATCGTAACCTGCAACCATGGTTGCAATTATTAGCATGCTAGTGCTAGCAATATCACTCTAGGGCCCTTTGCTTATTTTATCTAAATCTGTGTGGGTTTCTACACCTTGAGGCGACTTTTGTTGTGATTTGGCGCTATATAAATAAAATTGAATTGAATTGAATTGAATTCTATAAAACAATAAATAAGTTGCTCACCTCTGCTCTGTAGGCGCAGTGAAAAAGGAAGGGTGTGTATTATGGGAAGTCCCACAGCAGTTTGAGTCTATAGGAGCACAACTAAAGGATGCTTCAATATCAACTCAACCAGCACTAATAGTAAGCCTTCTTAAAAAGGAAAGTTTTGAATATAATCTCTAAAGTAAAGAAGGTGTCTGTCTCCTAAATTTAAACTTGGAGATGGTTCTGTGGGAGAACTTCAAGATAGCTAAAAGCTTGTTGTCCCATTCTTCTATTACAAACTCTAGGTACCAAAAGTAAGGCTGCAGTCTGAGAACAAAATGCTTTATTGGGACAGTATAAGACTATGAGATCTTTCAGATATGATGGGGGCTAACTTTTTATATGAAAAGGACTGGTAAATTTAATTCTGGATTTAACAGTGAACTAGTGAAGGGAACATTTTAGAATGTTTGAGTTTCTGGAATGAAAGCAAAGTTTAAAGTAGAAATGTTAGTAGTTCTGTAAATTAAAACTCATCTGTAGTAGCATCATGCTGGAGGTCCATTTTTTGACCCTGAAACATAGCTTTTGCAGCTTTCTGTCTTCCCTGAGAGGAAAACAGTGAGTCGCTGTACTAACATAATTCCCATAATTCCATTCATTGATACCAGGAGCTGCAGTTTGCCCCGGGCTGGTCAGCCAGCTCTGGTCTCAGTTAGGACAATAAAGTTCTGGCTTTCCTTTCCTTTCCTCCCATCAAAACAGCTAAACCATACTTTTATCTATTAAGCCCAGCCCACTGACAACAATCCAACCTATAGGGACAGATATCATTAAGGGCCACCTGAAAGAATAAATGGTTTCATCCATTTGTTCGTGTTCAGGCCAAGAATATTTTTCCAGTCTTGCACTCTTGTTTGATCCTGTGCTGCAGTTTTGAAAACTTTAACAGTCCATGTTAGCATTGCTAGTCTTCTGAGTGCCTTCCAGCTATTCCTCCAAGTCAAAATTTTAAAGAACATCTTCATCAACATTAACTTACATCATTTTCCTCAGTTGTTGGCAGTTGTTGGACTCTCTTTTTTTCTACTTAAAACCAAATCATTTCTGTTTTTCTTGTGTCCAGTAAATGTCCCAGCCACAGTGGTGGAGGCCATGACGAGGCAGGAATCCCTCCAGTCCTTCAGCAAAAACGGCAAACCCTCTTCCTCATCCTCTTCATCGTCCTCCACTCCGTCCTCCACCCTCATGCGCTCCATGGTCTTCCCCCACTCCCCCTGCCCTCGGAGTTTTTCCCTGTTGGATAAGGTTGGGGTTCAGTCGGACTCCAGTTTTGGCCAGTTGGGGTCAAAGAACCAGAGAGTCCTGGCAAGTCCCACATCCACCAGCCAGCTTAGCAGTGAGTTCAGCGACTGGCACCTGTGGAAATGTGGCCAGTGCTTCAAGACCTTCACCCAGAGGATCCTGCTCCAGATGCATGTGTGTCCGCAAAATCCTGACCGGTAAGACACAGTGGTTTTAGGTACTTGACAGTTTGTCTCAAGGCTGTTGTAATGCAGGATAAACTGACACTAAAGGGACACAGTGTTGGTTTGAGAATGACTCCAAAAACTTTTCTTTATGTCTGAAACCTCAGGGGATCAAAATCTTTTGATAGCTTACAATCAACATTGTAAGCAACTGTGTTGTACCAAAGCCCTTAAAGAAGGTAGAAGGACTTCGGCATAATTTAAAATGAGTTTTAAATGAATAAAGGCGATGATTTTAACTGTAAACAAAGCACGATCTAGAGATAACGTGTATAATCAACATAGGTAGCAAGTGCCAAGTGATGACATTGATGACACTTCACCACATCAATGTCTTTTGTATTATAGTGTACAATACTTTGTATAAAAAGAAAAAAATATGACCCTCAAAGTGACAAAGTGTCAGATAGTTGTTGCTGTTTTCCCAGAGGAAGCCAGCAAATCTGATGTGTTTGCTGTGATTTATGACTCTCATTGTTCCATCATGGCACTATTTGTGTGTGACAGAAAGTGGGAGTTTGGGGATGAGAGTGAAGAGTGTGTAAAAGTGTTTGAGTGTGTATAACATCTGCCAAGTTAATTATATACAGCATGCGTGGAGTGTGTGTATGTGTGTGCAAAAGGGGGACACAGGATGTATTGGAAATTTTTTGCTTAGCTTAATTTTTGTGGGGAGAGTCAGAGCGGCGTATAAATCAGCGCTGTGCGTCACTGAGAAATACCTCGCCTTACGGTGACGGGGCCAGGAAAACAGATGCCACTTATTCAATAAACTAATACTCATAGGGAAGAAAAATGTGGGCTGGATATGGAGGAGGGAGGGAGAGTCGATGGGGAGCTGCCTGTCAATAGGAAGGTTTTATGGGACAGAGGAGCAGATAAAATTCAGCTGAACAAGCCAAACAGAAACAGTCCTGGACCTCCAAGGCCATACTGTACCGTTCAGGTGAACTGGAATTATACCAGTATGCCCATGAGGCAAAGTCATGCCCCAACATAAGCACTAATCTTTTTCTTAAAGTTGCACCTAACCAGACTATTATATGCATCAAATGATGAAATTTATGTTTTTCTGCTCCACCATTCTTCATTGTACAAAGGACAAGAGTTGTCAATCTGTATGTTTAAGAGGTTCACTCTCACCCTGGCCATCAACTCTTTAGTTTGCCACCTTCTAAAAGCAGTACCAGAAGACTAAAGAATAGCTTCTTGGGCCATCAGGCTATTCAACACCCAAATTAAACTCTAAGCATTCACTGAACAAGTGCAATAGCTAAAATACCTCTAGATATCATCTATTCTGCTTTCTACCTGTGCCATTGTCAAAGCTGCTGTCATTAGGATTATTAGCTATGTATTTATTACTTTATTTTTATATTTTATTACTCTTTCATTCAAGTAGAATGATTTCAGCAGTGCTTCCAGTTCCGTTGCATGTTTGTGCTTATGAGTACAATGAAGCTTATCTTATCTCATCTCTTATCTTTTATATTTAAGTTCATAATATGAATGAAGTTGTGATAATAGAAAGTAAAGCAAATCAGAAAAGCTTCTGTTGGACACCAACTCATAAGTCATCATAGTGTATCACTGTGGGCTCTGTTTGGCCAGGTGTTTCACAAAAATGCGCTCTATGAACTACCACTATCCCTACAAGTCATGACATGCTGATAATGCAAAACTGGTATTAGTTTCTTACATCCTGTAAAGGTCTTTAAAGTGTAAACAAGCACTCAATATACCCCATGTGTGAAATTTTTCATTGACATCAAATATCCAAGATTAAACGTAGAACACTAACGGCTGAAAGTGATAGTGTTACAAAACTCATGTTAGTGTTGTAGGGATAAGGTAAGTTGTAGGGAAGAATAAAATGTTCAATTAAATATCGATTTGATTAAAATGTTAGCTTCTGAAATGAAGTTTAACAGCATCCATCCATTTTTGTCCACTTATTCAATTCAGGGTTGCAGGGGGACTGGAGCCTATCCCAGCTATCATAGACCATGAGTTGGGGTACAACCTACAGGGCCAACACAGAGAAACAGACAGCCATTCATACTGACATTCACACCTACAGCCAATTTAGAATCATAGTTTAACTCCACTAACTGCATATCTTTGGTCTACGGAGAGGAGCCGAAGTACCTGGAAACAACCTAAACACACAGAACACCTCTGGCCAGATGTTGGAATTTAACCCGGGACCTTCTTGTTGGGAGACAACACAGTGCTGATCATTGCACCTCACAGCAAGCAGGTCCCTGTTTTAAATCCACCATCTGGTGCAACAGCTGTACTGCCCTAACAACATTCAAACACTGTTAAATTTGATAGTTGGTTTTAACTTTTAAAAATTATGGAAACTCGTTGCCTCAAAAAAAAAGCAAATTATCAGTATTGATGTAATGACAACAGAGTTGACTTTGATGTTGACAAAGCCACCAATGACAGATGCATATTTGATGGGTAAGTTACAGATTTCTGTTTTTCCTCTGCAGATTTGAGTCTTTAGATTCTACTACCAGTATTGTAAGGTTTAGTTTCTTCTTCCAGTATGGTTTCACTAGTAATAAAAGCTCATCTCTCACTTTGATTTCTAACAGCTTCCCTCACTTTCTCCTGGCCTCCCTCTCCCCCTTCATACATATTTATTGATGTTTACTTGATGGGAACATTTGGAGCTGAAGACTGATGGCTCTTTATATCAGCCTAAAAAAAGGGAAAGAAAAAACACTGCACACCTCCTCTGAGCTCCATCTCTTTCCGGTTTGTTTTTTTCTGCTGACTGTTTCTTTTTCTGAACTTTTTCTTCTTCTCTGTCATTTTTTTTCCCCTCTGTGTGTCATTTCAACAGAATCCATCATCAGAGGAGCAGTTTGTTTATGTCAGCGAGGCCTTGGAAGTGCTTTCGATTCAGCTTTAAACTGGTGTCGAGATACAGGATACTGTTTAAGTTTTGTGATGGCAATGAGTGATGAATCAGGAAAAAAATCAGATCATAAATGGCCTGCGTTTCCACTTATAGCCTTGACATATTACAAAAGCAGTGCAGTGTAAACCACAGCAATGGACTAAATTAATAACCACTCCTTTTATGATTGATGTGTTTACCGCACTGGTGTTTAAAGGAGTCATTAGTGCTTTTAGGGAAAGTTGGATATTTTTGCTAAGCACTTTGATCTCCACAGTTCACAATTCAGGTCTCATTCTGGTGGCTGATGTTGTTTATGAGTAAGGCCTGTATTTGTATATGGACACAATCACGCTTGTATATCGGAGGACAGAAGGTTTACAGCCGATTGAAAGTGTATCATCACAGAGCCCGACTTTATGGAGGAATTAAATTTTAATTTCTGTCATTTGTTTCTGGCATCTAACAATCCCTTGTTGGTGGTTTGGCCTGATTTCTCCGGCTTTCCAGCAGCCCAGTTAAACATTTAAAATTCTCCATTACTCACGTAAGCGCTACAATAATGAGAGCATTGAGGCATTTAAATGTTCTAAGGTTTAATGTTTCTCAGTGGAAAAGCCGAAAAACCCTGAACCGAGATAACTGATAGAGCGAGAAGTTTTCCTAGACATTAATCGTGTTAAATATTTTTTTTCCTTGATTATAATACCACTGGGGAGGGACATCATGATATTATATATTCTCCACTTGATTATTAACCCTATGATGCTTTTGCATCATATTTGATACATGAGTTTCTGAGACCTCTAGCTCATCAACATGATTGATGCTTGTCATAATTCCAAAATGTTATGTACAAAACTCTTTTTTTTGTCTAAAATTAACATTGTTGTTAACAAAAACTTGCCAAAGACGCCCAATGTATCAAATGTGATACAAAAAATATATAATAAATATATCATTAACAACATGATATAGCAATAAAGCTTTTGTGAATTTTGTTATAAGGGTTAATAAACATCTCAGTTCCAAAAAAATAAGAATTTTCAGGCTATTTTTTGATGGGTTGGGTGTTACAGGCTAATCAAGTAGTGAATTTTTTTAGCACCTGTTATGTCTGTTTTACACCGACATGCATCCCAAAGGAAAAATATAAATATGATAGCAATATTTCATTTTTAATCATCGTGTTTATCATATGTACAAGTATATATGGCAAACCCTAATTCCCACTTGATTTGATTTTTATTTATGTATTTTTATATATTATATTTGATGTTAATGTTGATCAAATGGCAGTCCAGGTCAACTGATGGCTCATCTGATAATTGTTGACATATCCAATATAGCCTACTTAAAATACAAAATTTAGCCTTAACCAACCCACCTCCACCCCAGCTCCTCCTTTTTTGGTGGCTTCATTTAGCTTAACCCCAAAATAATCCAAGATGTGTTATTTTGTCTTACCATTTTTTAGGATTACAATTTTATATTTTTTAATTTAATGCTAAAAACATAAGCGTTTCAAATATTTTTGACGTAAATGTGCTGATTTTACAGATAACATTTTTCTGGGATACCCAACCAGCATACCCAATAGCTAAAATTTTTGCCAATCAAAAATAAAAATATTCAATTTTAGTAAAATAAAGATCACCAAAGCATTAACAATCTATTTGTAACCTTTTGAAATTTTAACCCCACAAATTCATCTATTCAACTGAGTTTCACTCTGTTCCTGGTCAGCCAAACCCAATTTGCAATGATTTAAAGTCCTGTTAGAGGGGCCTGCCCCACAGTTTGAGAAACCTGCCACTGACTTTATATTAGCACTCTGGTAGACTATTCTTCATTAATATATCAGCCTGTGTTTGGCCTTAATTCTTGGAGCTTCATCCGTCACTTTTCACTGCATTAAGCTTCTGCTGTTTTGTCCAATCACCCTTCTCTAATGATCTAATTAAACTCTTCCCAATACTAACATTGTTTGAGTAGTACACATTTTGAATAAATAGTTATTATAGAATAATACCATGTATAAACTTAGTCCCAATACAAAATGGAGCAATAATCAGCTACCATTCCACTAAGCTCGTCATCCTATGCACAGACTCCACCTCCACTATCTTGGTGTAAATAGTCCTTGCTCTGCTCTGCAGCATCAAACCAGTTCTCTGCTTGCCTCACGTTCTGGTTAGAACTAATCAACTTGGCAGTTGCTTCTCCAGCTTGTTGTAAGCAAAACAAGTATTACTGTCTCCAGCTAACGGTCAAAATGCTAGATGGTGAGGGACATGTGATGGAGTTAATTAATTATATCTTGCACTCCTTTATCTTAGCGGAGTAAACCATAGCTCACTGGGAGCATTGGGGGGGGGGGAACCAGTGGTGGTAATTAACATCTGAAAGTGTTTCTCTGTGAATTAAATATAAATATAAAACCTCTGGACTGCACTGTAACTGGTTACACATTTAAACCTTAGTTGTCTCTTGAAGAATCTGAATGCTCAGAGATGTTTTACAGAAGTGTAATGGATTTATCAGTGTTAAAACCAACACACTTGTTCATGTTTTCAGCTGGGTCTCACTTGCTGCTCTGTGAGCTGAGAAAATTCTCAAAACACAATTAACTCAAAATGTTTGCATGCCAGGCTATAACGAGGCTGTTTCTTTGTGTTACTAAACAGTTGACATTTAGGAGATTTATCACCCGGCAGTGAAGACATATTTGCATTTAACACTAACACAGATGTGTGTTGTCCCTGCTGGACATACAGATGTGTTGAAAAATAGCTTTTTTCTCTTTTCAATGTGTAGCCGCAGGATAATGATTCATCACTGTGATGGACGGGCTTGTAGAAATTTCTTCAAAGTCTATTTTTATCTGTCATGTTTGCCATTATAATAAACACCTACTTTGTTTTGCATCTGCATGCGAGTGAGTTTTGTTTAGTATCAGTAAGTAAAGCTCTGTGGGCTGGCAGAGCACACTGGAGCAAATTTTAGACCCTCAAGTCTCAGGTGGTTTTACTTTTTCCAGTTTAAAATGCACCAATGTTCCCATGTGCTTATCCGTAATCGCTTTTATTTGTTTAATGTAGTTTGGTCATATTACAGTGCTTAGAGGCCTGGGACATTTTCAGCCACCATTTCTGAAAACCGAAGCAGAAAGCTCAGTGTACCCTCAGACCATCATATAAATGAAACCCGTGGCTGTTAAGTGAACTGCAGTCAGTAAACCGCTGCTCACATTTGTCAGCTGGCATTGACAAAAACATTGCTGAGACATGCACAAGACTGCCTTGCACAATTAAGTTGCTCTGTCATGTATCACTATGTTGAATACTACCTGAATAATGACAATAGCATTAGCTTGGATGTGACCAGCGTTGGGCAAGTTACTTTGCAAAAGTAATTAATTATTCTTACTAGTTACTTCTTCAAAAAAGTAACTGAGTTAGTAACTGAGTTACAAGATTCTAAAAGTAATTAATTACTTGAAAAGTAACTATTGTGTTACTTTAAAAAAAATGTTTAACCTTCTGGGGTCCAGGGTATAATTGGTCATATCTTTACAAACTGGTGTTAAAAATTGATGTCATTCTTTTCAGCACAACCTCACGTGTCTGAATTTACAATTGTTTTCATTTTGACTTACTGTATTAACTCAATTGACCTAAAATCAGACAAAAAACATAAAATCCGAGTAGAAAAAGTAATATTTTTTACTGTAACAACCACAAACATGTTTATTGAATCATATTTCATAACTTTAAATGCAAATATAAATTGTCAATTTTAAAATCCTATGCACAAGTTTTGCAAACAAAGTTATTTGCAGCCGTTTACCTTTTACCCTAACTATTTACATAACAATCAGGTCTTCTGCATTAAATAAGATGCCAAACAAATTATTTGTGCCACTCCAAAAAAATTATTTCTGTCCACTATAAAGGAGAAAATCACATACCTGCAGGTCTGACAGCAGGTGTATTACTCCTGTTCTCTACCTGAAGACAGCAGTCATCTCATTGTTTTGACACACAACACAAAACTATCCACAACACTACACACTAACTACACAAGACAACACATTAACTACACACTACAAACACAGTAAACGTCACAAATCTCTCACATCTCAAAACTCGCTCTCTCTCTTTTTCGGCTCTCTCTCTGTCACACACACAGTTACTCCTAAAACTTCCCCGTCTTCCTAAACAACCAAATGTCATGTTGCCATATCATTTTTGATTGGTCGACATGGTGCATTTTTCCACCAACACGAAAGGGTTTTTTGATTTGTTTATTTATTTTTTGGTCATAAGCAGAGAGTGCTTGCTAGCGCTGTCCTTAGACAGTAAACGTGACAAAACTATTCAGGAAAAACGCCGCGTATATATTGTTTATCATGACTCTGGTTTTACGTGGCCTATCACCACAATTTAAAAACTGGTATATATCACCTTGTTGCTTTGGCGTCTTGAAGTGATCGTGTGATTGGCTTACGACGACTACTTTATTCTTCTTCAGCCAAACAGCAGCACTCATGTGATTGTTTTGCACTTACTCCAGGTGTTGTGCCAAAAAGTGATCGACGGGCAGAAAGTGATTACCGTCCATGGGAGCACGCGCAGCTGCTTAAAGCTGTAGCGCCCAGATTACTTACAGCTACTTCCGGCAACTGATATAAAATGCAGTAAGCAGAAGACAGCTTCAACTGTCTGTTTGTTGAAAAATAGTAACGCGACTGCACGCACCGCATTTTCTTGTTAGTAACGGTAATGGCGTTGTAACGATAGAAATAGTAATTAGTTAGATTACTTGTTACTGAAAAAAGTAACGCCGTTAGTAACGCCGTTATTCCCATCACTGGATGTGACAAAGCTTCTAGTGCCAGCTTCATATTGTATAGCTAAGTTACAGCTAGCTTTGGAGAGCAAACACTAGAAAGCAAATGATGGCATATACATAGGTTAGTTTTATGTATCATGTTAACTGGTCAAAGTGAAGCTAATCAATTAGCATATCCACTCAAACATTCACTAATTCATTTGTTTCAGAAATCCTTCAGTCAGGACATGGTATATTATATTTAGATGGAAACTAGCGAGCTACCTCCCTGCTAACTTCTAACTACAGAGAGATAATAAATTCGATTTCCATGGATGCCTGGATGTTAAACTTAATTGTTACACCTGGTAGAGCAGCCACACTGATCATTTTATTACAGATGAAAGAATTTAGACAGTTTTCCAACTCTCAGCGATCCTGCAGTGATCGTTGACTTATGGACCTGCAGCGGAGTTTGGGCCCAGACACGGCTAATGACGTCAGACTTAAAGACCGGATTGCTGAGACATAGCAAACACTCATACACGTCAATCCTGAGTCTTTAACATAAAATTGGTCTGTTCATTCAGGGCGTGATCATAAATGCATCAGTGAAAAAAGTTGCAAAATGCACATTCAAAGCTGACATTTACTGTTACAATGGCGGGAAATCCATCATTGAGTATAAACAGAAAATGGTAAATTGGTAAAATCACCCAGTGTTGTTTGGGACCCATCAGTAGATCTTCTTAATAACTATGTTTTCCTTTTGAACTACAATACCCATAATGTATGTTCAGTACTCCCTGACCACATACACACTAAAACAGACAAAACACACAAAAGGCATTATCTACAATGACACAATATTGGCTGTTTGCTTAGTTTTCTTTATGAGGTTGGTTTGATGAGTACAGCTAGCTGATGAGAGGACATTATGTGAACTTTCTGCTCTAATAGATCAGTCAATAAGGTTTGAAAGAAAAAGAAAAGACAGAGAGAAACAAAAAGACATGGATACTGGAGGATAAAAAACAGCACATAAAAGAAAAAGGAGTTGTGTGTGTTCACGGTTGTCTTCCAGTGATTTTTGTTTGAGCTAGGATGTCCGTGCTCCACTCACATACATACATATTTTTATGTGTGTTCAGAGGGCCATTGATTCTGTATTGACGATGTGGGAGCAGTGATTTATAGCTGCTGGTCTCAAGGGAATAATGTCTTCATATGAGGCAGACAGAGGAGACGTCCTCACAGCACAGATATAACTCCATATGGATTAGACTGAGTCCATGCGGGTCAATCGACACACTTCACTCTGCATCACTGCACGCTGCAAATAAACACACACACACATATTCACTGAGTCACTGAGGTCCTAAATCAAATTAAAAGCTCAGAAAATGAAAACATCATCTGCAAGCAACCGATTTAACCCCCAAACACATAAAAATATGAATGTGATGCTGTCAGAAATGTAGTGGTTAAATATTGTTTTTATTAAATCTAGAAGCAGATATGTTTGTCCTTCTGTAAAAATAATCTTACAAGCTAACACTTGTCACGCTCACTTTGTTAGTCTGCATCCAGAAACTGCATGAGTGCAACTCACAAATGCATACCTGCTATAAAACAGCACAAACTCTAAGGTAATTCTATTGAAGAAGGTCCAAAAGCAGCAGGAGCAGCAGCAGAGACATGGTGAAAAGGTCCAGTTCAGTGACTCCAATTAATGGAGGTGAAACCTACAGTCAGAGCAGAACATCCACCTGTCAGTCAGATCAGCTGCACCCCTGGTAATGCTAATGATGCATTGTGTTTGGTTTTGTTTGTTTTTTTGGATGAACTCACTTTTGGAGCCTTAAATGGCCACTGATCATACTGCAACTTTTAGCACAGTGGTGTTTACTGTTTGCTGATAATCCTACAATTTTTACAGATGTTACAACATCTGTACATTTTTTTTTAAAATTGACAAAGAAAATGTTACAAACTGATTAGAAAATAGACTTTCAAATAGTGTTTTTGTAAGTTTTTTCCACCGCTACTGCAAACCTCAGGTTGTCTAGAGTCTTAGTGATTATATTTACCCAGGCTTTTATTTTGAAGTCACAAGGGAAAACTCTAACCCACAGGCCCTTGCTTCATAGTAATCTGTACAAGCAATATGATGGACAGACTTTTCGTCTGGGCTCAAATTGTGGTCATGAGTATTTCACACGCAAGCGAGCAAACGTGAGCGCAGAGTTTTATACGTAGTTCTTTGGTTTGTATCTGGACCTTAACAAAAAAAAAGCAACTTGTGTAAATATTTTTTACAAACATACAAATAGATGCACAAACGTAAAATTTTCAGATATTTTTGTTTACAAGGTTACAAAACTCAGTTCACAATATTTATAACCACAATTTAAGCCCATAATTTCACTGCCTGCGGTCTTGCAGTAGAGCAGTCATTTGCATGTTTTTGTCATCGTGTGAAGTTCCCACTTCACCACACACCGTTTAAATGTTTTTCTCTCCAGTCTACGAGAGATCTGATCAGCAACGCTCTTACTTTCCATTCGCCTGTCCACCTTCTTGACCTCTGACCTCTCTCTGATGCTATGAAAACATGTATGCGAGCCAGAACGTTTCATTCCCATGTAGTCTCAGTAGTGAGGTCTGGTCGGCATGCAGTCGGTCTCTCACACACGCTGCCTCTTTCATCAGCTCATGTGTTAAAGGTGTGGACACAGCGACATGTTGACTCTGACTCTGTTGTTCCTACCACATGTTGTGTTGAAAGCTGACACGAGGTTTATTGTCCTGAACCGTATTACACGGATGTGTTGAAAATGGCTAATTTTACAGATCTCACATACACACACAGGCTAAGCTAAGCGTGAAAAACACAGCAGCTGATTTAGCTCTCATCGAGTATCCAAACTAAGCATTATTAACTTGTCCATTTGGTGTTTTTATTACCTTGTTGCGTTGTTGATTTTAGACATATTTGGCTGTCTGTGCTGTCGACGCAATCGGACTGAGTAACGACTTGATGCTAACGGTCACCGAGAGAGACGTGATACAGTTAGCCAGCAGTCCAAATGGAGCAGCTTCGTTTGTAGCAATAAAAAGAGAAACGGGGAGAGGTTCATGAGATCAGCTGTAACAAAGATGAAGAAAAGACTGAAATAACAACTTCCTACAAGAATTAATACCAAATTAATTCATTAATTTGACAGTAAAATAAGGAATTTTTCATCATAAACGTGAAATGCTCTCCAGTGTGTCTATTTTTTTGACACATGAGCTTAAGCTTCTGACAAATTATAATGAACACTATTTGGAAAACATAAAAGTTGTGAAAATTGCAGTCAAAATCTCTCATATTTGTAAAAAGCATGTCCAACTGTGTACATAGACTGTTTATAAAGGTTGGACTTCTCAGGCATTTGCAACATTTAAAATGTGTTTTGTTACCAAATTTTAAATCCTTCTTGTCACATAATTATTAGGCTCCATCTATGATGTTATGATAGTATATCCAAGTAGACATATCAGCCTCAGACTGCAGGCTTACTTGTGGTTTCTGTTAGGATGCCTGGGTCGTTGACCCAGGGTTTTTGAGTTCATTATATTATTTATAATTTCTAGTCTTTGGGTTTTTGTTAGAGTCATGTCTTATGGTTTGTCTCTGTGTAATCCTTAGTTGCTGTCTCCCCTGTCCGCTATATCCCCCGTGTCCAGTCAGTGTCTGTGTCTGCCCTGGTCCCACGTCTCTGTTCCCTCTGTTGTAGTGCCTGCATGTGAGTCTGTGTCTTTGTTCAGTCTGTGTTTCCTGTTTTAGTTTGAAGGTCTCTGTCTTACCTCAGTGTGATCAGTTTACGCTTCCTTGTCTCGTCAGTTCTGATTTGCCCCAGAAGTGTTTCCCTCCTGTTGTCCATTCCCTGATTGCTCCCTCTATGTATTTAAGCCCTGTGTTTCAGTTTGTCATTGTCGCGATCTACCCTTATCTAGCTGTGTAGGTGTATTTTGTAGTCTTAGTTTTGGTACCCTTTTGAGTTCAGCATTAAAGCTGTTTTGAGTTACTTTCTGTCTCCGGAGTCTGCACTTTAGGTCCTTTTCCTGCCTGCACATAGCCATCACATAACAGTTTCTAGAGTTTCGTAAAGTAGAATGGGAGGCAGCTATCAGACTCCTGTACAGCTCCCAGTTTTGATTCAAGAGACAGACCTTGTCTTCGTTTAAGATTTCCTTTGTCATAAAGCTTATAGTTAGAGCTTGATCGGCTGACCCTGAGCCTCACTTAGTTATGCTGCTGTAGACCCCATGATACACTTTCCACTTCTCCTCTGTTCTCCTAGTTAATGTTTTCTTACTTTTAGACTTTTTTTAAATCCTGTTTGTTAGTAAAATAGTCACAAGGAGCATCCCTAAAATGGAGATGATGTGTCATATGTTTGACATCTAGTGCTTTGTTTTGATAATATGAACATGGTCTGAGTCACTGAGTCATAAAGATGAATTCAACCCTATTTTGTGAGAATATTTTCTCCCCATGCTTTTTGACTTTGGGTTTAAAATGGTTTTAGAATGACTCTCAGTTTTGTCTAGAACCTATTTTTCCATCAAAATATGAGTTTATTCTAAAATGTAAAACAATTTGTTTCCCCTTCGAAACAAATTTAATGTGCCGTTTCAGCAACAGTCCTCTAGGAACTTATTTGGGGAGTTAATTAGGATTTATCCCGCATGCAAAAAATGTCAATCTATCACTTTTCTTAATTACTTCAGCTGTCATAGAACAAGAGTAGAAAGCTTGCTAGCTACATTTCATTATGAAATTGAGAGGAAAAGGGTCCTTTTAAACGTGGAAACACAGACTACTTGTTTTAGCTATAGGCAGACCTAGTCTGGTTTTCAGCACGCCCATTAAAAGCCAGGAAAAACCTTGATATTTTGAAATATTATCTGTATTTCATTTCAGTGCTCAGTGTCACATTCACCAGTGAAATCTGTTAAAAACTAAAGTTTCCTAAAGCTTTTTTCCCCTCTCTGTGTTATCCGCACACCCCTGTGTTTCATGGTAAAGAAGTTCAGTGTTTCTGGTATAAAACCCAGACCGTACAGTATGTGCGGTAATTTATGCATAAATGATCGTATTTGCATTTGCCTGTCTGTTCCCATATTTTGGTTGCATATGCACATACCTGTGTGTCCATGTGTGTTTATGTGCATGATAGAGGTGTTTATGCTTCACCTCCTCCTCCTCCACTCCTCCCTGTAATAAACAATAACCGGGCATTAATCTCCCGGCCTGCTGCCTTAATAAATAATATCCACACATTCATCAACTTAAACTATTCACAATCAATGCAGCTCTTCATAGAAAACCCACCTAATAAATAGTGGTGCGGCCCACTGAGGCGTGAACTTATAGACCGGCCGGCTGATAAATGAACCGACCCCCACGGCGAGACGCCTTTTATGTGGAAAACTGCAAGTGAGAATTTTTCGATTTTATATTACACTATTTTACTCTTATTACTTTCCTGTGTGTGTGTGTGTGTGTGTGTGTGTGTGTGTGTGTGTGTGTGTGTGTGTCTACATCGTCTCAGGGTATTGTGGGTGTTTGTGATTTATTAGAGTGGTGAAGATGTTGGTCTATTTGTTTTATTCTAGTTCTGGGGTATTTACCCATTTGTAAGGAACTGATGTCAGAGTTTTGTCTTATTAGTTTCAGAATGAAAATCGCTTTATTTTCAGGCAGCACATGGGAGTTTATCCTGTCAGTTTAACAGCTTACACAGTAATACAGAACCAAGTGACCCATATGAAAAGAAAAACAGAAAAAACTATATCATTTTTCCATTTCCTTCATGACTAAACATTTTTCAAGCCCCCCTGGCGGCTTCTATATATTCATGTAGGTTTTCAGGCTAAGCCTAGTTGGACCGGGCCACCAGAGGCTCGCACCTTCAGCCTCTACCTCTGGTGACCTTGTCTGGACAGTGTAAACTGGACCCTTGATTTTTGGGGGGGTTTTTTTAGTCATCATAGCGGTTGTCAGAATTTCTCTTTGTCTGGCCCCTCATCCAGGTCCAATTTGCCTTGGGAGATCCTACCAGGAGGAAATCATGAAGGGGATCTCCTTCAGAGATACTGCTCCTCCACTGAAAGGAGCCACTTAAGGTGGTTGAGCCAACCGATTTTAGTGCCTCATAGGTGAGGTCTTTCAGGCATGTCCTACTGGGAGGAGAACCAGGGGCAGCCCCAGGACTCACCAGAGAGGTTATGTCTCTGAGCTGTCTTGGATAAACTTGGTGTGCTCCCTGAATGAGCTGGAAGACGTGGAGGGGGCGAGGGCAGTCTGGGGTTCACTGCTTAGACTGCTGCCCCGAATAAGTGGTCGAAGATGGATGGATGGATGGATGGATGGATGGATATACAAGTCTGATGAGATGTTTTTGGACTACGGAGAGATAAAGATGGTAAAGACAAGAAATCAAAGTGTGTCTCAGAGAGGTCTAAAAGCCTGGTTCATAAAAGGATAAAATAAACTTCATTAATCCATAAATTTGAGAAAAAGAGGAAGAAAGAAACCACCGAAGAAGGAGACCTCTCAGCGAAATCAGCTGAGAGAGCTGCAAATCCTTCTGCAGTGTATTCCATGATTGCCTGATTAACTGGTGATTTTAAACTGGCCGTAGGCAGTGTTGGTCAAGTTACTTGAAAATGGTAATTAGTTACTAATTATTGATTACTTCTCAATGAAAGTAATCCCATTACTTTGCTGATTATTTATTTTCAAAAGTAATTTGTTACTTTATTACTTAGTTACTTTTCAAAAACATGCCACACAACCTAAATACATAATAAAGAATAGACCTTTCAGCCCAATTCAATTTTTTTCTGCATAATCCATCATATAAAATCAAGTGTTTTGTGTTTACACTCACTCTTTCAAATAGATGCAAGTAAAACACACATTCAAAGATCCAGCAGCACTGAGTCCTGTGAGGCAGGTGAAGGTTTGCCCAGTGCCGCAGCAGTCATGTCAGTGGGGGAGATCCGGGGGTTTCTCTGTAAATTTCACATTCCCGTGGTGGCGTGCTAGGTGCCTGCTCAGATTAGAAGTTTAATTTTTCGCTGTAGAAAGAAATTTTCTTCCCACGCAGAGTACATTGGACGCTGATGTTTTTGTCGCTTTTCATGGAATCAAACTCAAAGTGATGTAAATGCTTCCAAGCTTTAAACACTGCATGGTCGTACTCTCTCCCGCACTCCATATTAGGGAAAGTAACAGTAATCTAATTACCTTTTTGCAACAGTAATCCCTTACTTTACTTGTTACATGAAAAAAGTAATCAGATTACAGTAACGCATTACCTTTAACGTTTTACTGCCCATCTCTGGCCGTAGGTGTGAATGTGAGCATGCAACATGTCCAAGGTGAACCCTGCTCTCGTGGGGTGAGAGGTTGCTATGACAGCTGGGATAGGCTCCAGCTCTGGTTCTTTTATATCCTGGGCCTGAATGTCTCCCAGGCTCCTGGAGAAAATCCACACATGGGAAGAACCAGCAAATGAAACACAGAGGAGCCCCACCTGCGTTTGACGCAATAATAATGCTGATTACAATTACAATGAGTAAAAGTAGCCATAACACTCATTAAAGTAATTAATGATAATATCCATGCTTAGCTAAAGTGTGACTGTAGCAGATAAAGTACCAATGGTAATCACCAGAGCGTCCCTGATCCCTGTCTTTAAAGTAGCTTTAAAAACGGGATCCTCAGTGTACTCCTGAGGTCGTTAATGTGACTGACAGAAGACACACAGCAGCTAATCACCTCAGAGCTCCCGGCTCATCAATGCACACTGACTGATACACGGCACTAACTGACTTTCTATGTACTTTAACCCCACATCCTCCTGTGGTGCTGTGTCAAAGCCATGGAGTGCCTCGAAGCTTGATTTTGTTTCAGGTCTCACTCTGCAATTTTAGTGATTTTAAACAAGCAGTCCATAAAACTGGAATGCAATGTGCAAACCAAACTGTGGAAGAAAAAAGGCATGTGAAATACTACTGCTACAAGTCTCTGCTCTGTAAATAGTGACATTTCAAAATACTTACAGATAAATGTATATATTGGACCAATATAATCAGCTGCTGTGTTCTGGTTAGACTGACTCTCCACTTCAGTAAGTTTTCAGATCAGATGAAGGGACTGCTGCCATCAGGGAGGTGGACGATGATCCTCTCTGAAGACGTAGCTAAATGATATCAAGAAACCTACACAGATAGCAATGTGGCCAGTGAGACAGCCTGTAAGGAAAACATGTGAAGAAAAGAGCCGGGGTGAGTTTGTTTAGCAGAGGGTTGAGCAGTACTAAATTATCCTCTCAAAAAGATAATAAAGAAAAGCATCAACATATATGCTTGGGCGGGCTGCCTAAGTAAAGTCTGTATGTGGGAAACAGAGGTTTGCACACAGAGCCTGAAAATGATAATGGGGGAAAAGAGAGGAGATGCAAGATATGAGCAGAGGCTGAAGTGTCCTGTAAGTGAAAACAAAATACCTCGATAATGTTCACAGCTGGCTGCGTGTTCGGCTCAGCGAATGGAAGGAGTGTGAGATTAGATCTGCTGCTGTATGGAAGCAGGACACTCTATTAGCAGACACACAGCTTCTGTTTGGTTGTTTGTTTAACTCCCATTTGGGCCAAACACACACACACACACACACTGACACACAATAACCTAATATATCTCTTCTTTTCTTGTTCTCTTACTGTCTCTATCTCATTCTGTGTAACTGCTATTCTTCACAAACACACACACACACACACACACACACACACACACACACACACACACACACACACCATGATAAATGGTCCAGTCATGATCTAGGCCTGCATTGTTGATGAGGGTCAGGCTGCCATGGTTACCGGAGCAGTGTCCGACTTCCCCCGCCCCCTGTTTGCGTGTGTTTATAGACCATATGTATTGCTTTTTAGTGAGCTGTAATGTGTGCAGGCTCATGTTTTTCTGTATGTAAACAAAATGTCTCCAAATTTTCATTTTGTGTTAATTCACGTTGCTCCACTCCAGTTACAAGCACCCAGAAAAATTCATCTGTGCATCATTGTTTCTTTGTGATAATGGAAGAACAACAGAAAAGGTGGAACAAACCCATAAAAATGAAGAATCTTCATGGGGAAGATGAAGAAATAATTCTTTTTTTGATGAATTTTCATGTCGTGGTAAATTAATACATGGAGCACAAGAGTCACAAAGTAACAGAGCTAACAAAATAAAATATGATCTTACCAATAGACCTACGGGTAAGTAACATCATGGCCAGTAGGGGGAGACATCTCAGGTAACTGAAGAGGATGTGAATGTGTAGAAGTCTATGAGAAAATGAAGCTTCAGCTCACATCCTCTATGACCTCGCCTCAATCACTAGTTTAAAATCTCGCCTTTTACAATAATATTCTAAATTCATTTTCGATAAAGTGAGCACTAGTAGCAGTCCTCTTTTTGCAACTACAAATGGTGCCCCCTGCTGACTGTTAGAAAGAATGCAAATTTAAGGCAGTGAATTTAAGCCATTCCCGCACGCACACACCTTCTGTTTTCTTCTTTCATCCGACTGTCTTTGTCCTCAGACCATACCAGTGTGGCCACTGCTCCCAGTCCTTCTCTCAGCCTTCAGAGTTGAGGAACCATGTAGTGACGCACTCCAGCGACCGACCTTTCAAATGTGGATACTGCGGCCGGGCCTTCGCTGGCGCCACGACGCTCAACAACCACATCCGCACACACACAGGAGAGAAGCCGTTCAAGTAAGTAACAGTGAGTACCCCCAAACACCCATAAAATCCACCCACCTTGCCCCCACCTGCCACCTGTTGCGACAAACAACCCAGCTAATACCACTCGACTTGCTCTTAACTGTCACCACCAAAATTATTGTAGAAGCAAGTCTCACCTTTAGATATATTGGGTGACTTTGTCCCAAATAAGTTTTTCCTCTCCTGAAAATTATACTTTTGACACCAATAATTTCACTTCCATAACTTTGAGCGCTGTCTCTGTCTTTCTGTGTCTCTCATAATTATGTCTTTGAGGTCATTGAATAAACTGTACAGAGGACAATATAACGCTCAGGGATCCGCTAAACCGCTCAAAATGTCAAAGGCACCATGGATTGTTTTTAATGTGGATGGCAACTGATGTTCCCATAAACTGGTAATTATCAACAGCGACCCATGTTGGTACAGCAGAGAACGATTTAGAACAAATAAAGCTCTGACCGAACTTCTCTAATAGCAGGTACTAAACTGTGAATCTAAATATTTTGTTACACCAGCTTGTAAATTATTCAGGTTTTTAAATCAGTAATAAAAGCAATTATGGTGTATATTCCCATATGAGTCTGATACAGATCAATGGAATGATTTCATGTCATTGACATCAAATTTGTAGAATCATAAAATGATTAATATTTTTTTAAAGAGTGTCACATCTGCTTTGTCTGGATGCTAAATCAATTTCCCCCAGCACTCCTGAAACCAACGCTTTCTCTCATTAGCATTGCTAATTACGTCACCATAAGAAAACTAAAGTGAGCCACCGAGGGCTTGAAGTCCTGAAGGTTTTAGCTTGCACAAAAGAAAAAAAATATAAAATGGTAGTAAATGGGTTGGGATTTCATTGTTGTCAACAGATGTACACAGATATGCTTTAGTAAATAAATTAATAAATAATATGCACTAAAGCAGCGGGAACTCAGGTTCTTGTTCATGAATATTGGAGAGACACATCAACACGTCCTCCAATGGTGCTGCAGGTTCTAGAGTGGCCATTCAGATTATCTACAGGTAAATATTCCAACTGAGTCACAGTTTTACTTTGGCAGCTGTTAACATACCAGGACTGACCAACTAAAGCAGGGGTGAGGAAATCCAGGCCTCAAGGGCCGGTGTCCTGCAGGCTTTAGATCTCACCTTGGGTCAACACACCTGAATCAAATGATTAGTTCATTACCAGGCCTCTGGAGAACTTCAAGACATGTTGAGGAGCTAATTTAGCCATTTGGATCAAGGACACGTCTAAAACCTGCAGAACACCGGCCCTTGAGGGCTTGAGTTCCCCTCCCCTGATCTAAAGGTATGTGAAGGAGACACTGGAGTTTAAAAATGAGAAAAGACCATCTAAGAAGTCCATGCCCCAGTTTTGATGCACTAATAAGAAGCACTAATACGCCGCTATCAGTCTGTGCATTACACACTTACATCCAGCTTGCTCACCAAACTAGTTAGCGTTAGCTGATAAGTTAGCACTCCATCCAAACGCATCACTTCTGCCTCCAAAAATCAAACGTGAAGGTGGCTAACACATTTTCACTGAAACTACCAAACGCTTCAGAAGTTTAGAAACCAGTTGATTTGTTGTCTACATTTTTCTTTTTGGTCTTCAGCTCTAAATTTAGCTCTCGTCCTAAAAACCAAAATCATAATAAGAGTCATTTGCAAACTGCTTTTTTATCCCTTACTACTTTCTCAATCACTTTTCTATTATTCATTATTCGTGATAATATTTGCTTCCATTCACTTCCATCATGTCTGCTGTGACCTCTGACCTTTGATGCTTTACTGTTGGCTGCCTGTAACGTTAAACTATGAGGAAATTCTCTTGTTTGTTCCTCATTGTAAATCAGAGGGCATCAGCAGATTGTCCAGTGTAAATACAGGATCTGTTAACAGCCCGGTAATGAATCTCCCCACACTCATTTCCATTTTCTTCTGCTGGTTAAGGCTAATATAATTAGAGGGCATGCCACGCTGCAATTCGAGGCTTCTGGATGCTGTTGTTGTCATCCTGTCATCTAATCAGCAACAGAGGACAATAAGGATTCCTCCAGTGGACCAAGAGGTCAGCATTCAAGTGGAGGCCAGAAGGGCCAAAGAGTAAGAGACATAAAAGAAAGTGAAGAAAGCAAAATAAGATGTTTGAGTTGTGCAAAATCTAAAGGACTGGCATCAGGGGAACACGGGGGTAGAATCAAATTAACCTTCTTAATAAGCAATCAGAGAAATCCAAAGTCATCATTGACATGGAGAGCGAAGAGGCGAGAAGGATGAGTGAGAGGAGGAGGAACAAGAGATCATGGTGTAAAAAGTGAAACGACAAGCGGTGGCGATTAAATTCAGTTAAACCAAATCAGCATTCTTAATAAGCAATCAGAGGAAACCCCCGAACCTTTTCATCAGCACTTCAGAGTCTCGGTGGAGGCAGAGCGGGACAAAGACAATCACGGACGTGCGTCAGAAATCTTTAGCGGATCGATGGCCTCGGGGAGTTATCTCCTTTCGGACGGTGCAGCGGATAGATTAAAGCTGCCACTGTCACTTTGTCAGGAGGAAAACGCTCAACTTTATTTTCCCACTGAGGAGACGGAGGCCGCGATTCTGTGTGGTCGGCAGCTTTTCGGTGCTGATGCTCACTGGACTGTGCAGGCTGTCAAAGCGTGCTGCTGTTTTCTCTGCTCCGCTTTTTGTTCTTCTGTATTTTGTTCAGAGAAGCAACGTCTTAGCTTTAAATGTCATCCTGGAGACCACAGAAAGTTGTTTGACTTAGTACATTATATTTATGATTCTATTACTGTGAAGCTGCATAGAGACAGCATTCAGAGTGAGCGAACACTGACAAAAAACCCAAAACACTAATATGTACTATGCTTTAGGACTAACAAATGCCTATTTCTATAGCCAGCACACAGAGATTATGCTTTTGTGTAGTGGATGCTGGTAGAGTCATTACCTCTTGTAATAAATTAGGAAAACTAAACATTTTTTCAATGTTTCTTTAAACATTTGTTGAATCTATTTGTCATGCAGCGCTGTGTGGCAGGCAGGATGAAGGACCCAAATGCAGATGAAATAAAAAAGCAGCTTTATTGCACTGTAGCAAAAATCAAACAAAACCCAAAACTCACAGAAACTTAATCTAAACTGGAAACTAGATAGCTATCCAATTCAATTTAATATTATTTATAAAGCACTTTAAACGGGTAACGTGACGTGACAACGGACAGAGGAAAACACAGGGCTTAAATACACCAGGGAGTAACGAGGGAATGGGAAACAGGAGTGAGATACAGCTGGGGCTAATCTGACCAAACGAGAAAGGGCGGAAGCAAAGCTGAAAACACTGAACACCAGACTGTCAAAGTAAAACAGGAAATACTGAACACAGGCACGGGAACGCAGACTTGACAAGGAGACACGGCTGACAGGGAAGACAGAGAGAACATGGAGCACAGAGACAATAACAAACTGCGACACGGAGACATTACTGACACGGGAGGTGCATGAATATGGAGACTGGGGAAAAAACGGACAATAACACTTGACATGACTTGATGTGACACATGGAACACAAGAGAAGGACAGTAACAAAACCTGAGATCTAAAAATTACTAAAGTATAAGCGGAAACTAACTCAATCAAAGAATAATAATAAACAAGAACATAAACAATGAGTCGCCAGACTCAGGACCGTGACACAGAGCAGCAGTCCCCAACACCCGGGCCCTGGACGAGTTATTTGGTTCCGGGACGCGAGAGTTCAGGCTCGGGTTTGAAATTTGTGATTTTCAGGGTTTTTATCGTTAACTCAGTTTCCCTGGGTCTTTTCCCGTGTGTTATGCATAAATTTCCTATATATTTTCATGCGCTTTGTGTGTCTTATTTTGAAAGAAATATTTACGCGTTACCACAGCGACCATTAAGGGGCAGAGAGGAGGATGTTACTCTCAGTGTTGTTGGCGCATTTCAGGAGGACGCTGCTAATAAAGTTACACAATTACACAGTGAATTTCGCGTTTATCATTATATTTATAAAATACCACAGTTTTTGTCTTGGTCGTATCATTTTATTTTGTTGTATTTATCCGCGACACCTTAAAGACCAGTTCGTGAAATTTCATTTCGATGGTGCTGCCCAAACAAGTTTTGAGCATTTTGCGCCAATAATTGAAAAAGTTTCTTGCACTCAACAAAACATTGTCTTTCATCCGCCATGTTTTAATGTGTGACTGCAAAAGCTCAACAACAATTTCTCAGACTTTCCCAGTTAGTGTTCCAACTTTAAGGTGGTGTTCATGTGGATTTTCCCCAGTGGGAAATTCTCTTTTCCAGTTAATCCAACACCACATGAATGCATGGTTAGATCATGATTTATTTTCAAAAATATTCCCTCAGGAAAGAGATCTTACTAACCAGAGTTGCACGTTTCCCACAAACACAGCCTTTGATTTTGAAATAAAGGTGTGGTCAGAGTTTGTCTGAACTGCTCGGTCTCGGTGCTGAACGTTGTTGTAAATGAAGACTTCGTCTGTACTTCTTCTAGCCCTTCAGCTTCTATCAGTCTGTGACTGAACACAGTCTGTACTTGTTTATCTCGCATTCGATCCACATCCGTACAGATGAGATTAAGATAAGAGGTGAGCTGAAACTTCACTGATCCTTGAGGGAAAGTGATTAAAGCGGCCTCTGTCATTTTGTCAGGACAACAACTCAACATTATTTTTCCCTGCTGAGAAATGGAGGCGGCGGCCGCTAACAGACGCCCGCTGGTCGATAGCCAGCGGACTGCAGCTGCCTCGTTTCAGCTCTGCTCTTTGTTGTGCAGGACAGCCGTCTTCGTGCCTGGATAAGTCGCTGTGACAGAGAAGCTTCAGAGGAGCTTTGAAGTCCGTAGCTGTTGTGGTTTTGTAAATTCACAGACGAATGACAGCAGGAACATCCACCTTAATGGCAGAGCAGTCGGGGGTCTGTTTTCTTTTTCTTGTGCTGCAAGAAAATTTAGAAAATGAGAATAATTTCAGATCCATCAGCTCAAAGTCTGGTCCTCACGCACACACGTATATGTAATATATATATAAACATACAGGACTTCTTTAAATTCATGTGATCACAGAAAAACATTCATATCCTGTGATGTGATGGGGCGAGCTAACAGTTTCTGTCAAACTAATTTTGGTGAAGCTTAAACAGAAGTTTGTGTTTATTTTTTTTAAAGAAACTGGTTATTTAAGAGTGACAGACAAAGTAATGAGAAGGCAGAAGTCGCTGCAGCGTTGTCTGGACACCTGAAAACAGGCAAGCGGGTGGATGTCTGTGCAGACCGCTGCACGCTCTGACTGATGCTGAAATTTACATTACAGGGACCCAAGCAGATTAACATAGGTGGAACCCACTGAAAACGTGTTTCACAAGCTTCATTGTTTTAATGTACTTTCAATCTAGAGCTGCTTTTACAAAATGTGTCAAAAAAATGGGGAGAACCAGTTCAGGTCTCAGCTGTTGCAGACGTTTTGGAATAAAACTGAATGCAAAGTACATGATCCTTCATGGTAAATGCTTCTCTCTGAGACCTTAAGGTTTAGGTTCGCCCAGGAGCAACATGTTTGACAGTAATCTATTCAAAATGTTAGGATGAAATTTGGTTTACAGTGGTCAGTCAGATCAGCAACATTAGCTAAAATTACACCGTTTAAATAACACATTTAAAAACATTTGATTTTAATTAGAGCGACCATAAAACCACCAAATCCAAAAAGCTACAAATGTGACCCGTCGTCAGACATCAGTTCAGTTAACCTGTCCTGCTCTTCTTGGCAGTTGATGACTGTCTCTGCAACTTTCCACCACATTAATGGTGTCAACGCTAGATGGTTGAACACCCATATCGTCCCTGCATTCCCCGTTCGGAAATTGAGATATACTTCACTTGAAGCTGAGGCCATAAGTGAGATAATCATTAAAGACTTCCTTTTTAAAATGTCCACCTTCACAGAAGGAGAAAGCTTTAATAACTGTATGGGCTCAATAAGGTTTTTCTTTAGTTTTTCTTCTTCTTCTTTTTTAACCTGGATTTCACTGAAGCTTGTGGCAACTTGAATTGAAAGGATCTTGACACAGGCAGCAGTCAACAAGCTGTCTTCCCTCAAAAAACTCAAGCCACTGAACCAGACATCATGACAGAGTTTGTGGGTTTAGTAACATTTCGGAGGGAATAATGCTGATGCTGTTGCTTTGTGCGCTGCACCCATCCAGCTTACAAGTGTCTTAGCTGTCCACATGTGAACTGACTTCAACACAAACACACCGGCTGACTTCACTGTGGCTACATCCATCTTTTATATGCAATCTCAGATAAATACTCTTTTAAAAAGTTCAGCAAATGCACAAAGCTTAAGGAATAAATAACTTTATTATTATAAATATTGACCTAAATAATGAGTGTTTTTTGCTATAGTTGAGCAACCCTGCATCCAATAATCCTGCTGCCGGTTTATGGCAGTGATCACCTTATGTACGAGACAGAAAGTCAGGCCCTGTGATGAATGTAGTGGCAGAAGCTGTATCAGAAAACTGTGTCGTGTTTATGAGGTTTAATGAGGAAAAGCTCTGGTTAAAGAGCTTCCTAACGACCGCTGTCCAGTCCACACTGTTTCTCCTCCTGTGTCTAACACCACCTCCCTCCCCTTCAACCTATCTATCTATCCGAGAGCACGTTAGTCTTGTTTCAGGGCTGTTAAGTCCAATATCTCCACACAGCTTTCTCTTTGAAGAGCCTCCCCCCACACACACACATTCATATACATTTAAATTACCCCCTAACCCCCCTCCAGCGCACACTAAAAGCTCCCTCTCTTCTCTACTTCTATTGAAAGTGACAGTGACACTGCCTTATCGGGCCTGGATATATCTGAGTGTGTGTTAAAGTGTGTGAGATGGGAATACCCTCCTCAGCCCGCCTGATAGATTATTGACAGGTGGACTGTGTGTAATTTGTCGGTCAGGTTGTGAGGATCAGGGCAACAATTACAGCTTGCTGCTCCGCTGGGCCTCACACACACTTTATACTGTCACTGGATATTAGGGTTAACAGGGAGGTGTGTGCGTGCGCGTGATTGTGTACATGTGCGTCAGCAGATGTTAAGGTTTTGCCTTTTAAAGTGTATTTCTCCTCAGCTCTGTTCAGGCTTCTCTACGTGCAGACTCCTCTAATCGCTGTCTTTTGTGCGTCTTTCTGTTTGTGCGTCAGGTGCGAGCGTTGCGACCGCAGCTTCACACAGGCCACTCAGCTCAGCCGCCATCAGCGACTTCCCAACGAGTGCAAACCCGTGAACGAGACCAGCGAGTCCATCGAGGTGGATTAACCCCCGACTGTTTCCCGACTGAGACCACGTCCACATTAAGACAGTTCAATATGAAAATGTGACTCTTTCTTCAGTTTTGGACCTCCATCCACACCAAGACGCTCACTTCATATTAATTCTAATTTAGTTTTCCAGAAATAAAGCTCCTGAGGAGCATCACTGTGTTAATTGGGTCCAACCTGCACTAAATTAAATGTGTGGATTAAAAATAAAGTTTGCAAATTCCAGGAGTTTCCAGGGATAAACAACAAAATGTGAATGTATGGTAAATTTTTTTGGGCAAGTATCATTTCAGTGTAGTGTGAGAATCACTTTGGTCTTATTTACGATCACATTTGTTTCACCTTTCCTTGCTTTTAAGTTGATGACAACACCTTAAGTTACCACAGTAATGCAATAACAGCTTTCCAATAAGCTCTAAACCAAACAACATGAGAGGAAGTGTCATGGTTGTTGTAACTTTTCAGTCGTGTTGACCCACCTGACTGCGGTTGAAGTAAAAAACTTGCAAACACACAGAGAAAAGCTGCTGGTTGTGGCATTTATGTCCAAACTCTCCACCAGTCATTGTTAGCTTCCAATAGATCAGCCCATTTTAACGGACACGATACGGCTTTTTAATTCAGTTCAGTTTTATTTATTTAGCACCAAATCATAACAAAAGTTGCATCAAAGCGCTTTATATTGTAAGGTACAGATCCTAAAATAATACAGAGAACACCCCAACAATCAGATGATCCCTATGAGAAAGGCAACAGTGGGAAGGAAAAACTCCCTTTAAACAGGAAAAACACCTCTGGCTCAGGGAGCTGGCGCTGTCTGCCGTGACCATTGCAGACTTTTTTTTGATGATGGGAAGAAGAGTCAGTGTATGATAAATAACCAGCTCCTAATGTCAGATCCTCACTTTGTAGCTGATTCTGGATCAGGATGGTTTTCCCTGGAGGTCTTAGCTGATGCCAGCAGAGGGAGTTAAATGTGTTGGTCCCCTAATAAATACTAACTATTGCTTTTTATTTGGGCTCATTTTTGGGCCTCTCTCTCTCCTGAGTGATGCAGTGTCAGGTGACCATTAAAAAAACAGTTATTTTAACTGTCACCAGATTTATATCAGGATATGTCCAGTGTTTCTGAAAACACACAGTAGAGGTCACATGTCTCTGCAAACAAACTGAATGCTCTTTATTAAAGCACACAGGAAGAGAGGGAACAGATTTCATGCTTTCCCGATGTTTCTGTGTGGATGGGGGTCTTTACTTAAGACTTTTTTCAGATTTATCTGTCTTGGTGGGAACGTTTGTCTGACTGTTTACACTTTTGACTTGACTGACTGAGAATTCTGGAGAGGAGCAGCATTCAAGCCACATTCATCCTGCTGGAGAAACTCCTGATTCAACCAAACCAAAGATCTCTTTTCTTTCCTTCTTTTTTTTCTCAGCAGAGATTCAGACGGAGGAGTCGGACTAACAAACTTTTGAATATTTATTGGGGACGTTTTGGAATCCACAACAGGGTTCCCTCCAAAGAAAACTCTTTCCTGAAACCGGGACAATAACAATGAAATACCAAAAATATTAAGACTAATGGTCTGTCTGTAGCTTTACTTCTTTTTTTCTTTTTGCAACAGTGATGCCAAAGGAGGGCGCGACCAAAGCAAACAGTGAGCAACGACTCGAACGTCTGAGGATGACGCTCGAGTTTTACATCACAAAATGAACACCATACAAAGAGTATGTACTGTAAAAAAACAAAAACAAAAAACAGACAAAAAAAAGAAAGGACAAAGGAAACAAATTATATTTATCTTTTTCCTCATATCATGCTTCAGGCACTTTTGTTTTAAAATGTTTATAATTTAATATTAGAGATGATGAAGAAAAGAGGGAAATAGTGCAGAGATGATGGATGCGATGATTGAAATTTCTTTTTTCTTGATGAAATAATCATTTTTTAAAAAGTTTCAATATGAAGTTGACAGCATGTGTTTAATTTCTTTTTCGTATGCTAAACATTTCTTAAGTTCATGGGGTTTTTTGTTGTTTTTTTTATCTCAGATGAGGCACAAACATGTTAACAAATTTTGGGTTTTGAAGAATAGTTTATCATGTTGTCTGGTAGAGTATATTTGCTACGCAATGCAAGTTTGAATCCACTCAGATCTCAGCTGTGTAAATAGTCCTGTGTCATAACGATTCACTTTCTATTAAAACGACTGAGGGTAAAAAGCACATTTAATACCAGATGAACACCAAATAGGTTTTTGTGCCTGAGCGTTAAAAAAGCTTTAATAATGTTAATAATCTGAAAACTGTAGCTTCTCTTTCCAAAGACCGGCCGAGTGGATGTAACTCTGCTGTCCAAACCAAAACTCAAACAGATGTTTCACTGCAGGGAAACTATTTTATTTTTTATCACATGCGTGTCTCAGAGAGGTCAGGAGCACCTTTAGACCTCACACAGGCCTGGAGAAATTGGAAAAATGTTTATTCCCCAACCAGTTGGTGAAGGCTGACGACAGAATCATCGCTAAAGTCACACAGGCCTACAAACCAGTGAGAATCCACCTGGAAACCACAGGTTACCAGAGAAAAACCCCACACTGGTTGGTGGACATTGCTACACCAAACACGCCCTTGGGATTCCTCTGACCTCTATCAGGTTACTGCTCTCAGCTGTAAATTGTGCAGAAAACCAAAAGGTGTGATGCAAACCAGAAACTAGTAAAAAAACCATGAAATTAGTGCTATAACGGCATATTTCCAAAGGTGAAAACTGTTATTTTTGCAGGTGAATGGTTCTATTTCTTTCACTACCGATTGGCAACTGTGTTTACAGACACATCTTCTGTGCAAACTGCAGGCAACAGAAGCAACCTGCTAGTGACCAAAGCAATGAGGAGGATTTGGTGCAGCACCCTGTTAGCATCCAACTTCACCTAGCAACTGGCAGCCTCCAGCCTCTGCAATAAAGATAATAAATCCAGATGTTTGGGCAGTCGAGCATCTGGACAGAGGTGCCCCTCAAACTCTTACAGACTCGTTTGTGTTCTTAAAAGTAAAACAGTTTTGCACCTGAGAGAAATATCTCTTTACTCAGAACGCAGCTTGATCCAACGATGTATATAGAAAGATGCAAACTGTGGATCAGTTGGGACTAAAGTGAAACTTTGACCAAACTCACTTCTTGTTCAGAATCCAGAAGCCGGACTTTAACACTATAACCTGAGAAAAATGTAGCTCCAGCAGATGTTTCTAATTAAATAGGTAAGTATTCTAATAATAATTTAGGCAATATAAAGATTTACCTTCTGTGTTCTAAGTCCTACTTCTGACATTTTCAGTGTTAAACTCTGATGATGACCTGAACAGAAAGTGAAACTTACTTGGGGCCTCTGATGATGATGATGATGATGATGATGATGATGATGATGATGATAATCATTTGCTCTGTAATGTCAAACAGAAAGTCTCCAATTTCAGCTCAATCTTGTTTGCATGATTCCCTCAGCTCCCCTCCCTCCTCCCATTCCCATTTTTTAAAAAGATTGACAAAATGAGATCAAATAGCAAAAAGACGTTGTTCCAGAGGAAAATAAAGCTGACATCCACTTTTGATTCTTACCCATGATGCTCTCTGTGATCTTATTGTCTTACATTGTTTGCTGAAATCACCTGCACTACATTAACTTTCTGGGGATGACAGAAAAATGTAACCACTTTTATGTCCGCGGCAATTTGTTGAGCTTGAAATTTGTCTTGTTTACAACAAAAATTGACAGCGCTTTCATCTCTGCACAGAAAATATTACTACTGTGAGCCGACTTGGCTTAAGGCTCTTTCCAGAAGTGAGTCTCTCCAAATGTCCTGTTATAGAGCAGAAATAACTGGTCTGGTACAAAAATGATTTTAGCCTCTTGTAACATCATCGTTATAGAATTTCTTTGTTGTCTTTTTTATAACTCATCCATCTGGATTTATTGCTGCTACATTATATTTACAGATGATATGATTTACTTGTGAAGGAGTCCAAAAAGTTTGTCCTTGATGGGGAAAATTCTCTTTTCCATTAATTAAATTTAAATTATGTTTATGAAAGTAGCTTTAGCAATGTAAAAAAAATGACTGAAGGTGTTATTAGCTTGCTATCATTAGCTGAAAAGTTTTTTACTGTATCTAACAAATATGATCACGTATGGCTCCCAAAAACGGCATGATCAGTGGTCATGATGGTAACATTGAACCTTCAAAATGTATCTAGAAAGAAAATGGTTACATCACGAAGACCCCAGCCATCTTTTATATACAGTCTTTGGTGTTTACCCTTCATGTATTGGTGCTGTCAGTTGTTACTGTCAAACCTTTAAGTGGTCACAGAGGTGCTGATCAGACGAGAATCGGATATTAATCAGATTAAAATGATCCCTGTTCCCAAATTCCATTTTTAAATAATTTCTGAAGTTTTTCACCTTCACACGGCTTAAATATTTTATCTTCTTGTCACACAGGATGGTCCATCCCTCAATCACCAGCTGCCTCTACTTACTGCTAATAATGTGTGACACACACAGCCCTGCCTTGACCTCCTCTCTGTCAGTCTGCAAGCTGCATTTTCAAACTTTCCAGTCTGATTTCTGAAATTATTCCTGTGAGGATTCAACAAAATTTTACCAAAACAAACACAAGGCGAGCCTTCAGACATCACTCACAGGGATTTTTTTTTTCACCGTGGGAAACTGATCCAAACTCTGAAGCCAAACAAATGATCCCACAACGAGAAGTTTGAGGAGTTTTTTTCCCCCCACTTTCTAAATGTCTGACAGACACATGAGTGAGTCAAGATTAGATTACACGTAATGAGATTATGGCAGCGATAGTTTTAATTAGAAGCAGTTAGTGTGAAGGAAGAAAAACAAACGTATAGAAACTGCTGACTGAGAGACGAGAGAGAGAGAAGGAAAACTGTTCAGTTTCATTTGTTTGAACAAGTGAAAAATGAACAAAGACATTAAATTCCCAGGAAGAGGAAAAAAAGAGAAGAACGCCTGATTTATGACCTCAGCCTAAATAATTTAAAACATCCCCAGCTGAAAGAGAATCCAGATTATGCAATGAGGAAAATCAGAAAAAAGGAAAATTGCACACTAATTATAGCAATCGCTCATTTGGAAATGAGTTGAAATGAAGGGAAAAAAGTTGTTAATGTACAACAGGATGTAAATTAGACCATAAACAGAGTACTTGTAATAGAAATCAGGTTACTGTGACCCAAGAACAACTTAACCCTTGAGCAATAATGAAACTTTACTATTACAAGCTTTGCTTAACATCAAAGGAGGTAATAATATTAAACTTTTTTTTATTATAAAATGATAATAAACAAAACATGTAACAAACAGAGAGAAAACTACCAAAAAAACAACACTGAAGAAAATAAAAACACTAAACTACAAAACGGGATCGAAGCATTGCAGGTTTAGGCATCACAGCCTTCAGGGCTGGAAAACCAAAGGTGCTCTAACGGGGGCTTAGACTCCCAAAGTGAGTCCATCTCCACAGACCCCTGTCATAAATGTCCAGTTTTAAGTTTAGGGTCGTGTCCTCTTTGACAGGCAGGTGGATGCTGAGACATGTAGCTGCAGCTGCTAGCGCTTCGTGTTTGCTAAGTGAGTGACTGAATCAGACTTTTAAACCAGGTTTGTGCTGTTGATTCATTTTGGAGTATTTTTAATGCAATCAAATGACAATCTGGTTTGCTTTGTGACTCATTTTACTACTAACCCATTCTCTTGAGGTCCCATCACAGCATTTTGATCGGGTTGAGGTCTGGCCCACTGAACAACTTGATTCTTTTTATTTTCAGTCATTTTGTAGATTTCTGTGCTTAACTGTAACGGGTAATGTCCTGTTGCTTGACCCATTGTCAGCCTAGCTTCATTTGTTAGAAATGGCATTCTCTAAAACAGCGGTCCCCAACCCCCTTGGTACCAGGCCGCGAGAGTTGAGGCTCAGGTGTGAAATGTATGGTTTTCAGGGTTTTTATCGGTTTTCAGCGTTATTTTGTTATCGTTTTTATCGTTAACTCGGTTTTCCTGGGTCTTTTCACGTGTGTTATGAATAAATGTTCTTTTTTTCGGTACCAGTACTAGTTTTATTTTGTTGTATTTAGAGATGGACCGATCCGATATTACGTATCGGTATCGGTCCGATACTGACCTAAATTACTGGATCGGATATCGGAGAAAAATAAAAAATGTAATCCGATCCATTAAATATCACGAAAGCACCTCACAAAACTTGCAACACGCCGTAACTCACCTCAGAACGTATGCATCACGTGATAGAGCGGCTGTGGCATGCGGGACCTGTCGGTGGTCTGGATAGCATGTGGAGCTTCGCTAGCAACCCAGCATTTCATCTCCGACAAAGTTATCCCGAGAGAAGTAAAGCAAGTGTGTAAGTCCATCTCTGAATGTTTGTAAAGCATTCCTGCGTTAAGCTTAACAAGCGACTGCCTCTCGCTCTCCTGCTGCTACTTCAATCATGAAACTGCTAATGATCAGCTGATCGGCTTTTCTGTCGCGAGTCCTTGTCTGTAGTTTGCTTTTGGCCCACTTTGCACCAGAAAGAGGAAACCAGCGGCTGAACAACAGCAGCACGTTTAAGCTTGATCAGCTGTTGTTAGAATTTATTTAATATTACTTTCTACTCGAGGATCTTTTTCTACGTAGCTGACGGCTGGTAACTGTGCAGGGGCGCATCTAGCAAAGTTTAGCCAGGGGGGCCGATAGGGCATGAACAGGGAAAAGGGGGCACAAAGACATACTTTTCTTTCTTATTCTCATTTAAAATGTCAAGCTTTTAATAAATAATTATCTGACACCCAAAGTTTTAATTTGATGTAAAATGTATAGAAGTCAATTACTGCATATAGTAACTGTTAAGTCTAATATACCCTAGTAAGCTATAGTACTTTTTCCTTTGGGAAGGTACCATCTGTGCAGTCTGCAATTTTGTTGAAGAAAGATGTTGAATCTATTTAATATTTCTTGAAAAATAATTGATTTCTGTGTATTTTTTTTCACACTGCATCAAATTAAGGTTGATTACGTCGATTAAGCATCATGAGGTGGAGCGTGAGGGGTGGTTCCCTATTTTTTATTTATTTATTTTTGTTGTTGCTGGGAGTTGGAACCCTATTAGTTAGGTTGCTTAATATTTATGCTAAGTACTCTTTAAAATACCAGAATAGGGAGGATGGTGTAGGTTTAAGTTTATTAGATTGATCAGTATTGCTGAACTATGAAACATTTTTTTTGCATACAGGTATAACAGAATAGCTTTAGTGTAGTTGTTGTTTTAAACTTGAGTATGAACTTATACAAAATGCAGCAAGATATTTAAAAAACAGCTTTGTTGATTAAAAAACACTATATCGGATTCATATCGGTATCGGCCGATATCCAAATTTATGATATCGGTATCGGTATCGGACATAAAAAAGTGGTATCGTGCCATCTCTAGTTGTATTTATCCGTGACGCCTTAAAGGCCGGTCCGTGAAAATATTGTCGGGCATAAACCGGTCCGTGGCGCAAAAAAGGTTGGGGACCGCTGCTCTAAAACACTTACAGAGAAGTTCATGGTCAACTCAATGGCTGCAAGGTGCACAGGTCATGTGGCTGCAGAACAAGCCCTCATCATCACCCGTCCCCCACAGTGATTCAGAGATGATGATGATGGTTTGTGCTGATATGCTGTGTTTTATTTTTTCCAAATGCGGCGCTGGGCATTATAGCCAAAGATCTCCACTTTGGTCTCATCAGTCCAAAGGATTGTTGCAGCCGTTTGGTGGTTTCCGCAGATGAGACTTTGCAAACCGAAGCTATACTGCCGTGTTCTTTATAAAGGAAAGCAGCTTCTTACTGGCAACCTCTCCAGACAAACTGTACTTGTTCAGCATTTTAAGATTTTTTTTAAATTTAAAATTAAAAATTACATTCACTGAACTAAATGTCCAAATTTGAGCTGACACCCTGAAGTCAAACATTAATCAATCATCAATCAGGTCAAACACTAAAAGTAACTGTTCATTCATGAATAAGTAAAGTTGCAAATTCAGTTTCAGAGCTTGCACATACTGGTGGATTAACAGAAACATGATAATAACGACAGTATGGTTAATGGGAACTAAAACACACACTTTAGAACAAACACTGTGGGTCAGCTCGGTTGTACTCTACAGTGGCAGATACAAGAGAAGAAGACTTCAGAGAATGGGGTTTCCCCCACCATGTGTGTGTGTAATGGGTGTAATGGTTATAATGCTTTGCTTTGAGTGGAATTTCCTGTTCGGAAGACTGGGAGCATATTAAGCAGAGTAGAGGTTGCACTTTCAAAACCAATTAGACATCAAGCTTTGGAGGGTTTTTTTCTTAAGTTTTAATTGGAAACATGTTGGAGGAGAAAGTTTCACTGTGAGAAAATCTGTCTGCTGGTAACCCGACCACAGCTTCAGATATATCACATGAAAGAGTCCGTTTGTGCACGGCAGCCACAACATTAAACCCACTGTGAGGTGAAGCTGATGAGATTTATCTCAGCACAGAGCAATGTTCTGCTCAAAAGACGATCAGCAACCTTCAAGGCTGGAAATGTCCCCCAAACTGCAGTCCCTCTAATGGCCACGAGAGGCTGACTGCAAAAGTGAGACGATCCCCATTGACTCTAATGTTAAAATGTTAAAATGCACAGCATGAATAAACTTGTGTGCAAGACAGATTTGACTCTTGCTGAAGAAATTTGAGATGTTGACAGGTAACCAGCAAGAATCAAGGCTCTACTCTGGGCCTCCTCCTGATGGGACATGTCCCGAACACCTCATCCAGGAGGTCAGGTGACCAAAGCATCTCGACTAGCTCCTTTCAGTGCGGTGGAGAGGTGGTTATATGCCTCCTGAATGATCCTTCTCCATCTGACAGGATGGAGGAGGATCCTGACAGGAGGATCTTTGGATGAAGATCATTTCCCCTACTGGTCGTTTGTATCTACAATCTCCATCATTCTTTTGGTCACTACCCAGAGCGCACGATGATAAGTGAGGGTAGGGACATATATTGACTATTGACTTTTCCCAGAACAAAATAAATTTGAATCGTCTGTACGAAAGAAATAAGAGTAAATTACTGTTACTAATTATTACATATTAAATGTTATTTGATAGAGACAATGCAATGCAGTGCAATAAAAGTGGTATGTTGCACAGATTGTATAGCTATTCGTAATTTCCAACCCTTGTGACTAGTTGGGCTTTTATATCCACAATATACAAAGATAAGAAATTACAATAAATATATGTTTACTTGGAAAGAAAATATACACGATAACAGAAAATATATAAAAGAAGATACAATAATTAAAACCATTCCTAAGAATATTAAATGATAAAATTATAGTATCATTACTTTAAATGGCCTTTGACTATTAACTATTGACTGTATCATTAATTCTCTGGTGTCTGTTCCATGTTGCTTTTCATCCACATGCGAGCTATAGCTCCAATCCTGTTCTTCACACGTTTCTTGAATACTCTAAAATCTGTTGTATCAAAGACTTTCTGTAAGTCACTACAAAGTAGCAGCAGAACATTTTAAAAATGACCCGCTGACATCAGTGAATGGCTTTCGAGACTTTCCAATATCCAACATCTGGCAAAAATGGAATCACAATATTTGAAGGTTGACCATTCAACTAGCAGCAGCTATAACACAGTCCTACTTTTCTTATACCCCTAACCCTATATTTTGAAGGAAGACTAAATGGACTTTTAGGAGCAAAAGTGTAAGGTGCATTTGTTGTGCTGCATTTCCACTGACACTTTTCTTTGCTGGCTGTTTGCAAAGGCAGGACAATTTAGTAAAACCAAAAATGACAGGTTCTGATTGCCTAGATTTTAGAGTTCAGGTTATTGATTAGATTCAGGTTGTCACTGATGACGACTTCAGAGGGTTAATAAGTGAACATTCTGGCTTAAAAAAGGGAAGAAAATAATTAAAGGCTGCATGTGAATCTCATTTCATCTGTCCCACTCTTGCAAACACTGACTGCTTTTCATTTATTTTGTTGCATTTTCTGTTTTCAAAAGCATTTTTCTTTGAGTCTTCTGTCCGTATGTTTTGATTTTAAACCCATTTTTTTGTTTCCATTTTGGTTGTACTTGCTCCAAAAATTTAGACACAAAAAGACAACTGGAAACAACTGCCATCCTTTGAAAGAGACTTGAAGGAGTTGGATCATCCTTTCCATTGTTTCAGTTCAAAGTCCTCTTGTTTCAATTGTCTCATTGGGTGTAATTATGACATTATGATGTCTGATATGAAAAAAATCAAAAAGAGGAGAGATACAACTAGAGGTGCCAACTCAGTTTGTAAATAACATCACTTTTGCATCACAGCTGCTCCTGGCTTTCTTTGGAAACTTATCAAGTAAAAACATTTTTCAGAATAAAAACAGTGAGAGGGTCACTAACATCTGAGCATCATTTTACATCCTTGTTATGCAGCAAATTGAACTGAAGTTTTAAAAGCTGGAGGTAAAAACGCAGAAAGCCGCTTTAAACATCAACATTTTTTCACTTGACTTTTTCTTCACGTCTTCCTCTCGTCCTCGTCTGCACGGATGAGCTGGAACATCTGCTCACCGTGAGCACACACTAATGCATCTGCGTGTGTGAGAGAACATGTTCTACATGTTATAACACATGTCGTCTGTCTGCTCAGCGCAGTCCATCTTCAGCTCTGTTTCATTTCACTTTGGACCTAAAAGTATTTTGCATTTTTAGGATTTACTCTTTTATATTTACTGCTTTAAAAAAAATAATTCTAACAGCTGTAATTAACAGAAACTTTGCAGAACTTACAGTTTAATAATCAATTGGATGGATTGTAGGGAATATTTTGAGAATTTAAAATATCCCGATGGCACATGGAAGTGTGCATCATAAATGACCTCACTCAGTTACTTGCGTCCTGTATTACTCGAGTACTAAAGCTCCAGTCCAATGAGCAACAGCAGTTATAGATTCATTTTTACATCATCTGTAATTCTTCCTCCTCATTTGGTTTAGAATAAAATCACAATCAGGACTCCAATGAAATATTCTCATATTTACATTTACTGGCGAACAGAGAAATGAATTTATTTAAAAGAAACGGTTTCAGGAGAATTTAAAATTTTTAATGATGAGTAAATATACTGATCTGCTCTCTAAAAAACACTAATGAAAGACACACAGCAGCTTTTCTCTCAAAATAATTTATTCCACACGTGCACACAGATCAGTCATCTCTGATCATTAAAAAATAAATTAGATCTCAGTGTTTGCAGGAGAGTTTCTGAGGCTACAGCGCCACCTGCTGTCAGACAGAAAAACTCCTCAACACTGCACACAGGCTCGTCAGAGTCTCTAATAACTTAAAAAGAACATTTACTCAGTACTGCTTCAGGCTCTCAAGGATCACTCTGCTGGTTTCCTGTTTTTAGTAAAGAAACATCCGATCTTGTTGATTTTAACAAGATCCAAAAATCAAAAGTTCGTTTTTATTATATTATAATTTATTCTCTGCTTCCTAAGCAGCCATTATGTAAAAATGAGCATAATAACGTCAACAAAATAAATTTATCTGCATGGAGTGAAAAAAAAGGAAGTTTTCCTGATCCTCTGTTAAACTAAACCGAATATCTTTTTCAGATATTCACAAAACATGAAATAAAGGAAGAAATCGAACAATTAACTAATCATCGTTTGAGTCTGTGGTGCGTTCACTGACACAACAAATGAAGGACGAGTCTATTTACACAGTTAATACACTAACAGACACTCAGTGAATGTTGCAGTGTCCTTGAACGTTATGCATTTGTCTTTTTAAAGGTAAAACACTGAAAATCAGCAGGATGATGCTTTAAAAGCAAAACTCTGAGTTTTTATACAACACTCACTCGTTCACAGATAAACACAGATTTTAAATAGAGGTTGATTTATGTAACAGACGCTGTCGAAGCTTCAGGACTCCGGGAGAGTTCATCCACCATCATGCGCTTGAGTTCTGTTTGGAGACAGATTTTGGCGCACATGAGAAAAAGATCTCATTCAGGTTCTAAGTTGCTATATTTTCTATCATATCTATTCTATTGGTGCATGTTCATAATGAGGTTGGTAAAATTTTTAAATAACGAGGTCAGTGCATGTACAAGTACTCTCTGTGGGCTGAAACCTCTGACTTCAGACTGCTCTGAATACTTAATATCACAGGTTTTTTTTTTACTGCTTGCTCTGTATGATGTCACAGAGAGGGGGTATCCCTAATACAGTTATCTCAGACACAGAATCCATAGAGGCTACATGCTGTTCATCTTTGCGTTAAAGTGAAAGCCAATCGTAGGAAAGCTGCCTTTTTCCATATAGACGCTGCTGATATCGAACTTTACACACTGCACTACATTAAACTCCATGATTAAGGTACATGTGACATATCACTGCCAGCACAGGAGGCTCAAGGCCTTGTTTAAAAAATAAAAATACTTACAGAGAGCGCAATAATTCAATAATATGCTGCATTTACTTTAAAAATGTCCCCGCTGCTCGGTAATTGTCTTAAAAGGAACATTGTGCACGTCTCATTGCTTTATGTGATAAATACAGAGGGAAACTGTTTTACATTTAATCAAAATGTAACACAGCACAGATCTGCACGAATGCACAAAGGTCTAGGTTAACATTAATTATTTATATGTTATACACAAATACCATAATAATGAAAAATTTAATGCCTGATTGTGCAGCACAGAGGAAAGATGTTTATTCAGCAGTCGGGATCTGCTGAATAAACATCTTTCAGACTGATGTGGTCTGTGGTCGGTTGGAGCCCTCAGGCTCTGCTTCGCCCGTGTGTGTCTGAAAGTGAGGGTGGTCCTGAAAGGGGAGGAGCTAAAACAGCGCGTTTCAGATGAGCCAGGGGGGGATGCAGGTTACAGGGATTACTTTGAACTGTAAATCATGAAAAGCTGTTGTAGTATTTTCCAAAAAATAAAAATATAAGCTGGATATTAGCAGAAAGGGTCCATTTAAATTTTACCCAATTACAACAAACGTGTCGCCTGTTTGTTTTCTTTCTGAAGAATTACAAAGATGTGATCAAATCGGACTCAGGTTTCGAACTGAATTCAAACAGGTAGCCGATTTACCTGCAGCCTCAGGTGTGACTCAGACTCTGATTGGACGGCTGCAGCAGCGGTCAGAGCTTCCCTCTGTCCGTCATGGCTTCCTGTATCTGCCTGTTGAGCTCGGCGATGATTCGGTCTTCGTGGGTATAAACTCCGGTCCTTAGCAACGCGTCTCTCTCTTCCAACAGGCGGCTCAGGTGCTCCTCGGCGCTCTCGCTCAGAGCCAGACCGGGGGCGGGGTCAAGCACAGAGGGGGTGGGGCCTAATCTGTCATCTTGCTGTTTTAACCTGTTGAAGAAAACAAAATGCCTTACAGGAGTCTGTACTGTGAAGCAGGGTTTGGGGCAATATACTTTCAGGTTCAACGCTCAGATTTTATTATTACAAATGAGGCATGTTGCCATGGTAACTTATGCTGCAGATTTGCTGAACTTTTATGCTCAAGACGAGAAAAAGCTACTGCCAAAGGATGCATCAGTCCTCTGGAAAGTAGCGTAAATAAGAAACTGAATTTTATTCATTCATGTTTTAGGTGCAACTTTATTTTTTTTCCTGTTGGTTGTAATTAAAAAAACTAATTGCTCACAGCTGTTTGCTGGCTTATAGTGAATTCTGTCTACAGAGGCATTTCCAGTCTTAAGCGTGCAGACAGCTTTACTCCTGCCATTCTCTATGATGTTTCAACTGTTTCGTGTGAGCGTGCTCACAGCTAAATTTGGAAACTCTGGGTTGGTCGAGCTGATTTTTGCGACCACTTTGCGGTTGCTGATGTTGGGATAAGTGCAGCCACGTAACAGAAAGACACCCCGAGTCTGTTGAACTTGATCATCACCATCACCTGTTGAGCTCGTTCCTGATGCTGTCCAGCTCCTGTCGGTCCTGTCGGACCGCCTCCTTCTCCTCCGTTGCTAGGTAACGCAGCCTCATGGCTTCAAGCTCAGCCTGTTGTTTCTTCAGACGCGTCATGGCGTTTTCCTGCTCCCGCTGCAAAAAACAAAACAAGAGAAACTATGAAGCTGTGAATGTTCGTTAAATGTGAGCAGAATCAGGTTCTCTTTCACCTCACGTAACCTCAAGATCTTCACTGTGACTTCCAACACGTTTGACTTGAACCTTGGCATTCAAGCACCGGTCAACTGATCAGATCTGAACTGAGAATATTTGAAAATAAACCTCTGACCCGTGCGCTGAAATGTGTGAGTTCAGATGCCAAGAAAGTGTTTTTCCAAATTGCACACAGAGCACTGTGGTGATAAATTTGTCTGGTTTCACATTTTCATAAAGCTGGCCTGAGAAAAATGCCGCAGGGCTTCGAGAGAATTCACACGGAGACCAACAGCAACGCGGTGAGAACTCAAAGGAAACTTAATAAAAAATGTCCAAAAGCCGTATTTCTCTCAGCTGCTCGGGCCTCCAGCTCAGAGTTCCCAAAACCGTCCCGAACAGCAATCTGAGCCGAGTCAGCTGGACGCTCATAAATCAACAAAACCGTCTGAAGAGAGAAAACAAATGTGGCGTTCCTTCAGACCTTTAATTATAAATGTAAAGAGTTATCATTTAAAGGCTGCAGGTTATACATCCAACAACCTGCAGAAAAAAAATATGATATAAGAACATAAAAGATTGAAGGTGATGACATAACTCCAACATATGAACCTACTGTCTACGAGAAGGGATAAAAAGAGCATGTGCTGTGAAAACCTCGCGCTTTCAAACCGTATTTAAGACATAATTAAATGTAAACAAATGATCAAATAATCTAGATTAAAAAAGTACAAAGTCTTTTTTGGTCAATAAAATAATAAAATGGGAGAAAAATAATGCGAAATCTCAACATACAAAAGCATAAAGTGATGTTACCAAATATCTTTTTACTTTTAAATTAGAAAAATATTACATATTCAACACGAGACCAAGAGAAGCAGAAAAGCACACTGGGAGAATTTTCTACTTTCAGTTTATTAAAAATGACCGAAAACGTTGAATAAATATGAAAACAGCTGCAGATGAATCATCTATTGGCTAATCATTGCAGCTCACGTTTTATGTAGTGATTGGAGAAAACAGTTACTGGGGTATTTCTTATTATTCTGACTGTCACCGTTAAAAGTGACAAATATCTGGCTACACGTGAACCCTGGAAGGATGTGTGAATGTTTCCAGCACTAGCAGAGGGTCAGCAAGTCATCAAAATTACTCATAACCCCAGTCGAGGGCTGCCGCTAACACTTATTTTTGTTATTAAGCACATTTGAGAACGAATTACGTGGTTAGAAATGATGATCCAGAAAAGTGGTTAAAGTAAATTCTCATGTTTGGTAATTAGTTACCGCTGAAGGTAACTAATTAATTAATTAGTTAATTAATCAGTTAAACCACTTCTTAAATGTATTAATTAATCTGATGACTAATTTCATGATCATGTGATTGTTGTTTGGTCTGTAAAACATCCAGCAGTGAAGTCTGATCTGTGTAACAGTCCACAAACAAATTTAAATATTTAAATTAAACTGAATGAACTAAAGAGTAATGAGTCATTTAGAAACATCTAATATTTGCCCTTTTCCTTTGAAAACAGGGTGGTGGTTAGCAGCTACTCAGCTGTGACATTCTTCTCATGTCTAATGTTTTGCTTGCAAAGTTGCATTTGCAAAATCTAAACAAATAATTTATTTCATTATAAAAGACAGAAAAAGCTGAATATTTGGCACATTGTTTTTTAATATTATTTAAAGAATTGAAATATTGAAGGGATTGCATAAAACACAGAGGCAAGCTGACCAGCAGCTTCATTAACATTTAACAGAATGTGAGACCAAAAAAATGCAGGAATTTCTTAAAGTAGAAACATTTTGTCTGAAAAACAGTCCAAAATATTTAATCTGTCATATGTCAGGATCAAGATTGGCAGCACTTAATATCAAACTATTACATGTTTTACTAACAGGTAAACAATTAATCAAATCAACCAATTGGGTTTTAGGTTTTTAGGGTTACTTGCAGGATGAAGTTTGTCTGGGCTTTAGCACAAAGGTTTTAAGTCACTTGGCCACTGGTTTTGGTTTATGGCAGCTTTATGCGGTAACCTGTTTCTTATCTTCATGCTGTGCTGAAGATCTGGAGGTTATCCACTGTTCTGACAAACAGACTAAAATATTTAATATCTGATGGCTGAACAGCAAACAAACAGTAGGAAGTTATGACAATCAACACTTTGGTTTTGTTTTTGTTTTTGTCTTTTTGGGGGGGTGGGGGGGGGGGGGGGGGCTTCTTATTTCTTATCATGAAAAAACTGAGATGCTCTCTTTAACAGCTTAAACTAAAAATTATGTTGATTTATTAGGTAACTGATTTTTTAAAATATTTTTAAATAAATGATTTTCACAGGGGAGCTTAATGTTCTTGCTGCACCTCCCTGTTGTCTCTGGGTATGACAGCTGCCTTCCACTATCCACAGATCGGCACATTTGAGTAATCGCTGATTCAAAATTGACTGTAGGCATGAATGTGAACCAGAATGTTTCTCTGTGTTCGGCCTACGAAGGGCCGGCAATCTGTCCAGAGTTTACCCTGCATCTCTGACCAAGCTTGCCAAAATGAGCTGGGACAGGCTCCAGCTCACTGCAGACCTGAATCAGATCAGCTGTTCAGACAACAGATGGATCAAAGGTCTATGAAAACAATGAAAGCTGTTTTGTCTAACTTCCAAAATATTAAATTTATCATAATTGAAAGGCAAATAAAAGCAGCAAATGTTGACAATTAAGTTAATTCTCCCTAAAGCGAATGGCAGTGTGTGGTTACGTGATGGTTAAGCACTTTGTTTTTGATGCACTCAAACGATGAACTCTTTTGTTTTTCCCCAGCAGAAAGAGTTTCACTGGAGTCTGTTTTGAAATCGGACGACAGTTTACATTTTTAGAGAACAAAATCCAAAAGTCTTTAAATTTACAGAAATGAGGCCCCAAAAGCGGAAAGTTCAGAGGAATTGTAAAATGGGAACAAAAGCTTGACGGTTAATATGTAATCATGTATCAAAATAATGGACAATAACTTTCCATTGATGAGCTAATGGATTTACTGACTAACTGCAGCTTTATTTTCTTAGTATCCATTAGTTACAGTGCAGATTGACCATGATCTCATGGAGAAGGCGCACCAAAGGTCGAAGGCGATCCTCTAAATTTAACCACTAAAAGCAGTTGTTAAAATATCTTTAATAGGCTGAGCAACATTACCATCCCATACTCAGCTGACGGCGCAATAATGAGGAAGAGTGCGAGCAGCAGAGCGCAGGCAGTGGGGAGGTGATCGGAGAGGCTGGAATCTGTCTGTGCGCTCGGCTGATAGAGAGCAGATCGAGCAGCCGGCTCATTCTGGATGGGAAAACCAACATTTTCACATTACACACACACAGAAAGCTTCCACTTTCACACGGCTGGTCGCCTCCTCACAGAAAAAACACACCCTCACTCACACCCTCACTCACACCCTCACTCACACACACACACACACACACACACACACACACACACACACACACACACACACACACACACACGTGTGTTGACACAGGCTCAGCTCTCTGTGGACCATTAACAGTCTGTATTACAGGCCGTTTTAGGGCTAATTACTAGAAAAACAAACAGGCTAAACATTTTCTCTAGTGCCCGCTGCCAAGGACAACCTGAGGCTGAGTCCTGAAACAATCAGAGGACGAGGTGATACCGAGGCCTCAACAGGGGGGTAGGAGGAACGGGAGGCACAGAGAAAAGTAGCTAAAAGTCAGGACTCTGAAGCAGATATTACAAAGTTGGGCTCTGAATCACAGCTGACAGCATCAAAATAACCACATGGACAGTTCTAACAAAATGTGGTCACCTACCCGAGAAGTGTATTTGACAGGACAGACATAGTTCTGGATGAAGGGGGACCAGTGGCCACGGATTGTAAACTAAATATAAGGCAACACAATTAATCTGATTTTGGCTTCCACCAATTATGAAAACAAAATAATCTGTATAAAATTATTCCGTTGGTTCCTCTTTCTGTTCAGCTCCCTTTAGAGGTTGCCACAGCAGATCATCTCCCTTCATCTCGCCCTACCCTTAGCACCCAACCCTATCACAACAACTATCATGTCCTCCTTCACGACATCCATGAACTTCTCTGTGGTCTTCCTTTTTTCCTCCAACCTGTCAGAGCCATCTTCAACACTCTTTCCCCAATATATCCACCATCCCTCCTCTGCACATGTCCAAACCATCTCAAACATGCCCCTCAAACCTCAACCTGAGCTGTCCCTCTGATATTCTAATCTTGTCCCTTCGGGTCACTCCCAGTGAAAAGCATCTTCAACTTCTCCCACCTCCAGCTCGACTTCCTGTCGTTCGTGCATCATAGCAGGTCTCGCTACCATCTTGTAAACCTTCCCGTTCACTCTGCTGTCCTGATGTCTTGTTGATTTGATCCGTCCATCTATCTTTCTGTTATACTCATTTCTAACCCTGTTCATCCTGCTCACTCCGAATGAAAATCTTAGCATCAGCTGAGGTAACCAAAGGAGAAACTTCACTTAACAAAACCCATGTAGAAGAAAGCTCAAGGTATGCTTTGACTCTAGGGGCAAATGCCAATTTTTGGAAGTTTTTGGTATTGTTCATTAAATTAAAAAAAGAAATAAAAAAGCTTTGGTCACCAAAAGCGATTAAATTAACGAAATTAATCTCAGCCTCTACTCAGAAGTGTCATCTCTTTGCAGATAAGATAAAATCCACAATCATGCAGCGATAATATTTATATTTCTCCATGAATATGCAAGCGTCCAAGTGGACTTCAACCTGCTCTTCAAGTTTTTTTTGTGACTGGTCATTTATCTATGATCCATCAACTACGACCTTCAGGTGCATTTAATAAAATATAATAGGCACAACTGCTTGTCCGTGGTGTATAAACACGACCTTACTGCTCAAGCACAGACCTCCCTCTCCCCGGCCACCTCCTGCAGCTTGTCCGGGGGAACACCAAGGCGTTCCCAGGCCAGCCGAGAGTTGTAATCTCTGCAGCGTGTCCCGAGTCTGCCCTCAGGCCTCCTCCTGGGGCCTTTTTACATCCTTTGATGTAATCGAGAGACTACGAGCATCTTGTGTAGAGCATCTAGCATGTGAAGCCCACTGGTGTGGTTCAAATCACAAAAAGTCAAACAATCAAAAATCACGACAGAAAGAAAGTTGGACTTGGAATTTCCAGTTTTATAGACGTTGAATTGGCGTATTTTTCATTTTTCAACATTAGTGGTACCGCTGTATCGAAATCTCTGAATATATAGCTGTGTCTATTATATCAGACTGTTTGAATAAAAGAGCATCCATCTTAAGTTCCTGATTCTTGAAACACATTCAAATGAAATGTTTAAACAGACCGAAAATATAAACTGAGATAAAATGATATCCATGACCACTGTGAACCACAACACAACATCCAGCCTTCACTGCTCCTTTATCAACGGCTAAAAAAAAACTGCTGTGAGCCTGAAGATGAAGACCAGGCTGGATGCTGGTTTCTGGGATGGATGTTCCGAGAATGACTTCTCCTCCCCCGCTGTCTGACCCTCCATTACTCGCCTGTACTGTCAGAAGTCTTGAGCAGCTGGGTGGGGGATGCCTCGTACAAACACTTTCATCCCATCGCTTACATGTGGACACACTTTTCTATAATCACATGAAGTTTTCTGAGCAGCTCGCCACCTGTGGGAGTTCAGGGGGAGTTTTTCACCAGCGCTCTGTGAGCTTGTTTAGAGACATGACGGATAAAACACGAAGGAAATGAGGATGATTAGAGATAAACGAGGGTTCCTAGCTTCATATACAGAATCTCTGGTTTCCATAAGAAGCTGGGTGAGCTTCACACACAAGAGCAGTTTTGTAAATCACTTAACCCACATTTTGGCCGTCTGGAGAAAAACAAAGTGGAGTTTAAGTAATAAGGACTCACAGATGTTTTTAGAAAATGTGCAACTTACATTGTTTGAGTAAAGCACTATACAAATACAGGCCATTTACCATTTCCTCAGATGAAAAAAAAAATATCAGCAAGTTTTATTTATTCAAGAAGTAGACTGATGAGAAATTTGCCAATTTTAGGAAATAAAACTGGAATAAAATGTTTTTGAATATAGAATAGAATAGAATTAGAATTCAACTTTATTGTCATTGCACATGCACAGGTACAGGGCAACGAAATGCAGTTTGCATCCATCCAGAAGTGCTTTAGTGATATAGATATATTACAATATATATTAGCAATAATATAGATATGTGAGTATATTACAGAAATGGGTCTATTATGGTATGTTATAATGTACACGGTATGAAGTATGTTGTGAATATTCTATAACTATAAGTATGTACAGGCTGTAGTGAGTACAAGCTATGTACAGGATATGAACAGGATATAAATATGAAAAACTATACAGAATATGAAATAAATAACTTTACAGAATCTGGGATATACAGCTATACAGAAATGGGAACTATGCAAGTTGTAAACAGTTGTAGGATTAAAGATTATCGAATGTACAGAATGATTATTTACACAGAGCTATACATTAGTGCAGTTAAGATAAGTGAGGGTGTAGATAGTTTCTACAGAGGCTATATAAAGTGCTAGTGGTTGTGAGTGGTGGTTCAGTCCATGTTATTATTGTGTTTGAGGGTACAGTTGTCGAGACGGATCAACAAGTTTTCAGAATTGAAGTCATCAATTTCATCTTGAGAACTCTTACCATCATACTGATATAATTATTAAGTCAATATCACAACCAGCAGCCTAAATAGTGTAATGTTTGCAGACTTTTCAACCTCACTAATTAAATGTAGCACTGAGCAGATGAGATCTTTGCAACAGAGGGTTAAACATGCCTGCAGCTCTGTTATATCTGCTGTGTTTGAAGGGTTAAGGTCCATATGTTCAGGCTGCAGGGACATGCAGAGTGGAGGTTTAAGACCAATAAGCAGGAGATAAAAGCTGCAGGAGCAGAGTTGAAGAATGCCGTCCGTCTATAATGGAGACCGAAACATTTAACATTAAGCACTGGGTTTGTATTCACTCTTTGAAGTGAAGTTTCAATGTATTAGTAGCACTGAAATATCGGAGTTGCGATACCTAGTTAAAGCTGAAGTTCTTATTTGTTCAATCTTTAAAACAAGCAGCGACACACAAAATAAACGATTTAAAAATGAATTATGGGACCAAAAGCTCAATAATCTGACCAAAATCAGCTTTCAAATTTACAATGTTTCACGTTGGTTGTTTGCATATTATAACTTCAGTCACCACAGTGAGCTGTAGAAAGAACGGCACAAACAGTGACAACATGCAGACGAGTGTGTAAAGCTGTGATCGAGCTTTTTGTAAGACCAACTCTGAACCATGTCAATCACTAAAAACTGCAATTCTGCCCGACATATTAGTCGTTCACCTAAACTGTGAAGTCAACACAGGCCTAAGCTTAAAACTCACTGCAGTAAAGACCAGAAATAAAAATCAAGCCCATCAGTGTTGTTGTAGAGCAAGAAGTCAAAGCGGCAAACAAAGTGATCATGAAGGGTTTTTAAATGATCTGAGAAAGTCATCTTTTCCAACTGTCACAAAATCTTCCTCTGTCATCTGGGAATCTCTGTGTTACTGCATGGAAATAAAAGTGAAAAGCAGTTAGAGACTAAACTGCTTGTGCACCCATGTCTTCTCAACCCTGCCTCAAGCATGCCTGGTGCCAGAAGGCAAATACAGAGCGCTAGTCTATTCCTGGGGCAAAACCAGGCTCACTTAACTTTAAACAGCAATGTTTTCCTGGACTTAACCAAACTAAACCTATCTGAGTGGAAATGCAAGAAAACGACAAGAGAAAAAACAAAAATGATCAAAATCAGCCTCAGCTTTATAATAACCATCCAGAAAATGCTCTACAAACCAATTTTCACTGTTAATATCAACCAGCTTCCTAACAGCTTACTCCATTGCAGAGTTGTGGTGGGGGGGCTGGACCGAAGCCTAGCTCAGCTGTCGCAGGGCGAGAGGCAACTGAAGTTTAATTAACGGTCAATTTACCATTTATTAACAATGGTTATAGTAGAGTGTTTCCCATTTTTCATTGTTCGACACATTCTTTTGGCTCCATTTGAGGTTTCTGTTCCTGAGAAATAACTGATGTTCATTACCAGCTCTCTGACCGACAAGTGGTCAAAAACGTCATTTCTATTCCAACTGTTTGCAATTTGTGTTAAATTCACGTTCCCAGTGGAGCTGCTTGGCTCTTTATATTAAACTTCTATGAACTACCACTGTTTGCCTTTCCTGCTTTGCTTATGTGTTTTCAGCCGCGTGCTTACTTCCAGATGGACTGAAAACCATCCAGCAAAGCAACTGTGTGGAAAAAATTTGAAAATTCATCATGTGTAGAGTATTATTCCTTAAAATCTCTCAGTACCGATCAAACCCTTTGACCCTCGCTGTCTGGGACAGCACCCCTCACCCTGGGACTCCATAATATTTCAGGAATGACCAGTGGGAACCATCAGAGTGTCCACTGAGACCAGTAACACTGAAATACCCTCAGACAACATGTTACATCTGCTGTTTGACAGACAGTTTTATACAAACACACTCACGGCGTCATGAGAGAGGACACTTTTAGTCTGGATAGCCCCGAGGGGAGCTGAACTCAGCAGCAAGATCACATGACCAATGAAACCAAGACATGATGGAGGTTAACTGGTCCAAGCAGAGAATGGACCTTCAACAACCTGTTATAAAACTTTAACCCCCGGCAGACTCTTTCCCATGGAAAAGGATTGCATTTTTCTACGTGGTAAGATAAAAAGCATTTGCAGGTATGTGGGCACATGGAAGATGCTGCACTTAAAATCAATAAAATAACAAATACTCTGTGGCAATCAGTGGAGTATTGAGCTCCTAATCGTGATGACCAACTCCAACTCTACTGCTACATCTTCAAAAGGTCCAGAAGAGTGAAGAATGTTATCTTGTGTGACAGAAGTTTGTGCATCGCCAAATTGTAATCTAAGTAATTCTACCCTGTATATGTACAGTGGGGCAAAAAAGTATTTAGTCAGCCACCGATTGTGCAAGTTCCCCCACTTAAAATGATGACAGAGGTCAGTAATTTGCACCAGAGGTACACTTCAACTGTGAGAGACAGAATGTGAAAAAAAAAATCCATGAATCCACATGGTAGGATTTGTAAAGAATTTATTCGTAAATCAGGGTGGAAAATAAGTATTTGGTCAATAACAAAAATACAACTCGATACTTTGTAACATAACCTTTGTTGGCAATAACAGAGGTCAAACGTTTACTATAGGTCTTTACCAGGTTTGCACACACAGTAGCTGGTATTTTGGCCCATTCCTCCATGCAGATCTTCTCGAGAGCAGTGATGTTTTGGGGCTGTCGCCGAGCAACACGGACTTTCAACTCCCGCCACAGATTTTCTATGGGGTTGAGGTCTGGAGACTGGCTAGGCCACTCCAGGACTTTCAAATGCTTCTTACGGAGCCACTCCTTTGTTGCCCGGGCGGTGTGTTTTGGATCATTGTCATGTTGGAAGACCCAGCCTCGTTTCATCTTCAAAGTTCTCACTGATGGAAGGAGGTTTTGGCTCAAAATCTCATGATACATGGCCCCATTCATTCTGTCCTTAACATGGATCAGTCGTCCTGTCCCCTTGGCAGAAAAACAGCCCCATAGCATGATGTTTCCACCCCCATGCTTCACAGTAGGTATGGTGTTCTTGGGATGCAACTCAGTATTCTTCTTCCTCCAAACACGACGAGTTGAGTTTATACCAAAAAGTTCTACTTTGGTTTCATCTGACCACATGACATTCTCCCAATCCTCTGCTGTATCATCCATGTGCTCTCTGGCAAACTTCAGACGGGCCTGGACATGCACTGGCTTCAGCAGCGGAACACGTCTGGCACTGCGGGATTTGATTCCCTGCCGTTGTAGTGTGTTACTGATGGTGACCTTTGTTACTTTGGTCCCAGCTCTCTGCAGGTCATTCACCAGGTCCCCCCGTGTGGTTCTGGGATCTTTGCTCACCGTTCTCATGATCATTTTGACCCCACGGGATGAGATCTTGCGTGGAGCCCCAGATCGAGGGAGATTATCAGTGGTCTTGTATGTCTTCCATTTTCTGATGATTGCTCCCACAGTTGATTTTTTCACACCAAGCTGCTTGCCTATTGTAGATTCACTCTTCCCAGTCTGGTGCAGGTCTACAATACTTTTCCTGGTGTCCTTCGAAAGCTCTTTGGTCTTGGCCATGGCGGAGTTTGGAGTCTGACTGTTTGAGGCTGTGGACAGGTGTCTTTTATACAGATGATGAGTTCAAACAGGTGCCATTCATACAGGTAACGAGTGGGGGACTGAAAAGCTTCTTACAGAAGACGTTACAGGTCTGTGAGAGCCAGAGATTTTCCTTGTTTGAGGTGACCAAATACTTATTTTCCACCCTAATTTACGAATAAATTCTTTACAAATCCTACCATGTGAATTCATGGATTTTTTTTTTCACATTCTGTCTCTCACAGTTGAAGTGTACCTCTGGTGCAAATTACTGACCTCTGTCATCATTTTAAGTGGGGGAACTTGCACAATTGGTGGCTGACTAAATACTTTTTTGCCCCACTGTATACCCTATAATGCTACCCTGTGTTCTTCTTGTGGTCCACAATATTTTGAATGAAACACTAATCCATCAAGTTTTTTTTCCACTTATCTAACGCAGGGTGGTTGGGGGTCAGAACGTGTCTCTGGTATCATAGGGCGAAGGGTTGAGTACACCCTGTAAAGGTCCCCAGGCTAACACAGAGAGACAGACAACCATTCACGCTTACAGCCAATTTAGAATCACCTAGCACACATCTTTTTGGATTGTAGGAGTATCTGGAGAGAACGCGCAATCTCCACATGTAATGTACTAAAAACTGCACTACTGAGTACATTATGTGCACTTTTATATAAGTAGATTTACATTACTGCAAAACTGATACACAGACTGTATGATTATAGATAAAACTGCTGAAATATTTCAGAACGTATGCTTCCGTTTAACCTTTAATTTTTCTTTTTACCTGGATCTTTCTCAACTTCAATTGATGTCTCTTCATCACAATACACTGATGTTTTGACAAAAAGTCATAGTGGGCATTTCTTTATATTCTGTTTATAGTTTCAATTAATTTTCCAAGGTTTTACATCATTTTAAGCTCACAAAAGAACAAAAAGTACCTTATTATTATTATTATTATTATTATTATTGTTAATAAATAATTGTATATATTCAATTATTTACTTGAATTCTAAAAATATAAGATTCATGGTTTTTAAAATGGCCATCTGCAAATTCCAGCAACGGCCTCAGTAGCAGTTCAAATGTGAGCGGTACCCAAAGCTAGAAACAATAGATTCTTCGGGGGGAAAAAACCTGCTAAAACGTGAAGCAAAATGTACTTGAGTGGCCTAGAAATGCTGGAAAAAAAAAAAAAAGGCATTAAAAATAACCCACTTTTGCATAATTTGCCCATCAGATGCAGGCAGGTGGTTTTAATGTTGTGGCTTATGATTATATTTGACTTCTATGGTGGACTTCAGTTCACATCAGAACAGCAACAGCCCCTTTTCTTTCCTCCATAAACTTGGATTTTGTATCAAAGCCTTTGTTACTGCTGGATCTGCAGAAATAAACTGGCCAAGAAGTCTTTGCTTCTTTCTTTTCAAGAAAATGACCAAGTGTAATTCTCTGTCCCACAACACCTAGCTTCTAAAAATACCACATTTACGCTTCTCGTCCCAAAACTTTAATCTCTTTGTGCCCTAGTATTTTTTCTTTGAAAAGACCAACTTAAGCTCCTTGTCCCAATATTTTGAATTCAAAAAGGCAGGGGCCGACCCTCTGATCTAAAACCACAGTCCTGTGTGGGTATTAATTCTCCAGCCGCTTGCACCTCCTGGGTAGAAAAGCACATTATTCCTTGGACAAGAATTTTTATGATCTGACTTGAGCTAAACAGCACGCCATGCGAGGCGCTGAGAGGAGAGAATAAATAGGCGAGTAGAGGCCGAGAAAAACCAAACAAGCGGCGGCTTTAAAAACCGCGGCGCACCAAGACGGATGGTCGTGTAAACACAGGCCTGATATTTTATAAAAAGCGAGAGTGTGACATCTGAATAGTTAGCGCCTGACTAGCTTATTGCTCAACGCAAACCCAGGGAATGATTAATAGGTGGGGGGTGACACTCAGAGCTGAACCCCCTTAGAGGTGCATAAATCACTCTGTGTTTTCTTTACAATGATGTGGCACTTAAGAGAGGGGAGGAAGGAGGGATGGGGAGGAAAAACCAAAAGAAAAAAAAGTGAGAACAAAGATGGGAAACGAAAAGGAAGGCGAACCAAAAGGAGGCAGACAGGAGGTACAAGGAAGGATACGTGAGGCAGACGAAGAAAATTAAGAAAAGAAAGGAGAACTAAAATGAGGAAGAAGTTTGAACGTGATAAATAGTGAAGACACAAGAGAAGGAGAAACTGTCAAACAAGAAGAAAAAAGGAGACAGGAGGAAACAAAAGAGGCGAGGCTGCTGTAAAAAGGAAAAATGAAAGAGAGACGGAGAGCGAGGGGGAGGAAAAATGTCCGTCCACTTTTCCAGCTGGTTAATGTCGGTAACAGTTATTAGTTTGTCAGATAAGGTCTGTGCGTCTGCGTGTGTTTACATTAGGCTTAGTCTGACTAAAGCCCCACTTAGTGCTGTGTGTGTGCACATAAACGTCTACCCTTGTGAGGACAAGTTTCAGTTGTAGGCCTGTGGAGTGATGACGTGCTCACTCACTTTGTGACAGACCTTCAAAGGGTTTGGTTTCAGGGTTTGGGTTGGTATTAGGTTTAGGCATTTAGTAGTTGTATGTGAATCAGAGTCCTCACAAAGATAGGTGGATGAGTGTGTATGGGCTGTTAAGAACTGATGGCTGTCTACTTCAACTCTGCTAAATATTTGACTCCAATGTAAAAACACACTTCGTTCTCCTCCCGTTTTCTTTCTCCTTCAGACATACAAACACACACGTGTGTCTTTCCAAACTTGTGAGGACACAAAACCAATACAAATCCACTCTTAATCCTCAAACAGCATAGATATATACACTTTGATGCTTTTTGGGCCTCTGACCACAGAGTGTATACTGTAAAAGATGCATGTAGCAACGTGAAAGTGCCTTAAATCTTTTTAATGACCAGCAGAGAGCAACTCCTCTGTTTTCAAAAAGACTGCTTTCATGCCTTACAACGTCATGGTCATGTTTTAAGTGATGGTCCCTATTAGAGTAGAGTAGAGCAGCAGCAGACGTCACTAACCAAAAGCTGAATTCCGGTTTTCTATTTCCATCTTTTGCTGTTGATGCTTTCACGTAACTTCCCATGATGCACCAAACATTACTTCTCCACTCTTTGCACACCTTCAGCTTTTATCCAGTTTCTCTTGTAGTTTAAGTTCTGGCCTTTTTGTTTGTCATCTCTCTACGCTCCTTTATCCTCTCTTTTTACCCCCTAGCTGGTCATCGATGGTCACTCCCGCTCAATGAGACTGTTTTTAATGGAAATTTCTTCCTGGGGTTCTCCGTCTAATATCTGGGGCTTTATTTAAGGTCCTAATGTTACAATATAAAGTGCTTTGAGATTATGTTTAAGCTATGAACTTTAAACTAAAGTGAATTACTCAACTTGGCGACTAACTGCAGGGTGATGAAATCTGTCGCAGCATTTGGACCAAGACACTGAATGGCAACCAAACATTCACTCTCACATTCACACCTACAGCTAATTTAGAATCACCAGTTAGTCTAAAAAGAACATGTTTAGATTGAGGAAATAAAAAGACAACACCAAAAAAGGTGACAGCAATATAAAGTCTACAGTAAGTTTTAAATTGCCTTAAAACTCAATCACACATCTACATGCTGCTGCATCCTCAGTATGATGTGACGTGTGTGGAGCTATGGTTGGTTTCCTCTGCTCACTCTATGTCTTTAAACAGAGCACTTACATGTCCTAACACTGTCAGCTCATCTCTAGCAGCAGATTTAAAAACCTGCAGCATCCCCTCACTGAAAAACTACAATTATCTGCTGTGAAATATGACCGCTGTCAAGACGGTCCGAGGTCAGCTCCTCTCACTCGCTTTGTTTTAATGGTAAAGTTTGGGTTTTGTTTTTGTCAGTTTCAGGTACTGCTGTCATCATTCTGTCCTGTTCTGTTGAGATTCTGGACTACTAGTCTTGTTTTCATCCATCTGGTTACTGATGTCATTACATACTGGAATACTCTATGAATATCAACTTGGAATGTAATTAACATTTAGCTTCAGATGTTATTGCGCTTTTCTAAAAACAAAAATAAGTAACTGTAATTTGCTGAAAAATCCTTTTTATGTTTGGTTTGTTATGAGTTTTTAAACACATTTACATACTTAACAGGGATAACCACTGGCCCATATTTTTATACTTAGACAACTAGCATGAACATACCTTTACAGCCCATACTAACATGCAAACATGCATTGTTAAGACTACCCATCCTTTAAATCTGTAACCCCGGTATAAAAGTTTAGCACTCTACAGTAAACAGCTCCTATAAGAATCACATCCTTCTCTGGGTGAACCATACCTGTTTGAATCGAGCAAGCTCCTTTAAGGCACGCCCCCACTGCTGCTTGTAGTGTAGCTTGGATTTAGTGGCGGACTCCAGCTTCCTCTCCAGCTCCACCTGACAACGAAAAACACCTTTTGTGCTTTTTTCAATAGCATATTTATTGTGTTGCATTTTTTTTGTTTTCATTTTTAGTTTATTTCTTTCAGTATTGCTTTATTTTTACTTATTTTAGAGTTATTATTGCAAAAATGTATTAATGTTATTTAACCCTTTTAGCTTAAAAAGGTTATAGAGCACTGTTTTATGTAATATTGTAGTATTACATGTTGTATAATAATTTTTATTATTTTAGACTTTTAGCAGCTTTTTTTTAGCATTTTCTCTAATATTGCTTTATTTCACTAACTAACCTGTGGAGTGCAAATTGTGTCATTTTCTTTGAGTTTCATTAAATTTCATCTTGTAATATTTTTATATATTACATCTGCTCTGTCCCATCAGCTTATCGTATATCTGTGAAGAAAACCTGGAAACCTGCACAGAAAGGTGATGTACAAATAAGGTCTGTCAGTTTTTTATTTCTTTACTCTTTTGCTGTAACTTTGACTTTAATTTCATTATAATGAGTACCGTCTTTCCAGGTAGTACTATTCCTAAAGCAGCTGCTTTACCTTCTCTAGGGTGAGCAGGTTGATCTCTGACTGCAGTCTGAACTCGGGTCTGATGTTCTGTTGTTCTCTGAACAGCTGGAACTCTTTCTCCAGCTGTTTGTACCGAGACTCACCATCTGCAATCTGCACAACAGGAGCACAAAGAAAAGAATAGAAGAAGTCACTTGACTTTACAATCAGAATCAGTCAAACAGATTAATCCTCAATCTCTACCTGCTGCAGTAACCGTGCTCGTTCCTCCTCCATCAGTCGGACTTTTTCTCTCTCTAGCGCCACCCGGTGGTCGCACTCCTGTCGCAGTCGCCTGCTGCTCTCCTGCAGTTCCCTCTGGGTCAGCTCATGCTCGGCCCGCAGCTCCCTCTGCAGCCTCTGAGTCTGAAAACAGAGATGCACTCACTTTACTGTAGAGAAACGGTTTGGTCAGTTATAATCTTGACTAGAGTGAATGTCACTGCCTGGTCACTTCCTTCTACCTTTGTATGTGTGAAATATACGTAGACTGCATGCATTTCACATTCTCAATAATCAATACATTTTTAGATATTACATTTTGCAGAGAGCTAAAATCTACAATCTACCAGTGAACACTTTGACTGCAAGAGTAAAATGGTCTGCTTAAATGGGGTCTTTAAGAGATCTCAGAAAAAAATTATTATTATGATAATAATACTAAAAATGTTAAGAAAAAGGCTTTTACATACATTCTATGGTCAAAATAGCCCTGGAGAAGCTTTAATGAAGACTTCTGTGTAGCATTTCACCTTTAATCTACATTTTAAACATCAGCACAGCCGATGTTCTGACTAAAAGTGTTTTAAAAGAGCCAAAAATCTAAAACATACACTTGTATCTTTAGATTTATTGAAGTGTCTTTGTTATGCTTACATTTTCTATAATAACAAAACCTGCTATAAAGGGTTTGGTCAGTTATAATCTTGAGTTTGGAAATGGCCACATAATTTCTAGTCTATGTTAAACAAGAACTACAAAAAGTACAGTTTTACTGATAGCTGCTTTTGAAGTGTGAGCTATTAGCATTTGGAATGAATGAAGAATTGGTTTTATATATAACGTTGTACACAAGATGGTGCTACAATGTGTGGCATAAAAGTCATAAAGCGGTTGAGGTGATGGATGATGACAGATGCTGATAAATTACTGAATAATGCAATGATCCAAACACTTCATGTGATGTCTGATGATCAATTTTCTGTCTACAGTCCTCCTTCTGTCAAGCAATTCTTAAGTGTTGACAACACACTAAAACACACATTTACAGAATTACAATTACAATAATTTGTATGAATATTATGAGCCTTTGATACTGTATGTTGTGTCATCAGCTAGCATCAGACCTCCAGCTCAGCCTCAGCCAACTGTTTCTCTCTCTTCTCCAGATCAGACAAAGTCTTCTGAAGCTGCTCCTCCAGCAGGTTATACTCCACCTCCTGCAAACACACACAGATGTGTAGAAGTGAGCAGGAGGGACCTTTCAGTAAAACTTAAGCATATATTGATATGTGAATTTGTGTAGGCGGGTGTAGACTCTCCACCTTCTTCTTGACCAGAGCTTCTCTCTCTCGGTCTCTCCTCCTCCACTCTTCTGCTAACGCCTGCATGTGGCTCAGCTCCTTCTTCCTCAGCTAAAACAAGCATATTTTATAAACGTTATATAATAGTCGACTCCTACAGGAAAAAAAATTGTTCAATTTTTGGCAAAAGTAAGAAAATATATGAGCGCTGTAAGAATCCAATAAACTGCATGGAGCTAGTGGTTACCTGATCATCAAACAGATCCTCCTGCTCCTCCTTCCACATCTCCAGCTCCAGGGCTGTGCGGTACTCCAGAGTCTCTCTGGGGACTGTAAGACCCAGTGGCGCTGTGTGGAGGCTGGAAGCTGCAGGTCTGGGCACTGCAGGGTGGAAGGATGGCTGCGAGCGAGGTGCAACTTCATTCTGTAGATATGTAGGAAAATAAACATGTCAAAAGTGATCTAGTTGAGCTAGAAACAAACAACAACATTTTACTCCAAGTAATCTGTGGTGATAGAAGACTAGAAAGACTTTTTTTTTTTTTTATCTCTAAAAGAAAACTAGCATGGACAGAAAAAGGTTGTTTTTAGAGCAGAACACATTCCCAGCTCTACAGTGTTTATATAGTTTTATTTTTGGAACATGACTCAGTTAAAAACATATTTTTCAAACCCTGGCACTCAGTTTATCCTTTGAAACAAAGGTTTACATCCTGTTTCTTTAAAAGGCACTTATTGTAGATGACGTGCTTAAAAATCCTTTAAACCTTATAAAATCAACTAAAGCTGTGACTCCACATCCAATACTTTGTGTATCATGTTGGAGAGTTATGAACTGAAAGCAGCTTTTATAGAATAGCACTCTGTACCACAGATGGTGCAGCAAGTAAAAGAAGTCAGTTTTCAGTCTGACTGATGGTGAAAAATGTTGCACGGAGGGATCGACTAAAACACACCTAGGTCATCTAAATCCAGAATATTTTTGTTCTTTATCTTGTTGAAAGGAAGATGCACCATACTGGCTGTTATTTGCGCTGCTCTCTCACCTGTGATGAGTCAGACACTATGACCTCTGTGGCTTTAACCAATCCCAGGTCCTCTAGCGTTGCCATGTAGCCCAACTCTGCCACCTTCTCACTAGGCCTGAGAGACAGATAGAAATGCAGCTGTTAAACAGAGGTTAATCATCATTACGTGATCCATCAGTCAGTCTGGTTTCTACCGGTGTTTTTGGACCACAGGGATCCTGTCCAGGTGAGTCTGTCTCCAGCACTGCTCTCCAGTTGATCCCAGGAATCTGCTCTTCTCAGTGCTCAACAGCTGAGAGAGTTGGATGGAGGCTCGTCCAATCAGCTGGTCACGGCTGGTTGTATCTCTATGCCAAACCTCCACCACCAGAGGAACTCTACAACACACAGTTAAAACACATGAAATCCCCCCGCTGCTTTTTTAACACTTCTCCTGAACTAACACCAAACTAATGAACATTCCTGCATTTTTTCTTTCTTAATTTCTGCTGTGAGATTTTAGAACATTTGTTACCAACCGGTTCACTTTAAAAAGTGGAGCTCATCTCATCAAGCATAGCTGGCATTCATGTACAAAGCTGCAGGAGTATGAGCTGTAGCAGGAGAGCTCGTGCTGCTACACTGAGATCAATGAGGCGTCATAAGAGAACAAGGACAACTATCGCAGGCTGCAATTCAAAACTGTGGAGCTGAAGTCTGTTCACAACATTATTTATGAATCCAGTTTAAGTACGAGTGAGCCATCTTTCTCACAAAAACACATCCGTATACATGTTCCCCAGCCTCACTACTGCACAAATACAATCTGATTCTATGGAAACACTGTATCAGGATAACAATGTTTCCTCAAAGAATAAGAAAGAAAGAAAAACCAGGTGACTACCAGGGGACTGCATAGTGTTTCTGTTTGCTGCTGGTGCGGGGCGATGTCATCGGTGACATCTCGAAGGTGGGACGTCAACGTGTGTGCATGTGACAGTGAGTGAGTGGTCTATGAGTGTGTGTGTGCATGGCTGAGCCCCGGACCCTGTGGGACATGGTCACCGCTCCCTGCTGGACGCTTATGCCTCTCCCTGGGATGTGGGTGCTTGTTGGTTCCGGGTTGCATGACTGGATGCTCTGGTGTGGCCGTTGGCCCGCTCCCTTTGTGAGTCAGGGTAGCTTGATCGATCTCGTTGGTGGGGTGGGGGGGTGGGGGGGGATTGCTGCGTGCTGGGTGACTGTGTTCTCAACTTGTAACAGGGTGGCCGGCCTCTAGCAGGTCCACTGCCTATTGCCTCTGGGAGTCTCACCCTTTGGCCATGGGCACCCCATCTGGGGCCTCCATCCTTCTCCTCCTTGGATGGATGCGCGGATGTCGCAGTGATGTGTGGCCTTGGGTCCTCAGTACTCTTCAGGGTCTTGGATGGGAGAGTTGCCCTGGTTCCATCTCCATCTGTCTGTTGCTCTTGTGGGGTTGTTACTGCAGCTTCCCACCCTCATTATCAAGTCAATTCATGACAAATACACATAAACATCTCTCAGGTGATTAGTATATTTTCTCATTTTTGTGTTCCAGGTGCTGTATGTTTGTTTTTCTTACAGGTGCAGCAGGTGTCGATACATTGTTCATTTCTATTTGTGCTCCATCCTATTATTATACCCCCCACACACACTTTTTCCCCTGCCTGTCCTACCTTACACATTGTCATACTTTATCACATATAATGTAATAACTGAAATAACACAAAAGGAAATGAATAAATAATCAGATAAAAGATTCACATGAACACAAGGAGGCTATAAAGATTTTATATAGCTGTTTTTGGAAAAGCAAAATGTGTTTGGCACCACAGTGCACTCAGATCACAACTCTGATTGCAAAAGCTGCCAGACAGGACAGGATTTAAAAATAAAAAAAGGGCATCATGTTCATTTGCAGTGACCATTCCCTCAAAGGTGTCACAAAACATAACAGCAAAATGTTCTCTACAGCAGAACTAAGAAAAAGGAAATCACTGAAGGGTTCAATGGTTCAGGTTTTTCCTTTAATTTTTCACCCATTTATGTCATTTATACTGTCATGAAAAACAAACTTTGAAGTAAAAGGAAAAGATAATTATAGATGATAACTTAAAAGGAAACACTATTCGAGCTGTCATTATAATAGGTCTGGAGTTATTTTTCCATCAGAAGAGTTTTGTGCCTGTTGGCTGACACAGAGTCAGAGAGCTGATCCCTCAAGCAGGAGGACAAAGAGCAAACCAACGATAAACCCGACAGCTCAGCTTTGTTTAAATAATGTATGAAGGTGAGATGGTTTCTTTGCACTTATTTATGTTTTACTGTGTTATCATTAAAAATATCACCACTGGACCTTTATAACTATACAAGGTAAGTTACACTGAATATTTTTTCCTGATAATATTTACTGATACTGAATGAAAGTGAATTATTTAACTGCGATCAACATTTGATCTCCTTCCATATGTTTAAAGCATGATATTAAAAACAGGGTCCATCAGTTGCAATAATAGCTGCACTTCTTTAAATTTTGATGGAAGAATGAAGTTTTTTTCCCTACCTGCTGAAGGTTTCCTGTAGCTGCTGTGGCAGGGCAGCAAAGTCGAAGGCGCAGTAGGACTGAGGCAGAGACACCTCCGTGTTCCTCTGCAGCTCCACAGGAGGGTTAGTCATGATCGGAGCAGCACTGCCAAAGAACTGGTAGGAGTACCTGAAGTGTGACAAATATACAACCATCAATGAACAGATAAAATTAAAACCACTGCACTAAATATTTGGATGGATTCCTAAATAGAAAATTATCTCAATCAAACACCAGACAGAAGTCCATGAAATCTTACGATAATAATTTTTTTAAAGGCATGTTTGTTATAACCGATTTTTTAAAATAAAATGTTAGAAGTGATGATTGTGAGTAAAATACAGGAAAACTACTTCCTCTATGTTGAACAGTTGATAAATTAACCATCCACACTTATACAGACCTTTAAAGCACTAAAGGTAAAATCAGTACATTTATTTGTACATGTTAACAATTAAAAATCGTTACTGGCCCCATTAACCCAGTTTTCAAGATACTTAGCAGGTAGTTTACATCTTATGGTTTTTGAGAACATATAAACAGGTTTAATGGCACTGATAGCATTGCATGATTGCAAGTCGCAACTGGGCTTGTTTTTTATATGGGAACGAAATCATGGCAGACAGGATTTGTAGGTTCTTAATGCAAATAATTTGTGTATTTCATTAATAACAACTTTAGGCCCAGAAATTTTAGTTATGCAGCCAGACCCTGAACTTCAACAGCTAACAAATAGATGACCACTCAGGCTACAGCCTCAGTTTCTACCTGTTAATGTTTCTAAAGTAGAATCACTGTGGCGATCGCTTTGTGCTGGTTTTCATGTTTGTTTTGTGTTGCCGGTGTTGTGCTTATATACTAAGAGAAAGATCACGTGTGTGCTCATTAGGATAGTGCATTAGGTGCCGGTATGTTGGGGTGTGGCCTATTGCCTTATATTGTAAAATGTAACTATGAGAAAATGCATTTCAGGTGACTTTACGGAGAAACAAGAAACTAATGCATCACATTGTGTAATTAATTAATTTCTCCAGTAAATACTTAAGTAACGCACTGCATTATTTGTAAAACCAGTAATGACTCAGAAAAAAGAGGAAAAATACCTCCAACAAACCTTCGACCCACAGCATGCAATTAATTTGCAAGAATCGAATGTCTTCGATATCTTGCTTAGTGATGGTGATGACTCTCAAGGCGGAGTCAATGAGAACCCCGTGAGAATCGATAAGGATATGAATTAAAAAGTAATATCAATAATGGCATCAGAATCGCTAAATTCTTATCAATTCAATTGACATAATATTTTTTTAATTGTTGTTGTAAACAAGCTGCAATTTCTAATGCTTGGCACCATGTAAATAAAACTGAATGGAAATTAAAATGCTTCCTCCTGACTCAGGCTCAATGCTGCTGAGTGTTTGACAGATATTAATGTGAACATCTAAAGTTCCCTAAAATCTCTGCACAGCACCGTATGTGGAAAAACTCATTCTGACAGCTGAAAGCAGATAAAGTGTTTCACCTGAGCGTAGCAGCAATGGGGTGGGGTAAGCTGAGGTTTCCCAGGCTGCGAAGGTCCAGAGAGAAGCAGTAGTGATGAGCAGAGGGGGGGATGGAGACTTTGGGAGCAGAAACACTGACGGATGACATTCCACCATCCGCTGCAGCCTCAGGCTGTCTGGGCAGCGATGCTGGAGCCTCCAAATCTGTAGCTGGACACCAGTGAACAAACTTCAGCTCTAAACCTTTCAAACTTCTCGTGTGAAAATGACAGCTGCTTATTTTAAGTCCTACCTGCCAATCCTGTCGGCTCTCTGCCGTGCCGGAGCTCATCCAGCAGACTCTCTGCTTCGCTCTCTGTATGAGATGAAGGAGGAGGGAGAGGAGGACCCCGAGGACCAGGATGTGGAGGAGACCCTGCAGGCTTATGGACTGGAGAAGAGCTTCGAGGTCTCTGTTCAGCAGGAGGAACAGCAGGAGACAGCGCTCCACTAGCCTCTTTATTCCCCACAGACTGCTGAAAGGACACAAGACCATGCATCATGACATGTAGTGTGATAATCGGACAACAACTCAGGTCCATCATAAAGCATAACAAAAACAACCAATGCATCAGGAAGTTATAAAATCACAGTGGTAAAGAAACACATGAAATCTAGTCTGAGGCTCTATGCAGAGTTCTGCTCTCCCTCCAAATTGCTGTGAGTGCAAAGATTCATCCTTCATTCATCTCATGTAATTAATAGCTGACAACATCCCAATCATAAATGTTTTAGAAATTAAACTCTGAGTACTTGTTTTCATTTACCTGCAGTGTGACCTCCTCCCTCCTCAGGGTTACAGCCACTCCCAGAGTCGGCTGCAGGTCGGTGGGCAGAGCAGGCAGCGTCTGCTTGACTCGCTTCGGAGGCTGCAGGAGAAAGGCTCCCTCTAGTGTCGCTGCTTTGTTATCCAGATCCGTGGAAATACCAGCCAGAGCTGAGAGAGAAATGTCAGTGCTGCCCAAAGAGTGATTCCCACAGCACAGGTGGATCTGAGGAAGAGAAAGGACTAAGACATACAGGTACACAGCAGGTAACTGGGAGGCAGGAGCTCCCAGTCAGGCACTCACCTGTAAACTGGGCTGCTGAGACAGGAAGGCTTTGAGGATCTGTTTGCTACTGCGGATGCGCACAGACGCGCGCTCTGGCTCAAAGTCAGGACTCAGGAGGTTGTGGAAAGGCTCGCTGGTTATGTCGTTCCCCAGTAAAGAATAGTAGAAGAAGAACTCTGAGCCCTCCGCTGACAGTTTCATGGTGCTGGGGACCAACTACAGCGAAACAAAAACATTTCTGGTTTTAAAGGATTCTCTTTTAAAGTCTACATGTACATGTGAAGATAATTTTTCAGTTTCAGTCAGCATGCTGGTAAAATACGAGTGTGTGCATGTGTGTGATAATGTTATAGAGTTATATATATTTTACTATTTTATTGAAGAACTGTTTTATAACAATTTTAACTCCCACAGAAGCTGCAGATTTTCATAAACCGGGGCGATCGTGGCTCAAGAGTTAGGAGTTCGCCTTGTAATCGGAAGGTTGCCGGTTCGAGCCCCCGGCTCGGACAGTCTCGGTCGTTGTGTCGTTGTGTCCTTGTCCAAGACACTTCACCCGTTGCCTACTGGTGGTGGTCAGAGGGCCCGGTGGCGCCAGTGTCCGGCAGCCTCGCCTCTGTCAGTGCGCCCCAGGGTGGCTGTGGCTACAATGTAGCTGCCATCACCAGTGTGTGAATGGGTGGATGACTGGATATGTAAAGCGCTTTGGGGTCCTTAGGGACTAGTAAAGCGCTATATAAATACAGGCCATTTACCATTTACCATAAAAAACATTCATTTAAAGTTAAATATGAATAAATACTTGAAGTTCACTTTTAATTAATCGATAGTTAACTCAAACATACAGTTTTTAAGAAAATGTTAGCAAAAGTCAAACAACTTTACTTGGTTGCGTGACCCTGAAGTACACTGACAGAGAAAACGGGCAGCTGCAAGTGTTAATGGTCCTTCCACATGTTCCCCTACAGAACATTTCTCAAGATTTACTTCTCTAGATATATTTCAATAGCCAGAGGCTTTCTTTCACTCATGGTAGTTCTTGCTGAACAAGTCAAGGTTGCGGAGGGCTGAAGCCTAAATTAGCTGTCATCCAGCAAGAGGCAGAATTCACCCTGGACAGTTTCAGGCTCAAAGACACACCTATGACCAATTTGGGATCACATCATGTGTTTTGACTGTGGGGGAGGAAGCCTGAGAAGCCAGAGAGAAGCCAGAGAGGTACAAAGAGAACATGCAAACTGTACACAGAAAGACAGCTGCTGGATTCGACAGCTGCTGTGATGTAGCAGTGCAAACCACTGCAACACAGTTGTCAATTCAAATTAAAAATCTGATTACATTTAGGCTATTCAACAGTGAGTTATTGTCAATATGACATTCATTTATTTGTTTATAGAGAACCCCTGCTAGTACTTCTTGAATTCTGTTTTTTTATTATTTTATCTGTTTCACTGAAGAGCACATCAGCCATCAGAGCCATGCAGCGCTTCCCTTCTTCTTTGCAGGGCTGGTCGACTAATTGGATTTCCATTTAATTACATTTTTGGCTTCTGGGGATAAAACGATTACTTTTCTGCCTTTATTTTTGCTATAAAAACGAGAGCTTTTGGTCAAAAAAATCTACAGCGCATGAAATAATTGAAAATGGCTCCCATTGGTGAACCAGTAGAAGGACAATTAATGGGTGCCTGCAGGTTCCTTTGTTTTCTCTCACCCGCTCTGCTTTCGGGTTTCTGGGACGTCATTTGGTTATCAGCTTCAGCTCTCCCTCGTTTCTTTGCAGGGCTCTTATTGCCACCTGCAGACATCTTGTGGGAGAGGCTGTAGGCCAGCAGGGATTGGCTTTACATTTAAAAGCAACTGCTAATCTGGGCCCCTGACACCATAGCCATGTTTTTTCAATTCATTTATTAGTTTTAGTATGTTTAATATATGCATGACATTAATTAATAGTTATACTAAACATTCAAGATTAGAATTACTGCCACATTAAGCTATAAAATAAAAACACCCCAACTACACATTAATTAAGATTTATAACTAATGCTGCGCAGCGTGTAATGTGAAAACAATTCTAATTGTAATGGTTGGAGAAGAGATTGGTTTAATTTGGCAGTGAGATACTCAGTGTCTTTGCTCTCTTATTATGACACTCCAAAGGAGGCAGTCCCTGTAGGAGCAGTTAAGAGATGAAGCAATAATCTTTCAACAACAATAACCACCTGTGATATTCTTCATCCATATTTTAGAAGTCATTCTGAGAAAACTGCTGTGCTTTTATTTCTTTAATACTTTTCTCAGCTTCTCCCAGAGTGCCTTTAGATGACCCCAAATAGCAGGCCTGGGGATGCTGTCAGCTGGGTTTATCATCATTATCTGACACGTGGAAACAGAAACAACCCATGCAGCAGTGACAACATACGAGCGAGCCAAGAAAAAGAGTGTTTCTCCATTTTCTGTTATCAAACTTTAGTCCAGATACTGGAAATTTGTGGGTGTGACATCACTTTGGCTACATTATCTTAAGCAATAACAATTCAACATTTAGGTCTGACGTGATCAGACAGGCATCAGGGTCAGAGTTCGGTCTTTACCTGCTCTAGTTTGGTTGCGAAGGCCACGGTGACAGAAAGGACAAACATGTCGGTGCAAAGATCTGCCGGCCCTACTTGATGGTATCCCTGGTCTGGGATCAGTATGGCCTCCAGCCTCTCTGGGAGTAGATCGGTCACCGAGGAGGAACCTACACCAGCATAACAAGGAGATCAAAACAAGCAGTAAATAAAAGAGCAAAAACAAAAATCTTACAGGTTGCAGATGTGAAGAAACCACAAGTTTTATTTTTATTCACTGAAACCACCAATTATTCCTCTCTGATGTTTGCTGGTAGCAGAGCAACGCTTACACAAGAACCGGAACTGAGCCTGAAGTGAGACTGTACAAAACCACAAGCAAGACATCATGGCTGCAAACCAGGAACTGTGTGAACAGAAGTTTAACTCTAAATAGAGCAATGTTCACCTCAGACACATTTTCAGATCTGAAGTGTAAAAACTGAGATGTCAGAACAGGTTGTTACAGTAACTTGGCAGCAAAAAGGACTCAGAGTTAGGGCTGCAACAATAAACTAAATGCTTAGGTAAAAGCACGGCTCTTTCATTCACATTTGTTACTAAAAACAGACCTGCAACTGAACCTTATTTAGGAGCAATGGATGAATAAAACGTAAGACCATGTAGCCCCCAGTTTTTCACAACAAAAACACTGATAAGACAACAACAGCAGTGATGATGACACTGTCACATACACACACACCACCGTGACTGAGAAGGTGAGCTCAGATTGAGTGAAAGAAAACGTGTTTCTAGCATCCAAAATATCCTGGAATTACCATTAAAACCTTCCCTGGGAAAAAGCTAACGTCCTTCTTCAAACCACCTGGTCAGCAAACTCTGACATGAGGAACTTTGTAGCTGCTCCATCCACTGCCGTTTGGTTTACACAGCAAATAAATCTGCAGTAAGTCTCCAGAAGTTGTATTAAAATATGCAGATGAATGTTAACTTGGTCTGAAAGGATGTTTAAATTACACAGCTTCCTGAAGACTGACGACAGACGTCTTATTTTACGTGGCGCGATGCCTGCAGCACACAGGGTGAGTCTACAGGGGGGCATTTTCAATTCCTCAGATTAATAATGAAATAATACAAAATACTGTGTTAATTAAATTGCATTCATATTTTTAAAAACTGAATTAAAAATATTCATAAAAATAAAAGCTTTTTTTCCCAGCAAGCCAATAAAAATGTACATGGACCAATAAACTCTGAACCACTGACCTGTTAGGTAGAACGCTGAATTATTATTACGTCTACATCATTAACTTGTTGTCAAAAGCACACAAACACTTGCCTCATATTAATGTCAGAAAACCTTCCAAGAAGCAAGAGTACAAATTGCTTACATATCTTATTTTATTTAGCTTTGACTGCACTTGAGAGTATTTATTTATTCAAAATATCTAATATTTATATATATATTTTTTTTTTAATTACGTTTTAATATGGCACATAAATACAATCAAAGGATTTATTTTTTCTGACAGACGTTATATGCAGTTAAACTTTAAAGCATTACAATTTCTAAAATAGAAAACAATGAAAAGTTCATTCTGAAAGACGTGCTTTTTGTCTTTTGAATGTTTATTATTTCTTATTAATAAAACAAAAGCATTTCTTATCTGACTTCTCGATTAATCGACGGAATAATCAGTTGATTACTCGATTAGTAAAATAATCAATAGCTGCAACCATTCTCAGTAAAAATATATTTATTCACTTTCTGAATTACCTACTTGTGTATGCAATCTTGTGAAAAAGCGGCACATAGCATTTAGACTAAGTATAAACTGTGATAATCTCAATGAAAATATTATATTTGTTTTAAATGTAATGAGTAATAGAATAGTAGTTCTTCACCCTCATAAGTAAATCGTAAACAGAAACATAGACTGAGTGCTCCCTTATGATTTTTTCCCCCTGCAGTAACAGCCGAAACACAAAGCCCTTGCAGTCAGTGCACTTTAACAGGCAAATATGAACTAAGTGAACTTCAGCTCGAGGCTCAACTGTATAGACTGGGAATATTTTCCCAGAGAAATGATGAGATTCAATTTTCTGAATGTGCGACTTTATGATCTTACAAGTGCTCACTTCACAGAACGGAAATCCCACAATCTGAGCTCCTTCTGCAGCTATGACCCTGTAATGACTAACATAACACATGACTAATGCTATATTATGTTATGAAAGAGACAGACCATCAGACCACTGTTCTTTACAATGTCAGTAAAAGTTACACCAGATCCTCCATCAGTGCACTAATCTGTCAAAATGATGGATAAGCTCTGGAGTTGTCTGTCATTGTCAGAAAAAAAGACAAGAATTTCTAAAAGTAATTTTTTTTTCACATCTAGAACCCTGGAGGAGGTTAAAAGTATGCCCGGTTTAAATAGAGACGGATTTTACACATTAAAAACTCTGGATTTAGGCTCCATGTATGCTGCCAACCCACTATTCTCCCTTCTTAGATTTCAAACATGAGTCAGTGTTTTCTCTACAACTGAGCCAAGATCTGGACCTTTTTCTTCTTACTCACACTTTATATTTGAGGGTGACCAAAACCTAAACAGTAAGCAGTAACTTTATAGAAGGATGGTAAAGGAAAATAAAATCCCAAGCTTTGTCTTTTGCCCTGATTCTTTTAAGTTTCTTTAAGGCAGGAATATGGCACAGCAGTGACGACTCAGCACAGAGACTGGACTTCAGAAAGAAAAATAGTTTATTAAAATGTAGACTGTTCCAGCTCATCACCATCAAACACAAGTAATACAGTTAAATAGAGAAAAGATAAAACCAAGGAAGGTGAAAACAAAAGAAAGAGAGCTGGGAGAGCTCACCTTGTCGGGGCGGGGCCTTCTTGGCTTTGAACCTATCAGGTGAAGGTTCAGAGGGCTTGTTGTCATTCTCCAACACCATGCTGAGCAGGAGGGAAGGTTTCTGTTTGGTGTACTTACTGCTGAGCAGTGGATACCAGCGTGACTCCTGATACACACAACAGATTTATCAGAACATCAGCCCTGCATAATAAATCTTCTACCAGCGCACCTCTGAACAGACAGACAGACAGAGAAGACGTTCACCTGTTTGACCTCCTGAACTGATCGAAGGTCAAGGACAATGTAGCCGACGCTTTCTTTTTTCTTGCTGACAGGGTCAACAGCAAAACACTGAAGCTTGATGGGAGTTCGCTGCAGTCTGAAGAGACAAGGCCATCAAGAGGCATTAGTGTGACTCGGCTAACATTTTCACAACCCTACTTTAGAAAGGTTTTTTTGTGGTTTGAGATAAAATTTGTTTTCTGTAATACTTCAAAGGGTAGCTGCCTAACAAATCAAAAGTATTAGAAAGAACATCCAAACAGTCAGACAAACTGCTGTGATCGAACACCTGGGGACACAGGGAAGGAAGAACTTCCTTTCAACAGGAAAAGACCTCCACCAGGGCCAGGCTCAGAGAGGAGTAGCTATCTATTGTAACAATTTGGGAGGTGAGGCGAAAAAAGAAAAAAGAAACATTGGCTAATTATGTTTTGTTCTCGTTGCTCAAACGATTAAATGAGAAAATAACCAGGGAATCATGAACTAGCCAAATAAACATTTGTTACAGCTCAACAGAAACCTCTTTGACTTAAGTCTTAAGAAAGTCCAAACATGTGAATTATGGAAAATTAATAACAATAATCAGCCTCTGTACAGTTGTGAAGAGGCAGAGCATTAGGTACAGACATCAAAAACCTTTTTTGGTCCCTGGTTGGTGTTATTTTTCTTCCAAGGTTGCAGTTCCAAGTAACTCTACATGTACTTGGCTATGTCCATCTTTTACATACAGTCTATGGAGGCATGTGGTTGCAGCTCTACAGTCAATCTTTTCAACCTACTGTAATTTAATGGAAATTGTTCTAATATTAGTATTTTGTGGTTCTTAATTAAATAATTAGATAATAATAATTCGATTTTTACAATATTACCACAACTTTAACCTCAACAACATAATTTTTAAAAAAAAACAGTCGCGTCATCACATAGTAAATCCAGTAGAATGTGCTATGCTTCCACTGTTTACAAGCATGTAGCAAAGAAGCATCGCAGCTAAACACAGTGGGTGGAGTCAAGTTGTGTATTGACAGAACAGACAATATAAAAGATAGACATGGACAGGGCTGGAAAAATGTATCCAACGACAAAGACCTTTTGTATAAATCTATGATGAAAATAACAGCTGTATCATGAGATCAAAAATATTAAATTACTCATAGAGCCCAGGATGTGATTAAAAAGTTTCAAAAACACATGATATCTAACCTGTGCTGGTGCAGCGTCCTGCGGTCAAGCTCCCAGGCCAGCTCGGTGCTGAACTGCGGTTGCTCTCGGTGCTCTACAGGATCCGTGGCCAGCTGCTCCCCGTCAAAGCTCGCCTGAACCACCAGACTGAGCCGAGGACTCTTGGGGAAGTGACGACCTAGGGATTGACACAAAGTGTTTCCGACACACTGGTTACACAGATGCTGATCAATTCTCTACTTTGTCCCACTTTCTATTATGTACATCAAAAAGGTTTTGATGTACACAGCAGAGAAGCACTATATAAGAATCAGTCCATTTACTTTTTACCATCTAAGTAGCTGTATTAAATGATCATGACGTCAGTATAAATCAATATGTGACTATGACTTTTTCGTTAATTGAGCTGGCCATTAATGTCATGGTAAATTTGGCCTTTTAATTCGAAATAATTTAAAACTCTTGCATTCAATTCTTGTTTGTGAATGTCACTAAAGATGTATGCTGTATAACTACTCCACCTTATAAAAAGAACAGTTTAAAGAAATAATATAAAGGCCAACAAAGGCCAAACAGGTGAACAAGAGACAGAAAGCAGTGAAATCGCACATGGGTGTTGCACCTGTCACCCTATCTGCTGTGCTGAGCCACAAATCAGATACGATGCATTATCTCTGAAAGCCTGAATTCATCAAAACACCAACACAATGTGATGACTTGCAAATTCAACGATGACATAGAAAGTCATAGGTGTAAGAAGCTTTCTCAGCATAAATGACATTAACGTGGCTTTGAGACTGTCCCCAGTGACAGGAATAGCTGCTTCACCAGCTTAGGGCGTGTCATTCGAACAGCAAACTTAATGCCTCCTCAGCCTGGATTTAATTCACCGACCTGAGATCACCACCAACACTTGCAGCAGCAACAGGTTCGGCTTTTCCCCATGGGACTAACAACACCCGTTAAACGGCTGCAGTTGTGGTACCAACGAGTCAAACACGTCACGTATAAGCAAACATGGCTGGTAGCTCCAATGTAGGAGGGTTATCGGAGGATATCCAGCTCTTTAAATCGCTCACCTTCCAGAATGGACAGAACGATGAGAAGTTGGTCAGTCTTCGCAGCCATGTTGACATTTGTACAGCAGGGAAGTGAAAAAAAAGTTTTATTCAAAATGGGAAAACTCTCCTTCCCGCCGCTGCTCAGCTGAGTTTTGACGAAGATGTCAAGGTAAAGAAACGTAGTTTACATAAAGAATAACTGTACGACCGTTACAGGCAGCAAACAGCCGCTTTGTTGTCAAGCTTTGGCGCCACCCATTTTGTTTTCAAAGAGGAAGTGATGATAAAGGCGCCCGAGTTCTTAGCACCTCATGCTGGTTGGAGGTGGAACTGCAGTAAAAGTTAACCACTACTACTATTACTACTACTACCACTAGTACTGCTACGTCTGCTATTACTACCAGAGTTATTATAAGTTTGGTTTCTCTTGAGTATTTTGTAATTTAGTTTTGATTTTTTTTTATTCTAATATAACTGATTTTCATTTAGTTTCCAGCGTGGGTTTACTTATTTAAATTGACTTCCTATAGTTTGAAAATGTTAATTTTGAAAGCATTATGTTAGCACATGGAGGGAATGTGCTGAACGTGATGTTTTGGACAGTCCTTGTTAACCACAGCCATGAATATGGTGGCCCAGAGGCCAACGGACTGCAACTTAAGAAAACACCAGCAATAAAAAAGAAAACGCTGCAAGCGACAAGGGAAATAAAGCGAAAACAGAAAACAGACTTCCAAAAGCACAAGGGAAGTGTTTCTGGGGAGACAATAACCCGACGCACCAGTTGCAGGAATTTATTATTACTGCTTTCAGTTTTCCTATTTCTGTTGTCGTTTTTCCTTTTTCTGTTTTGTTTTTTCCTATTTCCATTGTTGTTTTCCCTATTTCTGTTGTGTTCTGTGTGCTTTTGCAACCTTTTTTCTATTGCTGGTGTTTTTTTTTAAGTTGCAGTCCGTTTGGCCTCTCAGGGCCACCGTACATGAAGGCCTCAGGTATGATAACAAATTTTTTTAACCAAATTAACATTAATGCTGAATTTAAACAAAAAAAAAGTTCACAAAATCGTTTCACTTATTTTTTTTAATCTTTTTTTATTATTTTTTTCAAGTCTAGTTTTCATTTTAGTTAAATTTTAGTTAGTATTAATTGCCTTGATTACTACTATTGAGCAAGAGCAACACTTAATTTGAACGAAACTTGAATTATCAACTGATGATTATTTTGATTGACTGACAGATTGTTCATTAATATGAATTAACTGAAATATTTTTGTCTTGTATTATTACTATTAGTATCATCTTCTAACTGTTTTCCAACAGGACCCTATAAATCACTTGTACCTTGCAGAGGACAGATGTTTGCCTGTCATATGCAAGGTGTTACACTTCATCACATAAAACTGTTTTTCACACAGTTATTTTTCAAACATTTAAAAAGCCAATGGTCAACATGCTGTTGAAACACAAATATCCTGAAGAAAGAAAGAAAGAAACAAAAAAAACCTTCACTGACCAAAAATGTATATAAACATCCTTTAATCATGATTGCCAAACATATGAATTAAGGCATATACAGTATAAAAAAGCAACAGCAGGTTTCATGTTTTTGTACGTTTTCAGTGTGTGAATAACTGGATATACCAGGTGGATGAATTGAACATACCAAGCAGCCTTTTAAAGACAACACTGTGTCTCCCAAAAGTTGACAGCATCTTGTAAACAGAGTTCATAGCACTATATTCAAGTAATAGAATGATCACTGATACTATGCAGGTAAGGTGTTGTGAGTGAGGCAGAGCTACTCATAGACAAGGTAGACCACTGGGATGATGTCGTCAGTCAAGGGGCCACAAGAGGTTATTTATAATAAAAACAATTATACAAAAAGGAAGCCCCCTACTGTTCAGTAGGGCTATAACCCCAGTGCACACTTTCCTGGCGAGGTTATAGTCACAATCGTTTGTTGAGTGCTCATTTGTTAAAACATGATTATTCTGTTAATTATATAGGGGGGCCATTTAATCTAATGGCTGTCTCTACTTTGTGATCTCCAATTTTCTGTGATATTTGATCTATTTGATTCACCTTTCATATAAAGGCTATTGTCTAATTAATACACACAAATACACATACTGCAGCACTGTGATATTGAGCTACTGATGTCTTTAGCCTAAACCAATAGTCATTAGTCAGTGCTTCCAAATTTTTGGAGATCATACTGGTCATACTTGGAACTGTTCTGAGTCTGTAGCTGATCGAAACCATTAGAACTGGCCTGCACTCTCAGCCATAATCCTCTTGACATGGTGGCTATTGATAATAGCTGACCATCCAGAGGCTTTTGGATCAGAGGGCTGGTGAAATAAGCCTTGGATTATTTGCTTGACTGACAACCTGAAACTATATTTGCGGAAACAGCCTATTAGAGGTCTACTGTTGGTCTTTTTAAGCACATATGCCAGATATAAACATTATCACTCTGACAGTAGTTCTCCAGTGAGTTTTGAACAAATTTTGGATCATTTGTAAACATACATGCATCTACTGAACCTTATTTAAGCTGGCAGTGGTACAACACCAATGGTAAAGTCAGACCTTTGTGTCTATCAGGGACTCTGCTGTGAGCTAGTTAACTTGTAGAAAGCATGGGAGCAAGAGCACGAGCAGGGCGAAGGATTGTGGCACTCCACATATACAGTATGTCCCCACAGTCATCACTGACAATACAAATGTGGGCATTTCAACAAAAGGATGGCCAGTGTGCATCCACTTTTCATTATTTGAGTGCAGATTTGATCTCATTAGATATTTCTGGCAACTTTTCTATCACTGTAAGTGTCATTGAAAATAAATATTGTAATCAAACCAACTATTTTTTTCCTAGAGCCCAAGAATCTTAAAATATTCTGTTGTATGCATCTAAAAACTGTTTAGATGGCAAAATGTTGTAATCGAAACTGAGCAGAATCTCATGCAAGTCAATGATTTAATGCACAATGTGAAAAAACAAAAGAATAACAAGAAAACAGAAGTCAACCCCAAGTTCACAGTCTGCATCTAGTCGTTCCATTTGATAAACAAATCGGTGCCAGTTATTGTTTTTGGTTTTTTGCCATCAACTCACTATTTTACCTGAGTGAAAATACCATGTTTCAGACAGCCTCGAGGTTATTGTAAATAATTTCCATTAGAAAGGAAAACGTTCACTGGACTTATCCTTCACAGAGAGGTATTTTAACAACAGAATTTATAAGCCCCAGTCTGTACATCTGACTTCAAAATCACTTTGACATTAAGCCTTGACGTTTGCTCTTTCCAAGCTGTTTAACTTGAGCTCATCAGATTAGACGTATCATGTCACATATCACATGATCTTTCACAGTAGATCAAACTATAACTGTTCTAATTTGCATTTTTTAGTCTATTTATAGACTTTTAGAGTAATCTGTATTTGACATGACTGCGAGCTCCAGAACTTCAGTTAGATGGACCCTGAGCATGCCTCAAAAAACAATTCAGCTTTTGAAAACACGATCCCTATATTACTCATAGCCGCTGCTAAACACTGTTGTTTTCGCTGGTTTTATCAGTCTGGCTTGCTCGTGCATGCAAAAACATGCATGCGATGCTGCTGTTGAATTGCAGTCTTTCTAATAGCTGCTGGAGGCTAGCTCCAAAATGAATCAATGCTCCTGCAAAAAATGTAGCTATAAAATTAGTTAATTCTGTTCTTTCATAAGAACTCTATAGGGGATGAATCAATTTTTCTGCTCAGCTTTAGATTTTGTTAAGGCTGGCAGGTGTGCCAACCCAGGTAGCTGTACCTGATCACTGTCTGCTAGCCTGCACCTCTTCTCCTAATCGGAGTCTCTAAACTGGATCTCTCAACTGTGTTTGTGCCGTTGGTGCCATTTGAAACATTTTTAACAAAACTCTATATACATTCTACATTGTATGACCTGCTGCGCAGGACATGCTCGTGCAAATAAAATTTAATTGTGCTTAAGTTATAGTTAGTAATTAGTGCTATGTAAATTTTTCTTATATAGCACTAATTAGCAGATATCTGTGTCTGTGCATTGCACTGTTAGAGTCTATGGATGTAACTAGCTAGCTGATAACTTAGCACCCCACTCCCGAGGCCAAATATGAACTCCAAACAGACTAACATGGTGGGGACCAAAATGGTAAAGGTGAGGCTTCAAAAGTAAAGGAAGTCACAGTGGCCATGTCCTTCTCTGATGTACAAAGCTCAGATGCATGTGATGTAGATTTGCAATGCGTTCAAAAGAAATCATCTGTTACTTATACTTCACTCAACAGTGGCCTAAATATAGCACACCTGAAAAACTATCTGTACGCAAATAATGAAAGTGCATCCAGTAGGTGTGAAGATATTTCACAGACACTAACATCCCTCAGGCACACTGCCACTCATAAGAAGCACAAACTGGGGCGAACTGATTGTATTCATCACGTATGCAGTCTAACCAATGACATCACCACATGTGCTGCAGATAAACTGAAGTCAGCGAGATAAACAGTGGCTCTGTTCCTGCCGGTCGTCCCCGCTCTGCCCTCTGCTCCCATACACGGCCGATGGAGATCAACATAGTGTACGATAAAGCATGTTAGTGCTCTGCCATGAATCTGTACAGAATATATACACCACTGGGTTCCTACATGGCACTGGGCAGGTCAATGTGAAGGTTTACTCTCACATAAAGACAATACAATCAACATGGTTACGCTCAAGTTACAGGTTAGTAATACAAATGTAGCGTCAGCACTATGGAGGGAGGAGGACTTCCACTTCAATAATCATAATGAGAATAATAAGGATAATAATAGACTTTTTAGCTTCCTAATGCTGTTTTTGTCCCATTTTAAAAAAAAAACAGATCCACACTAATGTGGTAAAGTGTAAGTCATCATCAATACATTCAGTCATATCATCATCATAATACACGACAATAACTGTGCATTTCTAAAGTTAAGTACCACAGCCCTGGTTGGGCTGAGTGCACGGCGCTCTGGGATGTTTTGTTTCATACATGCCACCTGCTTCTGTCAAAACTCTGTAAAACCAAAAGCTCTAAAAGTCAGTGATTCTGGATTTATACAGGTAGTTCGTCCTCAAACAGGTCCTGGTCCTGCTTCCCGTCCTGCTGTCAGCTCATCAGTTCCTCTGTGATGAGTTATAAAAGTGGTTCTTCTTTTATTAGTAAGAAATGAAAGAAGTTTTTTTTTCTTGATTTTTTTTTCTTTTTTGTTCTCTGCCTCTCAGCGAGGCGAAGCTTATTCAACACCATGGAATTGATGTCTGATAAATCTGCCATTCCTCATGTGAGACGTGGTCACATGGTCCTACTTCTTCCCTTCGCTGTCTGTGGAGACAGGAAAAAAAAAAGGTAAACTTTACTACACTTAGGATTTATGCTGAACAGAAGTAGAGATGCATCTGTGCTGGGTGAAAACAGTCAGGCCTCCTGTTTAGATTTGACAACACAATTTCAATTACAAACACTGTTTATTAACTGCTATGATTGAAATTAATGCAGCATTGTTGTGCTTTCTGTCATGTTTTTCAAGAACCAGGGTGGACAACCTGCTTCTTAATGTGTAAACATACCATAAAACTGGCTACATCTACTTGTTGTTATCTCATGTTAATGATATCCCTAACATTGCATGAATAGTTGTTATAGTCCATGAAAATTCTTCCTCCTCTCAGAGGACACTGAATCGTGTAAACTATAAATAGGACAGATTATGATTGTTTCACTTTGTATTTTTATTCTTTAAAGCTAATAGAGTCACTTTACATGATTAATCAAATGTAAATTATACCGGGCGTTGGTGCAGCCTCCTCAGTTCATCCTCTGTGTGACATTAAGATGTTTTCACTCCTGTTCATTGACGGTGACTCTCCCGTTAAAGGTACTTATTGTAAATTCTTGTGCTTAACACCAACTTCAAACTTTTCAGAATTAACTAAAGCTTTGAAAAGAACATTAAGATTCAACTGCTACATCTTTATGACCCGCACACATATATGCTGAAGAGATATCAACTGAAGCTGAACTGGGGCTGTGCTCTACTTTCGTGTAGTACCAATTTGTACCACAAGATGGCACAGTGAGTCAGTGTAACCTTGAAGCAACACCCATTTCTGTGGGAGCAGCTAAAAATAAATTAATGACTAGCACACATCCTGAAAATATCTCAATACAACTTAATACAGCATTTGATAAGATGCCGATACTGGCGGGAACTTTTTTGCTAAATTCTTAAAAAGATGATTAGAAAAGACACATTTAAGCCAGCCTTCTCCTGATTACTGTCCACTTACAAAAAGAAGTTTTAAACATCAGGTGGGTGGGACATATGTGCCTGAGATGACCATATTAAGGATCTCCTTGCAACAGTATATTTATATAACACAAAGCCAGTAAAATCGAAATAGGATCTCTTTTAAGGGGCATTTTATTATTTGTTCTTTCAAGTAGTTTTTTGTAACACAACTCTTTAATACCTGAAGGAAAAACAGAGATAATTGGTACATGATCTGCAGATGTCACTCCAGGAAGATTACAAATTGCTCCTGTTTTTGGATTCTACAGAGAAACGTGGATATTCTTCATTTCTCTGCAGCTGTGTGCCTCCACTGTTGCCATCACTGCTGTTAATCTCCTCCATTTCACAGCAATTTACATTTATAGACAACTGCAGTGTCTGCAGCAGTACTGTAATCATCACATTAAGCTTTTTAACTGCCTGTCAGGTTCCCTCTGGAATATTTTCACAATTTTAAGCAAACATGGTGATATATGGTTTATGAAAGTATATGGAAAACACTGGAGAGAGGGTAATGATCTACTGGAGGATAATTTCAGCAACGAGGTACGAGTGTCGCACAGCCGAATAAGCAGAGAGCTGTTATTCCCAGCAGAGAAGTTTCAGATATTAGATTTATTGACCTGGCAGACGGCATGAAAATGAGACAATTGTCCAGCTCGTTTTGCTCTCAGTTTGCATTTTATGAGAGAAAATTTTAGCCAATTCATTTCATGATATGAAAACCTGGTAGATAATTTATGAGTCTGTGAGCCACACTGAGAGCAGAACAGGATATTCTGCACATAAATGATGAGTAATTTCAGCAGTAAAACAACACCCTGGCCACTTCAGTACTCTGTGTGCCAGAGCTTTAATACAAAAATGGGCCTAGTTTTTACAGTATTAATATCCAAGCTAACTTAGAAAATGCTTCCGTGATTTGAAGGCAATCTGCATTAAAAATCTAAGCAGCAGTTGTGCTTAATTTGTCTCCTTATTAGGGCGACATAAACCTTTCTTTTAAGAACTTGTACATGAAAAGAAATAATAAAAAATGAACTAAAGCAATATATAAAGTCTAACAATAAAAGCAGGCAAAACGATAAATATATGTGCAGTATATCAAGATCTTTAAAGACAGTGAATTAGAGACTAAAGAGAAGTATCCCAACAATGAGTCCATGCTGCTCCACCCTTTTCAATCAAAGTTGTACAAGGAAGTCTCAACAAAGATGTCTAGTCTATGTATTAAAGATGTTCTGGTCCATTTACCCTGGTTTCCCAGGTGGAACCAGTGAAGCTTTAACATGATTTCAGTGTGTGTTTCAAACGTACCAGTTGAGGAGTGCCCTGACACCTGCTGACTGGAGACCAGCGACCTGGAGCTCAACCCTTAAAAACATAGGAATAGGAACATGAAGAGAAAGTCAGCTGTGATCAATGTTGGAGTTGTTACTCAAAAAAAGGTCATGTATTACTTTACTTTTTGAAACAGGTAATGAACTACATTCCTCAGCTGGTACCTGAGGAAAGTCATTTATTTAATACAACTTCTCCTTTGTGACATCACGTATGCTTTGCATGACCTGAGATGCACTGTCAGATAATTACCAATTAACAGTATGAGAGTAATGTGTGACTTAAGTCTTTTAGAGCCTATGTCGTAGTACACTCAAGTAGCCGACACTGTTGCCACCATGTGTGTGTTGTGTGCATGCAATGCTCTGCAGTTCCACTGCCAATACACTACTTGGTGCTGAAGATTCTCTCTTTGAATTGATCCATTGTCTACAGCAGCGGTCCCCAACCCCCGGGCCTCGGACCGGTACCGGTCCGTGAGTCGTTTGGTACCGGGCCGCGAGAGTTGAGGCTCAGGTGTGAAATGTATAGTTTTCAGGGTTTTTATCGGTTTTGAGCGTTATTTTGTTATCGTTTTTATCGTTAACTCGGTTTTCCTGGGTCTTTTCACGTGTGTTATGAATAAATCTTCTTTTTTTCAGTACCGGTACTAGTTTTATTTTGTCGTATTTATCCGCGACACCTTAAAGGCCGGTCCATGAAAATAATGTCGGGCATAAACCGGTCCGTGGTGCAAAAAAGGTTGGGGACCGCTGGTCTACAGGATGAGCCAATCACAGTTGATTACAATCTCTGTTAATGTGACATCCTGTTACATTTCTAGGGAGATGCATGTGAGGTTATGGCGTAAGTTAAAGCACAGGGATTCAGAAAGGTTTGTGGTTATGGTGCATCTATGGCATAGATTTATCACAGAAGCTTAAATCTCACTTTAGGCTGTAGCCCCACACAATGATACAAATCTCTATGCTAACCAGGACAAACACACAAAATGTGTTTTCAGTGTTTAAGAGCAAACATCAGGTTGACAACAAAGCTGAAAATCAGCAAAAGGAGTCACGTTAGCAACAGCTTTTTCGGCTTTTTGGTCTGTTTCCACTTTAATGGTTTAAAATGGAGCACTGTAACAAAAAATAATTTCCCCCAGGGATCAATAAAGTATTCTGATTCTGATTCTGATTCTGATATTAGCTTCTCACCCGTTTTGTGCAATTAGAGTAGAAGTATTATTGATGTGTCCACTCCTGAAAACTTGCAACCACTCAACTAATTTTTGCCTCCCTGCACATGATGTGAAGTCATCTAATTGTAGCATGTGCAGGAATAAAATGCACGTTTGATTTTTTTATTTTGAAATCCATCAATCCTGTAGGTAACTGAAGAACTTTCTTAATGCAAGTAACACCATAACTGTAATGTGATTACTATGTTACAGAAAAATATAATGTGATTCCAGTAACATGTTATTTTGTATAGCATATCTCATTATCTAAACACTGTCTGCGTTTGTTTTGCAGATTCATACCTTGGTAGATGTCATACTGTCCTGACATCAGATTGTAGCTCATACCCAGGTGTGTGTGATGGTGTGTGTGGAGGTGTCGGGCGAATGACACATGGTTCCTCTCTCTCTCCGTCTCTCTCTCTCCCTCAGGGGATCCCTTCTCACCAGGCTACAAACACACACACACACGCACGCACATACACATACAGACATACACACACGCGCTTACACTGTGCCTTTCACTTTTCTGTCTCCATAAGATTTTAGATGTGATCACTATTTTGATCTATTACATTCACATCATGCCAAGAGAAGTTATTTTATATTGACAAAATCAAATCAAGAATTATCTTGGCTAATTTTGCCAAGCTTAAGAAAAAAATGCAAAATTGTATCTCTAGGATTTTTTCAGCAAACAGCAAAAGGTTTGTTTCTGCCTTCTGAAGTGACCCATGTAAGACAAGACATCCTGAAACAGTCATGCCTTTGTTAACAAGTTTGCATGGTGATAGTGTTTAAATACACACATATTCAGGCCTATAATAAGAAGCTAATGAGTAAAATCCAAGTTCAGGTTGGGAGATGTTATATATGAGATAAGCAGCCACCACTTACAGACTAGCCAAAATACCCTTACCAATCCTGGAAGAGCCTGTGGACCACAAACCATGATGTAGGAGGAGCATCTATAGGTTTTAGTGTCAGTCTGAAGTCGAAAAGTAAAGTCAAAAGTTGTGCATGTTTTGTTGCGTACATTGTGTTAGAAGCAACTTGATTCCTGCTTTTCTCCTGTTACCTGCAGGCTACTGTAAAACATTTTTGGTTCTTTAAGCTTTAATATATGCGCCTTAAACTTGTTAAAAAATGAGACTTCTAAGTGTGCTAATATTCAAATGATTTTATTTTTCTTTAACTGTTAAACTTCACAAAGGCTAAAACTGTCTAGGGCACATCTAAACACTCATTTAATGGAATAGAAATATAATCCATCAGACAGTTAACTTATACAGTCAACATTTTGCCGGCTTTACTTTGTGGTTTCCAGGCTGAACTTTATTAATATAATAAGTCCAGTCTTTACGAACCAAATCATTTGCGGGACACCCACATGCAGGGCTTTTAGTATATTTTTCCTCTCTCTCTCTGTTGCTTTGTCTGCAAAGGAAAAACAAAACAATAACCTGATTATAAAAATAATCCTAAAACCTTCTTTGCACATGTATGTGTTGAGGTCGTCACAATAGTTTCCTATTTAGGGGTTTATAAGGCATGTTTATGCCACGCTGATGTTATGTGATGGTCTTCATGAGTGACTGCTTTAAATGCAGAGTGGAATCAAAGCAGGCTACCATTTTTACCCCCATCTTTATCTTTCCCTGAGGTGTTTTTCCTGTCTGAGGAAGATATCAGATCTGTGTCGTGTGAAGGAAAACAAACATCAGAAGTGTGTCGCTGTGAGCTGCAGTGTGGATGTGGCAGTAAAGCCTCTCACAGCAGGTGATTTTCCGTGATACTGATGGCTCTGCTGCTGCAGCAGCTCCATGGCTGAGGATGAGGATGAGTCGCTGCTCTGCTTGCTGCTCACCGCTCCTCCTCTGCCGGGTGGTGTCACCTCCGATTCTTCCCTGCCTGCTGTCTTACCGTACAGAGGATAATGAAAACCTATGACGACAAACACAGAAACAAAGAAACAGGCACACAGTAACTTTACATATCTATAAAAAATACAAATTATATTACCAACTCCAAACCAGTACATTCATTTGCAATACTTAACATGATATATATGATATTTATACTTGCACTTATTAAACTTTATTATAAATCTAAATGAATTGCACTTTACATTTTTAAGAAATACACAACGTAGCTATGTGACACTACTAAAACTCATATATGCAAATTGATATATTTATAATTTGCCACCAAATACTCAAAACCTTTGAATTTTCTGACAGTTATTTCATGGTTCAGGCTTTAAAGAATTAACTAAGCCAAAAATAATCAAGAAAATTTCTTAATATAGTTTTGCATGTTAAGCAAACTCATCTTTTGCTGTATATGAACAAGGAGAATGAACAGACGCAATATATATGAGAGATTATGTTGTGAATTGGAATTCAGTTTCATAAATAAAGGCCTGCTGTTGCAGTTGCCTTTCATACTCCAGTATAGGGGGCAGCATTGTGTGACAATATCCTTTCAGACAAAGGACCCCCAGCCATCCTGCTGAGGCTGAGCTGTCATCAGCTGTGAATGAAGAATGAGTGACTCACCGGAGAAGCAAATTTATATATTGCTCAGTTATGTTCACTGATATTCTCAGTATTCACAAAGTGTTGGGAGATTAGACTATGTGCAGCGGAGCACTGCATAACGTATGTGATGTGTGCAAGTGTACGCACTTCAGACTGCACAGGCAAGTGAACAACCCACTTCTTTTTGTGTGAGGGGAACAAAGAAGAAATGCTTGACTGTTTTATAGTCAGCTCATCTTCCTGGTATCTTAGGATGTTAAAAAGCACAAACCTGATGCGACATGCCAGATAAACACCAGCCTCTGTAATCAGTGAAGGGTATTTTATTTGCTGAATGACAGCAGGTAAAACTCATATGATGGCTAATACTATGTAACTACGCATCTTCACTCATTTAAAAGCCTTTCAGTGATTCAGTTTCAACTAGCACATCAATTCTTGTTATTGCTTCAGCTTAAACTTCAAACTGAATGTTTCAGATGTAGCACTCTACTGTATTTTAATGTGAATACGCAAGTATAAGTGTAAACAAGAACTTTAGCTAAACTACTTAGCTGAGCCGAGACTAAATGGTGGAAACAGAGGTAAATAGCTAACAGTTCCCTAGATTAATTTTTGCATTGTTCCGCCTTTGTCTTCTGAGCTCTTATAACATATTTACCAAAATGTTGAACTACGCCCTTAACATTAACTCCGACCTTCACTCAGTCTTACCTGGGTAATTGTGGACCAGGGTTGGGGATACCCCTCTGTAGGAGCCCCCACTGCTCTCGCACATTGCCAGGTAGGGTTGATAGGAGGAGTGCTGGTACTGAATGTAGGGCTGCTGAGGGGTCATTGGAGGAGAAACTGCCGCCCGGGCACTTTGTGACTCCTCAGACAGCCCTCCCATTGGCTCCTGGCCCTGATCATCCAGCCCTTCCAGCCTGTCTGAATCCTCCGTGTCGATGGCAGGCGGGAGATCGTGCGGTGCATGGACCCTGGCTTTTTTAGCATCTGCACCCACAACTCCTCCTCTTTCTCCTCCACCTCCTCCTCCTGAAGTCATCTTGGCTCCGGCAGGCTCCATGGTAGCTCCCCATTCTTTTCCACTGTCTGATTCGCCCTCCTCAGCCTCCTCCCCATGCTGACTCTGTAGCTCTGAGTATTTGCTGTGAGCGAGGCGGTGAGCCCAGGTGGGGCCGTCTGAGGGCTAGATCGATGGGGACAAGTGTTGGTGCTACTTGCAGTGTTTCCCCTATAATTCTTTGTTAACAGTGGTGGGTGGGAGTCATTTTGGGGTTGGTTCAACTCCAGTCCACGTCTGTCCCAGTTTGTGTTTACACGGGTAGTCGAAGGGCTAAAACTAAATCCCTTTTTTTGGATTAAGTCTAAATGTTATCTCTTTGTCTCTTGGGATTTTTGGAGGAAAAGCAAAGCAAATTTATGACTTTCATTGCACATTTTCTTTTTAACAGGGGTGGAAAATTTCTTGTTGCGGCGGCCCACCGCTGCTGAATGACTATAGAGGAAACACTGAGTGAACAGAGCCATAGACAGACCATCTATCACTGGCTCTGGGTGTGATGTTGATGAAGGATGACGACGTTTCAACAGCAGGCGGCCATTCAGAAGTGGGATGTGAAGACTGTGGCGTCCCTCTCAATGACACAAATCAAGACACGCCTCACACATGATCAAGTGCAGAATTTAGGCCAAGAAAAAAAAGAACCTACCCTCCCCAACGCAGCTTTCGCTCAATTTGTACAGCCTTTGTTTGTTTTTTCTTTTTTACATCAGCATGGCTAGAGTCAGCGATTAATCGCATTGTGAGAAGACATGGGTTACAAATCTGTACAAGCTTACGGGTTAGAAAGGGGTTTTTTTTAGCTTCTTTACAGCTAAGGTGGTAATTCTCTCTCTAAACATCAAAATCGTTTGCCTCCATCAAATCAAACAATTTTGAACGAAGTAGCATGTTAAAGTAGAGCTACACCACCACAGAAGCCACATGGTCTTTTTTTATTAGCACCTATTGGTTTAGCTGTACACACTGTGTGATTAATCTCTTTGTGACACTCAACAGCAGTCATTAAAGCACACCAACAACACCATCAGCGGCGGCGGCAGGTTATAGACACAGGGAGAAACTTACACTGGAAAAGGAAACATTTGAGTCCAGATCTGTCTGACTGTTTGGGTTGTGGAGTGATGAAGAAGAGGAAGAGGAGGGTGACTTGATGTCATCACAGTCTTTCATTGAGACCTGGTGCTGGTCCACCATGCCACTGTGCACTGACTTTATGCCCAGGCTCTGTCCCCTTTCTCCCCTCTCACTCATCTCTACATAGGACAGGACAGGTTTGGGACAGCAACCTTTAGCACCGTCTGGACCTTTACCTAGCATGGGTCCACCAGCTGAACACCCAACCATATGTTTAACTTCCTCACTGTCTCTCACAGTCTGTGCCCTCTGCTTGGCACTGGATGTCTGGTCACAGCATTTGGAAGATAATAACAGTTTTTGGTCCATGTACAGTCCCCTTGAATACTGGCCATAATATAGGGACTGGGCCAAAGCTGTCTGGGTCTGACTCATAGCCAGCTGTAGCTGAGACTGAGGTGGTCCGTCACCTTTCTTGGAATCAGAGAACTCGTGGGAGGAGTTTTTATCCTCCTCTTTCATTTCTTCTTTTCTGTCTTTCCCCTTGCAGTCGTGGGCTGAGCTTTTGTGGAAAGTCATGTTGCTGCTGTTCTGCCTATCTGACTGCATGTATCCTGACAGGTAGTAGGGCTCATAACTATGGTAGTACGGGGACTGAGGGTCTTTTGATGACGGGGTGCATGCTGTGGGTGGAGTTTTACCAGAGTTACTATGGTTGCTGTTGGAGCTCACCTCGGAAGAAGTTGAGGAGCCAGACTTGGATCTGATTCCATCTGACCGACATTCGGAAGATCCCCCATCATCTGCAGCATCTGAGATGTCAGAGTAGGCGGGACTGTTATTCTTGCTGCTGCTGTCTGCTGTACCCAGGCAACTACCACTTGCATCAAGGCGTGATGAGCTACCAATAGAGGGACTGGGGGCATTGTCAGTAAAGGTGTAGACCTTGTCGGCCTCAGCACGAATACTGGCCATCCTGCTCTCTTGGCTCTCACTGAGTCCATTCATTACATCCTGCTTGCTGAGGTGTTCCTTTAGAAGGCTTCCAGAATTCTCTTTCACCCCAATTTTAGACCCAACACCATCATCCATTTTTATTCCACTGCTGTCTCCATTAGGTGTTCTCACTGCATCTTTGTTATGTTTGTCTTTAAGTCTCCGCTTTTCTTTTTTCCTGGTCTCCTTGCAGGTGACCAGCGTAGCTTTGACCAGGCTTGGCTCTACAACAATGCTTAACTTTGGCTTGATGGGTTTCAAAGGAAGATTTTTACTAGTGAGGCCTACAGCTGCCATAGGAGATGGCTGCTGTGAGTTAACAGCATCTGCTGTGCTGGATGGATATGTTGTGTTGGGTATGGCGATAAGTTTAGGGGGAGCAGGGGCTGGAGCAATTGGCCGGTTGGTCCTTGACTTGGACAGCTTCTCTACCTTCCCGTTGGCCTTCTTGCCCTTATCACAGGCATTTCCCTTTTTCTCGATCAAACCTTCAGCTTCCAGTTTGGGCATCTCGACTGAGGAGTTCCTGTCTGGGACCATGCAGTTCTCCAGAACCACAGTCATGTTAGATATGATTGGCAGATTGCTAAGGTCATCAATTAGACCATCTTTTAGCAGTGAGGTTCTTCTGGTTTTGGAGTTGGCTGTGGGGCTGTGGTCGGTACTGAGAAGAAGTCGTCTGTTTTTAGGTGACCCCACTGTGGTCACCTTATACAGAGGAGCATTTTTCTTTGAGGAGCTGTTGGTATTAGTGCTGTTGTTTGTCTCTGAGAGGTCATATGTCATGTTGCTGATGCTGTCCTCGCAGTCTGATAGCCGTTCTTCGCTCTCCCCATCCTTCATGGGTTCCAGTTCAGGCTTCCGCTGCTCCTCAACCTCCAGGTGTGCATGCGTCTGGTGGTAGCGCAGGCCATTGATGTGCTTATAGCGCTTAGTGCAGTTTGGGTGGGGGCAGTCAATGAGGATGGGTGGTGGTGGTGATGAAGCACAGCCTCCTCCTGGATCCATAAACGATGGGTCAGATTTACCCTGTGGTGTGGACGGGGCGCTTCGGGATTTTGCACGAATCCTCTTCCCATTGCCATTTTTAACGTCATCTGAGGACACCAGGCTGAGATCCAAGTCAGATGGTGGCTTGTTCTTTCGCTTCCCAGATGAGAGAGAGGCTGGTTTCACTTCCTCCACAGTGAAGAAAGAAGGAGGTGCTCGGCAGTTGCTGTTGATGAGGTTAAGACTGCCTCTTCTTCCTTTGCTGTGGATAGGTGCAGCTGTTCCGGCCACACCACCTCCGCGGCTCCTGTGCTGAGACAGACCACGGACTTTGGCAGCAGGGGTCGGCTCTACACAGGGTCGATCGGCCATGGCAATTCGCATACGCTTTCCCCGGCCACGACCACCTGGTAACTCAGGGTCACTGGAGGGTGATTCACAAAACCTAGACAGAGGAGGAAAAAAACAATGAACTAAGTAAATTCCCTTTGATCAAATAACAGTCATACTAATCAATTAATCAAAAGCCCTTGATTAACTGATCATCTTTAAGTGTGACTAACTCTACAAAAGCAGAGTTTCTGACAGTTTTGAGGTGGGTAATAACACAATTCAATCGAGAAAAGACTTCTACAGCTGATCTTAGAGCTTTGAGAACGAACAGTTATTGCCCATAAATCTGGAAACGGTTAAAAGGCCATTCCCAAACAATTTGAGGCCCATCATTCTACCATAAGAAAGATTGTTCACAAATGGAAAAACATTCCTGGGAAAGTCCCAAAGAAGGATGTTCCAGCAAATTCACCCTAAGATCTGTCACGATCCTGGGTCTTATGACCCAGTGTTTTGAGTTTTAGTTCATTTTGATGTTTATAGTATGTTTAAGCTCATTAGGTCTCCTATGTTCATTTGCTTATTAGTTCCCCCTTGTGTTTCCAACCCATGTTAAGTCTCCCCTGCTCTTCATGTGTTTCATGTCTGTGTCTTACGTTGTCAAGTTCTGGTTGTCATGTCTGCGTCTCATTATGTTTCCTATTTTATTTTGAAGAGATCTTGTGTTTTTATTTTATGGTTTATGTTTTGAGTCCTTTGTTGTACTGTTTCTTGTTTCCCTAGGTCTCAGTTATGGTTATCATAGGTTTAGTTCTTTGGCTTTGTAATATGGCTTCCCTGTGTTCCATGTTGTGTCTACTGTGACGTTTTTGTACCATGTTTCAGGTTCCTACTGTATGTTCTGTCTCCCCAGTTGCTGTTAAGTTTACATGTCTAGAGTTCAGTCAGTGTGTTTCCTGTTTTACTTTGGAGGTCCGTGTCTCATGTCAGTGTTTCTAGTTTTGCTTCCCTTGTCTCGTCCAGCCTGATTACTCCCAGCTGTGCTCTCCTTCTGTGTCTTGTTCCCTCGTTATCCCTCTGTGTATTTGAGCCCTGTGTTTCTCTTTGTTAGTGTCATAGTCTCCCTCGTGGCCTGTGTGTCAGTTTATCCATGCCCCAGTTTAGTTTTGTTATATTTTTGTGCCATTCTGCAATAAAGCAGCTTTTTGAGTTTTATTCCTGCGTGGTGAGTTTTGCGTTTGGGTCCTTCTCTTGCCTGCACACAGCCGAAACATGACAAGATCAGACAATGTAATACTGCCAAAAGACAAGAGCTACTTCTACAGGTCTCTGTTAATCAAGGTGTTATATTGGTCAACTCAAAGTCCAGACTGTGACAAGTCTGCAATGCTCTGAACTTTAAGACCTCAATTAACAGAAGCCACGATGTAAAAAAGAGTGGGACAAAATTTTTGACAGTCATGTGAAAGACTGATAAAAGGACTTCTGGTTGACTTGTCCCAAAGTTCAAATCATTTGACTGGAGTAATCCTGGGCATGTTAAGTACAACAAAAAAATATAGTGTCAAGTAATAAATCAGATAAGACATGTGAGAGGACAGTTGTGCACTTCCAAAAACAACCCAAACTGATGCCACAAAATACATAAAAATAATTAAACTCATTCTGCTCTGCGAAAGCAGCCTTTGTGTGAGTTAGAGAGGGAAGGTTATCCAGAAGGTAACTCTTTAAGTTCTGAATAATAGAAAAACAGAAATAGGAGAATGAGCAACTTAAAAAGTAACTGTGGAAAGTGCAATTTGGGTTAGTTAAGTTAGTAAGAAACTCTTTCAACATTGTACTTCCAAACAGTTTGCTTTGATTTTACTCTTCCACACAAGGAAATATGCTTCGAAAGTGAGAAAAGAAATTGCTTAAAGATGACGGCTGTGCTGTGATTTTGGCTCCAATAACATGTAAAATAATGAGACACAACAGAAGGTTTCTTACTTTTGTCTCTCTCGTACTGTGCTTACTAATGAGGATGAAGAGGGGTTGTCCTCTGATTGTTGGTGTTTTCCATCTAATACTGTAGGGTCTTTACCCTACAACACTGACTTGAGGTGACTGTTGCTGTAAACTATGAACTGAATGCTATTCAGGACAGCCCTAGTGTTGTTGTATTTGTAGAATATATATTCCATTATTTATTGTTGAGGTCATGACATCTTCCTTAAATCCTGAGCTGAAAACAAGATTCTCTTTTTCATGTCCATGCTTTTGTTCCTGAAAGGTTTTCATTTTTTATACCAAGAACAGCTTGTTCATATCATTACCCAAACTGAACTCCAGAATCAGACAGAGACCCCATGAGATAACATATTACCATTCAAGGCTCATCTGAACCAATTTACCCAGTCGTCAGGCATAAAAATCGACTTTTTTCTGTACAAAGCCTGCTCCTCTTTTGATAACATAAAAAAATCCTGTACAATCCACAGTTATCTCTGTATTTGATATGGAGACATTTTGTATTCACTTGCCGTCCCTTCTACTTTGAAGTCTTTTGATGCTGTTTACCTTGGTGCCTAGCATCTTAACACTGGAGATGCTTTTCCACACTCGGATATTGTTATTCATATCAAAAACCTGTCTGCTGTGATGAGAAAAATGCCTCACTTTATGTTTATCCGCAGTGTAAAGCATGGCTTTAGACGCCGGACTCTGAACCTTGCATCGGAGCTGGCCTTCTAATGCATTAATTATGACACGTTATCACAGGACTGATTTGTGTTAAATACCCAGTGAATAAATTCTGACCTTGGAAAAAGAGTTTTGGGTATTAATCACCTTATTAATGGAACGGACTGCAGAGCACGTTGAGACTAGACTTTCTCGTCTCCCTCTGTGATTTTAAAACGATGATATCTCACATTTTCTGTGATGTTTGTAATTGCTTTTTTCTCCATCAGTGTGTCCCTGAATGTCACAGAAGCAGCCGGAACATGCAACTGAAATTTTATGTATTTTCCTTTGACATTTCAAGGATATCTCTTCTATTTAAAACGTGTTTTTTAATCAACTGAGTGATGATGCTTTCCGACCACTCAACTTTTTAATAATCTGAAACTTATTTTTGATATTTCATCCAATTTTAGTTAAATCTTTCAGCTGCGTTTTCACTCAAAAATGGATGAATCAATCATAGAAGAGGAAGGGTTTTATTCCATTGAATTATATAACAAAACCCAGATTTGGTCACCATTGACAGACGTCCACACTGATGAGAACCCGAATGAATTTGGTGCCCGTTTTCTGAGATTAAGCAGTAATTGCCATGACAACAATCGTTTACATACAGGGTTGATAATTGAGAGGTTTCATCGGAGCGAGGAGGGACTGTCACATTTTCCACTCAACAATTACAAAAACCACTCATCGTTTATGAAACAGTTGAGATGTAGAGTGGAGAGCGTTTTTGTTAAAGCTCATCACAACAGCTGACAGCCCCAAAGCCAATTGAGCCCTTTTATCATTTTAGCAACATTAAAGCACTTTGAAGAAATAGGTGCTCTTTCCAGTTAATCAAATAAACAATCAGCAGCAAATAAAAGCCAATAACAATAAAATGATGAAACAAAACGCGGTGGATCAAACAGGGAAATAAACCAGGCAGCAGTATGCCCTTAAGTGTGTTTACAGTGGGAATATGAATTGCTTGGGGCCTGATTTCAACAGTAAATGTCTGAGAGCTTATAAGAGAAACACACTGCGAAGCTCACAACCCAGCTTAGCAAACCAAATTGATGTTTTGAAAACCGAAATTCATACTAAACGACTGCTATAACCTTCAGCGCAGAGAAAAAAAACTGCTGCAAAAACCTCCTGGTGACTGTATTAAGCACCACATTAGCAGGCAAGGCTCTCTATTTAATCTTTAATAATACCTTTCTTTTTTGTCTAAATGAAAGTGAAAGACAGATCAAAATGAGCTTCCACCTAAAGACCTGACTTCTAGTTTTGAAATGTTAATGAAAATTATTTCACCACAGATGCCATCCTTGAGTAAGGAACCATCTTTTAGAAACTTAAAGTAAAGAAGGTCCAACACATTTTTCATTGATTAGTTTTTTCTTTGTCTGTCTGTCTTTTTTTGGCCTAGACTACTGAAACTTTTCTCTGGAAAAATCAATTCATTGCCATTGCAAACAACCCACACAATGCACTGTGGCGTGGGACCAGTACCAAACTGAAGTATAAAATTTAATGTGATATAAGTCCTGGAAAGGAGAATGGCCTGACATGATTTATAGCGGTCAGCAGCTCCAACCAAACCTCCCACTTGATTTGTCTGAGCTCCACTAGTCTTGTGTGTTTCAGTGTGAGTAAAGTTTGTCTTACATATTAGAGGAAGACTCGGCACCAGAGCATATGAACTTTGACAGGGGGACATCAACTCACTTTGCTATTTCATTAAAACACTCCCACACACAGCAAATAGATACACATGACTACTATCATTACTGTTGTTATGGATAAATAAGCTACTTGAAAGCATATCACAAACAAACGCACACAGTATGCTCATACAGAAATGTATCCACAGACACAAAGTGCAAAATATCTCTCTTAGACTGCAAAGTGTAGAAAGCAGGAGATACATTTTCTCACAGACACAGTTAGTGTCTGTGAGTGCAGAATATTCTCAACATGTTTCCATTTGTTTTGCAATTGTTAAGTGATATGATGCTTCAGAGCTAGCCTCACAAGCTGACGAATCTCTTCTTAGCTCCGAAGCAATGAGAGGGGTGCATCTCAAAATCTCTTGCCTAGGACCATCTGCTCCAAAGTCAGCGTCCTCCTCAGTCATGCTGGTTAGCGCTGTCGCTGCAAAAACACTAAGCTGTTAACTGAATAACTTGAGCTGCAGCAACTGCTTTTCTACTGTAATTGAGCACTCAATGCACTTTATGCAACAGGCCTAATTCACCCAAGCACTTTTTTTCCACACTTATGTGCGTTCTATCTAACATTCACACACATTCGCACTCCAGAGAGCAACTTGGTGTTCAGTATCTTGCCCAGAAGCGCTTTGGCATGCAGAGTGGAGCAGCCAGGCATTAAACCACCAACCTTCCAGCCTGCTCTACCTCCTGAGCAACAGTCACCCCATAACGTAGATCAGCAGAATTTTGCTGAAGGAGCACAGTGACCTTTTCGGCTGGGCCTGGACCCCAAAAGCCTGTCTACAGTGCTGGATAGAGGCAAGAAAAGAAAGTAAATAGTAAATGTTACCTTGGAGGAGCCCAGTCGTGTTTGGTGCAGTCTAACAGAGTTCCCACGTAGGTTCTCTTCCTCCACGTCACATTCACCACCAGCACACCTGTCAGCCGCAGAGGAAAGGGACGGCAGTCAGCATTGGATTCACTGACAAGCCTATATATCAGAGTTTGGCATAGAGTTCAGAACACAAACCCCCCCCACTCAGCATCCTAGATAAAAATAATTGTTTGGCCCAAAAGTGTCTCACATCTGCAGTTTTCTTTGGACCACATTTGGCTTTGATTGACTGCACTGGCTCAGGGAGAGACTTGTTGCCTCGACTCAGCCACAGTTACACTTTACACGTGCCAGATGTTCGGTCTGTTGTGACACACCACGATTGTCACAACCCATATTACTACGTTATGCTCGCCTCATTACTGTTGGCCCACACAACAAGTGCTGTAACTAAGTTGTACTTGCCAAAACGAGTCCAGATCAAGCCCAGATGTGACTGGAACGAAGGCTTTAATTTACAAGGGTGTTCAGCTACAACGCTGTTCTGAAATATACACACTCACATGCACACATTTAGAGGAAATAAGATCTCAAAAGTGATTTTTATACAGATATTTGACATATCAAACAGTGACACAGGTGTGTTGAAAGATCTGCTGAAGTGATTTTACAGCATATCAACTGTGTCTGAAAGAAGCGTTCACCTTTTTTCACCCTTTTCCAGGCCCTCTGTGGAGCCACGGAAATTCTCATTTTTCTGTTCTGGCTTTTATCTAAAGACGAACGTGTAATGAATGATGAAACAATAAAATGGAGCAGACCGCATTTTAGAGGAGAGAAAAATCGCTGCGATGAGCAGACATCTGAGAACAGCAGCAGTTAATAGTGTGGAAATAAAAAGCCGTGGCAACCTGAAGGACGGAGTTCAGGCTTTTAAGAATTGTTTTCAAAGTGCTTCACGTTGTTTTGCTACAGCCTGTGAAATCACTCGGTCTGATATTACTCAGGAACATCCTCGGAGGAAAAATACAGTCTTACATTCCTGTCAGGTTTTTGTATGGAAGAAATATTTAGTCTTCAAGGTTTAAACTCTAATCTGAAGACGCTTTAGCCATCTGAAATAAATGCCTCTCTCTTCTCTCTCGCTCCCAGACTGACATTTGAAAACCATTAACCTCCGTTTTGTGATGCGCCAGCGGCAACGCCAGGCAAATCAAATTTTGGACGCATTACAGCTTTAAAACGAGGCTTGACTACAACACACGACTCCCCACTCTTCAATTATGTCTGATAGCCGCCACCTTCACAGAACACTCTCACAGATAAATGAGAGGCAGGAAACGCAGCCAAGAAGGTGGATGTGATCAGGCGGAGGCCCTAAAATCTCCAGTTAAAATCTCCACTTAATGAACTGGACGGATTTCATTAGTCAAGAACTTAACCCTCATAATTTCCACTTTAAATACTCCAACAAGGCTTTGATCAAATGTATTTTCTACTTTGTTCAGCCAGGTCCTGTCTCATTTTCATGCCAAACTGGAAAAGGAATGTTTAGGAATGCAGGAACGTTTAAAAACACGAGAAGGTCTGACGTGTAAAATGAAACAGATTAGTGTTATCGACCACATTAACTCGTTGGTAATAAAAGTCAGATTTCCTCAGGTTGTATCCTCCAATTTAAGCAGCTTTCAAATGACAAATTCAGTGGTTTTATCAGAGGTTGTTCGACTGACTACTACACCAAATGACTTTTCAAGCATTTTTAGTGTTGCAGACATCCAACGCTGCAATGAAAAGCTCGCTGTTTTGCTAAAGCTGTAGTGTGCCTCCATCATCTCGATCATGCAGTATAAGGCAGTCATAAAAACCGGTCTTCTCATCTTGACATTCAGATGACTATGAACACGTTTATCTTCTTTCTATCTTCTTGTGTTCACACTGTGCAGTTGGATTCAAAGCAATAAAAGTGAGCACATCAACGGAAGATCAATACATCAAGGAGCACTCAGACTCCAATCAGCAGAAGTCCTGTGAGAGAAAGCTCTCTAGACATGGTCTCAGAGTCTCTAAATGACTTCTTAGGAGAGCAAACGCTCAGATTTGGCTCAGATGCAGCTGATTTCACAGTGAGCAATGGAAAAAAGACATAAGAGCATGACCAATACAGGGGTTTTTAAGACTGATTCTTTTTTTTGTTTCTTTCAGACACATGAAACAGATTTCCCTAAAACTTTAATGCATTGGTGTCCAAACCCAGGCCTCGAGGGCCGGTGTCCTGCAGGTTTTACATGTGTCCTTGATCCATCACAGCTGATTTGAATGGCTAAATTACCTCCTCATCATGTCTTGAAGTTCTCCAGAGGCCTGGTAATGAACTAATCATTTGATTCAGGTGTGTAGACCCAAGGTGAGATCTAAAACCTGAAGGACGTTACAGAGTGCCCTCTGGTGGACAAACTATGCAATGTTAACACATCTAAAATGGCTGAAGGGTGTTTCTCTTCTCCTTTTTTTACTTTTTATTTTTATTTACACATAAAAGTGAGGAACCTTCTAGTGGCCAGCAGAGCCTTGTGGAAACGATCAAACATCCCTGCTACCACTGTGTCGCTGAAAGTCTCCAATGGTTCTTCCTTTTCTTGTTTTGCCGAGAGCGTCCTCCCTTTCTGCAACTGCTCTACTGAAGGTAGGCCAGGTTGACAGACATAGCTGTGACATAACTCTGGACTCTCTGTGAAGCAATGGGACTGACCTGGGTCTGTGAGCACCAACTCCCAGGGGTGAGACGGACTGGAGAATGCTGTATGCGAGCAACTGAGTATGGACATCAGTCAGCAAAATACAAACATCCACATGCCTGCCCAAATTGGCTACATTGCTGTACAGGCAATGTGTAATGTATGCAGGAAATATGAGCAGACAAAAGGTCAACTACCAGAAAAACTGTGCAAAGCTCGCTCCCACTTCTCGGGTTCAACTCGGCATGGAAGTGGACTGTGTGTTCTACAAGCTGGGCAGCTAAGCTGAGCACTGGAGTGATGCGTAAGATGCATGTTACATGCAGATTTCACAGAGACTCAGAAAAGTCCTTTGGGGAGTCAACATAGCTATCTGTGACAGCTGGGATAGACTCCACGACCCTCACACAACCATGAGCTGGATGATGGATGGATGGATTTTTCATTTATCAGCTGTTACAAATGACGATACTGACGTTTCTCCACAGTCACTTGGACTCAAGCCCACTGAAATAAGGTGTATATAAGAGCTGGTTTAGCAATAAGAGTTAAAAGATGGAAAAACAGTGGTCAGCAGGGGCCAATTCCTCTGGTTAAAAAAACAGAAAAATAAAAACTGAAGTTATAGACGAAAATAATCCCACTGCTTCTGATATGTAAACACTATCCCGATGATTTTTTTATGTCAGTGACGAGTTTCAAGTCTTATTGAACACTGAAAGGTTTGTATTCATGTAACGCAGTCTGTTATCCGTGCAGCATAATGACACTGAAACTAGTTTTCGACTGCCAGCTGAGATTCTTTCTCTGCAGTCTTGAGCCTCAAATGGAGGTAATGCAAGTACAGATGCTCCCCGAGGACTGGAAACAAACCACTGCAAATATGTGAGAAACTGCTTGCTGAGTGCATTCCTCGGTATGCCTCTGTATCTTCTGAGACTATAAAGGTTTGGATATAGCTGTAAATAAAATCCTCTCTTGATTCTGTTCAGTCACTAAAAGTTCATTTAGAGGCCAGGTGTGGGTTTTTGGAAGCTGTGTAAGGCCCAGGGGTGCAGCTGCATAAAGCTCTCACCAGTAAAGCAGATTTTTAAATCATCAGAGTTATAAAGCTACATATACACATGGCTCCGCTGCATAAAAGTCAATATTTGTAGAACTGCAGGACAACATGTATAAGCCTCATTTAAATTCTCATCACAAATGTACACAAACAGCCCAAAACAACATGGTTTGAGGGCACATCACCACTCATTAGTCGTGTTAGTGAGAAAAAGGGCCAAGAAGACATGCAATTTAACCAATTTGCAACACTGACGACTCTCTTCAACAGCAGAACACAGTTATTTTATCATAATTATCAAAATGTAACATCAGAATCATGCTCAATAATACATTTATGAAGCATATTCTGAAATAGGCTCAGCAGATGAGACTCAAATTAAAGAAAAAAATGACTAAAATGTAAAGAACTGGTCCAGTGTTTGATATGCTCCCACCTGACTAAACTGTCACTGGCTGGACAACTGGCAATTTTACATTCACAATACAAAACGCACAGCAGGACCAATCCATTACTGGCAGCAGGAGGTATTTTCACATAACTGACTTCTGGCTTAATTATATTTAAATTTACTGAACTTACTGAACAAACTAATTGACACCATCTCAAAGACGCCAACAAGATGTGTGTAAGCTTCACAGTTTTCAAATCACAGCTGTCAACAAGGAACATTACGTAAAAACACTAGTCTTACACCTGCACTTTTTTGAGTGGCCAACAGGGGGCGTTTCCTGTGGATGCAGATATTAGCCTGGTGGCATAAAGGCTATAGGAAAATGACTCTTTGGCTTTCCCTGATTAATGACTAAGACTATGATTAATGAATAAGTTTATGTCCTCAGTCACTAGTTTTAGTTAAATAAGTTTTATTTAACACAGCACGATGTTTATTTATAAATTAGGGACCCCATTATAGTCAAAATGGAGAATAAAGCAGGGTGTGCTGTACCACATGACTGACAGGTACACTCAAAAAAATAAGTCATTGGATGAACTCAATTGGACTGATGGCAGGTTTTCCACGTAATACATCTATTTTGGTCCAACCTAATCTACATACATCATGACAATTCAATTAAATTGAGTCAGTAGAACACAATTTCGTAAATACTGCTAAAATGAAAAAAAGTACATTAAAATGATGTGAAAGGTTTTGGTTGGTCCAACTCAATACAATGTCATTCACTTGAGCTAGATTTTCATTGCATTGAAATCATTATTTTGAGTTCAACTAAATCATAATTTTCATTACCAGAAAACTAATTTAATTATTAAAATAATGACAAAATGAATTTGTTTTTACAACTCAGGTTTATTCACTTGAATTAAAAGCAGAAACAGAATATTTTGTAAATAAACATACATGTCACATGGTCAAATCAACCTTAACAAAAATCAAAGTGCTCACAAAAATGTGCTGACGTACATTTGTAATGAATGTCAAATCTGAATAGCACACACCTCTGTACTACTAGGCAATACTGAAAACAAACTGGAATCTGTAAAATCAGATTTCACTTCAGAATCATTGTATATATTTATAGTGACACTTGCAAATTCACAATGATAACCTACTAAACATTGCAATTCACACCATAGTATGGCAGTCACTGAAGATTTGAAACAACCCAACAATACATACATACATACATACATACATACATACATACATACATACATATATATATATATATATATATATACATATATATATACATATACATATATATATATATATATATACATATATACACATATACATATATATATATATATATATATACACATATACATATATATATATATATATATATACACATATACATATATATATATATATATATATATATATATATATATATATATATATATATATATATATATATATATATCATGACGAACATTTTTCTGTTACCAAGGGGGAGGTATTTTAATAAAAAAAAAATCTTTCAACTTTACTTCTCCAAAACCAATTACATGTAAACATTTACAAGCTTATAAGAACGGGAAGACCAACTTTAAAACACTGGAAGACACAAAACTTGTCAACATTTTTCTATTACCTTTGCAAATCCCAAAAGCAATCAAAAAGAAAATGGTGGTTACAACCATGAAACTTTTTCTGAGCTAAATCCCCAGTCCTTTCATCCATCTATAGTAGTACAGATTAAAGGTCACATCACTCACAACATAACAGCAGACAAAAATAGACAACTTCCATTTGGCCAAAAAAAAGAAAGAAAAAAAGGTCACAGTTTGAACAAAAGATATAAAAAGGCCAAAATCAACTTTTGTGCTGGGTCTTGTTTGCCTAAGCAAACATCTTCAATTTCATTTGTTGCATTTGTACTGAGCCTTTGTCCATCCAGATTCATCAAAATCTTCTGACAAAACTCGAAAGTGTACTTGAGGTCATTTGGATAGCTCAGATCAAGTGCATAAATCAGTCCAAAGAGGACGATGAATGCCATGATGACACTACCGAGGTTGTTCATAACTGTAGTACCTTCAATGACAACTCCAACATCCTCTGGCTCCTGAATCCCTTCTCTTCTGATGGTGTAAATACAGTGACAGTTGCTGCAGTGGACCTCAACCGTTCATCCTCAGTGGAGGTCTGAAAAACAGGATGTTTCAGGTTTAAGGGCTCTGTCACTTGGAAGGGGACATATTATGCAAAACTCAGCTTTTGTATCCTTTTGTGCTGAAACATAGGTCTCTACCGCCTCTATAAACACTCCAAACATAAATAAAACCCGTCAATCTGTTTCCTATCAATAGTTTGGGTTCAGGTATTATGTACCTCCCTTTGGGAGGGGCTTGATATAGAGCAGGAGCTCCTCCAGTGTCTATCAGTGTGTGTGTGTGTGTGTGTGGGCTGGGTCAATTTCCCTTATTTCATCACAATTGGGAACCTTTTGAAACAGCTTGTTTTATGCACATTATTCCTGAAACCAGGAGATTGCTGTAATGGCAGTGACACTAGTTAGTGTCTTGATGCAATCTGCTGTGTTCCTTATAATGAAGACTTTTTACTAATTGGCATAATAAACTGAACTCCATTGGAGTGTTTACTTTCTGAAGTGCCTTGAGATGACTGTTGTTGTGATATACCGCTATATAAATAAACTGAATTGAAACACTGACAGAAAATGGATGAATGTTTTGTCCACATTTACTGTGTTTATAGAGGCAGTAGATACCTACATGGCAGCACCAAAAGAATGAACAATTGAATTTTTGCTGAAACTGTCCCCTTAAAAAGTGCTCTCCAGTGCAAGTTTCAACAATGACTATTAAGAATAATACTATTTCACAATTATATTGTCTCTTTTGAATATATAAGGATTTTGTGTGCGATGAACCTAACTCAAATTGAATCTAGAAAAGAAGGTGTGATAAGCGTACCAGATACTCCTTGAACAGTAGGTCTGGATCTTCATTAAAGTAGATCACCAGGCTTTTAAGAGTATGCTCCCTCTTTATGTCGATGTCATCATACTAATGCAAGGGTGGAAAAAAAGGGTGAAAAAAATGGAATTGATTGATTGCATTTAATTGATGGGTTTATCATTAGTACCAACCAAACTACTGATCGCCAATGATATCCTTGATCTTTTGGCCCTTTGCTCCCCTGAAAAATTTGCATCAGCTTGTCTGTTAAATTGTCCAGCTGAGCCAAGAACTTCGCCTGCAGGGGTTTTGTAGTGATCTGCAGGAACTCTGCATTCACCTGGAAATAAAACATACATAAATATAGTAAACTAGAAGTTTAAATACAGACTGCTGAATCAACACACTGAAAGTTGCTAAACATTTGAACCATCAGTGAAGTTTGTCAAGACCTAAACTGTTTTTAGCTGAGTTTAGGAATATATCGCCACCTGTTGCTTTGGCATGTTCCTAGCAGCGTTTTCCTTCATTTTTGCGTTTACCTGTGGACGGGATAATTTTTTAAAACGAAAACGGAAAATCTCCGTTTTCAAAAATACCTGTGTAAGTGTGGACGTAGCCGAAATCTTTTATAATAATAAATAGGTTTGAACGTCATGGGAGTGCGCATTGTGCTGCCTGCAGTTACTCTTCCGGCCACATGGTTCGCTTTTGGTAGCACCCTCAGTAAACTATGTAGTGCTTTTAAAGACACCTCAAAACGATACTTTCTACTAGAAAATGGCATATAATAATAAACACAGAATACCATATTTTTAGATTATAAAAAGAAAACAGTAAGAAAGAAGTTAGCTATAGGACATCATCTTTCATTGAGCACAATGGCTAGCTGCTAATAAGCTAGCACACGCTCCGACTTAAAAGTTGGCAGCTACACAATTTCTCCTCTAAAACAAGGCACTTTTGAAAAGACCTGGCTATATTGTCAAAAAAAATAGTATTCAAGCAGAGAAGAGAATGGTAGCACCACCAAAAGTTCAAAAAACAACTGTTACAAGCTTCTATGATAAATAGCATTATAGATTTAGCTGATAAAGAAATACACAATTGGATATATGGAAAAATAATATGTTACCTTACCTGAAGGTGTAGTTTTATCCAAAAAGTACAGAGAGGCCAAGAGCAGCTGCATTCATTTAGGTGATCCTGAAAGAGCGCAAAATTTTCAAAGAAGGCGGACCGTTGTTTAACTCAGTAACTTTGTGTTCTTGTAACAAAGACTGCTTTGAGAGAAAATAATTTAGGTTCACCACACGAATAATAATTGCAGTAACGCTGGAGTGCTACATTTGCGTTGAATGAGATTAAAAATAATGTTTAAGCTTAAAGAGGGGCTTGAATTGATTTCTTTGAGTTTACAAATACTTAAGTGCAAAAATGTACTCCTCCTACCCCCAGTGCCCCAACAAACTCATTTATTTTGTGTTCAGAATCAGCCTCTGCTGGTTTTGAATAATTTTAGGTTTACACAAAGAAAATCAAATTAATTTGGTATTTTTTAATTGCATTTGTGAACAACTAACATAATTTGCATGTGTTCTTTGAAAGGAGGACCTGAATCTGTTTTTTGAGTGTAGCTGTTGCATTAGCGTGAAGTGTTCCTTGTTTTCTCAGTCAGATCCACCTCTAGTTTGTCACATCTGGCTTCAAAACACCAAAATAGCAGTGCCAAAGGGACTTTTCAAATGTGCAATATCACAGAGGCTATTTTTATCTTCTTTAATACAGTCTGTGGTAAATAAAGCAGCTACAAGCTGGATGTGACGCCCTCTCTAAATGGAAAAACGGCTCAGAGACTTTTGCTATGATTTTACTGAAACAACTGAAAAGCACTTTGAGTTCACGTTTCATTTCTTTTTTAAATGCCGCATAAATAAAATTGACTGAACTTGACTGAGACATTCATCATACAAAAATTAAGCTCATAAATGAACCTTTTGGGATGAAATTTTTAAAGATATCTGTGTAAGCTGTAAAACAATACCACAAGACATTATTTTTCTATCAGGTTTTGTCTTATTTTACCTGCAGGGTGCATCCTCGCTGCTCATCATTCTTTTATAAATACCGGTTTATGCGTTATATAAATGGCATTTGCATGATTTTTGTGTGTATGCATCATTTATACATCTGGCCCCTGGTGTGCAGCTGAGGAGCACTGATTAAAGCGAGCCGTGCGCAAAGACAAGAATGTGGCGTTCAAGCCAAATTTCAAAATAAAAAGTCAGAGGGTCTCTGACAGCTGGTCTGACTAATAAGACAGCTGAGATGATGAGGTCAACACAGGGAGGTTGACGCATACTGTGTACAAAGAAAGGGTTTTGTTTGACCTAAAAACATAAACAGACATTTTAAACTGGCTTTCCTGTAAATCAGTATATGTCTGTAATGTGCAGGCAGCGGTCCTCGGAGTCAAGAAACAGCCGTGATGAGCTGGTTTGGTCATTTGTAACTTTAAATAGCAGAAGCAAGAATCTCAGATACTCATCACGATACAGTGATGATGCGACTGTATCACAATATAGTGACTCATTACATTATAAGACAGTCAGTCAGCTACATACAGTGATACAATGAGTCAGATTGGAAGAGGAATCGGTTTGAAATGCCAAATTCCACAAATCTCCAGAGACTGATTGGATGGATTCAGCTCTCAAGTACTCAGCGCAAACGAAGGCATGAAGTCATTAGCGTGAAGTCAATGAACAGAAGCAACCACGATGCACCCGCTGGGCCAACGTTAGCACTGATGACTTATAGATCCTTGGTGTGGATCTTGCAATCCTCATCAGGATCACCTACAGTGGAAACACGTCTCACATCAAGTCTACACATACACTGCAAGAGACCTGATGATGATGATGATGAGCGCTTGAACAATGGAGGAGTAAGCAATACGATACTGCTGCATCAACATATCTAAACCATATCTAAAAGAGCTAATGTCACTTCTAGTTTAATCTTTCATGAATTTCTTGATATCTTATTGCAGGCCCACGTGGATGTGAAAAATCTACTTCTTCAGTGCTGCATTGCTTGCAATAAAGAAATGAGCAGCAATAAAGTAATAGAACAAGTCAAGCAGACAGTAAAACAAACTGATGGTTAAATAATAGTTGCACAAGGACAAGGATAAAAGGGTACAAGATGTAGGATGAAGTAGATGAAATATGTAGAAACAAAGTCCAAAGTGCAGCAATGGAGGTTTTCCTCTTCACTCTCGTGCCCCCTGAAGCCTCGCTCGGGCTGAAACGTGACAGCGTTTCTATTTTTAGTCAGCAAGTCTCTTCTTGGGAAGAAGCCAAAACACTCAATAGGTCGTCAGTTTGTGTCTCGCTGTCATGAACGTGGGCGTTTGTGCTGCTATTAGAGAACCTGTGTGGCATTCAGGATCCCTCAAAGTCTGTTTCTAACACTTATTGAAATAAACGCCCTGACTCAATTTTACTGCTTCACAGAGGCTTCGCACAAACAAGCAACCACTTTTTAAAAGAGAGTGAGCAATGGCTGAGTAGTGCTTGAACTAAACGCCCCTGAATTCAAGCATCTCTATCTGAGGGACTTCAGGGTTTGTTTGTTATGAGTCAGGGAAAAAGAAAATGTTCTCCGCATTGTGCGCCCTCTCTTTATCCTCTGCACTGCAGAAAATAACAACATCTTAATGGAGAAATTAAAAATGAATGTCTTTCCCTCATTCACACGTACTCTGCATTGACTCTCTGTTCATTTTCTCCCTCGCAGTCTGAACCTGCATCTGCTTTTGCTGTGAAACGAAATGAAAAAAGATGCTCGAGCTGCACTGCTGCATCCAAATGTGACATCCACACTGCACTGAGTGCAGTTTAAGTGTCTGTCGAGGCTGTCAGAATCACCCAGCTCTGCCTCGCCTGTGTTTGTGTCGCTGCTGCTTCATATTTTTCTGCTGATTTGCTCTAAGCTCTCGGCAAGCATCCCCTGACTTCTCCTCTGCAGCTGTGTGAGCACTGTCAACAGCAATCCTTAAACCTGAGCCAGTCACAGTCACTGAAGTTGACTCCACAGTATCACATGTATTTAGCAATAAAATGTGCACTTTCTCATTTAAGTGCTGGTAAATTAACGTGATTAATTACTGCTTCGTGAGATTTTGGAGGGGAATTTTTGAGAGAATGAGGAATTATGTATCAAGTTAGATTTGTCAGGAGGTTATTAGAATGGATGGCAGGCAAGAAGGTTCAGAGTCCTATATGTGTAATTGCTTAGTCAGCAAAAGCAGCTTAGATAAGGTTAAAGAATAACAGTGCTAATAAACTTGTATCAAAACAGTGCCCCTGTGATGGACACTGCGTCTCCTCCAGTGCTTCCAAACAATGATCGTATTACTTGATTTTTATTTTTGGTATCTGAAGAACATTGCAGGAGAGCAAACCTGTCAAGCAAAGATTGCGATGCCACAGTTCAGATCATTTCCTCTGAATGTCCCCCTATAGACACCTCAGGATGTTACAGTAAAACTTTGCTTTGACAGCCTCATCCTGAGGGGCGAATTAACTGTGTAGGATCCCTTGAATGCTGAAAAAATGATGAGTATTATCCTGGTCTCACTTATCACCTGACACATTGCCTCCAGGCTTGGAAACTGTGGATTCTCCCACTACAAACTGCTCGGCTGTAGCTCAATGAAGCTCATCACTTGACGATCTTCCACATGAAATTCGGATCAGTTTGAAACGGAAGTTGATGTTTCTCGTCTGTACAAGTTTGAGGTCTGTGGTGAAATCACAGAGTGCTATTTGCATGTGGTCGTTTTCAGTTAAGCTATCCAAAAATAGCAGCTGAACTGAAAACGATCTAGGGTGTATGAAAACATGACCTTAAACTGGAATTTAAATCTTATTAGGGGGTTTTCTTATAGCCCTTTTCCACTAGTAACTACTCGGGTCGGCTCAACATGGCTGCACTCAATTTTTAGGGTTTTCAATTAGGTGGCCGTACCTGGTATCAGATACTTTCTAATACCAACTCTGCCAGGGTTCCAAGCAATCTGATCCAAAATGTGATGTCAGCAGGTTAGTCAGTGGTGCCACTTGATGAGTCATGAGTGCCTCTTTCATGAAAATCGAAACCGCCATTTTCGAACCTGGCAACAAGGGAAATGACTACACAAAAACAACACCGTAGTCCTCAAGTCTGACAAAAAGCCACACTGAGCAGCAGGTATATCGCCCCATTGTTGTGGTGTTCAGTTCCCATCCGAACGATCACAGGACTTTCATGATCGTGTTGCTACAATGACAGCACATTAGGGGGTACTCGATCATAATGGAAACGACCAAAACCAAGTTGAGTCGAGCAAAGTAGGTACTAGTGGAAAAGGGCTATAAGACTTGGGATGAGGAGCTTTGCTATCTGAAGGGATAATGCCTCATGGCCATCTCCCTTTGGAAGTTTTCCGGGCATAACTTATGGGATGAGTCCCTGGTGCAGAACCAGAACTTACTGGAGAGATTTCAGATCTCATTTGGCATGGGAATGACTTGGGATCTGCCAGGAGGAACTGGAAAGTGTTTCTGGGGAAAAAGATGTTTGGAACACCCTACTTAGCTTGCTGCGACTGTGACCAGACTTTGGATAAATGGACAAATGGATGGATGGATGGATGGGATATAATGACATCCAACACAAGAAAGAGTAGATTAAAAGAGCAGTGTGATGCTTTTGGCTCGCAGGAATTAGCTGAACATGCACTGATATCAAATGATAAGGTTATCATTTGAAACTTTAACCACGCTCAGTATGAGCATCCCAGATCGGAACAGTGTTTGTGTTAAAAGAAATTTTAATAGTTAGATTTTATGGCCAATAAGATGAAGGAGCTACTTAGTTGTTATTACATGTGATTATTTTGTGTGTTCATTGAAATGCAAATCACTTGCTGAGCATAATTATTTACAGTACTTGTAATTGACTTAATGTCTAGAATCCAGACAGACAGACTGAGAGATCCGAAGTCATGGAGTTTGTGCAGCTTAGTTAAGAATCGAGCCAATCACTGTTTGATTAGCGCTCATCAGAGTCTGGTCCCCCACAGGGAAGAAGACGGGGAGGAGGGTTGAAGCTGAAATGGTGGTCTCTTCTTCTCCTCCTTTCTGTCTCTCCAATTAGTATTCAGCTTAATTAACATGCAACCTGCATCTCTCCCTCCCGTATCCCTCCGCCGTCACAAGGAGGGGGCTCCAGTTATCACTCCACCTCCCGAACAATAGTCCCTGAGCGGCAGGAAGAAAAACACTATCTCTCTTTGTCTTTCTGTGTCTCTCTCTTTGACTCTGACATTGTCCATCGCTTTCAGTCTGCATCACTGATGAAATGCTTCTTCTTCGTGCCTCTGTCGGTCTCCTCCTGCCTCCGTCTTTACATTCCTCTCCATCTCCTCTTATCCCTGCGGTAGTTTAAAAATACAGACTAAACCTCTGCTACAGCTCTTTCCATTTCCCCACTTCTCGCTCCATCCATCCATCTGTCAGCCTGTTGGGACAGACTGAGCACCGAATCTATTTTCTTGCTCTTTTTCTTTCCTCTTGCAGCCACCCTCCATCCTTTTCCCTGTCTGTGTATTATTTATTATCTGGTGATATACTGCAGTTTATGTCTCTATATCATTATTTATTTGCTCATTAGAGTGTGTGACTCACTTTATCCTAATATAATAACGTAACGCATCATCTCCCTGATGCTGTTTCTATTTATTTACTTGCACAAACCTGGAAACACAATGCTTTGATGTTTTCATTTAGTGCCTCCACTGAGGGGTGGGGGTGGGGGAGGGTGGCGGGCTGGAGGATGTTGTCACTCCTGTTTGTTTCTTTGTTTTCTACTCAGCAGGGTATCTCAGGGAAGAATCGGTGCGAGATTGGTGGGAAGTCAGAAGCTTTTGGTGGTGAACTCGGTAACAGTATTTTTGCCTTATTAAACCATGAATTTTACGAGCACAAAGCAAATTTAAAATTCAGACTCTTTTAAAAAATTAAATTGGAAAAGGCTTGCTAATCCCTGAGACACTGACATCAATGAGAGAATCTCCATAAAGAATGACACCAGCCAGATGGTGAATTTGAACCCACGACCTTCTTGTTGTGAGGCAACAGTGCTAACCACCGCACTACTGTGCTGAAGACAGAGAGCTAATTACAAATGAGAAAAATTTGAATTGGAGACACTTGAGGCTGACTCCCAAGTTGTTCTGGACAGACTGCACTGGGCTGGTGAGTTGTTGAGAGGGTTCAAATTGATCAGATTTCCTTTAAACAGTCAAGATAAACAAATAATTAAATACACAAATATTCACTTTTGGAGAGAAGAAATATTTGGAATTTAGAATTTAACAGTTTACAGAAAGATATTTTGAGATATTACCAGCTGACCAGAGAAAAAAAACTATTCAGGATACGTCTGCAGAGTTAATCTCTAGATTCATGTAACATCACAGCATTTAATACCAAGGTAGAACCTTTATAGTGAAAAGAAGATCAGACAGGCTGGAGTGAAAGTGGGTTGCAAAGCAGCTTGCAAATGCACAGTTTACATAGCAGTCCCTGCTTGAACTATAGAAGTGTATCAGCTGAACCATGATGGGTGTGGACTCATACTGAGATCAGCTGATCAGTACTACACTAAATATTGTTGAGTCTGTATCACAGTGTTTTCATCTGTAGTGTTGCGTGTTTGAATTAGCTTCTTGATTTTTGTATATCCTTTAATACTGAAAACTAATTTCCTGCTCACACAGAAGCTGACTGTTGCTTTCTCCTTCAGTAAGGTAACATTTATGCAAATAAGGTAAAGTTTACAATATCTACTGATTCAGGCTTACATTTCTTGGGAAAAATGTAATTAAAAAAGAAAACCTTAGATATTTCTTTCAATACTCTAACACACCCCATAGCTACATGTTGTCACTCATTAGTTAGCTTTGAAACCTGAAGTTGAGGGTTTTCGTTTGGACACAATTATATCCTGATTCTCCTTTCTTTATGCTAATGAGGACAATAATTTACAAAATGAACATCATGTTGGTTTTAATAAGACTTAACAACAGAGACATGAACTCATCAGAAAAGCGTTTGTTCAAACTAGATTTGGTTTTCTACAGATGTTTACAACATAATTGCTCCCTATTGGCAATTAGAAACAATCAGGTTTACGGCACTTCCACATTGGCTTAAATTTTAACATTCAGTTTTTATATACAGTCTGTGTCACACCCCCACCCCTATCTCAGCCTTGGAGGAGGATTGAACGCTGATTTCTCATTTTTCTAAGACATTCAAGCTTCATTTTAATTTTTTACCTGCAGTTTGTTCCTTCTTTTTAACTATTTGAGGTCGTCAAGGTCCACGAGAATACATCTAAGTGTATTCAAAAGTTTTATCCACAGTTTGTTTTCTCTGCCTCTTTGGGCCCTGTTATACAAACAGTCTGAAGTGGGAGATGCATTTTTCACTTTCTTTCTCGTCTCCATCTCTATCCTGTTTAGCAGCAGTCTTGGCCAGGGTTATATTGCCCTGCACTGTGTTTATATTTTCTTCTTTATTTTTTCCTGGGCAGAGCGAAAAGCACCAGTTAATTAATACTGGGGCACTTCTACGCCAAACTCAACACTCAGCTTCAGAGGACCAGCGGCTGGCAGAGCGAGATGGGCAGTGAGAGATTGGATTTATTCATTAAAAGCCTGCAGTAAGTTATTACACCTCCGCTGAGAGGCTGCAGTGCTGAATGCTGTCCTCGTTAACGGCCTATCAAAGTGCGGTGGCGTAGAAATCGGCGGGTGAATCATCGGGCCGTCTGATCTACAGCCCAGCACTCCCATGGTATCATTTTGTAGTGTTGGATGTGTTTCTAGTTCTGCGTTATTTGGACTCATGAGCGCGCGGTGCAACGCCAAAACTGCTCTCACGAGGACGTCCAGCCTTGTTTGAAAAGAATCGTGGTTATTTTTGTTTGTGGGACTGAAAGGTCTGGAATAATAAAAATTAGTACTATCATCTACTTTTTCTTGTAACGTATGTTTTTCAAACCCACACAGATTGTAGCAATGCCCGCTTTAATTGGGCCAAGCGTATCTTTTCAGGGCACAAACAGCTGAAATATTCAACTTTTTTTTAATATGCATATTTTCACTCCAAAGAGGAAAAAGTTGGCAGATGATGTTCTGGCTGTGGGTTGCGAAGATGGCTGAAAGTAAAAAGGAGAAGCTAAAATAAAATCTGATCTCCAGTGACAGGACCAAATTGAGGAAGTGCACATCGTTAAGGTTAGAGAAAAATGGCTGCAGTTGATCGATACTGATATTTGGTGATTTCCAGCCCCGGTTCTGAAAATGTTGAGACCCTGAATAAAATGTAAATAATAATAATGCAATGAAAGTCCTCATTACACTATATTTACCTTCATACAACATCCCATCTTTTTGGAATTTGGGTTGTAACGGCAACTCATATTGGTAGCACTGAAGTTCTCCTGGTGCAAATTTACAGACATTTTCTGCCTGTTTCTTATGTCTTTTGCTGGAAAATGAAGAAATGTTTCTTCTGGGTTGGCGATGAAAGGCTTGAGCCTTGTGAATAAGATCTTAGTCACTAACATAGAATCTAAAATGAATGCATCGTATTGCGGTGGGGCCCTGAGCCTATAAACCAGGTAATCTAAAATATATTATCCAGTAAAATGTGAAAGTACAAGACAGAAGAAAATAAAAGGCCAAAAAATGTAAATTTACTACCGCTGGTCTCAGGGCGCAGACTGTAGAGCTCACTGAAGAATATTGGTGATATATTAGGTGTACAAATATATGGTTGGTAGGCTTGGCAGTGGTTTTGATTTTGTTTTAAGCAGACAGAAAGGTGCTTAACAAAGTAAATTGAATTTTAAATTTTTCATGTGACAAAAGGGAAACAACCTCCAAATCTTTACAAGATATTAGAGAAATCAAGGACTGTTTTTTAATGTAGATCAATCATCCAAAATTCCTCTGCGACTTGGGGCTGTCAGTTCTGTCTGTGCTTCAGTGGAAGGCAATCCTGCTACTACTCCTATCTGCTCGGCTCATCACCCATAGTACAGAAGCCAAGCTGTGCAGATGTGCATACAACATCAAGAAGCTGTCGGTGGACGGCTGGTTCAAAAAACAAACAAACACACCAAAGAAAACCTCACTGAACTTTGCTTTCCTCTTCTTTAAACTTAAGTCTTTTTTTAATAAAAAACATTTTTTTAGGGCCAGAACCTCTTTGCTGGGTGTCAAAACTGTTTTACTTGAAGGACATTTCATGATATGTCACGTTCTCTAGACCCGATCCCTTTCTTTGGCACAGTGTCATCACTCTGCTGCATTATCTCCACGGCTTTACCAGATGCATCCACACAGACCAACAAATTGCCTCGCTGTTTAATGCTTAAACCTTGGTGGTTTCCCATCTTTACTCAAATAAGAACACGGTGCATTATTTTATGCAACAGCCGAGATGCAAAGATGCTGAAAGCACAGGAGAAGAGGATGTTGAACAAACTAAAAAAGGACTCATCGAGCTGGAGTCATAGAGCGATGAAGTCGTACATCGCTTAAAAGACTAAAATGTGAAGCTGTCTATCAAAGTCTGTAGAAAAATTGTACCTCAGTAAACATTTCCTGCTGAGTTTATAGTCTTACTGACTCATTTTGGATCCTGGTGACTACAAATTAAGTCAGTTTTCTAAATTTTGATCATCCTAATTTTCAGAAAGGATTAGCCAGAGACATGCTTATTGGATGATGACCTATGACCGATAAGCCAATACATCTTCTCAGATAGTTAAACACACAAACCCTACAGCGCACATCCTTCAGTCACATTAAATCAGCGCCTGGTGCCAAAGGCATTAGCTGTCTCACAGTCACATCAGCTTCTCTTCAAATCAGATTTCACCACGTTGCAAAAATCCATTCACCCACCCAATAAGGTCGTCGTTTACATCACACTTTTACATTAAGGTCACTTGATAATAACTGGACCAGCTCCATAAAATAATTAACGCTCTTGAAAGTTGCATTATGATGTGCTGTGTTTTCCTGATAAGAACTCATTATGGAAATACCAAATATCCCAACGAGCCAAAGCAATAAATAAAAGTAGAATTTTTTCCTCAGCTCTAAGTAAAAACAGTCTGTTTCCCTAGAGCTGTCAGAAATGTATAAACGGTCCTTAAATGAAGAGTCTCCAGTTACAGTGTGATTGACTATATCTCACTGAAAACGCCGTCTTTAGTTTTAATGAGACGGACTAAAACAACAATTTGCTGGAAGCATAAACCCCTTTTTTGTAAAGAGGCCACCCTGCCTCAGAAGAATGCTTTAAACTGGATCCTAAATAAGCAGGATAGCTGCAACAAATGGAAACAATAATAAAAGAAAAGCATCCCTGAAAGAGAGTTTAGACTTTTCCACTTGTCAAAGTAAACTCATGTCTCGCTAAGGATCAGAAAAGCTGCCAGGGCGTTTCAGGCATCTCAAATTCTACTGAAGCATGGCAAAGGTATTTCATTTGCCCGTGCTTGACACTTTAGCCTTTTCACATTCTCACCGTCATTCAGTGCATTCCTGGAAACGCTCTGACTCACTGTAAACAAGTTTCAGGTTTTCTTCATATTTCTACTTATTTAAACCCATTCACAACAAATGACTTTATTCTACCTCAGACTGTTTCTTGTGTCAAATCAAAACACTGCGAGGAAGGTATAAAGGTTGGAACAATACTACTGCTCCGACACACACTGAATGCCAAACACTGTATCCATTATGTTTTCTTTTTTATGGTTTTTCTACCTTCAAGGCAGCCACTGCTACAAAAGACCTTGCAAGAGGAGAAAGTAGTATTTAATAGCCCCATAAGTCTGCAGATTCTTGAATGTAACCTGGGTTTTAATGCTTGATGTGCTAAAATTGTGTGTTGACCAGTGTGAGGTTTCAGGAAGAATGCTCACCTTCCTCTGTCTCATGCCAAACGATACCCTCCAGGTTGACACTAGTCCCAGGTTGGCAGGGCCCCAAGCAGGCCGAATCACCCTCCAGCGCCCCTGACGCAGCTCCATCCTGGGTGTTGGTGCCGATGGACCTCGTCCTCACCGCCAGCTGCTTAGGGTTTGAGGTGGGCAGGGCCGGGGGGGAAAACGAGGGGGCCGAGGGCAGCGAGCATCCAGGGGCCCCGGGGTGGCCTGGAGCTGGGGGAGCTGGGACTGTGAACATGGGGTCCACCTGCAGAGAAGAGGATTCATTAAAGATCAGATTATGCCACTCAGCTTAGTTTCAATATATTTAATGAAATATATGTCCATGATTGAGCTTCCGCTTCTGCTGAAATTAATGGGAGAGAGAGATGGGCAGAAATATAAGGAAAAGGATTATTAAAGTCATTTTATTATTACTGGAGTGAATCCAACTGACAGATGATTATTTCAGTGTTGGATAATGCTGCATAATGGAGGCAAGAATCGGAAGGACATTTTAGAAGAGGAGACATTTTCTCCAAATGTCACACTATTCATTATTCCACCCTCAGTCTGCAGTTACCAGCTTCCTAATACTGAGTGTCAGCTAATCATCTCTCAACTGTATCCAGACTTTAAAAAAATCATTTTTTCTCACTCGGTCTGGTTCGATTCATCTTCATCTCTCTTTCCTGGCTGGTGGAGTCCTCACCCTTGTGAAATGCAAACATTTCACACTCGTTGAGCAGTTTTTGAGAGCAGAGGCTTGGATGAATGTTTCCAGCTAACGCACACACGTACAGAAGCTGCACATTATAATTAGCTTCCACTTTTGTACAGAGTGACTCAGAAAAATAATACAGTAGTGCAAGAAGGTAACAATGGATACATTCAGTGTGATTATAACAACAACAAAAAAAGTGTTTCTGCCAGGAAAGTGCTTAGACCCTGCGGCTTCTGGGGCCAGCAGGGCAGGGGACAATTTAATGTTGCACTCAATCCGTGTAGCCTATCCACCCACTAATTGCTAATTGTGGAGCAGTGAGAACATTTCTGCAAACACAAGGAGGTGGAATGAGACGGAGAGAGATGCAGGAGAGTTTATTTCACGCTCTCAGCATCAGGACAAAAGTAACTGCTCAGAAATATTTGGAAATCACACATGACATATTCAGAATCTTTATTGATATTCATTGTGTAACAATAATGCGTGTGACAACTGTCAGTGTAACCAACATCATCAACCCTTTGAGGGCTGGATTCAAATTCACAGCACACCGGATTTGTTCTATTTTAATATTAATCAATGTTAAATGTGGACATAATTGTGAGGAACACTCCCTTTCAAAAAAAAACAACTTTCAAGCTTTTTGTGTGTGAAAAGGTTAAAAGGAACACATTAGATATTTTAACGTTTATAGATTGTCTGTAGATTTTAATGTATTTGAGTCCTCCTGCTCTCTGGGTCACTGGGAGCACTGGTTGACATTATGGAGCTGTCGAACAAAAACGTGAATTTCATCTGTTTAAGATGAGGGTTTGATATATCAGAGGGATTTCTTTTCAGATGTTTTTAAGTGTTTTGATTGTAGTAAAATAATTTCCTGTAGGTATTAAAGACATCATAGTGTCATTTTACAGTATCAGCTATTCAGATTTCAGGAATGAAGGGAACGGCAGCAGAGAACTTGTAGCAGCTTTCTCCCAATAGCATCACCTTCATCCACATCAACCAGCTGCTTCTTATACACACACTGAAGCTTCTGATGGGCTTTAACTTCACTTCTGATGTTTAATTATCATTTAGAAACCTGTGCCAGCATGAGGGGGCACCCTCATGACCACTCAGCATGCATTAGAACAATACCAATATTCTTTGGTCTTCTTCTTAGCCTACTTTGGGTTTAAAGGATCTGAGGAAAGTTTATATTTCACATCACTGTGCACATTCAAACATCAAACCAATTTGAGTCTAAATGCAGGAACAATAACACAGAAAAAACAATCCTATTGGTGTATCCATCACCAAGGCTTATTGTATACAGATGAAAGAAACAGTAACATGTAATCTATGCATCATTTAAAGCTCTGTACTCAAGTCTTAAATTGGGAAAAATCAGAAACTGTTTTTTTTAGGTCTGCTAATTACAGAAAAAGAGGGAGCATAAAGGGAGTAACATGTTTTAAAATGGCAGGCAATTATAAATACGTTTCTATCAGCTCAACAAATACCAGCAAACACACAACCTCTTTCTGTGCAGTGCTAAAAGCTAAAAGTATAGCTGCTGTATTTGAGACTGAGAGAACTCCAGTCAGAGATGGAGAAAGATGTAAAAAAGACAGGACAGACGACTGCACTGATCAGTGCAAACAAACTGAGGTATTAACTTTATGTTATTAAAGCAATCCATGAAAAAACTCGGGATAAACGGGTTAGTTTGCAGCACTGTTTGCAAATTTACAATAAAGTGTTGGACTGGTGCACAGTGGCTGTGGTGTTCATGGTCAGATTAGGTTACATCAAGTACAGCACAGATGGATTTGAACTGAAGCTGATATAAAGGCAGCAAACTGTCTGTCAGTGTAGGGGATGAAAATCAGCCAAGATAGCTAATGGATTAAGTTGTGTAAGATCAGCTGATCACCTGTACAAGAAGAAATCTACTGGACCACACAACAGGAATTATTGTGATTTGTGGTGCTTTTCCGTACACTCAGCCATTTTCACCAATATTAGCGTTCCCCCATGTGCCAAATCCCACTTTAACCCTTGACTGCACTTTTTTTTCTGTTTAGGTGTAGAGGCAAAGAAAAACAAAAAACGTTTGTATTCCCATGGACTGCTACATTTTATCATTATATAATTAAAAGAACAAGAGCTTCAGTTAGCTTGGCACGAAAAAAGCTGGTAGAAATGTCCTTCAAAGAGCTGCTTTTTACTATTTTGGGTATATTTCAGAGCTTGTACATTTTCACTTTTACTTGAATAAAGAAGTTTAATGAGTACTTCAGCTTTTATAGGAGTATTTTTTAACACATGTATCATAATTCTACTTAGGTAACAATTCTGCACTTTTGCCAGTTCTGCAGGGACCTGAAAAAGATTATTTTCAGGTCTGGTTAAACGCCAACATCACCATTGTTTCCCACTATATTAATCAATACTAAATTAGTTCAAACTCAAAAAAACAACTCCTTAGTTTTTTGTGAAACGTTACGAGTCATTTCATATTTCTTCTTCGATTCCAGGCTCCAGTGGTGTTTCATAAACCCAAGAACATGTTTTTAAGTTCATGGCTTGTGAGTGATCTTAACTACTATCATCACCATAGTTAGATGTAATGAAACCCATGTCAACGGTGCCTTTAAGAGCTCCTCTCTTATCTTCATCACTTATTATAGTCCCAATTACAGCAGCTCTGGGAAATAATTCTGCTGAGAGAGCAGCAGCAATCAGCAGTGAAGGATTTTTCTCGCCATTATGACTCAATAAAGATTACGGGCTTGACAGATATCTCACTGCGCGATATTCTTGAGTGATTTAACGCTCAAAAGAACTTCTTCACCACGCTGTGTCTGGAAGTGCCCGAGAAAACAGCAGCACTTTGTCAGGTCCGACACGGAGCTTTTCTGTAGTGTTTGGTTTCCCAGATAAAGGAGGTCCGCTGCTGTTGTGTTATTATGGAGATCAATCAGTTCCTTGCAGGTTTCTCTAAAAATTGACAAGAGAAGATTTTTCTTACTTCTTTAGAGAGAAAAACAAAAGACTCGAGGGTGCCCTGCACCTTTTTTTAGAAATGCCTTTACTTTTTCTTCTACAGCAGATTTCGATACTGCCAAGTTTATTGTTGCAGCTCCAGCTCACTTTGGAATCAGGGCCAAAAACTACTGGTTTCAAAATCCATAATCAAATATGATCATTAGTGTTTGAGGGAAATAGTCTCCCTGATTATCAATCAAAGGTTATAATTAAAAAAATGTTATTTAATTGTAAAAAAAAAAAAAAGTGAAATAGAAATAAAAAGAATTTCATACTTTGGGATAATGTCTGAAAAAGTATTAGTGGCCTTATTAAAGGTTCTCTTTTTAATTAGGCCTCAGTCAGTAAAGGCTAGAGACCCGGGGGTTACTGCCAGTCACTAGAGTGAAACTGGTTCCAAGATTACGGTACTGCACTAAAAACAAGAATGATTGCTTTGGTTGCTAGCAGGTTACCTTTGTCCCACATGGTTTGTATGGAAGAAGCCGGCTTGTTTGCAAACTACTCGACAAGCATTAGTGGGACTGTGAAAAGTGCGACGTAAACTCGACACGGACATCATTCACCATCAAAGTTAAGCTTCTGAAATGTGTTGGTTGGAGTGGTAAAGCAAAATGAAGGCGAACTCTCTCTGTTGTGGAAAAAACTACATATGAGCATGACAATCTGCCAGTGGCTAAAGATACCAACGGGAGGTTTGTGGTACTACTACAGCTGGAGATAACCAGCAGCGACTGACCAACGAGTCAGGGAATACACATTTTTCCCAAGTTGAAACTCCATGTTGGACATGTTGAGATGTTTTCAAAAGTATTTGTTTTTTTAAACTTTTGTCTTTTTAACCATAACCATTTGCTCAAGAGCCTTCACGGTCTCTCAGACTAACATTAGAAACAAGAATATAGAAACTATTTAAGTGGCTAAAATGACTGATTTGGTCCATTTATGCCTGTTTTAATTGTTGCTTTTGTGTTTTTCATTCCTATAAAGTTTCTTTTATCTGTTGCAGACATTGAAAAATGTAATCAATGTGTCTTCATCAACAGAGCTGTTTTCATCATCACTTTACGCATGCTTCTGCAGCAGTAAACCTTGGTACTCTAGGATTGTTAGCCATGGTTTACTATGAAATATTACAAGGCAATGATTATAAGAAGAAACCAGATTATAATGTTAAAAAATATACACACATTTTTATTATCTGTTCAATATAATACAGAGATGCACCTCTTTCTTCAGAGTCTGCTGATTGCTTTTGGAAGATTTAACAATATTTTAAAACACAAAACATATTTATTAGTTTAGAAAACAAACTTGAAACGTGGTGGGCTGGCTCTTTTGAGAAATGCCCTGTTAGCTCTCCCTCAACCTTTGGGTTGATCATCTAGCGTTTGCTGTTCCCAGTGATATACATCGATTATTCCATGAAGCGGGACACTGTTGAGGACAAAGGCTGATGCATGAAGCCAAACTGTGACATGCATATATTAAAGTGGCACAAACACGTATTACTCGTCCTTCCTTTACTACCCGAGTGATTAATAAGTGGAAGAAACTCACCAACACTTGAGTTGCCTGTTTAGTGTCCCTTGCAGTATCTGTAATCCAGCTAGTATGAAAAGCTTTGTTTCGGCTGCGTACTGCACAGAATTTATGTTAAAACCTTGATAAACAATGCAAATTTATCATGCAAAATAGCAACAAAACAAAAGGCAGATAATCCTCTGTGCTTTCTGAAACCGTCTGTTAACTCCCACACAGCTGCTGACAAAGACCACACAGGACTTCTTCAACCAAATCACAAAGCAAATTAACTATAAAAGAAGAATCACGATCCCCGGTGATTTCTGTTCTGCCGTTAACGCCTTTTTTTCCTCCCTCAGATACCCAGAATAACAACGCTTGGTTGCAAATCACACGGCAGCTACAGTCGACCAGGCTGCAGACTCACACAGCAAAATAACAATAAAAACACAGGCCTGCTCCCTTGTGAGTCAGACGCTTCGAACAAATTATCCTTTCTCACACTGTTTCTTAATTAAAAAAATCCTTCAACACGCACACACAAATATAACACACCAGAACAGGAGAATCTATTAAATAAAAATATAGGCTTCAGTTTAAATCGCAGGTCGGCTTAGTTTCATATGATCTGTAATGATATTACTTAATGCGCTGGTATTATTCAAAAATACCATACACTAAGATTAAGTGAATAAATAAATACATACATAAAGTCATTAATTAAATATGAAATAATAATGAAAATTCACTCAGGGCTCTTTCTTAGTTTGTGGCTCGGCTCAGGTCATGAGCTGATGTTGCTGTGATTTTCCAGATTAAATACCAGGTTATCTTTTGCTTTATTTTTCTAGTCAGACGATTGTTCTGTTCATAGAACCTGATATGTTAAATGCACTGAACAGGGATCCTTTTAAATGTCTCGGTAATATTATTAACACAGTTGCGTCCAGTACAGTGCAGAATGGCATAAAATACAACACTGGTTTTCATGTGAAAACAAAAGCTTTCATAGGATCTGTGAAATGGAACAGCTTATAGAACCACCTTTTGCAGCAACACAGTCATTTTCTGTATGACCTAACCAGTCTCTCCCATCTTTGGTCTTAAAGATGGACTCAAATTTCTTTAGTGTACAGAGGAGTTTATGGACGACTAAAAATTTCAAAGGTCGTGTGGCTAGAAAGCAAGCCCAGATCATCACCCTTCCACCGCCATGCTTGACAGTTGGTATGACGTGTTTTTGCTGATATCCTGTACTTGGCTTTTGCCAAATATGGCAGTTTGTTCAAAAATCTTAGCTTTAATTTTCTCTGTCCTAAAGACATTTTTCTATAAGTCTAGTAGTTTGTTTTCAGATGCAACTTTGCAGACTTAAGTCGTGCTGCTACATCTGTTTTGAAGGCTCCTGACAACCCTTGAAAACAAGCCATAGTAGTTCAGTCTTTTTCTAATTGCAGTGTCACGACCTTTAACAGCTAACATGTTAACTGAGGCCTGTATTGTTTCTTGGTGCATTGCTAGGTCTGACCTTGGGTTGAATTTGCTGGGATGTGCATTTGTGAGAAGATTGAAGCACTGTGTTAATGCATCAGTCTTTCTAGAGCTGCACTTCTTTAAAGGTATTTGACAGCAAACTGTTAAAACCTCTGCTTTTACAGAAATGGTCACACTTGCTGATGATCAGTTAATCTAGTCCGTTTGATTAGCAGCACCTGAGTAACTCTCAGAATTTTTTCACATGACTGTAAACAAACTGTTTCATGTATCATAAAATTAGCAAAACTGTGTAAATGTAAAAGTATATTTTTTTATATACAAAACATATATGTTTTATTGTCGGGCAGGATTATTTCAGCAACTCTGGGAACTAGAAATGCAGACATATCTTGACCAGAGGTTCCTACAGTAGCCTTTTCTGTAAGTTGAGTTATTAAACACTTATCAAGTAATCAAAAAATAAGAAACTTGTCCAGTAATCTCAGAGTTTCTTGAGAGAGGAGAGCTGCATTCTGAGGAGCTTTGGAAATGGCCTGTTACAAGGTCAAAGTCAAATAAATTTTATTGACTCTTCAGATATTCTTTGTCTTAAATAGGCACAAGTTCAAGTTTTGTAAATAGGACTTAGTAACAGATTAGGGGCGAGCACAACAATAGTTATGCATTTTCTACATCACCAGCTTGTCTGCCAAAGTTTTATGGATTTTCACACATTTCAGCACTTTGCTCAGTCTGTGGCAGTTCACTTACTGTATCCAAATCAGCCCAACCCTGCTTTAGACAGACTTTGCTTTTGGTTTGCTCCATAACAGCGTATAAAAAATGACTCTATAGTGGTAAAAGCCTGCATCCAAAGTACTAAGAGCAGAAAAACAATACAACAACATACAGTACCTCTGGGAAATAGAAAATGCAGACATATCTGTTACCTGTTGTTAATTCATCAAAAGATCAATGAGCTTATGCCATAGTGAAGCGTCACTTCATTCGTCCTTCACTTCACTACTCTGCATTCACTATTGGTCAGAATTTAATCAAACTTACATAGAACAATCACCTAATGAGCGTAACGCAAAATGTGTCAAGGTCAAAGTCGTAAAATTTTACATTTAAAATAAATGAATTTCATTTGAATAAAGCGTTCATCTTCCTGCAGTCATATTGCAGCTATGCATGGCTTTCCTCTGAGTAACTCAGGTGTGCATTTTTTAAAACTGGACATGAATGCAAGGTCGATAACACACTTAAGTGCAAAGGATAAAGTGCTGTATGAATATGTGCGTGAAAAAGGTGAACGTGTCTAGTAGTGGAGAGTGCTTTAAGTGGTGCTTTGAGATCAGAAGTGCCACATCAATGCCAAAACTGGTATTCGTGTGGCATTCGGTTTTCTGACCTCGGAGTTCTGTTAACATAATGCAAGTAAATTAAAAATAAGGTACAGAAACATATGCTGCTCCTTTTGTTGACAGCTGATGTGCATCGGTGCTTGAAAATGAGCACAGCAGTGCATCATTGCGTCCAAAAAAATTCTAAAAAGTGTGATGTTTCTGTATTGAAGAGCATGATAGAGTATTGTTGATTACAGCAGTCACGTTGATCTGTAGATGAAATCGCTTGCGCTCATGATGCTGATTGGTTGTGAAGACTTTATGTTGTGAATCCACTCCAGTGCCTTTCTTCTATTCTTAAGTCTTTGTTCTCCTCCCAGGAACTGACTGAAACTGCACCGCCGCCGCTGCCTCATGCTCCTGCACGTGCTGATTTCGCTTGTGTTTTTTCGTAAGTACCCAGTATCTTTTTCTTTGATGCCTTCTGTATCTTTAGAGAACAAAGATCAAAATAAATAAATAAATAAAATATGAAAAAAAAAAGAAAGTGAAGCCCGAGTGTTGCTGCTTGAACTAATCCACACAGGAACACGAAGTATATCCAAATAACACTAAAATATGCATGGACCCTGGAGCTGTGCACAACACAAAGTCTCTCTAGTTCTCACTTTCCTTCAGATGATGTCCATGCTCGTTTTTCCTCTAAGAGTCAGATTCAAATCACCAGACAGTATCGAACCATTAAAAGGGATGTTTAAGCATTTCTTATTATTTCTTCTTAATATTTGCTATCTTGAGATTACCAGAGGGTTGTAATAAGAAGCATCTTCCACATAGTTGGGGTTGAGCTTTGAGTTAGCTGGTTCCACAAACCGTAGAGGAACCCAGTCAGAGACAACGAGTACCTTAAATTTTAAAATTAAATATTAAAAGCTACTCTGTATGATATCATAGCATGACCATGCTATAATATTCCTTTTGTGTTCACATTGTTGGTAAAAAAAAATGTGGGTGGTAGATGTTATTTAGATGTTAAGAAGTGACCATTTTAGCGCATTGTTAGTTGCTCACTCTGCTTGTATAATTAAATTTTTGTGCATATAAATGAGAAATTATTCTTGATAAGATATTCTAATAAATTCTAATGTGTCACATTCTAATAAATGTGACACAGGATGCAAAAACCAGGCTAAAGTCCAACATTTTTTTTACATTTTCCTAAAATGTCTAAACTTCTTTTTTTTTCTCTATAAATGTTTAACTTGAAGGTGACAAACTGTTTCCACTCTGAGAGTAAAGCAACATAAGTATTCACTTAAAAACTCCACTGCAACCACTGATTGATCATAATAGGCAACATGGTGACTTCATAATATCTGATATCTATATCTGATACTGTAATACAGATACAAGAGCCTTCGAGACGTAGTTTGGTTCCTCAACTCCCGGCTGTTTAGGACAGGGGTGGGCAACTCCAGGCCTCGAGGGCCGGTGTCCCTGCAGGTTTTAGATGTGTCCTTGAACCAACACAGCTGATTTAAATGGCTAAATTAGCTCCCGCAGTTCTCCAGAGGCCTGGTAACGAACTAATCATGTGATTCAGGTGTGTTGACCCAAGGTGAGATCTAAAACCTGCTGGACACTGGCCCTCGGGGCCTGGAATTGCCCACCCCTGGTTTAGGAGGAGATTGCAGACAAAGAAATAAACAAACAGACAGATTCTGTTGTCTGAGAGATTTTGTGTAATATAGTAAAATATAGACTAAACAATTTTTCAGTCTATAATCGATTCAGTGTCATTCAGCTCTGTAAAACAAACTTGGCAGCAAATTAGGACCAAACACAAACATTTTTTCTTATTTATTTTTATCTACATGCAAATTTTCTCGACACGGTCATGCAAACCGTTACTGCACAGCTTCCTTCATTGTTGTTATCGAGGTAGGCTCAACAGGCTGAGCAGATGGTTGATGAAAGAATTTGTTTTAAAAGTGGCATTTCTAGCTGCTTTTTAAACCAAAACTCTTGTTATTTGTAACATGACCAAAATAAATTAGCATAATAATTTAGCAAGTTAAGAAGAGAGCCACTTTTATCACAATGAAAACTCAGGATTCAACATACCTAACCCTAATGCTTTAATTTGCCTTGCAGTACAACTCTGTGAAAGGAAGCAGGTGACAGTGAGACGTGAAATGGTAAAAAGCTGACACAAAAACAATGAGGTTTCATATTTTGGGCTCTTTCATGAAGAAGACGGTTGAAAAAAGAAAATATTCAGGTGACATGCTGTTGCCTTTAAACCCTGAGCTGGTTTAGAAAATGCTTTGTGATGACTGTTAGCAAGAGGCCAACATTTCAGAGAGTACTGATTACACTTATATCTGCTAATGTCCATGATCAGTTAATGTGCAAGGTTATTATAGTGAACTAAAACTAAGCTAAAAACTAAAACTAGGTATGCACAAACATTTTAGTAAACTTAGTAAAAATGAAACTTTTGAAAAAAATAAACACTAAATGAAATTACTTTGTAAACTGAGTAAGTGGAACAAAATTAAAATATAGAGAAAATATCCTTCATATTGTTTGCCTAATAAGGATCTGACGGGCATGTTTTTGAGACTTTTGGATACAGAACTAAATCACCTGCTTTCAAAAATGTCTTATTTTAATACAATAAATAAAATAATACTTAAAAAGTCTAAAAACTAACACTGAAGATAATAAAGATTAAACTAAACTGAATGTTTCAAACACTAAAAGCTAACCTGCCATGCATAAATCTGAAAAAGAGCAATTCCCCTTTAATTTTGTGACATTTGACACAGTTGGGTTGTTATTAAAACTCTTTACCAGATTTATACTCATCTCATCTTTCTGTCACGTAATAAATTTAAATTGCATGTTAAAACTAATTTTAAGACTATTCCAATACTGCACCCCTCTCTCAGACTGCTAACTTGCACGCTTGCATGTTTTCTTGAGTTTCCAAAAGTAAAATGGGAGGCAGAGCTACCTCCCAGTTTGGACTCAAGAGACAAACTGAATCTCTGCTTTTAAGTCCTCCTATTTGATAAAGCCTAGTGTGGATCAGGTGACCCTGAGCCATCCCGTAGTTATGCTTCTATAGATGCAGGCAGCTGGGGGACTTCCCATGGTGCACTGAGCACTTCTTCTCTAACCCTTCACTCTTCTCCTTTCACTCCCTTATGTTTATTTGCCACTCCTGCGTGTAATTAATTTTTGTGTTTTGCTTTGCCAGAGTTTTCTTCCTGTTTAAAAGGAATTTCTTCCTTACCGCCATCTCCAAGTGCTGGATTACATCGGATCATCTGATTAGTGGGTACTGTGGGATTTGTGTGGTTGTGGTGGGGTGGGGTAGGAAGGTTCTCCTTATCCTACCTCCTACCCGTTTCCCCTGCTCTCCTATTTCTGGTATCTTTGATATAATCCTTGCCTGAGCCTTATTGTATTGTTTGCCTCATGAAAGATGAACTCAAGATAGTCAATTATCCAGTAATCTATAAGTAAAACTTGAAACAAATGATAAATAATTGCATTTTAATGATGCTTTTCTAGGCAAATGAGGCACACAAAGTGCTTAACACGGCAAACCATGTTCACAAATCCACATATATTTTATTGTATAAATGCACCACTTTCGATACATATCAGACACGGTTCACTATCTCGCCCAAGGACACGTCATGTGGGCCGAAGAAGCCGGGGATTCAACAACCTGCCTTCCAATTAGTGGACAGGCGCAACCTCAGCCGCCTCTTGAAATACGCCAATCACAGCATCACAGAATCAAATCAAATGACTTGATTCATTTGATCAAAATCCCAAATCAAATTTAATAAATTTCTATGAGATTATGCCTAAATTTATATTGTTCTTGCCTCTTGTAAAAGAGGCTTCAGGGACTTCAGGGATCTCAATAAAAGCCGTGTGTCAATTTCACCCTTTAAATCCACTTTGGTGAAAGGGAGAGGATGAGGAGGAGAAGAGGAGAAAGCAAGCAGAAAAATCTGCTGCAGTTCAAATAAAGCAGACTCAACTTTAATGTTTCCTCCGACACACTGGAGCTTTGTGTCGAGGTTGAATCACAAATAGCTGTCCTAACTGGCATGCAGAGCTGGATTTACCCAAATTAATCAGGAGAGGGAGGCTGGGTGGTGAGAGTCAAGGGAGCCAACTGAGTTTTCCATTAATTCTCACTCTAAAATCTATAATTAAACAAAGAGACATTTTTTCATCTTTGGTTTTCATGTTTCTTTTTTCCTCTAAATCTTGAATCGCATTTTTAAGCGCCCACAGAGCAATGCGGTTTTTCAAAAATGCCAAAAAGAATTTGAATCAATCCAATTATCCCTCCATCTTTTCCTTTTTCCACCCATCCATCAATCCTCCTTTTTCCTTTACCTCATTTTCATTCTCATCCCTTTTTCTTTTCTTCCTTTTCCTCTGCTTTCTTTGTGTCCTTCCTCCCCTCTCCCTCCTCCCCTCATATTAAATCCCTCAGTGAGCAGCCTCACTGATGTTTTTTTTTCTCGCAGACAAAAATCATCTCTGTCTTTATTGTCAGGCTGCTGAAAGAGGAGGCGTGTGTGTGTGCGTAGACAATCTGTGGTTTATCGAGTGTGTGTTTGCGTTTGTGCTTCACGCGTGACTGTGTGTGTTTTCACGAATAGTAGCCATTTTTCCCATTTTCTCTCTCCAGCCTTGCTCATCTCAGCTCTTCCTTTTTCAGTCCCTCATCAGCACACACACACACAGACACGCACACAAAAACCACTTACCTTCCTATTGAATGACAAGCTCTAATGGCATTTAAACCAACCGAGTGAAAAACAATGGACATTACTCACCGCTATAATAACTCCTGCTCCAAAATATCTCAACCTCTTTCTTTCCTTCAACACTGCTGCTGCACAATCAACCATTAACAATAATTACTTTAGCACAATTCTGCATAAATTAATCTCCCCGAGTTGCAGTGTTTGCAAGCAGCGTTTTCATAATGATGTAATTATAAAGCATCTGAATTGAAGCAGACATCACACGCTCTTAGTGTGACGGCTGATGAGAGACTCCATCGGGGGAAATGTGAAACCTTAAAGATGGCAAAGATGATTGGCCAGTGAACCATTACTTCCAACTCAGTAAACAGCCTGTGCATGGGAGCTATTATCCTTTCAAAAAAGAGATTGTAATAACATGGCAACCCCACATGTGACAACCAGATGTGGCTTGCCAACCTTGAATTGCAAAAGCAAATATGAACTAAAGGAAATCCAACGGCCACCACACTGTTTTCAAGTAGGAAGATTAATTGCCGCATTTGCAGATGCGTGCAATTTATAATTTTATTGTTGGACTGAAATTTACAGACTAACACTGCTTTTGTTGCATTAATGTAACTATCAACAGGCCTCTGTGGATTACATCTAGTGCTTTAGATGCTTTAGACACCAATAAAACACATCTTGTTAGCTCTGTAACAGGATATAAATATAGTGGTTCACTGGATTAAAAAAAGAGCACAATGGTAGAGCATAAACAAGTCGACAAAAATATAACTGTTGAATAATCCTCGTGGTTTCTATGATATCCTTTGGCATCTACAGGATTTTGTGTTTTTAAGAGTTAGTTACAGTAAGAGGAACATTGTGGTTTTGTTTAACTAAAATTATTTGTATAACATTTTTTGCAAGTGCTTCGCAGTTTCAATAAAAGCACAGATTAAAGAAACGTGCATGTGTCTAAACATACAAACACACATTAGGAGAACAAGAGCCAAAAATAATGGGCTGGTTGGCTGAATCAGTGGTCATTTAATACAGACCACTGATTGAGCTGACCTGACAGGCTGTTCAGAAGTTCAGGAGCCTCAAAAGCGTGATTGCCTCTGGTTTAAAAAATTAGAGCAAGGAATAGTTAAAAACCCTGATCAGACCAGACCAGAAAGGCTAACTGATGGAAAATAGTCTGAGCAGGTCTGCTGTGTAGACTGGAGCCATGTTATTAATAACATTTTTAAATGAATTAGAAAAAAGAAATGAAGGGAAATGATAATTGGGGTGATGTGTTGTGTGTTGGCTTGTTGTTTATGCAGCCGAGCTGCTGCATTCTGGACCAGTTAAAACAGGCACTTAAAAAGTTACTTAAAGTTATCAAATTCCACATTACTGAGTGTCAAAGGTTTGATTCTTGCAGAGTTTCTTAAATGAAAAAAGCAAGACTGGATGAGCTTTGAGATGTGAGATTCAAAATTCAAATGTTGGTCACAAATAATGTCAAGGTTCTTAGCAAAAGGGTTTGATGGAGCCGATGTAATAATTGCCATCCTTTGAGAAGCTGTTTGAGCCGAAAACGAGCACCCCAGTTTTTGCCATCATTGCGATGGAGGAAATTTAAAGACGTCCAGTTGAAGCATTCACTGATGTTGTTTGACTAAAAGAAAAGTTCAGCTGTGCATATTATGTGAGATAAACACATAATAGAGATGAAAAGCAAATTAGCTGCAGCCAATGGGACAGTAAGTGTAGTTAGTCTACTTGCCTATTCTAGCTGCCCTGTTTTGGTGGTGATGTACACCAATAACGTTGACATTACCTTGCTTAACCTTAAATCCTGCTTCATAGCACAGAGCTGTGATTCGCTGCCCCTCGTAAACATACGATTTGAACAGCAGATGGGTGGGGCTTCTGTGCTCACAGCCGCAGCTGTTTGCCTGAGATATTCACTCTTTATAGAGAGCCAAGAGTAGAAAAAAAGTGCCTGAAACAGTCTGAAGCCTGACCTCTTGATGGAAATTCCTAGTATATATGCTGGCCTCATTTAAGACTTTTTCTTTATATAGTATGTACGACTAGAAAAAGGGAAGAGCACACAAACCACATCTCCAAAAACCACATCCCCTGATTTGCCATCATATTGTCTGAGTCAGATGAAAGCAGCTTTAATCTGATTTGGATTTGAGCACATATGAGACACTCATTGCCTGAGTCAAAGAGCGACTGAAGCATCCCTCTGAGTGCAGCCGCTACAAGATGTTTCAGGAAAGCTGCAGTTAAATAAAATATGAAAGGAAGCGAAGAAGAAGAGGATGTGAGGTGATTCTTCGACGAGTTTTCAGGTAATGACAGACGGTGGGAGGTGAGATTATGATGCTGTTTTATTTCTGTGTTTCCTGTGGCTTTGGAGGCTTTGATGAATGGATGCAAAGGAAAACCTGCCAGCCTGCAGAGCAGAGCACGTGGGCGTACTGTCATACCATGAAGCCTTTTTCACTCTGTTGGCACTGATACTTTGATAGCTAATGGACTCTCAGTCCAGCCTCCACATGAGCTGTTCTAAAAACACCCTTCACGCTGCCGTTTGCTCGTCCACTTGTTCTCCTTTTCTTCTATTCAAGCTTCTGTCCAATCAAGTAAAACAGAAAATCATTTTCCTTCGGTCTACATCAGGCTGATTAATCAAAATCCCAATAAACTGAGCCAATATTGGCATGTAGTCAGACTTACCTAGCTTTGATTGATTACATATTTATTCAAGCTGATCAATGATCTTTGTCAACCCTCTCTCGTTGGGAAAGGAGAGCAAATAAACATGTGCTGTGGTATCACTCCACAAATTTCTGTCTGCAGTAATGCCCACAGTAACGACAGCAATGGAGCTGCACCCCGGCTGTGCAAAATGATTGACAGTTTGAGCTCACAGATTGCACAGTAGTAACAGTTTTGTTGTTCTTAAAGCAAAGGTAAGGCTTCAATAAAAACAATACAGCAAACAAAATCATGTGAAATCGTGATTCTTTGCTTTGGTTTGTTTTTTTAAGTTACACTCCTGGAATTGCGTTTTTTCGTAGACCTTGTGTAAAAAGTCAGAATTGTATGAAAGAAGAACCGAAGGCACCTAAATCTCATAAATCATGCAGTTTTTCTATTTGCAGTCATGCATTCAAGTCTTGTGGGTTGATCTTTGTTTAACAGACCGATGTACTACCTTTTGCTAGAGGCAAGGACATAAGATGCAGCAGTACAAGTCATGGCCTGTGATAAACAAGACAAAATACAAACTGCTGGAGCTTCTCCACTCTGGCTCTGCCTTGAACAAGTGAACAATGAGGGAACAGCGTGCTGGCTTTGTGGATCTATGGACGCCTCTGTCATCATATTGTAACCACAATGATATCACATTGTCCAAAGCTCAGTTTCTGGCCGGTCATGGGGGATGTAAAGTCATAACAGATATATGACCACAATATCATATTTTAAATGCCTAATAAATGTGTAATAAATAAATAAATCTAGAGGATAAAATGTACATTTAAAGGGTAAATCAATCCCAGGAACCCATTCTTTTGGATGTGGTTCTGGAAGTTTTCTTTTAAATTTATCTTTTTGAATCATACAGGACTTTCTCCACAAAACGTTTTTAACATTTATTTTAAAGGTGCCCTAAATTTTAACATTTTGAAAAGAAACTGAACCAATAAAACTAAGCCTCAGGGCTTATTATTATTATTCCCCATTTTCTGACCTATTTTTGATCCTGAACTTGTCTTGTTAGTTGGAAAGAAGTTAATATAGAAATTAAAGGAGTTGACGAGGAAGTTCAACAAGTTATGCCTCAAATACAGGATGCTAGTGAAAATCCTGTGTTGGTTGGTGAGTGGTTGCTAAAGGTTGCCAGCTCTCCGGTGAACCTGGTCACTAAGAGGATGCTGTACCAATAACTCCCTTGCGATTTTTTTGGTTGATAGCAGATTGTTGCAGCTTCCTGTCGTTCACATGCATGCCAACTTGTCTGCAAACACTTGCTAACTAAGCTCTAAGGGGTAGCAAAACTTGAAAGAGCAAACTGGAAATGGAGACCATTCATCTTCAAAGTATGTTTTCCCTTACCCTGAAATTAACACATTTAGAAAGGCACAGTTTCCCACAATTTCACTGCCACTTAGCAAGTAGTTGGCAAGTGTTTGCTGTTGGGTAGTATAAATTTTTCCAAGCAAATTGTAGTTACCAGACTGGTCTGTAGGCCTGCATAACTGAAGCCTAAATGAACAGAATGAAAGCAAAGAGGTTATTAATGTACTAATGTGTCAGTGTGAGTTGTGCGTTATTGTCTGATTGGGGTGCGTAACAAAAACCATTTAGTTCTGCTGACATGCTCATTTGCCTGGTGTTGAATAATAATAATGACATCTAATGAAAGTGCAGCTTTGCTGTTGCTAATTTATCGTTATTGAAGACACTGATGACTCTGCCTATATGTTTGTTACATTTCAAACATGCTTCCAGGTTTTGCCACTCTTATTCTCACTGATTTATTCCAGCCTAACAGATTCAAACCTCAAACCTTTAATTTCAAATAGCTTTTAATATTTGACACAAAACATTTTCATTTAGACTCTGAGGGTTTTGTTTCTTGGGGTTTTACAGTCACCATGTTTTAGGGGTAAAAGCTGATATTTTTAAGGACTAGACAGCTAAACTCCTTTGTATTATATACCTAACTTAAGGCTGGCGAGTGGAACTGAAGCATACTAATGTAGCTATGTGTTTAAATAAAGAAAGCAAAATTTAAAAAAAAAAGGCATTCCAAGGTCACTCGCTTATTTTCAAAAGCTTCTAAAGCTTCAGATTTTCTTCATATTCACAAGGGGTCTACTTCTGCCGTCTGCCTGTCTGATTTCCATGTTTTCAGTCAATAGTCTCCTGTCAATCACAGCCCCGTGAAGCCAACACACAAAACCAAAGTAAAACTCTCCTGCCAGTACTGCTCTCTGCTGAAGCACTGAAATTAAAGGTGGATTTTACGCAACAAAAGAAGGAAAAAATAAATATTTCTCAACAGGGTGAACATATCAAAGTCTTTTCTACAAATGGGCGATGATGAAATTTTGCACAGTCTCAGTCTGCAGCAGTAAGCGCAACTCATCTGCAACACAACACGTCTCTTTGCAGCAGGGGACTCAACTCAGCAGGTTGTCAAATGGATGTATTCTGGTTATACTCTTATATAAAAGCAACATTACTGAGCATGTGTGTCACTTTGTGGTTAAATTGCCATCCAACAGCAACAACATCATTATTTGTAAAGAGATTTCTGAATTTCTGTTTTAAATCTGTGGCGTCCTGGCTGAACTCTGAATCTAAATTAATGTGAATTTCTGTTTAATGTGATTTCTTTTTTATATGTAGAAGACAACAGTTTTACAGATTTGCAACAGATGGCATCTGATTTGGGATTTTCACCAGTTTATCACAGTTAATTGCAGCATTATCACAAATAGATTGCATGCAATTACCAAACTGACCCCAATAATTTTGGTTGTTCTGCAGTTTCCCTGAAGCGGTGCGCTATCAATCAGACCATTTGATGTGTACTAATGCAGTAAATTTAATTCTTGTTCATTACTTTTGTGCAGAAGCCGCTATCATGCCTTTTTTTTTCCCTTTAGGCATGTAGTTCTACTTATTGTCAGTCTGCTTCGTCTCTGCTCTTTGTTATGCCTCTTCTCACATACAGCAGTCATTCACCACCAAACACACACACCCAGTTAAACAAAAAGATGAGGCGAAAAATTAGTACCCTGTCTCTGCAAATGCACATTTGCATTAAGCTCGAATTCAAAATTAACCCAACACACACAAACACCCCCATTCTCTCTTTCTCTCTTTTCTGATGATGATGGTGTAGCTGTTCTGCACACATTCATGAAATTCTGTATGTGCTGCATGTACCTGCACACATTTTTGGTCATATGCAGGGATGCCTACATAAAACTAGAGTCAGGTAGATTAAATGAAATACAAATCCCATCCTGCGAGTCAAAAATTGCCTTGACTGGTGTCCTGATCACTCTGACCACTGCCCATATTAAACAAATTAACCAAAGCTAATTTTCACAGCCAGGGCAATATCAACAAATATTTAAAAGAATTAAAATGTTGTCTTTTGCGTTTTCCCACCCAGAATTCAGCGTTAATGCCATCCTTTCCACACAAAGACTTTACTGGGTCGCCCATTTATTTCTTGTGAGTCTGTAGTCCAAGATGGTATCACTGTAGTCCATCAGCTCACTGCGGCAGCTGATAATTTTTCTATTTATTGTCAAGTGTTACTTAATAAGTCATTGGAAAAGGTGTGGTTTCACGTCTTTTAATGCCCACCTACATGTGTACCCCAACCCTGTGGGAAATGATGGATTTCTGTTTGTAATGCTCTAAACAATGACATTGTTTTACACAGAGATCTTTTTATATCAATGTTTCCTCCTTGTAACATTCCCAGAATAAAACTCAGAGTTTAACAGCTGTAAATTTTAGTCTTTGCACATTTTAGCAAACACGTGTCAGATCCCTGGTGGTTTGTCCTCCCACCCTTTAGAAATCCACATCAAGACTTCACAATCAGACATTTCGTGCCTTTAGAAAACATGTTCAGTCTTTTGGAAAAACATCTGGCTGGCTGTTAGATAACTATGTGTCCATGCTGGCTCCAGCCAATATTCTTTGAAAAAGGAAGGATAAACAACATCAAAGCTCTGCTGATTATCAACCTTGGGTGAAAACTGGACACATACTGTATGACGCAAGTTTGAATCCTGCTGAGAGCTGGTGACCTTTATGTGATGATAAATAAAAAAGCAGGGCCCATCATAAAGTCCAGTCAGTGATCAGCAGAGGGTAAAGAAATGCTAATAAATATTTGAGACAATTAATTTAATTATCCAATAAAAGTGAATATTTTTATTTAGTGCTCTATAACTGTCAATAGTGGAAAAACGACAGATTCTCTCTTTGTATCACACTGTAACACTTCCAGTCCTCATTAACACCTTTTTTCCCCCTTTTTAGCATTATTAGCGCCTTACAGGTGTAAGGTGGTGAACCTGCACAGCTGCTGCTCAGTTTTATCTTTTCCATGCTGATAGTTAAAGATGTTCCAAGCTCTGTAAGCGATCTATTTGATTTAAAATCTACTTTGGCTATTCTCTTGGTTTAACCACTCAAACGGAATCCTCAGAAGAGAAAATGTTGAAACAATGTTACATTAAAGTGAAAGTCACTAAGACAGCATAGGGAGGAGTTCGGGGTAGACAAAGGGCTAATAAAACACTAGCATTACAGCCATAAACATGAATCAATTTTATTGGAATTCCACGTGAAAGACCAATACAAAGTGTGATCTTGCCACAGATTCTCGATTGGACTTAGATCTGGACTTTGACTGGGCCATTCTAACACATGGATATGTTTTGTTTTAAACCATCCCATTGTTGCCCTGGCTTTATGTTTAGGGTCGTTGTCCTGCTGGAAGGTGAACCTCCGCCCCAGTCTCAAGTCTTTTGCAGACTCCAAGAGGTTTTCTTCCAAGATTGCCCTGTATTTGGCTCCATCCATCTTCCCATCAACTCTGACCAGCTTCCCTGTCCCTGCTGAAGAGAAGCACCCCCGGAGCATGATGCTGCCACCACCATATTTGACAGTGGGGATGGTGTGTTCAGAGTGATGTGCAGTGTTAGTTTTCCACCACACATAGCGTTTTGCATTTTGGCCAAAAAGTTCCATTTTGGTCTCATCTGACCAGAGCACCTTCTTCCACATGTTTGCTGTGTCCCCACATGGCTTGTGGCAAACTGCAAACGGGACTTCTTATGGTGTTCTGTTAACAATGGCTTTCTTCTTGCCACTCTTCCATAAAGGCCAACTTTGTGCAGTGCACGACTAATAGTTGTCCTATGGACAGATTCCCCCACCTGAGCTGTAGATCTCTGCAGCTCGTCCAGAGTCACCATGGGCCTCTTGGCTGCATTTCTGATCAGCGCTCTCCTTGTTCGGCCTGTGAGTTTAGGTGGACGGCCTTGTCTTGGTAGGTTTACAGTTGTGCCATACTCCTTCCATTTCTGAATGATCGCTTGACTCCGTGGGATGTTCAAGGCTTGGGAAATGTTTTTGTAGCCTAAGCCTGCTTTAAATTTCTCAATAACTTTATCCCTGACCTGTCTGGTGTGTTCTTTGGACTTCATGGTGTTGTTGCTCCCAATACTCTCTTAGACAACCTCTGAGGCCGTCACAGAGCAGCTGTATTTGTACTGACATTAGATTACACACAGGTGCACTCTATCTAGTCATTAGCACTCATCAGGCAATGTCTATGGGCAACTGACTGCACTCAGACCAAAGGGGCTGAATAATTACGCACACCCCACTTTGCAGTTATTTATTTGTAAAAAATGTTTGGAATCATGTATGATTTTCGTTCCACTTCTCACGTGTGCACCACTTTGTATTGGTCTTTCACGTGGAATTCCAATAAAATTGATTCATGTTTGTGGCTATAATGTGACAACATGTGGGAAAGTTCAAGGGGGCCGAATACTTTTGCAAGACACTGTAAGTGCCAAGTGAGTGTGATATTATCATAGTCTCAAGGTTTTGTTGTGTTTTAGAGTTTCACTGTCATTCTGGTTCTATTATTGTAGGTCTGTACCTTACAATATAAAGTGCATTGAGGCAACTACTGTTGTGATTCACTCTGTGTGCCTTCTGTCTCATCTATGATGTTGTGTCTTTGTCTTCCCATAATTCATGCTCTATAATGCTGCATTTCATTGTGTTGGTTGCCAGTTTGTGTTTTGTGTTCTTTGTTTTCTTCTTATGAATTTTTGTATTTAATTTTTTCGTTTTGAGTTTGATATTTCATCGCTCACAATTATTTGCTCATCCAGTCTTTGGGTCCTCACTCCTCCCTTGACACTTTTTTAACATGTAGGCAATTTTCCTAAACTTAACCAAGTAGTTTTTAGCAACTTACTCTAACTCGATTAGAAGAAAAATACCACTAAAGGAAAAGCACATACAAATGATAAATTAAAATATATAGAAAACCTCAGTCCCACCTAACAGACACTGCATTCAGCTGTCTGGCCACCTTGTAACTTATTCCATCACCAGCCCTCCAAATGACAACTCTGTTAGTCTCAAAACTAAATCATTAAATCTCAGCGTCCAGTATTTCAGTGTTTTTGAGTATCTGTGTGACACAACCTGGCACAACTTCAGTGTTTTGCATTAAATGAAAAAACAAACCATTAACCTCCTGTCAAGCTAATTCACAAAGGATTGTGGAAGAGACAACAACAAATCAAACAAATCATTTTTTTAATTAACTAGTATTGTTTTTTTTTAAAAAGCTAATAAGGAGGATAATAATAAGGATAATAAGAATAACAGTGGTCTGGGGTAACACAAGAGTTCTCTCTATGCACAATGCAAAAAAAGAGCAAGAAGGATAATGCATAATGTTTGGTATCAGGAAAAGCAAGAAATAATATGCTTCATTTATTTAAGAATAAACCATTTTCCTCTCACATATGACCTGAGAGGAAAATGCAATATAAAGCAGTCATGTGTTCACAGCACATACATATCAGTTTGTGGAATGTGGCTAAACAAAGAAATTTTAAAAAAGGTAAAAATATTGCACAATATAAGAATAAATATAAGCAATACATATTTGATGGGCATATAGCTATACAGCTGTTCTATTGTACAGAATGAGAATATTGTTATGTTGTTGATATGAGAGAGCATTTGTCTACACAGGTACACAGATGTGTGTGTGTGTGTATATATGTACATATATATAGTTACCAATTGGATTAAGAAATTGTTGGCAAACTTTGGGGCAGGTCTGGATAAGCCGCTGCTTCTTCCTGCTCCTTTTCAAACACCTTTTGTTTTTGTTTTACAGATAATTTTGCTGGAATTCTTTTATGTTTATTTTCCATTTCCTGTGTTTGATATATGTATAAATATAAATAAATAAAAAAGAAAGAAAGGGTTGTGGATGATGATCGATGATGGTCAAACTTGCTGTATGTGGACGTGATGAATGTGTTAGTAGAAGTTTAGAGCCAGCAAATATTATGACGTGGTACGGTTTACCAGTTAAGGTCGGTTGAATCATTCATCGTTGTACGTCACTGCATCAACATCTCTTCATGCTAGAAGTGAGAATAAAAACTAAACTATGTGTTACTGAGCACACTGTGTGTTTTACAAGGTGGATAGTAGAACTTAACGTCCTCCCCGCCAACAAAAGAATGATTGGCCTACGGGCAGACTGCCCAGCCCTACTAACAAGACCTTTTCCTTTTCTCCCAAAAAGCTCAGGAATCCTTACAGTATAATACAGTTTAAGCTGAAATTATAGAAAAAGGTTTCATATTTAATAAATGCATGATGTTTAGTGAGAAAAATCAAGATTACGATTACTGACCAGAATAATCATGGTTATGATTTTACAGCCTTAATGCAACCTATTTAATAAAATGTATGCCATAGCTGAAAATGTAATACATTCATTGTCATCATGAAAGCTTTCAGCCAGTGAAACACGGCACAATAGTTTTATTTGTCAGAAAAACACATTTCAAAAGTCTCAGCCTATTATCCTTCATAATCACTCACTCTTAAAGGTGCAGTTTTGGAGGATTTCAGCTTAAAACGCTGAAAACTTAAAAAGCCAAGTAAGTGCGTAATGGACCCGTAAAAAGCTGGCTGGGCAAAGTGATCTGGTTATTTATACATGGATGAGAAAGATGAAATGGTGCATTAAAGAGGAACATTGCCTTACATTGGCCTCTCCTCATCACTCTCCATCCCGATGCTTGCTTCGCTTGCTTTGGATCAGCTGTTTACATGCGACACTACAACTCCTCCTGAATAAACTAAACACTGTCAACGTCACCATGGAGACCAAGCCTGCACAAACCTGTTAAAACCCACCAGGTAAACGTGACGACTCAAAAGCTGCGACTACAGCACAACGGGAAATGATGCTTCTGAAAAAAGAAAATGGAATAACCGGATATTGGCGGGTGCGTTGATGCTGCTGCTGCAAGGTGATCAGAATTCAATATTAGGCGATAGGATCCGTCAGGAGCCGAGTGTTTTTGTTTCATCCTCATTCAGCCTGCAGGGATCCAGACTGACAGACAGAAAGTGATAGCAGAGCAGCCGCTGTCATTCACAGAGAAACTCAAGTGCATCTTATTGTCATGCAGATGACAGCCTGAGCCTCAGCAGCAGCAGCAGAACTGCTTTTATTTCTGCCAGTGTGGCTAGCTCAGATTTATATTTTAGCGAGAGGGTAGCTTTTTGAAGGTAAATTGGAGCATTTTTCTGCAAGAATTTTTGCTATGATACGGTCTCGGTTAGTCAGTGCGTTGCTCACAAAATTCATTACAACATATCTGCTCCACCAAGGAAGAATCACACCAGTTGTGATGATCCCTTGAGTTGGTTCACGTTTCTGCAGTTTCCTTGTGCTCTCATCGTGGTGTTAAGTCTATCATTAGCCATTTCTGGGTCCAAATGCTCTTTCAGTTCCCGAAAGCAAACAATTGTGAAACAGTTTAACTCCAAAACATTAATGCATTATGAGGTTTAGCAGAGCTGGAATAAGTAGTAAGTAAGCTAGCTGGATGACATCTAAAGATGTGAGGTTGTAGCATGCCAATAGTTTCAGAAAAAACAAAAAGCAAAGCAGCTCAGCTATAACTGTGAGAGTAAAGAAGCCGCTCTCAAAAGGGTTGGTGAAGTGTTAAATTGTTTGTGATCAAACTTCATGCTGAGCGTCTCAATTGGGCAGAGACAAATGCTATAGTATGGCAGCAAATAGACAAAAAAAGCAGACCAAATTTCTGCCTGGAGAATATCTGCGATGAGACCATCCACAAAACAGGATTAGTCATCAATATGATGCTGTATGGTTTAGATTTCTTCCTAAGTCTCAGACAACCTGAGAGGGATTCTTTTCTAAAGTATTCAAATATTTGGGCTGTCATGGTTTTAAAACCTTCGTTTAACAATATGTTATATAAAATGAGTGCTAATAAAAAGCTGGAGAGGTTTGGACTCTCAGCTTAGTAGTTTCTGGAGGCTTTGTGCTGATTTTTTTTTTTAAATGACAGGAAGAATAGCCATAAATTTTAGCATTCATGTTCCCTTCAGGATGATGTGTAAAAGTGATCATTTGATGGTTAATCTTTCTCTAACATCACATCATTTAGTTTATGATCACTTAGCTCTGAATGGAATCTTGTTTCTACCAGCTATTGCAGTTTTTAAGTGGTGGATGCTAATAAGCATTATAGACATTATAGACCAATCATTTTCTGGACTCTGTACTTTGGAACCTCAACATTGTCGTGTAGACCACAGCCATGTTAGGATTTTTGGAGACAAAAGTGACTACTGGACAGAGAGTGAAGTGTTAAGCTGACTAGCAATGTGCATTCTTATATACCTGCTAATTAGTAAGCTAAGAAAATCCTACACCCTAAAACTGAATTAAAAACATCATGTACAATATGTTTGTACAATTAACCAGACAACAAGCTCTATTATTGATCAGACAGTTGCATAAAGAAGCATAAACATGAGCAGGAGGTCCAGGAGAGTCACTGGTGGATGGATCTACCAGATAGCTATTAGCTACAGCTCCCTGTGTCTGCAGCCACATATTAATCATCCCTACCTTAAAGCCTTATAAATAACTTTTCTCCAGTGTAGTTGTTATGAACAGTGTCAGGTTTGTATCTAATAAATTACTGCATAACTACACATGACAAAGGTTTAGGAAATCCGCTCATTTTTCGTGTGTCTGAAAGAAAAACGAAAATATCAGTTGATATGTTAGAATATCGAACTTTGAAAAATTCTCCGAAAAAACCTCCAGGATATTCAGCCAGCTCTAAATTGGAGAAGAGAAAATAAAATACAAAATTGATTAAATCTTCAGCAATACTCATATTTCAAAAACAAGTTTAAAAGAAGGCTCTTCAGTACTGTCACCAGTTTTAATGTATGGTTCTGTATAATCTTCTTCCATTTGACTGTAGTTCATTAGCTCTATGCACAAGTACAAGCTCTTCCATGTACTCACTGTTTCCACAGTTGTTCTCATCAGCAGGGCGTAACTATTTAATCCAATTTTGATTCCATTTAAATTAGATGCATCATACATCATTCATTCTCATTGTGCCTCCATTAATTTTAACCAGATTAACTTCCAAAAGGTGCAGCAGCCCAAAAATCTGTGTTTGGTTCCAGAGTAATAATTAAACACCAAGTCTCGAGATACTGGAGACATTTGATTTGAAGGCTAAACGTAAAAGCCGCAGATGACAAATGCTCAGTTTGTGGGGCTCAAGTGAAGGAAACATGTCAGAGCAGGAGGACTGCAGTGCATGAAACTGGATATTTCTGCAGTGGCTGTGGTGTTTTTTTGTTCGGCTTTAAATTCATATGCAAAGACCATGATGACACCGAAGCTAGTGGTGCATTCATCCACTGAGGTGTAGGAAGGGTTCATGTAGACGACATTAAGGGGAAAACCATCAGTCATCTCTCATACAGCTGTGAGAACACATGTTATTTATATTTTAATGAATAATTGCATTTGAGCTTTGCAGATGCCCTTGAAACTCTTGTGCAATCAGTCTGTAATCCCTTAAGCACCTTTACGTTAATTTGTGAAATTTTCACTTGGGCGAAAAAAAGCATTAGCAAAACATTTTTTATTTATTTTTACTTCTTCTTAATCAAAACTGTAAAATAGGACATAAATGACAGCTTGTTCATATCATTAGAAGGCCGCTGAATTTACACAAGATTCACAAAGGAATCCATCATGTCAGACTTGAAGCTTAGTTCAGTATCTATAGGCTGTACGTATGGCCCACTGCTGTGTTGGTGTTGGATAAGAGGGTGGGACTTTATAGCTAAGGGCAGCAAACTGCATCCACAAACTGTATGGATGCAAAGCAAAGACACAAATATCTGCTGAGAAGTACTGCTGGAAGTATCAGACTAACAAAATTGCATTCCCAAAACAAAACATAAAGCAAAGACTTATTGGAAACCTCACAGCAGGCTTCAGAAATGATTCAAAAGGCACCAACCACACAAATGCAGTCAAGAAGTCCAGTTCAGTGACAGACAGCTAGTACACACAGCCACCTGTGTCAGCACACTTGCCAGTCATATAATCCATGTCCCTAACTTTTAACCTCAACAAAATCCAAATGTATGACTCATAGGCTGTTTTCTGAAGGGGGAAGTTATCCATAGAAGCTGACACCGGTTTTTGTATCAGGCTGTGAATGTGTGTTTTTTGGGTTCATTTTCAAATGAAAGTCAATGAGGGCATGGATTGTTTTGGAGCAAGCCTCAAGTGGCCATTAATGGAACTGCGGTTTTTAGCACTTGTGTTGACATTTTTGTCATAGAAAAATTACATCAGCTCAAATGAGGAACTCCTGGGTGAGATCACTACAGTCATGTTATTCTATATGTTATTGCTACCATTAGCGTCTAGTAGGACCAGAAGCTATGTTCTTATCTTATGATTGACAAGTCACACCATCAAAAATGCACAATCATAATTAAATTTACTTTGGTCCAATTCAGTTTAACTCAAGGTGCTTTATATTATAAGGCAAAGACAGAGAAAATAACACAGGGAAAACTCCAATAAACACTTAGCGACAGTGGGAAGGAAAAACTCCCTTTTAATAGGATGAAACCTCCAGCCGAAGCAGACGCGGAACAGTGAAAATGCTCTGCTCAATGCTTCAGTAATAGGACTTTGCAAACTTATGTGTGACGTCACAGTGGCTATGTCCATCTTTACATACAGTTTGGCTGCACACTCTTCACATCCCATTCCCAGTGAGCATGATCTGCAGTGGCCCCACCTTACAACCTGCAGGACCCAAAGGATCCGCTGCCAGCAGAGGTCCAATGGCCCTGCCCCGACAGGTCAGACGTGCTTAATGATATGACTAATTTGTGCATAGTGTGACTTTCTCATTTCCCTGATTCTCTAAAGCAGATGTGGAGAGTGCAAACTCAGGATGACCCACAGAGATCCATTCATGGAAATAAACTTGATTTATTTCCATTATAATATCAAATTAGCCCAATTTTCGGGGTTTTAGCCTCTCTATAATCAAAGGACACCCAACAGTTGCTGAGTGGAGCCCAGATTCTTGTTGACAGGAAATGACTTACAGCCTCCACAGACTGAGCTCAGGGTGACTGTGTGTGTGTGTGTGTGTGTGTGTGTGTGTGTGTGTGTGTGTGCGTGTGTGTGTGTGTGTGTGTGTGTGTGTGTGTGTGTTTCACTGCTGAATGGGAATCCTTCAGATCAACAAATAAACAAAGCAGCCAGTGCAGACCAGCGTTCCTCCTGTCAACAGCATCTGCCAGCAGCAGGAGGAAGCTTCAGTTTTTCCTGCCTCATAAAGCTAATCCTGCATGTGTGTTTCTAAAAAACTAACAAAAAAAACACCTTCTGGACATACTCCATCTGCTTCTTTTTTGTGTCTTTGTCTTTAAGTGCATGTCCTCTGCTGTTACATCCCATTCCTCCCTCTCTATCAGACATCTCTGTCCCCATCTTACCTTTCCACCCATCCCTCCATCTCCTCTCTGCTGGATGACTTATTCAAAACCCTCCAAAAAATGATTTCCCAACCATTCCTGCTAGGCCGCTGTACCGGCTCAGGAGTGGCTCATTAAACCTCAGCCATCCGACCTGTCAACCCGCAGTATTTACGTCTTATTTTAAAAGGATGTGACCCTCGCTCTAAAGCCTGATTATATTTGATATCCTGAGTGTCTTCCTGAATGAATTAAGCAAACAAAAAGGAGGATGTCAAGGCAAGGCTAATTTTTATTCTCTGTTTTCCTAAGTTGGTGGTGCACCTGGGAAGGATTATTTAAAACCAGTACTTTCAGGTAAAATGAATGAACTTCTTCAAGCTCTATCCATCACATTTGACAGCTGGTGCGACATGCAGGCTTTATCTTGAGGTGACCACTGAAATTCAAGTTGATTTAGATAAAGCTTTACAATAACTGCCTAGAAGCTGCCAGACTTAAAGACATGCTTCTGGAAGGTTAAATTAAGCCTTCTTTATCTTATACTATGCCTTTTCTTTAACCAGTTGTTTTAGCCCCTCCCCCTTTAAGCCAACTTTCAACTGATTGGCTGCATTTCAGAAACAGAAGGTGAGTTGTGCTTGTGTGCCTAAATCAGTAGGAATAATGACCCTTCTTTATGACATCATGCAGAAACAGTAAAACAAAGTATCTTAAATGCAGCATTTATGGCTCTTGGCTCACAGGAGCTACTTGTAAACACACTGATGTCATTATCTGAAACTTTTGCATATAAGCAGTCAACACCTGACAAATATAATGAAAAGCATAATAAGTCTGCTTGAATAAAATAATGTGACTTTGTTGTTGCTCTCACCATGATGGACAATGACATTTGCCATTTTGTTATATTACAGCATCACATTTTAATTCCCTTTACTGCTGAGTTCTTGATGCACATGCCTTCTCCTCTAATCTCCAGGAAAAACAAGGAGCACTGGATTAAATGGCTCTAGAAAGAGGAGGAGGAGGAGGAGGATGGAGATGGAGGACACACTGCTGCTGCTGCTGCTGCTGCTTCCTCCCTCCTCCTCCTCCTTTTTTCTTCATCTTCCCTCCAAAAAGAAAAAGGAAATCTCAGCCTGGTAAACATCAACACAGACACAGAGAGCGGGAACAATGACACCAGCTGGGCAACAACAATGGCAAATAAATATCATGTGGCAGCATTTAACCATTCTGAGTGTCTGCTGCTCCTTTGTGGCCTCTACACCTGCATCTGACTGACCGCCTCCCTCCTTTTATTTCCGCGTTAGGCTAAATTAAAGGCAGCTTCCTGCAGGTGTGCTTCTTTTGTTGCCGTGTTGCATTGTTGTTTCCCCCCCAGACAATAAAAGCAGGCTCACCTTCTCGGCTCCTCTGTGCTTCTTGGCGGCCGGCGTGTCGTCCTGCTGCCGTCTCACAACAATAGCGCCGGTTTTAACTCCACACTCCAGCGCGGTTTTCCCGGTGCTGACGGCGGCGGCACCGTTACTATTGTTGTTATTGTTTACGTTGCTGATATCTCCCGGGAGCCTGGAGTCCGGAGCGGCGCACAGGCAGTGTCCGGAGCCGTCGCGGCACAGATGATGCTCGGGAGCGGGCAGGGCGGACGACGGGAGGAAGACGGAGGGAGGAGGAGGAGGAGGAGACGAGCCATCACCACCGGGCTTCTCCTTCCTCGTTCGGGCAGGAGGAGCAGCGGCGTCCCTTTCCCTGTCTCGCTCCCTCTTCCAGCCCCGGATCATGTTCTTCCCCTTCCTCTCCTCCTTGCCTTTGGCGCATGACGCAGAAGGAGCGGTCACTTCGGAGACTCCGTTCCCGCCGCCACCGTCCGCCTCTCTGCTGACCGCTGAAATCATCTCCAGACCTTCTCCAGCGACGCTGCGTCCTTGAGCCTCCCGACGCTGTTGATGCTGTTGCTGCTTGCCGATCCCGAAGCACGCTTCTCCGCCGCCTCGCACCACGACAGCAGCCGCTGATGAGTGATCCGCCGAAGCCGCCTCCGGTTCCTCCCGTCCCTCCCGGCCGACTCCTTTACGCTTAAGCGCGGATCTCCTCGGCTCCGACCCGCCGCCGCCAGGTGTCCGGGTCTGGAGCGAGGGCAGGGCCGCGTGTCTGTCGGCTGAGCCAGCGGCACTGAAGGAAGAGGAGGAGGAGGAGGAGGCGATGGAGACAGAGGAGGAGGAAGAGGAGGAGAAGGCGGCGGTGTGGTTGGGTGACAGCTCCTTGCAGTCTGTCAGCAGCCCTCCATTCTCCCCAGCTCTCAGGAAACGGTTCATCTCCTCGTTTCCTTGTCTCCTTTGTCGATCTCCACAATAATCAGCATGCAAGTCATTGTCAGAGCGCCAGCCAGCCGCAGTGTGGCGGAGAGCACCGGAGCATCAGGCCCGCTCCTTCACAAACTACCACACAGACTGAATGACAGCTCGCAGTATCTGACAGGGCTGCTCGCTGTTATCACCCGCAGCACAGTAAAACACGATAATCACAAATCTACACTTGTGTTTTCATAAAATAATAAAAACAATACGAATAAAGTTCATAAAGTCACATTTGGAAGGTTTATTTCAATCCCAACAATAAAATGCCCCAGTAATATATGGATATGTAGCACATTACTGTTTATTTTCAAAGAGAGAATAGATGGTTTTGTTTTCCTTCGACTGTGAATGCATCTTCCCAATGTCTCAGATGCCACTTAATTACTGTCAGAAAATGCAACTAGTTGGCCGCAGGAGGGCGCTGCCGTGTTTGTTTTATAGTTTATGCATCAGCTCAAGTGTCAGTGATTGGATGCCCACTAAATGCTCAGCTTCGGCGCCTAATAAGCTCATCACTGGACCCACTTCAGTTTGCCTACCAGCCTGGCATTGGAGCGGATGATGCCGTCATTCACCTCCTACATCGTTCCCTCGCTCACCTGGAGACCGCTGGAAGCACTGTGAGAATCATGTTCTTTGATTTCTCCAGTGCCTTCAACACCATTCTTCCCTCGGTTCTAAAGGACAAGCTGGTGAACTCTGGAGTGGACCATCACCTCACTACCTGGATCCTGGACTACCTCACCGACCGACCACAGTATGTGAGGACTCAGGGCTGTGTGTCGGACAGGGTCGTCTGCAGTACGGGGGCCCCACAGGGAACGGTTCTGGCTCCGTTCCTCTTCACCATCTACACTGCAGACTTCTCCCACAATTCCACCCAGTGCTTCCTGCAGAAGTTCTCTGATGACTCTGCAATAGTCGGCCTCATCACTGATGGGGACGACAAGGAGTACAGAGGTCTGACCCAAGACTTTGTGGACTGGTGCCAGCTGAACTACCTCCAGATCAACGCCAGTAAAACCAAGGAACTGGTGGTAGACTTCCGCAGGCACAAGCATTCTCCACTGCAACCACTGAACATCCAAGGTATGGACATTGAGGCTGTGGACAGCTACAGGTACCTTGGTGTTCATCTGAACAATAGACTGGACTGGACTCATAACTCAGACGCCCTCTACAGGAAAGGGCAGAGCAGGCTGTACCTGCTGTGGAGACTCAGGTCGTTTGGAGTGGAGGGCCCACTCCTGAAGACCTTCTATGACTCTGTTGTGGCTTCTGCTATCTTTTATGGTGTGGTCTGCTGGGGCGGCAGCATCTCTGCTGGGGACAGGAAGAGACTGAACAGGGTGATCCGAAGGGCCAGCTCTGTTCTAGGATGCCCTCTGGACCCAGTGGAGGTGGTGAGTGACAGGAGAACGGCGGCTAAGCTGTCATCCCTGATGGACAACATCTCCCACCCCATGCAGCAGACTGTGACAGCACTGAGCAGCTCCTTCAGTGGGAGACTGCGGCACCCACGGTGTGGGACGGAGAGATTTCGCAGGTCTTTCCTCCCCACTGCTGTCAGACTCCATAATAAAGACTCTAACTGATCAAGCACACACATCCATACATATGCAATAATACTAAGTGCAATAATCCTTTCTGTCATCGTTGTATTTTTACTCAGTTGTATATAGTATATTTGTATTTGTATTCTATTTTTATCTTATTGTATATTTATTTTATTTTATTCTACTGTATATAGTATTTTATTTTATTCTATTCTGTACAGCTGTGTACTGTATTTATTCTTATTGTATTCTAATTTTTGCCTCATAACTTTTGCACTGTCCACTTCCTGCTGTGACAAAACAAATTTCCCACGTGTGGGACTAATAAAGGTTATCTTATCTTATCTTATCTTAAATTCCAGCTCGATGTCTTTGTTCTTGGACTGCTATCGCTGCTTTGTACGATTCCGTTATTTAAACTTCAAAGAAAATTTGAATTGCTATTGAATTCAGTGACTACAAAGATGATGACAGAGTATAACTTAGTGGGGTTATGACAGTTTAAAAAAGAAAACACCTTTTAAGGCAAATATCAGTATTTTTTAAGCTATTTTTATCAAAACTGGCCAGTGTTTCTGTATGTTCAGCTTTCATGTACGAAATTAAAGTTTTTTATTAGAGATTGCTTTAGCAGAGCTGCCCAAAAGATTGCTTGGTTGCATTTTGAGACTGTTGCTAAGATATTCTTGTTAACTTTTTAAAATTACACTTTTTATCTCCATTCTCTTTCTGAAATAACCCCCCTTTTTTCAGCTTCTGCCTCTTTACAGCCACTCTCTCTTTAAGGTAACGTTCCTCTGATTGGCTGCCCTTCACAAACAGGCCCAAACAATGATCTTTAACAATGACCATGTTAAAGAAAACCCTCTCTGCTTGACATCACACAGATCTACGATTAGAAAAAAATTACTGAAATTGAGTGTTTAGAGCAGTGAAGCCTAAGCCTTTGACTTTCTTTTGCATAAACATACCTTGCTATTTGAAACTTCTGCCCAAATGCTGTTTACTGTCACCAGAGTTGAAAACATATGTACCTGAATTTAACAGTAAATCTGTTACAGTGCACCAGATAACCTTCAGTTAAGGTTGTATGATTACAGGCCACGTTGCAAGAGCACAATGAAAACTTGCAAAGATAAGAGCTATGCAGTGAGCAGAGTGATCTAATCACATGCACACTAAGCACAAATAGACTCACGGTAAGCACAGAAAAAGCCTTTGTAATCATGGAAAATGGTGGAAGAGACACATAATTAACTAGAACTTTCTAATTTATTAAATAAAAGAAGCAGAAACTGCGATAATCTTTATGGGATGTGTGAAGCAGTGTTAACAGCATGTCAGGAGCTACATGAGTATTTGTATGTTAGGTGTGCGGTGTTGTGTGGTGCAAAAACTAAAATAACCAAGCCACAGCCAACTAAACAAATAGCACAACGCTGGGTGAATGGAGAGAGAGCATACACGCTCCTGGGAGACTGTCCAGGTGTTTCCAATTGCTATGATTAACTATGCTTCTAGAAACCTGCAAGGCAGCACAGAGGGACAAACAGGCGGAAACAGACAGCAGACCTGGCCAGGGCAGAAGACCCTTCACACCACCAAGAGACTCTATTGGGTACCTTAATCAGATAGTTTAAGATTACCACAAAGAAATGTGAAACTCTGAAGGGAAGGCTTAAAATGCCCTTAAATATTCTAAAAAAAAATATGACATTGAACCAAAAAAAACACACAACAAAATAACATTAAAGAGACTCAAAACGATCATATAATGATGGATAGCCACATTTAGACCCAAATGAACAAAACTAGTTACAAAAACCACACAAATACACTCACAGGGTTTAAAGACCCAAAGCAATCATAACTTCATGCAGTTAGCACTATATAAAAACCTCCATCATCCCAACATGTTAGAGACGTAAGAATGATGTATGAGCATCATCTGTGTTTCCTTCACAGTGTGGAAGTGAAACCATCTTCACTGACAGATAAATGAACGAATCAAGAGGCCGAGGAGGAATGAAATGGCATGAATGACAAGTGTGTATATCCAAATAATATTGTCACTCTGCTCAGTGCTTCTAGTGTGAAGATATTTTTTAATGTTTCTATTGGTTGTGATTAAGAAATAATACTCTGCAAATCTGAACAATCAAACAAACTAAAATCATAGTCAGTGTCTGTTAATGAGAGTGGAATAGCAGTTTTGAGTAACACAATCTTTACACATTAAGTGTGTAAAGACAAAATGTAAATTAAGGGAAACACAAATTCAAAACGGAGAACTTAAAAGACAAAAGCTGGTGAATACTTAGGTGTATTTCAACTTTCCTTTACAGTTTATGGCGAAGACAAATTTGGTTTTGTTGCAGAAACTCCTTTATGTAAATTCCTGAAGTTTTTTCCCCATATTTGCACAAACACTGCTCTGTTCCTACATGCGTTAAATAAGCATAACACAACATGCAAATGAGACTGGGCTTCCTTTATTTGCAGTGTGCACCTGCTTCCAGTCACAGAAATGAAGCAATCTGACTGAGAGGGAGCGCAAACAAATATATTCGGCAAAATGCTGGAGTGCTCCCGTGAAATGTCAAATTTTGTACAAAACACATTTATGAGTGTGTCAATCAGTAACCAGAGATAAAAGGTTTAGGATTGCAGGAGAAGGAAGCCTATCAATCAAACAGTGTCAAAGCATAGACCGACAGCAGATAAAATCCCTGCCGGGATCCAGCAGGTATGCCATATTTGACCTCATTGTGCCCTGCAGTATACCCGAGGAAGAATGGAGTACACTCCATCGAATCCAACACAACATGAACTAGAAGACAGCAGTGATAAATAGTTTATGATGCAGAGACGAGAGTCAGCTGTGCCTCCTGTCAAGTGTCACTTGGTGATCCTGAGAGCTTCAGTACAGACTACTCCCTATTAAAGGAAGAGGTGTGATGTCCACACCTGTCTTTGGTGCAGAGGAAACTGGGTGTCATGAGAAAAAAAAAGTTCTTTATGGAGTGTAAAATTTTGAAGCAACAACAGCAACAAAAACATCCCAGATGTTTGCACTACATCCAGCTGGGAGTACTCACTACTACTCTTGTTTACTTAAAACAAGCCACATTTGCTCAGATATGTAAATTGGTGTCATGCCTCTATATCTATGCTCGTAATCTTAGCCCATTAAGGGCTACGCTGTTTTGTTTTAAATTTCCATCTTTTAAAAAGCATCGACGATTCTATCAGCGACAGCTGCAAAACTGTGGGGTCAGGCTAAACATGTATAAATAAAGCATCACATAAACAGATGCATGCATGTCATCCACCTGCATATTAAAGCCTTGAACTTATTAAAAAAATTATTATTCTTTTGACTGGATGTGGCCATATATGTACCAGGGGTTATCAGCTAAGTGCAAGTTTTCTAGCTTGGAATTCAGAATTTAATGTTATATTAAACAGGAAGCAAAGTTTGGCTGTGATGGCAAAAAAACCTGTTCAGCTCACAGCTTCAAGACGACACCTCGCTAACCAGTCTCACTTAAAGCTGTTGTTTATTTACAGTCTATGCCCACAGCTTGAGTGATGGCAAACTGTGTGTCATGCCAGTAGTAGTCACTAATGTAAACAGCAGGCCTAATAACTTAGTCTGATATGTAATAAAAAGATCTCATAATTGTGTCTAATGCATCAGTAAGCCAAAAAGTGGCAATTTTTTATTTAGTGTTACATTATCACAGTTTAGAATAGAGAAACTAGCAACAACTAATTGAGCCTGTTTAACTTTTCATAATGAGAATAAATGCAGTTGAAACACTTCATGTTGAATACAAAACTATTTAAAACATTTTAAATATTATTATTTGACTGACACATACAGTATTTGGTACACTCAGTTTGTTACTTTATGTCAAAATTCATATGGAATATTAGGCATAAGCATTTTAAACCTGCAGTTCTTTTGGTTTATGTTTGCATTTCAAAGGACATCTTGTCTGTTTACACACCTTTGATCCAGTGCTCTCAGTATGCAGATTATTTTCTCAGCTCACGTGAAGCAAACTGCACAGAACTGGCCATAAAAGTACTAAAAACCAAAAACAGAGTAATTTTGGTTATTTCATACTACGACATGGGCCACATGAGAGTTTCGCGAGAAAGTCAGCATTTGGATCACAGACTGTCTTCACCTTATCTTTATAATCAGTTCTTTTAAAAAGAAAAAGCTGAATCAGCTATTAAAATACCCCAGGGGAAAAAAAACCCCACTTGGCAAACAGTTCAGCTCTGTTTGTATTTCAAAGTGCACCACGTTGTTTCTGTGTGTACGTTCCCTAAAGAGGGCTAAAGTCAGTTGTAAGCCAACAAATAGAAAGACACAACAACAAATGTTGGAGAAATCTGGTAGTTGCTAACAGACTGATGAACAGTTCTTCATAGGACTGTTGGAGATTCCAGAGTTGTTGTTGTTTTGTTTTTTTTACTTCAGACTATCAGTGTTAAACCAATAAGACTGTATTGCTCACTCTGACTTTTCTCTGTAAGACCTGACTTAAACATGGCTTTAATAAAGTTTCACAAATAAATACATCCAAAAAGTAATGTACTAAAATGGTATTTATCAGTGAAATAATAATTGTAAATAGAACCAAGATAAATGATTTTTGCTGTTGTCATTCGCCTCTTTTATTTGCTGTCATTTCATTTCAGCTCAGTGTGAGAGTCTTTACTGGTTAGAAAAGGAGCTGAGGAGACGCAGGTAAAGCAATGATGACCACCAAAGAAAATATTTTCATCTGAGCTGGGGAGTCTTGTCAACTCAATTCAAATTATTTTGTGGCACAAACAGAGAAAACATTGTTTATAAAATGGTAACACTTTGCTGTTACCCATGATAGCTCTCCAGTTAGCATCCAGTGCACGGATGCATCCTGATATAAACAATAGACTGGCCCCTTAGATCCATGTGTCTTTGATTCACTTTTGGACCCATATCTGATCTAAATTCAGAATCAGAGCATTCCTAAGTATGGAGAAAATGTTCCTGACAGTCTTATTACAAAAAAATCCTTGTAGAATAAGTAAGAACGCCTTGTTATGCAGGGGAACAAGACATTATCAAAACCCACAAATGATAGACTGATCCATCCATCCATCCATCCATCCATCCATCCATCTTCTTCACTTTATCCGGGGGCGGGTTGCAGGGGCAGCAGCCCAAGCAGAGAAGCCCAGACCTCCCTCTTCCCGGCCACCTTCTCCAGCTTGTCCGGGGGAACACCAAGGTTTTCCCAGGCCAGCCGAGTGATACAATATCTCCAGCGTGTCCTGAATCTGCCCCGGGACCTCCTCCCAGTGGGACATGCCTGGAACACCTCACCCAGGAGGCATCCAGGAGGCATCCTTGTCAGATCAACTGGTAAATCGAGAGCTTCGCTTTTACACTCAGCTCTCTTGCTCACCTGTTCACCATGACGGACCGGTACAGCCTCCACTGTGATCAGTCTATCTGTGTCAAAAATATGGCCCAGGGGCCACAGCTGGCCTTCCAAATGATCTATTTAAGAATACTTGCAACTTCACATTTTCACAAGTTCACATTTTTCTAGATCTTGACAAATTCTTTGGATCAGCAAAAGCAAAATGTAATAATTATTTAGTAATGTACATGAAATGAGACGTACTGTTTTTTAAGGGCTGTTCATCATTTTGTAACTGCATGGTTACTTTTACTTCTTTACGCAAAAAAGGTAATTTTACCATCAGTTTAATGGTCTGGCCCACTTGAGATGAGTATGACACCCCAGAGCCAGTCATCTTTATTTATTCAACATACATTTTTATACACCATCTTGAAGCTTTTTTGACTATGAATTGTCTAGTTTTTGTGCGTGTGTTTTTAAACATTAAATGTTAAAGACCGAAGCCACTTTGGTCCTTTCTCCAAGCTATTTGCACTTTTAGCTTCATACAGGAAGTATTTTCTGCCATAATTAAAATGGTGTCATTGGTGCACAGGAATCGTGCACCAATCAGGAATTTATTAAGGATATATAAGCTAAACACTTTAAATCCAAACAAGTATTGATAAAACGTGTTTAGACAGACTGTTTTCATGACCAACCAATCCTTAGCTGAGAGCTCTCATTACACACGTACACTGCAGTGCGCGCGCACACACACACACACACACACACACACACACACACACACACACACACACACACACACACGGCCAGAACAACAGCTGGATCGTGTATCCTCACTCCGGCTGAGTGAGGAGATCAACATGTTAAAAAAAACATCTGAACCTGAACTGTTGGGTCCTCGTTTCTTACCAGCACTTTAATCAGATTAATTGTAATGTAATGAGTTACAGTTTTGTGCAACAACATGTAGTTTTGAGTGCAGGCTGCATGCAGCCCGTGTAAATACTACTTACATAAATTTTTCGTCGTGCAGCTACAGATGTTTTAAAGATTGAATGCTGTAAATCATGCCAACAGGAGGGACATTTTCTGAGATAAAAATGGGATTATAAATTATAGAAATTAAGATGTGGGTCTATTTATTGCAATCCAATCCAGCTTTTTCTTAAATCTTTAAGGGGCTTCTCCGTGCAGCGTTCTAATTCCCCACTGGAAAACAAACATACACATTTCAACATGAAGAAAGTCGGCAGGGATACGGGGATACAACAGGCTGAACACGTGAAATCATTTCCCCTCAGCAAAGGGAACCAGATCAGATTTCACCCTGTTTAGACAGAAGTGGAAGGTAGAAGTATTGTTCCTGTGCAAATAAAACTAGATTGATTATGAGACCATTTTAAGTTTAGGAACACAAACAAAGCCGAGTAAAATGTCACTGATCAAAGGTTCAAATGCGCACATCTCGAACACACACAAACACACACTTCACCCTTTTGTGATCTGGTTGGCTGTGACATGTGAAACCGAGGGGCCCAAAGGACACTCCCACAGACAGGCTAGCAGGTAGGCGTAGGGAGCAGCGGATCAGGCTGCAGTTCTCACGGCAGCAGTCAGGACGTCTAGCTGAGCGTTTGCTTGGAAAATATCTGCTGAGCATAATGACAGAACAGTGTGGGAACCAGCAGACGTCGCAGGAGGATGCCAGGAAATGTAGCAGAGGAGCTGCAAAGCATGAAGAAAGGGATTCTCAGTGAGTCTGTGGCTGTAAAAACAAAAACATCTCTAGAGTACAAAAGGCAGTGTCACACAGATATTTGTGTTAGCTGTTTTGGTTGCATTAGTAAAAGTTATAGCAGTACTCATGTCTTTTTGAATAGCAGAACAATCACTCAGATTATTGACTGATTAACTGACAGATCTTCTTGGCTTGTCAGCTTTTGGAATTGCATGAATTAAAATGATTCAGTCGTGAATTTACCACATGGTGAATATGGAGTCTTTAGGTCCCCAGGAGACTTAGATATTCATCACACAACCTTCACTGCAAAGAAAGAAAATGCATAATGAGGGATGCACATTTTATGAAGGTTGACTTTTATTCATAATTAGCTGTCTGGATTCTTTATGTTTACTTACCAAACTGTTGGATTCGTGATTGACTGGCACCATGGTGGGTTTCTTGACTTGTAAAAATTCTGCTTTATCTATTAATCGCTTGGAAATTTTCACCTTGAGCGATATCTAAGGTGTTATCTATTGTTTTGCAATGTCACAACAGAAAGTTGGGAAACTTGGCTTTTGCATTGCAGCTGGACAAGAAAGTAAGATGTGCTATTGCAGGATTTTCCTTACGTAAAACTCCAGAGAGTTACAAAACAAAACAAAATACCAAACAAAAAAAATCTTTGCATGTTGTGTTGATTCCCACTTTTCTTGGACAGTATGATTTTGGGTTTCATTTCACTTTTCCCTTTCGTGTGTAGTTCAGATACAGAAGCTGTGGCAGAGGAGCAGCAAAGATTGAGCAGGATGTGCAGTGAACCACTGCAGGCTGCTGATCAGGAGCAGCCGGAGCTAACAGGGAGGAGAAAGCCAGTGTTAGTCAGGTAAGTTACAAACGTTTTTCTCTGGTTTTTATCCATAAATATCTTTGTATTGTTTAGATTGTTGCATATGAAATTCAGACGTCATGCTAGGTCCAAATATGCCCAGTTAAGAATATAGGTTTACCTTGAAATTTTAGCTTGCCCTTTGGTCACCAGACGTTCAAAGTCTGTAAGGTTCAAACAACCACAGTACAAATAGTTACCCACTTCCAAGGTTGAGTTAAATAACCTTGTGACAAGCCATAATACGACTAAAGGTACATTATGGTATAATATTTGCTCCTTTTGGTCTTATTCGTTAACTGGGATTCACCAGAAAACAACACATTTTCCATTCTTGACCTCTGCAATGCTGTTATATCTCAGTCCACTCCTTGTTCTCTCCTGAGAAGCAATTCCAAGACACTTTCTATCCTCTGAATGTAAACGGGACTTTTGCTGATTAGAGTAAATTCTATATCTTGTGTGACGTTTTCTTTAAAGCTTTTCTTTTCTTTTCTTTTCTATTCTTTTCGTTTCTTTTCCTTTCCTTTGGACAAACACTGATGTATCGTAATCCTTGTGGTGTGTTAACTTTGTGTGTTACAATCCAGCTGATCAAGTAAATAGTAGATTTCTCACTCTGGATCAGGAGGAACTTGCTGCCCCATTCGGGGAGTTTAATTATTCTGGCTCTTATACAAGAGTGATGGGACAGCAGAGCGTCAGATGCTGAATGTTGCTGCATATACAGCAATGCAGGCGTTGTACCAGATCATTGTGGTGATGAGTCAGTTAAGTGTGAAAATTAAGGTTTTGCCTTACCAATCATTTCATGTTACAACTTTCACGTATGATCATGACTTCTGGGTAATGACTGAATAAATGATACGACTGAAATAAGTTGGTGTGGCGGTGGACCCAGAACGATAATCTAATCTGTCCTGAGAGCTTCTCGGGATCCCACAGGAGGAAGTGGAAAATGTTGCTGGAGACGAGACCACCTGCTGCAACCACAACAAGAAAATGCACTGATGGATTGATGAATGATCAGTTTTCCACAAAGTGTTGTTTGACTTCATGCTCAGCACCCACAGAAACCTTTAATCTCACCATGATCTGACTCTCAGAAGGTTCCTCATTGTTCAGAATAATAATCTGACCTTTGACTCTTTCCCACTATCTTAGGCAGCAATCTTCCCTAACCTCAAAATGTGTAACAGTGGAACAATGACTGCAGGTTGTTTTGAACCATTTGAACAAATTGACTTCTGAATTGTGGTTTTTTTAAAGCATAAATTCAAAGAAAATCCAATTTTTTGAACGAAGGAGTCATATGATGGTGCTAATATGCTTCAGCTTTAATTATAATGCTGTCCTAAAAAAGAGCATAATCTTAATCATTTCAACTTCAGATTTTGATTAGAACATTTTTTTCTCCAGCCTCGAATTATTTGAATATTTCCTGGTTTTCATAAAAGTATGATGTCAGGAATCGACAGCAGGGTGCTATTGTTCTTAAATACACTAAAATTAGTTTACCAAAGGTTGCTGACTTCTGTTTATCTTCTGTCTTATTGGCTATGTAATATGTTAAATCCTCTCTCTGAAATTTCTCTCTGTCCTCAGGTCAAAGACCTTCGACCATTCTCTCCTGACTCAGGTGCAGACAGACCCAGACTCCAAGATCGAGAGGAAGAAGTCTCACTACAGCCAGGTGAGAGGTCATTAAGTAAACTCTGATACATATTTTATTACACCTATAAATGTTACATGTAGGCCATTCTCGGTCACTTGGTTTCCAAATGAGTAATATCAGATAAAATTTCTGCTGACTCGCTTTTTTCCAAGCAACCTTATTATCTTAGAAATGTATCAGGTTATAAACAGTTTGTGGGTCAGGCCTCCTTCTGGTTGGTCCTTCCTTTACTTCATGACGCCAACATTAACACATCCAGTGTTCTGACATGGCACCACAAACCAATGTGAGGAACGAAAGTTCAAATAACATCACTAAATTGCTGCTTTAAATTTTGTTCACAAAGACAATGGGTAATAATAATAATAATAATAATAATAATAATAATAATAATAATAATAATAATAATAATAATAATAATAATAATAATATCTGGTACTTTTTAGGCATTTGAAAGTCAATTAAGAATTCAAAAATTATTTTTCTAATCAGTTTTCACAAAGAGGTTTTTGTACACTTTCAAATGAAAGAATTTAAAACTTTAAAATAACTTTTTCTAATAACTTGTTAGTAAATAGATTAATTGGCTAATGACTTGTTAGCTATAGCTTATTCAAAGCTATTTTCTTGATCAGCTGGATTGTAACACACAAAGTTAACACACCACAAGGATTACGATACATCAGTGTTTGTCCAAAGGAAAGGAAAAGAAAAGAAAAGCTTTATAGTGTTTATAAAGTGGTTAATGATTCCACCAGTATTAAAGATACTTAGTCTAAATTTGTATATTTAAAAATGATTTTATATTTTAAGCTATGCTTTCATGTCCAGAATATCTGCATATTGCATTGAAGAGCTAGAACACGAATAAACATTCGTGTAATGCTACATGATGGTGCAGTGAGTCAATGTGGTCTTTATTTAACCATGCAAAACATTAAAAGCACATTGTTTTTCACAGCGCAAAAGGCAAAACGTCTTAAGGACACGAGTGTTAAAACAACAGCGTCACATGTCCAGGGGTAAAATATTGCTCCCTAGAGGTGAACGTTTTAGCTCGAGATTAATTACAAAAAATATCTTTATACTTTGTAAATGGTTGAAAATGCCTAAGCCAGTCGGTTTGGTTTAACTTAATACCACAGTTATTTGGTTAAGTTTTCCTGATTTGGTCTAAAAATGCATTTCTCTAAAATGTCCTTTGCAATTCCCTTGCAAAAATGTCATATAAATTCTAAACTGTAACTGGTATCCACATGATTTAAACACCATGATTGCCTGCGCACACACAAGCTTATTTTGGTGTATGGGTGATGTTTCTATGATGGAGTGGAACTAGAGCTTTTTCTCTGTCTAACAACATATAGATATACACTGCTGCAAAACAACAATCCCATAAATAAATGCTCTGTAGTTCTCCTGAGAGTACCGTAAGTTTTACAAGCCACATTTATTTATTACTTTTCTCTGATAAGAATTCATCCAAATGTCAGCCTTAGCTTTAACTGATATATGTGTGTGTGTGTGTGTGTGTGTGTGCGTGCGTGCGTGCATGCGTGCGTGTGTGTGTGTGTGTGTGTGTGTGTGTGTATTTCAGCTTTCGAAGACCAACTGCCAGTACCATAAAATATTTAAGGAGATCAGCAAAGAAGAACAGCTCAAACAGAGTAAGTCTTTAATGATCACAGCTATCCACTCCACCTTAAATACTGAATGAAGGATTAGGTCATAGTTGAACATTTGATACCAGAGCCTCTTGTTAACCACCTGATAATAATAGAATCCCTATGATAGGACTACAGTGTAAATTCAAAGTCCAATAATAACTTTATCAAACTCTTTTGTTCAATACAAACACTGAACTGGTCTTTTCTTGTTTTTTTCCTCACAAACATCTAAAAATAATGTGTTTTTTTAATGTGCTTTATTTGTTTGCTAGGTTACACCTGTGCTCTTCAGAAAGACATCCTCTACCAAGGACGCATGTTTGTCTCCGACCACTGGATCTGCTTCCACTCCAAGGTGTTTGGAAAAGATACCAAGGTATGCATTGATGTCTGTTTTGTATCAGCTCACAGGAAAAGGCTGAGAATCTGAAAGAGATTTCAGGAGAATACACAGATGTTTTCAGTGGTGTTTCTTGGTTCCACGCGAGTGTCAGAGTCTTTGTTGTGTTGATGCTGTTTAAAGTGGCGAACACAGTGAGGTGCCAGCAGCAGCCGTTTGATTTGATGAGATATGTCGGTTTAAATTATTTAACAGTTACCTGGAGAAGTTTCACAGAAAACAGAACAATTTGCTGTCGTTCAGAAAGCAGCAAACAGTCAGTTTTATCCGTTACACAACACTTGAGACCAAGAAGAACTCAGTGATGTAAAATAAGATTTTTAACCTCAATTTGATTTTTATCAACACAATTTAATTGAATAATAAGTGTGTCGTTGTTTTGGCAGCACAATCATGGAGCTTTGCTTTATGAATAGAGGACGTTTGAGCACTTTTGAGAGCCTTTGCTTTTTCACTTTTACTTCAGTTTTGCAGGAGTATTTTTTTTAAATATCTGGACTTCCACTTAAGTAAATAATGTCTATACTTTTGCCACATTTTGATCCAAGCAGTGCTTCTGCAATAAAAAAAAGACTTTTTCCTCCATGAAGGGACATGCTAAGTGGATATTGATATTGTGCGGGCATTGTAGCGCATTATTCTTTATTTTGTAAGCCAGCTGTGTTTACACACACGCAGCCTGCAGGTACAGTCTGCAGAGGGACTAATATTTTGCTGCATGCATGAACACATGCAGATGACACCTTGCTGCTGTGTGGTCACGACTGGATTGTTTTACATCTGTTACTGTATGGGAAACATCTGGAACTATCAATCTAGGCTGAGAATGTAATTGCAGTTAATGTGTATAGATGGTGATAATTAAAGCTGACGGAGGTCAGTGAACAGCTCTGTCACAGTGAAGCCGGCCTACAGGTGCGTGAATCTTTTTCTCTGGTTTCAAAGCTGGTATGAAGGATCGAACTGCTCTGTGTCCCAGGTCGCCATCCCAGTGGTGTCCATCAAAAACATCAAGAAGACCAAAACTGCCATCCTGTTGCCAAACGCTCTGGTGATCGCCACCACAAATGACAGGGTGAGAGAAATCTCGCTGCTTCTCACCACGATTTGATGAATTAAGAAAAAAAACACAGTATTTTTGCACATGTGGAAAAGTATCCAAAAGACATTTTTTCTATTTCTGGTGTTGCAGTACGTCTTTGTGTCCTTCTTGTCCAGAGACAACACCTACAAGTTTTTGATGTCGATCTGTCCTCATCTGGAGGTAGGAAAGGCTTTTTATTTAGATCCATACAGACGTGTTATGCTTCCTTGTTTTCTGTCATGTATGTACTGCTCGTGATCAACAGGTAGACATTGTGAGCCGAAAACTCTGGCTTTAAACTAAACACTCAGTTCAGATAATTTTCTTTTTTACTCTTGCGCTTTCTTATGTTATTCATTTTAAATAAGTTTGAAGACTTGAGGATCATTTAAACACATGATGTTTGGTTATGTATTACATGAATATAAATAGGGGAAGAGTCCATGCAGCAGCCCCATTCCCTCCTCAGCTGAAAACAGCTTTAGAAGTCAGAGGTCACCGCTATCGCCTCGCTTTCCTCTGGTGGGTCAAACACAGCAAAAACACAAACAGCCGAATGCCATAAAGTTTCCTGATACAACGGATACTGTTTTCATCCTGCCTACATATAATAAAAGATATAAGAATAAGAAAGCATCATGCTTTTGGGTCCATCCTCGCACTTGTCTCTCTGGTCTCTTTTCTGACAGAAAGATATTTTAACACATCAAACTTGAGGTGAAATAAAACCAATATCCTCGAGAGCTGGAGCTGTAACGTGGCAACTAAGCATTTCGACCTATGGGGACAGAAGCTGTTCAGAAAAAAAGACTCCCTGCATGAGAGCCGGAGCCAGCTGGCAAATCGTTTAGTAACATTTTGCATATGTTCCAACTGGATATTTGTTGCATGTTGTGTTTATGCATTCAACAAAGCTGTGTCCAAGAGAGAAGGCTGTCCTGTGAGACACTTCCTGATGTCAGTATCAATCGCCCCAGGTCCTTGTGGCTAAAGCTTTATGTATTTATTTATTTTTGGCCACTTTATCCCCAAACAGGATCTTTGAAATGTTACTTTTTCCCATTTTAATTCATTTTGTGTTTTCTCTGACCCCAAAAGTCTTTATCTCTAAAAGTGATGCTTTTAGAGTGCCTGTGCAATTTAATACAACTGCATAAACTCCACAAAGCAAATGTGTTTTAAATAATCACTTACTTTTAATGTTGAGGTTGTAGGTGAGTTATTGTAGTTTTATCATTTTAATTACTTTTGATTGATATGTTTTGTGTTTTTGCTTCAAGTTCAGTTTATTTTCAGTTAATTTCCCATGTGTGTTGGCTCCTTTCATTTTACTTATTATTGTTTGAACGTCTTGAATTACAGTTTAGTTTATATTAGTTTAGCTGTTGGATTTAGACTTTTTAAATATTATATTACATGGGATATTTGCCAAGGGATACATTTTGGAAGTTAAGATAAAAGATAAATTTAGCTGACACAGCGAAGCCGACGTCAAGTTTCTGCAGCAACATCTGCAACAAGAACATCAGCAACTGGATGTTAGATTTTATTTTAGTTTTTAACGTATAAAATATTGTTTCAGATAGTTTGAGGGTTTTTTAGAAGTCTTTTGCACAAATAATGAAAATTTACAACCTTCATAAAAGCAGAACTACAACAGAAATCAGTTGAATTAAATTGCAGCTTTCTAAAAGCATTAAGTTCTCATGTAACTAAAGTGAATTGTCATTTCCTATTTCCACCCTGGAATCTTGGGTTCAACCATTTTTTAAATGTTTATTATTATTATTCACTTTTGTTTTTGTTTGCTCCAATCAAAATATCATTTGTAGGAAAATGTGAAGTTTTTTTCAGTACAGATACGATCGATATGATAGATATGCTCATGTTTGGCTGAGGGGGTGAAGCAGCTGCTAGTGCCTGCTAGTTATACTCTCTCTGTGTCTGTGAATTTCTGCAGAGTGAATTCAGCGACCTGGATGGAGCGATGAGACACAGGAGGCAGGAGATGGAGGAGAGCAGCAGCTCTGACTCCAGGTTCCAGACTATGAGAAGGTAGAAGGTACTGCATCGCTGTCCAACTGACCAATTAGAAGCAGTCGCATGCATCGTCGCATGCATCGTCGCATGCATCGTCGCATGCATCGTCGCATGCATCGTCTGTGGCTGTCAACGTTTTACTCACAAAACCTGAACCACTTTTGCACTTCAGCAGTAGAATCTGACCTGTGCTACTTAGTGCTGCTATAATTTTCCTTCTTTACTCTTTATTTTTTGTTGACGTTTAACCCCCCCCCCCCCCCCCCCCCCCCCCACACACACACACACACACACACACAGCTGTGATGAAGTTGAAAATGAGCAGCTTGTAGTGCAGGGTTTATTCAAACATACTTAGTGTGTCTTTCTCAAGAGGACTTAATCGGGATTACAAACCTGCCCCAAGTCATAACAGGCCCTGGGTTTCCAGTTTTGAATGCTTTGCTTGCCTTTTTGCTTCTATAGAGTTCACCGTTCCTCCATTCCTGGATATGCTGAAGCGCACAGACAGTGCATCATCTCCAGACCACCAGCACAAAGTGAAGAACCCACATCTGAACCAGCAGGGTCCAGACAACAAGCAGCACTCCAAGCACCACCGAGGTAGGATGAGTCTTTAATCAGGGTCGTGTTAGTTTAAACATCACTTTTATTTAAACCACTGGCACTGAACCTCTCATGGGACTATGAATTTATAATTTTATTATTTTAGTCCCTACATTTTATTTCTCTTTTTGGTCAAATTCATCATAGCATTGGCTCAAGTTTAGCTGACTCAGCTCCTTCTGTTTGGACTTATTTCTGTTGACATTGCTGCCTGCACTGTCCTGTACTGCTGCTCTCCCCACCTCTATTTTTACAGCCAAATATAAACTGCCGCTAACTTTGTAACAGTAAAATAAAAAATCGCTTTTAGAAGCGGTAAAATGAAAATATCCTCAGCTGTACTCAGGATTAAGGAGTCAGTCTGAGAACGCCACAATTCAACAACATTTAACTCTAAAAGCCATGAGAGGTGAGCTGAGGTGCAAAGAAGCACCGATTGTGATCTCATATGTGTCGTGTATGCAAACTGACCTGCGGGGATTTCCCAGAACACAAACTTGTCAAATATAAATAAATGTAGTCCTGAATGATCTATATTTATCACTGAAAAAAAAAATACTCTGTTTCTGTCAAATAATAATATTATCATGTACCAACAGTAAACTTGATTTTTTTATTTGTTATTAACAGCGTCTGTATTGGTCATAATTTTGCACATTTGCAGAGGAGATTTGGCAAAATGGGTTGCACGAAACATTAGTTTCTAAATAAAGAAATACGTCACCTGGATAAATATTTTTTCTAAATGCATTAGATATCTTCTACCCAGAATCCCTCACAGCTGCCCAAATTTCCTGCATATTTGCCATCCATCCATTCACTTCAACTTATCCTTTTCAGGGTCACGGGGAACGCTGGAGTTTATCCCAGCTGTAGGGACAAGAGGCAGGGTACACCCTGGACAGGTCGCCAGTCTGTCGCAGGGCTAACACATAGACAGAGACAACCATTCGCACTCACATTCATACCTATGGGCAATTTAGAGTTTCCAAAAAACCTATCCCACTAATGGCATGTTTTTGGACTGTGGGAGGAAGCTGGAGGACCCAGGGAGAACCCATGCAAACACAGGGAGAACATGCAAACTCCACACAGAAAGACCCTGGCCTGATGGTGGAATTGAACTCAGAACTTTCTTGCTGTGCGGCAATAGTGCTAACCATCGTGTCACCGTGCTGCTTCTTCCATATTAATGAAAAATACGCCCATATGATCCATTCTTCCATCTGCTCTCTCCTGCTTATCCAACCATAACTCTTTAGCTCCACTTCTTTTCTTGCTTATATTTATAATGACTCCTTTTCATATTGATTTCTATGAGTTGATGAAGCAGTCTATTCCAACCTTTTTAATGCAGCGCTGCTCTCACACGCGTAGGGCATTTTACTTTGTGTCTTTTTGTCGTAAACAAAGACATATTTGTTTGATCTTTCTTCAGGCTCGGATGTGGTGATTGACAGCAGGTGTCTGAAGCCAGTTTCTCTCAACACTCTGCTGATGCTCTACATGTTCCTGTAAGTTTGCTGCCTTTGATTCATTCATGTCTTCAGTAAAGGATTTTTCTGTCACTCGTCCTAATTGGAAATTAAGCTGATCACTTATATGATCTGCGGATTTATTCCATCCATTCATTGGATGCACATTAATTTCAGTTTATCATTACATTTTCATTTGTAGCGCATTTTAGCCTCAATTTGCTCATCTTCTCTTTTACATGTGTTTTTCCTCAGAGTGTGCACCCTGGTCTTGTCTTCATGTTACCTGGCGTTTAAGATCATCTCACTGGAGCAGAGACTGACAATGCTCGGCGCTGTGGCCGAGTTCACACACCCGGAGTGAGTCGTCGAACTGTCTGAGACTCTGACAAGCTCTAGAAAACTTAGCTAAAGAAGGTTGAAAAAGTGAGAAATTAGACATGGAAATGATAACCAGATGAAAGAGAAACAAAAACTGCAAAAGCATCACGATGAATTTTATTCACATCCTCACAAAACAAATTTAAAAATAGCCCAAATAATGAAACTAATGATCCAAACTAAACAGGTAACAGTGGATTCACAGACATGAAATGGTTTCCTTATTTCGTCTCAAGGACTATGGTACAATAATCTACAAGATTTACTTTTCTCTGCTTTATTCATATTAGATTTTTGCTGATACATCTGACCCTTGTGAAGATTTTAAATCATTTTCATGGTGATTATTTTTGTGTTTTATTACCAGAAACAATTTTCTGAGTGGGTCCGCTGACGTAGGCACAAATCTTTTATCTGAACTGCTAACCATCAACCTGATGAAGCTGGAGAAGGTTGGTCTGTCTTTGTTTTTTCAGATCAAGTGTTGATAGATACAGCCCTCTGGATATGCTATAATCCCCATTGATAATTTAAAAAAATGTTCAAATCTGAGCAGTTAGAGGTCTGAACCCTGAGTTACTCACTTTGGGATTACACAGATCTCATTATTTGACGTTTGGGCCATGACTACAAGTGTATGCACTTCAAAAAAACTAAGGAAAAGCATAACAGGTCACCTTTAAAAATTGCATGAATGTGTTATCAGGAGTTTCTTTCATGAGCCTCTGAAAGCACACAGCAGGAAGGCTTCAGCAGTTTCCAAAGAGCAAAGTGTAACTGGATGCCTGTTGCCATTGATCAAACATTTATAGTCAGTGATCAGTTTAGAGCATCATTTGTAAGAAGAGCTCCATCAGTCTACACTCCATTTATATTTCAGGCTGACATTCGTCTCCTTACAAACAAAAAGCAGCAGCTGACAGCCGCCTCAGTGTTTTAGACGGAGAATAAAGAAAATTTTCATCAGCAAAAAGGTGGTAAAGGCTCAGAGCTGTGTCAGACTGTAGAGTCCATCTTGATCCTGAGTGAAATGAAAACTGGAAATTGACTGGAAATATTTATTTCACATTAAACCTGCTACTGAAAGAGATGATTTGAATTTAAATTGCTAGGAAGGGAGAAACTATCCACAGCTGCCAAAAAGAGTTAGGCCTGTAAACATGTTTTAGAAATAAACATCAATCTTCATGTTTGGAAGAACTGCAGTTTTCTGCACTTCCATTGGCTTCATGGAAATCTACTAATTGCACTACTTTGTTAAATAAGCATTATTTAACTTCATCTTTTACTCAAATCAAGTGGTCATCAAAATTAGTGAAAACTCACGAATGTTGTCGTGATGGATACCTCCATCTTTTATATACAGTCTATGGTTTCCATGTGTCTGCAGTGGTCTACTTGATCTCTCTGCAGACTGACTGCACAGCAATTATGCCAGCTTCAGAATAATAAACGTGTCAATGATGTTGGTACTGTTCTCCACATCATCTGTGTTATAACAGATATTCATGTAGACATGACCCTAACTGCTGTTTCAACTGCTTCAAGTCTGAGTCTCTAGCTTTCAACAGGAACAAGGAAATGACCTTAACAACAAGATAAACAGGAGCAGGCTTCATTTTGAAATCTACACTTACTAACCAAGACAAACACTTGCAATATCATCAGATGCACTTATCTGCAGTCGAGTTTTCTGCCAATACAGTTTACAGTTAAGCAAAAGCAAACTTTGTTCTTTCAGGTGCAGAAGAACCTGCAAAGACTGCTGGAGGAAGCTGCCTGAAAATACAGAAAACCAGTATAAGCACAGTGAAAGTCATATATATTATTTTTGTAAATATAGTGTAAATATGTATGTTTGTTATTAAAAAAAAATAACACTACTGGAATGTATTCTGCCCTATGAAGCCAAAATACAGTAACTACTGTATATATTTGGTCAAATATACCCAACGTCTGGGTTTATATTTGTTACTTACATACTTTTGTATTATTTCAAGACTTTTTGTGCTCCAAATGTGTAATTGAAAGTGAAGTCACAGCTAGCATTAACAGCAGCATTCTATGTTAGTTTTTTCAGAAACTCCCTGACATTGGTATCAAGTTCCTGTACTATTGTCTGTCTTTGTAGGGCAGCAACTATAATGATACACACAAAATAAATCCTTTTAAAAGAGAGAAACATTAATGCTAAAAATGGTCCCCTCTGGTGAAATTTGAACTGTTTTGCAGGGCTGCACATAAGTGGTCCGCAGGTGCGCATGCGCTTTCAAAATAAAAGACACGCACCAGATACGAGGTTGCAACGAGCGTTTGCGTACATAAGATTTTCTGGAGGACGACAGAAATTTGTTTAGGAATATGTCGAAGAAGCAAGCTCCTTTAAGCAATTACAGAAGGAGTCCGGACAAATGATGAAACAAATGATGAACACACAGAGATGTGGTGCAGAATATGCAGTGAAAATCCCAAAACAGAGTTTTTAGTCCGCTAGAGGAACCACTTTTCTTCTGTCTCTTCTTTTGCGGTTCGGACTCCTGACATTTCTTTGGAGGTGGAGAAACACCAAAGTAATTGCTTAAAGGAGCTTGCTTCTTCAACATCTTTAAGAGTTCTGAATAAATGTCTGTCCTCCTCCAGAAAATCTTATGTACGCAAACGCGCGTTGCAACTTCTTATCTGGTGCGCGTCTTTTATTTTGAAAGCGCATGCGCACCTGCGGACCACTTATGTGCACCCCCACCCACCTATGGGTGTGCACCTTGGTGTTCAACTTGGTCATAGTTAAACCATCTTTAGCTTTTGTTGAGTAGTTGCTAAACCTGTGCCAGCCTCTGGCATTTCAAATGACCATTTGATGATTTAAAGGTGGAAACATTTCTGTTTACTGAACTTGTTTCAGTAAACTTGTTACAGTGATGTCTGAGCCAGCTCAACACTTCTGTCTAAATCTGATATTTTACCAAAAATAAAGCAAAAAAGTTTACATTCAAATAATGAATTCTGCTCAAAAATTAAAACACCAGAACGCAGGTGGTGGCCATAGCTGGAGGCCATGGCCAAATTCTCCTAGAAAAAGAAAAGGAAAGTAAAGGTGCTTTGCTGCTTTACAAGTATATGTTACCTCATTTTGCAGAGGATACACTGGACCAACCATTTTCAAAGGAACAGAGAGATAATCCCGTCACATGATACAAAGTGTTGCATACTATAATTTAACTGTTTTTGAAGCATTTCCATTTAATACCATTAGTTGCTAGCATTGCTACTTATGGCATTAAATATCATCACAGGCAAACTATGGACTTATGCTACTCACTGTTATGAAGTTTTGCCTCGTGTGAAGCACTTTATAATCACAGACTGTATGTTTATTATGAACATTACTATGATGATGATGTCACCAATTGGTTTTGGACCACTTTATGAAGCCTTAGCTTTAGCATTTTTGTTTTTATTAGACAGAAGTGATCACATTAGAATGACATGGTAGAGTGCTAAGTTATCAGATGTAGGCACCTGCAATTAGGAACAAACAGCACAAACACAGAGGATAGGGCCAGTTCAGTGAACTGAATTAGTGAAGAACAAAGCCCAGCAGACAGACATCAGGTGCAACTTCCTGTGTCAGGACACCTGTAAAACACAGCACGCCACTGACACACTATCCACATGGATCAGTTGTAGCTGCTATCCAGGGAGAATGTGTTAAATGTCTATTTTTGCTTCAGAATTGGAAGACTGGAAAGTATGAGTCTACTGGAATTGACTCACTTTTAGAACTAGTTTCATCTGGCCACTTGAGCAACTGCAGCTACTGGAAAATTCAGTGTTTCTTAATTTTTCAGTCCTAGAATTTGCCGCTTGAGTGTAAAATAGATTCTTCCAAAAATAAAGGTAATTTGATATCTTTAAATGGTCAAAATGAAGTGAAATTTGTAATAATAATAATGGATTGCATTTATATAGCGCTTTTCAAGGCACCCAAAGCGCCTTACAATTCCACTATTCATTCACTCTCACATTCACACACTGTTGGAGGCAGCTACAGTTGTAGCCACAGCTGCCCTGGGGCAGACCGACAGAAGCGAGGCTGCCATATCGCGCCATCGGCCCATCACCAGTAGGTGAAGTGTCTTGCCCAAGGACACAACAACCGAGACTGTCCGAGCCGGGGCTCGAACCGGTAACCTTCCGGTTACAAGACAAACCGCCAACTCTTGAGCCACGATCGTAATGCAGACTGCATTTGTCCTTATTTGGTTGCTGCAAAATGCAACTTTTTGGGATTACCACTAATTTTATAAATAAATATCACTGTGTATTTCAAGATTCTTCCACAAGTGTCTCTGTAGCCCAAAGTTGTTCATTTTGGCGACAGGCGTGGAACTGTTTTCTCCCCAAGCAAGCCCAACTTTTAAGTGGTGTACTCACTGCCATTTCTCATGTGTAATTAACAAAATACAACATAAAATACTCAGTGCTATAATGCCATACAAACCAAGGCTTCTAATATTTGTATTTCTTTTATTTCTAAGACTTTTCTTAGAAACTGAACCTTCCTCTCTTAATATAATTTATACCCCTTTCTGTTTGCGTTATGTTCCTGAAAAATCACATTTACTTCCACTACTTCATCCCTAGTAAAATCAATAAGATAAATAAATTACATGTAAGCTTGAAATAGTTCAAACTAAAATAAAACATTTCTGTGGTTAGAATTAACAAAAAAATTAATTGCACACAGAAAAAAAATCTTCTGTTGAAAATAATCTTTAAATTTGGGAATTATGAAACAAAATTCATTTATTAAAATTCATTTATTCCTATTTATTCTATTTATCCCCTTCGTATATTTTATTTATATTGTCTCTGTATTTATATATATGTGTGTGTAATATTCTGTAACTCTGTAACTTCTGTCGGTGCTGTGCTTTTTTGGAAATCGAATTTCCCAGAGGAACCCACCCGAGGGATTAATAAAGTTCTATCTATCTATCTAAAACAGTTCCAGTGGGATGTGCCGTCATCTGTGTTGTTCTTAATATGACCACTGGATGGCGCCAAAGTCAGAAAGAATGTTGCGGTTTGCCTCAAACATTAACACTTCACAGTTACTCTTTATATACTAACTTTATGACAGTGAAAAGTACTAGCATACAGTTATTATGTACAGCTACATTTACTGCAAAAACATTTGTCATTTCTCAGCTTGCATAGCTTCTCTTCTTCTCTGTTTTACTCTTCCTGCCATCAGAGGTGCAAAAAGAGGAGCTGAAGGAACTCCAGTCAGTCACAAAATAAGACCGATTTTGAAGATTCATTTTAAACTGAAATTGGTTATAAGAATTGTGATTTTTGATAATGCTGCACTATAAATTGCTGTGTTATGATGTCATGATGGGTATTATTGGTATTTATTTTTCATTTAGGCTACTATTAATTAAATTGACAAAATGGTGCAATGAAAAGGGCTAGTTATGTAAAAACCCCTCCTCTCACCATGATTTGTATATTTCAGTTGTGTGACATGCCTATTTTAGTGTGAGCCTGGCACATCGCATTACTCCCAAACAACACTTTTTCCTACAACATATAAGGATACACATGAAGTCTGTTTTTAAGGGAACAGAATTGCAATCTGATTTTTTAGCCACGGTAGGCAAAGAAACTAAGCCTATTATAAAATGCTCATGGATGGGACATTATTGAGAGAAAATGTACAGTGAGCAGGATATATCTTTCAGTATGGTTATATTATATTAGGGAAAGATTGTGACATAACTAGCTAGTTGTCTTCTGACCTATCAGCCAATCAGCTCCTTGTCTTCTAGAGGTTGTCGCTACATTGCTACCCGACTTGCTACTTAGCTTAACCTTTAAAAAACAAACTTAACTTACAGAAAACTTTACTCACATTTTTACAGAAATTTAGAAAGGTTTATTTGTTGTGTGCATATATTTTTATAGCTAGTCCCAAAATCAATCCCTTAGCATGCCGGGTGCAGGGCCGATGAGTTAAAGGCTACCAATTTTAGCCAGTATTACTCTGGATTAACTTCTGTGCAAAACTGTAAATAAAAGCTGAGTGTCACTTTAGAGTCTAAAACAAGTAAAGCCAAAGCTCAAGTGTCCTAAGGGAAACACCTCTGGTTACAATGAGATTACATAGAGGTCTATGGCGAAATAATCCTATGCTTCCTGGTTCTGTGACCACAGTAAACGGTTTCCTGGTTAGTTTATGGTCTCAGTCACTAGTTCTCAGTCTTATTAAACACCAGCATTATGTTTAATTCGTGATTTATGGTCCTATTAAAATGAAAAAGACACGACAGCCATGCAGTGTGATGATCATCCAGATTCATCCCTGTCTTGGAGTATCTGGTTTCCAAAATCTAACAGTGAGGACAAAAACATTCAGGTGAAGTTTAAAAAATGACGATATGACCATACAGCAAAGAAACACATGATGTGGAGCTGTAAGAGGGAAACACATTAATATTTTTTCTTCCATCAGTCCTACTTGTCCAGTTGCTAAATCTTAATTTATTTCCTCAAAGATCCATTTTACACAGCTTCAGTTGGTGGTGTTTTATTTTTTTCCTGAGTTACAGTGTATGTGATGTAGGAAACAGAAATTACTCGCTGCTCTTCTCCATCGCTGACTGAAGTTACACAAACAGCCCCAAAGTGTCTACTTGTAATTCTACCCAAGACCCATAATGCACTGGGGGGAATGAGGGTTTCTATGGTGACTCTGACAGTCAACAAACATGGCTGACACAGGGAGCGCTGACCAGCACGAGTAAGTACATTTTCTGATTATTTCACACTGAACACAGAGCTGTAAAGTGTTATTAAATGCACGGACGTACTTCCTTTCTCCAACCAGCATTCTGCACAGTCCGATTCAACAAATGAGTCCCGCTTTTCAGTGTAACAGCAAATAATACAAGAAGTTAATACCGTCTGTTTTATTTAGTACATTAAATGGTTTGTTACCGAAAATAAAATCTGTACAAAAATATGTGTAAAATCAGAAAATGTTCCCTTTTTTTCTGAATGTATTTTAGATGCATTATCTTATTTCAAGAATCTATTTTAGTTCTTCTGATATGGAGAGTAACTGCAACCATCTCCCAGTGTTTCAGACTGTATTGGGGTGGAGTGGAGTCTGTGAACCAAAGGAAACTATATTCAAGGAAGCAGGCAGTTCATTATTGACTTTAAATCAAGTTTTTTTTTAAATTCAATAGAGATTACTGGGACTAATTTAGAAAAAAAAATGACCCAACGTGATTGCATTGCACTTCCATTTCCTCAGGCTTATCTACTAACACTAAGAGGCACAGTCTTTGCAGCACAGCAACACCAAAACTGCAGCTCCTTTAGTTGTCTCTAAACTTTACAAACTAGCAGATAAACTGAACCAAACTGCATGAATCCTCCAGAGTGCCCAAAAGCCACACCTCATATCCTGTTCTATTTACTCCCAGACGATCATCATGCCACGTCCCAACATTTTCAGCCCGACATCCAATGATCCCCAAACTCTACGTGATGCCGTGGAAGCAGGACATGAAGAACCGGAGACTCCTGATGAAGGCAGGTGTCAGTCAGGAGAACACATCCAATCAGATTTCTTTATGGCAGAAACAATGTTATTATTGGTTTGTATTTTTTTTTTTTTAATTTATATTTGCTTTGGGGGGGTTTTAAACTAAGGACAGCGTGGTGTGTGATGGGTAGGACGACTCCATCATGTGGCTCTGTGGAGTGTGTCTCTTGCCCTGTGGCAGCTGGCTGAACCAGATAAGCAGAATAGGGTACATGGGTGGAAGTTTAGAAAAATATTCTCATAATAAAGTGTGTGACATATTGTGTAATTTCCCAACATTTACTGCATAACTTTTCTACACAAAAATGCTTACCAGTAGAAGGGTTAACAGCTTAATGCTTTAAAGGAAAATGTAAGCTTTTTTAATGTAGTGAACAATTAAAACATTTTATGACAAAGGTCTAGCGGCTCCATAGTGTGGTAGTTTACTCATTCACCTAACAAATGAAAGATCCCTGATTTTATCCTGGGAGGAGACAAATCCATTTGGGATTGCATGAAGAAGGGCGTCTGGTGTAAAACTCAGGTGACCCCTGTGAGTAAAGGAGCATTCAAGAGCAGCTTGAATGGGAAAGGCCTAATCATTACAATGCCTCTTGTCCACACACCACCTTAAGAGGTGCAAGTCATATTAAGTTGAAAATGACACCCTAAATACAGAAAAATTACATGAGGAATGTCAGGAAAGTAGGATCTATTATGAAGTTTCACTTAGAGTAAGTTTGCTCTTTATAGCTTTCTTTTTCCTGTTGAAGCTTGTTACACGTTAGCTTTCAAATTGTCATCTTTTTTAATACTGGCTGTTTTGGTATTAAGATATATATATCGTTTTAATTAATTAAGTATAAAGTATAAACACAGGCATGTATATAGTTGATTCAGTTTCATTTCCCCTTTTCCTAAAAGTCGGTTTGTATTTTTATGTCAGTGAACTAAACTGATTTTCTCACTTTTTGTTAACTATGGTACGATTGCTCAGAACGCAGCTCTGGCGGGGATCCCCGTGGTTCCTCTTGAGGAGTCTTTGTGTTTCTGTGGTCGAGAACGTCTCTGCCACAGCCAGGACTCCGCCTACAGAACCACCTCTTCCTCCTCCTCACCTCCGTTCAGCCAGACAGGACTGCCCGCTCATTGCTCCTCCCACTTCTCCAGGTGAAACCCCACAGAGACTGACTGAGAAAAGGCCAGCTGTAACCACCTATGACAATAAATTTTTGGACGATTTGCTTAAAATAAAATAAAATAAAATCTTTGCTACTTTTCTCCTCACAGGTATAACAGCTCTGCGGTGACGACCAGAGGGCTTTTCCAAACCTGAGTACAGATCACAGAAACACCAATAAAACATGCATATCTGATATAGAAACAAAGCTCTGAATCCTGTGTGTTTTGTACTAATATCCAAAATATAAATGTAGCAGAAATGCTTGAGTTTAAGTATTTCTTTGGCTGAACTTGAGCCGCTAGTAAAGAGTAAGAAGACTTGAACAACTTTAAAGCTTCTTCCATAAAAACAAAAAAAGAAAGGTAGAAATAAAGGTGGAGACAGGGTCAATGAAGGACATAAGAACTGTGAGCACCAGGAGTAAAAGTGAAAATAAAACAAATAAAAAAGCAAACAAATAAAAAAAAACTGATAATTTGACCTTAAACGTGTTAAACGCCCCTTCTGAGAAGAGAAAACACGCACTTACTCAGGCTTGAGTGTCCATTAATGGGCCCATTGTTCTGCTTGTCTTATCAGATTTCATTAACTTCAGGTTTTAAGGTGGTAAAGTTGTGCTCAGGGACAGGGAGGCTCACAAAGCTTCCTATTGATGAAATTCTAAGAAAAACTCTATTAATCATGATCCTTTCTAAGAATTTCCCCCGAAAGTTAGAATAGTAAATCCTGGTAAAGATAAATGTTATTCCCAAAGCATCCTTGCCCCCAGAAGAGTTCAGGTGGAAACCTGTTAGGAGCAGGTAGGAAGGATTTTAAGAGCTTTGAAAGTTTTGTTAAGCAGAGGAGACAACATGCTGCCAGTGTTTCCTCTCCAAGAGAGCAAACAAAGTATTTGCACAATCTGATAAAATTTATCTTGTTTAAGCTTTAGAGCAGGGGAGTCAAACATAAGGCCCGGGGGCCACAGTCAGCCCAGCAAAGACTCCAGTCAACAGGACGGCTTTGGAAAATGTTAAGGAAGGTATAAATTTTGGACTTTTAAGTGTATTTTCACAAGTTTTACAGCTTTGGCTACTGATGAACACCTTCCCCATTCATTCAACACCAAAATATCATGTTTAGAGACAAACGATAAAATTCCAGAAAAGCTCCCTTTTTTTCCACTATTTACTACAGAAATCTGAGTGTTTTCTGTTTGTTTGTCCAAAGAGTCATGCTGATGGATTTCTTACATTTGCTACAGCAGCATGACATTAGAAAAAAGAGACCTCTGTTTGTAATTGTACTTCTTTTCCTTATATTAAGTTCATTAAATGCATATTATGGTTTTACACTAGCAGAAAGGGGAGTTTCACTGCTCCAGGCCACTTAAGATCAAAGTGGACTGTTTGTGTCCTGCAGTGTAAAATTAGCTTGAGCTGCTTCAGAGGCTCCGATTATTATACAACATGAAAAAACAAACTGAATGGACAACGCTGGCATGTTCATGTTTAACATGTAGTGATTAATTCACAACAGTAATATGAAAGAAACCAAGACAGACAGAGTCGGTGTCGCACTAGTTATTTAAAATGTCTCAAAAACTTTCAGTATTAAATAAATCTATCAACAGAATATGAAGAAACAACTGTTTAATGTATACATGTACACACTGTGAAAAAGTATTTTTTTACATTAAAGTATTTAGTATTAGGCAAACAGTAAATACAAAATAAGGGAAACAGCTTTCCAATGCTGTTAAATGCTACAGATTAAATTGTGCACGGGTCAGTCTCATCAGCTCTCTCACTGAATACAACGTCTCAATCAGGGCAGAAAGTGCGGCGCTCACCACAAGAAAGGACGACTGAAAATGTGAAATATGCAAACAGAACAGGAATGATGACTTGGATCTTTCAGAGCCTTTTAACCTGAGTTCCCCTGAAATATAAACTGTTAATCTGAGAGTGCCCAACACTCTGAGTGAGAGCATGGATCAGAGCAGTGGTGGAATGCACCTTAGTACATTTGCTCAAGTACTTTACTGAAGTACAGTTTTAATGTACTCTGTTTAAGTATTTCTGTGTTATGCTGCTTTCTTTTTCTGCTTCACTCCATTACAACAATCTAACCTTTAACAGGCCGGAGTCTTGCTTCCAGTTTATTCAACAGAGATGTTCACTGCATGAAAGTTTTGATAATTGCAGTATGCAGTGTAAACAGAGATTGTATGATAAGGTTATTTTTTTATGACCATTAACTATTAGATCATTGTCACTACTTTTTGTGTTGAAGATAAAACTCTTGCTCCTTTCCCTGCTCAGAGTTGCTCGAACTTTCCTTAATCCATAAAATCACATTTTAGGCTCAGTTAAAAGCTCTAAGAATGTTTGTTAATCCCGGCCAATCATTTTGTTTTTCTTTGAGAAGTGTTAAACATTACTCATCTATGGTTTGCACAACTGTTTCCCATCCGTGAGTCTTATCCTTGTTTGAGCTTAACTTGTTATTTCCTAGAACTGTTTCGTTGCACTTTCTTGCCTTGCAAACAGTTTCAGGGTCAGTCTTAATGCCAGATGACCTGGTGCCCTGGTTTAGCTGTGACTGGCTGATGATTTGTGTCTGTGGAGGGAGGAGATGTTTGAACAGATTAAACAAAGCTTAACCTGAAGTGATAATGATGGGACTTTTTGTGAGGAGTCAGTCACTTTTTTGAAATGTGTCCTAAAATATAGACCCGAAACCACGTGGTTTCGGGTCTATATTTTAGGACAATCTACACCAGTACTGGTGTAGATTTTGTGGGGGTATCTTTACCTTTAAATTGCATAAGTAAAGACTGTACATTGTCAGTGAGAGTACCATCAACCAGATGTTCTCCTATGAGCAACATTTGGAAAAAGTGTAAAGGAAGAATTCTCTTCTAACAGGAAGACCACCAAGAGAACCAGGAAGAAGCCTTGGAAGGCTGATATGGGATGAGGGAAATGGAAGGAGACAAAAGAGGAGCATAGAGAGACCACAAATAAGAAACAACTACAGAAGAGACAAGAAAAAAAGTTCATTGTATTAAACAAAGGTCTATAAAACATGGGGAGTGAAGGAGAAGGTCTCAGTCCATCATGGGAAATCCACCAGTAGCTTCAGCCTACAGCAGCAAGTCTACAGGAATCTAAAAAGTTTAATCCTGATGACATCTCTCTGGGTGCTCTGGCTTCCTCCCACAGTCCAAAGTGGTTAGTGAGGTTAAGTTAAGCCATTCTAAGCTGGTCATAGGCATGAATCTCTGTCTGTTAGACCGACAACAGACTGATGACCTGTCTAGAGTGTTTCCTGCCTATCACCCTGTGGCAGCTGGGATAGACTCCAGGCCTCCTGTAACTCTGAATTGGTTAAGTGAAAGAGAGTGGATGGATAATTTGTTTTAATATATTATCCATATGAATTATATCTATACACCATCATCATCATTATATAAGTCATTGTACTTTTCATGGTCCAGCCCACTTGGGCACCTGATCTAGAATGATTTGTGTCTTATCTACTTTCAGGAGTCGAATTATCCCAGTTGTTAAAGCTAAATAAAGTATTATGAGTATTATGTAAAATAAAATCAAGATTATTTTTGTATATTTTCTAAGATGACGATTGTCTTTAAAACAAAGTAAAAAAAAAACAGTGTAAAAAAATTTGTTGGGCTCTGAAAGCATAATCATGTAAAACAAAATAAAAGAGAGAAACACCCAGGGACACTCAAAGGAAAGCCAGGTTTATATAATAAACATCAACTCACATAGTAAAGACAGCTTTGCGCCTGCACCTCAGTCATTATCAGAACATCCTGGCACACTGCTATTTCCTGTCAAAACCAGTGATGAGCTGATAGCAAGACTGCAGGTTTAAGCAAACACTGCTCAATTAGCAGTTCTGCACGGTTTTTTATGAAAACCACATTTTGCTTTTAAATATTTTCAAGATCAGAACTTCTGTATTTACAGGAAAGGCAAATGCATCAGATCATCAACTCACAGTTCACAAAAGCCAACCAACATTTGATGCTGGTGTTACTCATTTCTCATACTCCAGTTTTCAGGATTCACTCTGAAACTTTTCATCATTCCATTAATATTCGAACGTTAAGCTGTTAAACCAATGCAGTCCTTAAAATCAGGGTTAGCAGGGTTACCAAGGCAATAGCAGTCAAACATCTCTCATTAGTTTTGCAAAGTTTAAAAAACGTATCTGAGTTATGATGAAGTGTTGCCACTAACTCACAAACCACATCCTAAATAAAGATTAGATGGTCAGGTTGAGTTAACTGGTTTCCGTCACTCTTTGTTTTTATTGTTCGGTGTTCGGTTTCAGCATCAAGAGCTTCGACAGAGAAAGCAGCTGTTGTTCCCCATGCTAATGCTGCTGCTGCTGCCTCGCTTCGTGCGTATCTAGGCCTCTGTGTGAATGTCTCAGTGTGTCACCAGCAGTGATTACAAATGTCATTGTTTAATGCCAACACACACTCACATGCAGCGGAGCGAGAGGGGGTGGTAAAAAAAGGGAGTTGGTGTCTTTTACATATATTATTTACGGCAGTGAGCCTTGATGCAACAGAATAGTAAATTAAAGTCATTGTGTTTGTGTTTATAATGATTTTACAGTTTACTTTGCACCTACTGGATGAACTGGCACCAAAACAGTGGTTTTTCTTCCCTGCGCAAGACTGCCAATGAAAACTAAACATGCTCGTATGCTTTACAAACTTTATGAGGAGGAACTCTGTTGCTCTACCCTTTGTCTAAGCGTCGTGTTAGTCTCTTCCTCTTGACTGAAACGCGCTGGAGCGCGTGCCGGAGTTTGGTGCGTAATGGACACCCATCCATCCTTTCTACTCTTGCCTCCTCCTCATTGTTCTCCGTGTTCCTGGCATGCTGGGCTGTCTCCCGAGTCCAGAGAGAGGAGGAGACAAAGCCAGAGATGACAATAAATCGTCTGAGTCACCATCTGAGGGAGAGACAGAGGGAGTGAGAACGACTTCGTGTCCTTTACGCATGTTATGAGCACTTTCAGACACGCTTGTCGTGCGTCCTGGCGCATCCAGTGATTAGAGGTTTCCAAAGTACAGCGGAATAGTAAATGACTATATTTCAGTTTATCCGTGTTTGGAATTAAATGTGGCAGCTTCCCTGTAGTTTTGGAGCAGGTGCTTTTTCCCGCTAACCGTTTGTCTCTCGGTGCATCACTGACAGAAATGTCGGGTCAGAAACCGTCGTTGAAGAGCGACGACTCCGCGCAGAGCCGCTTTCAAGTGGATGTGGTAATGGAGGCATCATCTGCAGCGCCCGGTCCGGCTGCCCCTTCTGCTCCGGCATCCACTGATGGATCCAGACCTCCCGAGGAGTCCAAAGGCCGGTTCAGGGTGGTGGGCTTCATGGATTCGGGCGCGATGGACATTGGACTCCCACCTGATGTCTCCCATGAGCCGGACACGGCAAAAAGCGACTCAGTCAGTCTCCATTCAACTGGCACGGGGCACACTCACATCTCTGACTCCCACTCCAACACCTACTACATGAGGACCTTCGGACACAACACTATAGACGCCGTGCCTAACATTGACTTCTATCGGCAGACAGCCGCGCCATTTGGGGAGAAGTTGACCAGACCGTCGCTGTCGGAGCTACACGACGAACTCGATAAGGTAACAAAAACATTTTTTTTTATTGGCTTCGTTATTAAATGATGCTATTAAATTTGTTATTAAAATAGTTGATCTCAAGTTTCACATCAAACACAACGAAGGCGACAGTAAAGAAAGAGTCACGTTATGGTAAAATTGTCAACTTTAAAAGGCAGTTTAGACGCCGAGAGTTGAAAGGTTATTTCCCAGATTTAAAAACAGAACTAACACGTCACTACGCACTTCCCTGTTCACCGGACACAAGTCAGTTCATTTTTCAGTAAACACAAAAGATTCCCTTCGCTCTTCCCTCTACACAATACCGCTTCTCATGACCCTGCAGGCACCCCCAGCCGCGCTCCCACTCCTTACATACAGTTCAAGGTAACAGACCACCATTGTACAATAACAGTGAGCCAGAACACCAACTGGGCAAAGCACCACCAGGACCTTTAGGCGTGCCTTCATTTAAACAGTGAAAAAACACGAAAATCAGGCATCTCGTAAAGGTGTCGCCCTACTTCCAGTCGTGCTTCTTGTTGAACAAGTTCACTAAAGTACATCCAAAGTTATTGTTTTGGTGATGGAATTGGACAGTCTGACACATCTCTCCAAATTCTCCCAGTCTGGCAGTGGATTGGGATCCAGTGACAGTGAAGGCCACATGAAGTGCTATGTGTCATTTATCATCAAGTCCTCTTTGCCTCTGATTCACTCACATTTTTCGTTTGATTTGTCATAGAAATGAGATGTGTTTTTCTTGATTATATGCGTCAAAAATCATAAATTTCACTGGTTCTAATTTCTGTGGTTAAGCCTATAAAATGCCTTTATGACTGGACTCAAAATCAAACCTGATGGACTAAAGTGCCAAACTGGAGGCACTTTAGGGTGTTTAGTGGAATCGTTCCTTGTATGTGCACATACACAGATATTTAGCCATCTCACAGAATCACCAGCATACACATACACGGACATCAGTTTGTTTGCTTGAGCGAGGCTGTGGATAACTAACTGCTTTGCTGCTGTGGGGGTCATGGAACATGAGATATACTGCACATGAAATGATTTCACTTATTATATAACAAAGCCACAGAAAACTAATTAACACACTATCTTTATCCTTATTGTGGTGAAACGCCACCTTTAAACCAAAGATGTAAGTTTTCCAACCCAGGTAAGTTTAGTTAACTAAACAGTTTTACATTTTCAGATGTCATATTTCAATTTGAATCCACTTAATAAGTAGATAATTAAATAGTAAAATGTTTTAAATCAAATATATATTGAAATAAATAAGATAAGACCACATTTATTCATTGCTTTTATTGCTTTTATTTTTTCCTGTATACTATTGACCAGTCAATCAACTTATTTAACTTCTACCCAGAGTTTCAGATTTTCTGTTAGGATTAGCATTACATAAAGCATATATATATATATTTATCATTTGACTAAAAAACTTCTCTCTCACAAAACTAAGACCACTGACTGTCTAATCAGAACTCAAGAGTCGCAAGTTCTCAACTTTTAAGTGATTGTAATTATCCTGTTGATTGTTAGGCTTCACCTCTGTTCAAGTTTCTGCTTTCCTGACTTGTCTGGATTTTTTTTCCCATCAGGAGCCCTTTGAGGATGGTCTGGCCAATGGAGAAGAACCATCGGCAGCTGAGGAAGCGGCCGCACTGGCAGCGAAGGAGGCCAAAGGAGGAAGTGTCAAATTTGGTTGGGTTAAAGGAGTCCTGGTTAGTGTTCATGTCATGAATGAAAGCACAAGGTGCACTCTGCTTCTTCTTGTGGTATTTAAATGTGTTGAACTACTTAAACAAAACTGTAAACAGTCAACTTTCTTCCCACAGAGCGGGCAAGAATGAAACACTTTAGTGTCCCATAATTAGACAATCAAATACATAATCTCATCATCTTAAGGTATAAAATGTATTTTCTCTGGTTATATTCCTGTCAGGTTGGATCATTTGAGAATAATTCTAGATTTAGGAAATGTAAACGAACTTCAAAGATCCCTATACAGACAATGAGACACTCACTTCTTCTCTCTATAGCTACAGTAAGCTAAGCTAAAATATTGCAGAAACTGGTTCTGCATAGAGTCTACACAGTGGTGATCAGGGGTGGAAATGTGCTGCCTCTCATCCGAATATTACTGCATCAATGAGAATGCGCTGTATAGAAGTATAGAAGCTTGTCTGTCATATTGCACATGAAAAGCTTGTTATTAAGGTTGGTGCAGGAAGGAAGACAGTAAACTCTACCCGAAAGCAAATGATGTACGACATAAATATAGCATCGTCCTTTTCTCAGGTATTTTTGGCTTTCTTTTTGGCAGCTGTAAGGTTTAATTCAATTCAATTCAGTTTTATTGAATTGAAGCGCCTTGAGGCGACTGTCGTTGTCGCCTCAAGGCGCTTTAAATTGTAAGGTAGACCCTACAATAATACATACAGAGAAAAACCCAACAATCATATGACCTCCATATGAGCAAGCACTTTGGGACAGTGGGAAGGAAAAACTCCCTTTTAACAGGAAGAAACCTCCAGTGGGACCAAGCTCTGGGAGGGGCGGGGCTATCTGCTGCAACCGGTTGGGGTGAGAGAAGGAAGACAGGATAAAGACATGCTGTGGAAGAGACAGAGGTTAATAATGAGTGTGATTGAGTGCAGAGAGGTCGATTAGCACAGAGTGAATGAGAAAGGTGACTGAAGAAGAAATACTCAATGCATCATGGGAATCCCCCCAGCAACCTACACCTGTTGTCTGTCTTTACGTTTTAACTGACTTCTGTTTGTGTGTTGCAGATCCGCTGCATGCTGAATATCTGGGGTGTGATGCTCTTCATCAGAATGTCCTGGATTGTGGGACAGGCTGGAATTGGTGGGTACAAACAATTAGTGACTCAGGGAAATGTGTGACACCCTTCATCACCCAGTGCTCATATGACAGGCTTACATGCAAACAAACGTTGCTTTGCGAGCCATCAGAATATTAAAAAGCTTGTTTGCAGAAAGAAGATGAGCTGAGAGGCTGAACCAAGATAAATGAGGATTGTTTTGAACTGATTCATGTTATTCATGCATGCGTAAGGAGGGAGGCTGCTTTTAAGGTCTGATTTTGTTCAAGCTCCTCTAATAAAGTCTAAGCATAAAATCACGGAGTCTGAAATAAGCAGAAAAGGTCTCTTTTAAATTTAAGTAGAGATAAAAGTATTAAACAGTCCTCCACCCACACAGTAAAACACTTAAATGGAATGCATACTATCTTTAAGTTGTGCATAAAGGTACAGTAGAACCAGCTAGGAAATGGTGTGCTGGCTACACACTGACAAGATTTCAGATCAATTACATTATACATTACTGCTCATTTCTACTGATAAGTCATTAAAAATAGCTCCTCTATGTTTTGCAGACTGCTTATTGACCACATAAGCTCGTGTACAAATATAGCAGGCACTAGCTCTAGCTAGTTAGTGTACTACAATAGTTTTTTCTTAGAACTTTATTTAATCTTACCTGTGATGATGAACTGAATCTAAAAATAAATAAATAAATAACCTGCGAGGAAGCCCATTCGGCCCATATGCATGTTTTATATTTTGTTTTCAACTGTACTGATTTGAACTTGGATAACATTATCGTGTTATTTTATTGAAGACTGCTGATTTTTGCTCAGTTGCCTGTAACTTCACATATTTTTCATGTTTTTGTAAAACAGGACTGACCATTGGTATCATCTTGATGGCCACTGTGGTCACCACCATCACCGGTCTGTCTACATCTGCTATAGCGACCAACGGCTTTGTACGAGGAGGTGAGACCCATATAAGACATTTTACTTTTACAAAAGGTCTTTAACATCTAGAATTTTAAAACTAAACCTACAAATGGACTAGAAACTGCTCAAAATGTATGACAGCAGCAATAATTTATATCACTTAACATCTGAATGTCATGCCATCCAGGAGGAGCATACTATCTGATCTCCAGAAGTCTGGGGCCTGAATTTGGAGGCTCCATCGGTCTTATCTTTGCCTTCGCCAATGCCGTAGCTGTGGCCATGTATGTCGTAGGCTTTGCAGAGACAGTCGTTGAGTTGCTCAATGTAAGAAATGCTCTGGTGTACTTATGGAAATCTCTCTGTGATATGCAAAAGATTCTCATTTCGAATCAACCTGTTAATTGGTTGCAGGACGTTGATGCCTTGATGACTGATGAGCTCAATGACATTCGTATCGTTGGGACTTTGACCATCATCTTGTTGTTGGGAATCTCTGTAGCTGGGATGGAGTGGGAAGCCAAGGTATAATTACAACAATGTCCCGGAAAAAAACGTCAAAACCAAAGGCTTCAGTGAGATTTCAATAAAAGGGCATAAATCATTTGTGTCCTTAAAAATGTTGATTATGTATTTCTCGTCAAAGCTGCTGAGTTAACTTTGGGATTTGGAGCTTTTAAGAAAAAGTCTGCCAGTGTATGTGTTCATTTCTGAATGCAAATCTGCAATCAAACTAAATATAAATTAAAAAAAGAAAAATTTTTGGTGCGTTAGCACCAGAATTAAGCATGTACTTCATTTAGAGGATATAAAGTACTGATACAATTGATATCTGGATGGATCCCTCCACCTCTGCCTCTACCTACCTCTGTATACATTGGTGATTTGAGTCTCTGCACAGACAAAGCAACATACATGTTTGTAACAGGGTGATTTTAACTGAGAAACTGGAGCAAATCTCTCTTCTTTCTTACTCATGTGTTTTCTTCTACTGTCCATCAGGCTCAGATTGTCCTCCTGGTGATTCTGCTGGCAGCCATTGTTAACTTCTTCTTTGGATCCTTCATGCCATCAGAAAGCAAAGAGCCTAAAGGATTTTTCGGATACCGCAGTCAGTCTGCATTCTTGTCATTTCTTCACACGGGGATTAGCATCCTCTAAATTCAGTGTTAGGATTCATGTTGATAATCTATCTTACATAATCTTCTCTCTTGATTCTTCTCTCTTTTAGCGGCCATCCTTTTAGAGAACTTTGGTCCAGAATTCAGAGATGGGGAGACGTTTTTCTCCGTATTTGCCATTTTCTTCCCCGCAGCTACTGGAATTCTGGCTGGAGCCAACATCTCTGGAGACCTAACCGTGGGTTTTTCATCTTTGTACATTTATATAAATTCACGTGATGATTTTGGTCATATGTTGTGACAGTATTGCTTTTTGTTTACACAGTAACCAGATCACACAGAGACTTGTGAGAAAAGAAAACTCACCTTCCAAAGTTTTTTTTTTTTTTACATAGAATCTTTTTTATTAGTTTATCATTTTTGAGTTTAGTTGTTGCTCATACTTCATGCACCTGATGTTTGAGATGTATAACATAATTCATCCTTTCCAATAAATTAAAAATGTATCCCATTCTCTCTTTAGGATCCTCAGTCTGCAATCCCTAAAGGCACTCTGTTGGCAATCCTCATTACAGGGCTTACCTATGTCGCTGTCGCCATCTCTGCAGGTAGATACACTTTAACAGTTGTGAACCTGAGAGAGAGAGAGAGAGAGAGAGAGATAGATAGATAGATAGATAGATAGATAGATAGATAGATAGATAGATAGATAGATAGATAGATAGATAGATAGATAGATAGATAGATAGATAGATAGATAGATAGATAGATAGATAGATAGATAGATAGATAGATAGATAGATAGATAGATAGATAGATTGATTGATTGATTGATTGATTGATTGATTGATTGATTGATTGATTGATTGATTTAGAAGTAAAAGCTTTGTATACATGTCACTTTACCGATTACTGATCTACATTTGTGTCCTGGTTGTGCCTCCTGCAGGCTCCTGTATTGTGAGAGATGCAACTGGTGACCACAATGACACAGTGAGCCCCACAGTGAACTGCACCGATGCGGCCTGCACGCTCGGCTATGATTTTTCCATCTGTAAGGAGGGAGGCTGTCCATTTGGCTTGATGAATGACTTCCAGGTAACACTGAAGCAGATGATCTTAACACTACCTGTTTTCTTGGTACTTACTGTGTTGATTGTTCCAAAGATTATGGCGAATATATCACAATTCATAATTCATATCATAATTGTGACAATGACCAGTTTTGAGTTTGAGTATAACTTTGGCATAAAACTGTGTAAAATAAGTTATTTATAAAACCCTGCTTTGATGTGGGGATACTGCGCGTTTACTTTATGACCACTGTGATAGGAATTATGAGATCTAATCAATTAAGTGCAAGATGCAAGGTGCTTGAATTATAAACAGGATGTCATGTTCCACAAACAGTGGGTTAAATTAGCAAGAAGTTGCATTAATAAAAGACAAAATTGTGCTTTTAGGAGGGAGAGAGGAAAATATATTTTGTTTCTCTTTTGGTTCACGGCCATTAATGACTAAACCTTCATTCATGCGCTATTATCTGTGAGTAAATATCAAAGCTGTTACTATCTGTGTAAGTAGATTTTTTGGCTCCCAGCTGCACATGTGAGACTATTTAAGTTTTTTATTTATTTATTTATTTTTATGATGAGCATCTTTTATGGATCAAGTGTGTGCACACCACTGGGAAGGATCTTAAGATTAAGTTCAAGTAAATGAGAGTCTGGAGCACCACCTGGTGCAGCATCCCTTCTTCCTCTTGTGGCTAAAGGCAGTTTATTTTGACTCAGCTGGATGTTTGGGCTCTTTGCTTTAATGCTAATCAGATGATTGCTTGGTGACGCTGCTAAAGGTCAGGGGCTGAAATTGGTCCGTTTCTTCCTGCTGCTATGAAATATTAAAAGTACTTTATGCTCAACTAGGGTACCGATGATTTCACCCCGGCAGAAAGATGCGTCGGGATACAAGCAGAGAAAAAAGTCAAACTTAATTTGTATAGCACCTTTTCATGCAGGTCAGTCAGATCACTGACAAGCTGTTTATAGGCCGGAGCAAAACTAATTGTAAAAACACCGAAAGTAAAATAAAGTTTCAGTAGACTACAATTACACTACAATGAAAGAAATAAAATAAAAAGAGATTAAATAATATAATACTGGATAAATTGGATTAAAAGGAGAACATCACAGATGAGTACACATAAACAAATACAATTAAACTGTAGTAAGTAAAGCAGAAAACATTAGTAAAGTAAGTAATGTCTAAAGTACAACCAAGCCAGAATAGAACTGCTTTAAATTTACATTTAAAAATTTAGTTCAGTTTTATTTTGCATAGCGCCAACTCACAACAAAAGTTTTGGGGTTTTTTTTATATAATAAAGAACCTACAAAAGAGAAAACACCAAGATACAAATGACCTCTATGAGCTGCACATGGCAACAGTTGGAAGGAAGAACTCACTTTTAACAGGAAGAGTCCTCCAGCTGAAACAGACTCAGCGAGGGGGAGCAATGTGCCATGACTGGTTAGGGTCTGCAGGGAAAGCAAAGTAAGAAAAGGAGAGCATCAAAAGAAACGATGAGGAAAATGTGTGTTCGCAGCAAGGTGGGTGAGGTGACCAGGACGCCACCACCGTATGGAAATTGATGCTTTCAGCTGATATTAAGACACATTAAGAGATATTTATTGTTTACTTCAGTCAAAAATTCCAGACAATCCTAGGAAGTTGTATTACATAAAGTCGTTCGCACACAGGCAGCTTGACGTGAATTGAATCACCCACTTCTATTGTTTCCAGTGGAAGCCTACACACTGGCGTCAGTGCTGTGTCAGGATGCAAAACTGTCCCATTTCCTGTCGTCCACACACCTCTACAAAAACAGCTGTTTAATCAGACTGACAGCGTTTTTACACATAAATTGTGTGAGCAGTGGGTACTCGAAGACACAGACACACAGGTGAAAGTAGTCAAGACAAGTGAAGACTGAAAGACATAAAGCCAAAAAAGACACAAGTTAAAACTAACTATACACTCAGCAGGACAAGACTGACCGTAAACACAGTAAAGATGAGCATACAGACCAGGAAACACCAGGAGACAAAAAAACAATAATTAAAATTAAAAAACAAATATCACCACAGTCCAACTTCTGTGGAACCAAATCTCTCTGTAGCATAAAGCAACAATCCAAATTCAACAAACTATGATAAATGTATTGATTTTCTTGACTGAGCAATATGATGGCATATATGGCAAGACAACTGAAATCTCTGTATGCGTTTTATGTGGACCAAACTGTATCTCAGAGGACTTTTTGAGACATGCAACAATCTAATCCAAGATATTTTCATTTAATGGATTAAATTAAATGTCAGTAAACTGTCTATGTATATGTTTGACAGTCTGGGTGTCTGCACAGGCACTGGGTGCACATTTCTGCTGTGATTATAACTCGTTTATATAAGTCATACTTAAAAAATGGATGAGCAAGACTGCTGCTCTGACCCTCTTTCACTGTATGTGCATGTAATGTAGATGGCTGGAGTATGTGTGTGTGTGTGTGTGTGTGTGTGTGTGTGTGTGTGTGTGTGTGCGTGTGTGTGTGTGTGTGTGTGTGTGTGAACAAGAGAGAGAGAGAGAGATGAAGCTGTTCTCAAACAAAGTGCAGCAGAAATAATAGCGACTGTTGTTTTGAGTCACAAGGTTCTCGTGGCTCAGTGCTGAATGAGAGCATTGAAAACATCCACCTACACACACACACATACACATACACATGCGCACACAGAGCTCACTGACACTGATAGCGCTGACATGTTGCAGCACTACAGACCGAAGCAGCTGCTCGAGTTTCATTATTACTGTTGTTGAAGGAGAAAAGCAGATCTGAATGAATCTGATCGTCTTTGACCCGATAATGCCTTTGAATCATATTTGCTACATGAGTTTCTGAGACCTCTGTCTCATCAACATGATCAATACTTGCCATAATGTCTAAATGTTATGGACAAAACTCTTTTTTTGTCTAAAATTAACACCCAAGGTATCAATTGCGATACAAAAAAATATAATAAAAATATATCACACACAACATGATATAGCAAAAAAAATTGTGGATTTTGTTATAAGGGTTAATGAACATCTCAGAAAATCTGAATTTTCTGGAAATTTTTTTGATGGGTTTGGTCTTCGACATCATACATTGTTCGTAGGTGACGGTGTAGAGCTGTCCTCCCTCCTTCACTTCCATCAGATATGAAAATATTCTCTCTTGAGATGATTTATACAATCGGCTCCTTTAGGAACAAACTCAGTTGAATGGGTGATGTTTTTGCACCAAATATCTACGTCACTGCTTCATAATGATGCACCTCGTCCCAGTGAGTTGAGTCAGTCCTGCTTCAGAATACACTTTTAAAATCTCAGAGTTGCTTTCTCATGTGCAGAAATGTTCATGTGGATTGTGATTTTCACCAAAAACACACAAAAAACGTTCAGGACCTCCTACCCGACCGTGTAAGAACAAGCTGTTTCCAGCCGTTTTTAGCTAACTTTTGCTACCAGGACCATCTTCTAAGCATTATTTCAACTGTATTAAATAAAATTTCTAATAAAGTCATGACTGAATACAATGGGTGTGAAATTTAAAAACAACATTGGTATTCAGACTTTCAATATAATGTTTCAAATATATCTGTGAAGGTTCTCAGTCATCCAGGTCCTCGTAGTCAAAGGAGCTTACAAAGAAAAGCGTCTGGACTTCTTTAAGTTGCTTGAAGACGTTTCACCTCTCATCCGAGAAGCTTCTTCAGTTCTAAGGTCAAAAGGTGGGGAGTCCCAGATTTAAACCTAGTGGGAGTGACCCCCGCAGAGGGACAAAAGACCCCCTGATGATCCTCTAATCGCCTGAGCCAAGGTGTGAAACTGGGTGTGGGTCCCAATCAGCCAGAGTTTCGGGTGGGTTCATTGTGAAACCTGGCCCCACCTTATCATGCGAATTCCTGAGGTCAGATGGCCCAGGATGTGAGTGGGCATTAAGGTGTCTGGGGAGGGAACTCAAAACTGGATTATAGATGGCAGGTTTAAATCTGGGACTCCCCACCATTTGATCTTAGAACTATAGAATATTTTTCTTGCAGCAGAAGGGCGGAGGGCACTAAAGTATCAATCAGTTAGGGGTGCTCAACTGAACATATGTGTCACAGTAGTTAATTAAAACTTTAGTAATATAAGTAAAAGTGTTATGACATCATGCGCCAAAAGAAAACTTTCCCGAGTTAAAGGCAACAAAGTAACAAAATGCAAAACAAGCATCCACTGATTCTGAGATCTTCTGTGAGGGGTCAGCTATGACCGACAAAACTATATCTGCAGCCTATAACTTGGAAAACATTGTATTATGCAGGTATGCGTGCTTTCATGAACTATAATATTTGTGCTAAAATGGTGGGAAGATTTTTCAGATGTGTTTGATTTTATAGAAAAGTAACTAAAATTCAGAGGGGGACAGTTGTGTCACTTTGCCGTGCACACCTGTCAGAACCTCTGTCCCAGACATATCAATATTATCAGAGCAGAAAAAGCAATATTCAATCTCAAATATCAGAAACCTCAATACTGAACAGAGTTCATTTAGAAGCAAATTTACAGAAAACACCTCTGTGGAAATGGCACACGAGTGACATAAACAGAAGAAACACAGTCACACAGGTGGAATATTGAGTGAACTATTATTATAATAATAATAATAATTAATGAATTATTGAAAATAGAAGAAATTAAGGTCACACTGCACACCATCAATTATCTACAAAAAAATCAGAGACTTTAAAACTCCACTAACATTGGCCAATGTATATAATCTATCTCTCAAAATACCTGAATCATGTGACTTTTTATATACTCTAGATGTTTATTGGTCAGTGTGACTTTTAAAGATGCTCCTATGTCGTGCAGGTTATGAGTCTGGTGTCTTCCTTCGGTCCTCTGATCACCGCGGGGATTTTCTCAGCCACTCTGTCGTCAGCTCTGGCCTCGCTCGTCAGTGCACCCAAAGTCTTCCAGGTCAGAACCATAAAGCTCCAATTTACTTCTGTTTCAGCTGTTTTCTGACTTATTTCCTCATCTGCCTGCTCCTGATTGTTTCAAAGTTGCTTGACGAACCTGCCAACATTACTTCTATATTTATTAAACTGAGTGATTTCTAAGTTAATAAAAGCTGTATTTATTCTAGGCTCTCTGTAAGGACAACATCTATCCTGGACTTAGTGTGTTTGCAAAGGGTTATGGCAGGAACAATGAGCCGCTCCGTGGTTACGTTCTGACCTTCTGCATTGGTCTTGCCTTCATCCTGGTTGGTAAGCTGTTTAAGTAAACCTTCAGCTCCTGCATAAGAAACATAAAGAATAAAAATATCTACAAAAAAAAGTTAAACCTGTCTTTTGTCCACTAGCGGAGTTGAACATCATTGCTCCAATCATCTCCAACTTTTTTCTGGCCTCGTATGCTCTCATCAACTTCTCAGTTTTCCATGCCTCCCTGGCCAGCTCTCCAGGTAATCTGTGGAACTGTAAAGGAATTATGACTAGATTATAGATTATATGAAAATTACCATAGTGTTATGCTGGTATTTCTGAAAGTTTTCTCAATCTTCCTTGTCTTGACTCATCTCTTAATGGCATTTTAGCTAGTATACAAATTGGTGAATGATGTTTATAGTACAAAAAGTTCTTTGTTGTTGTTTTTTCACTGAACTAAACATAATTTCTATTAAAAACATCAAAAGAAATCCCTCTGTTTGGCCTGTTAACATCTGATCTACTCTCGCCCCTCCACTACAGGGTGGCGCCCCAGCTTCAAATACTACAACATGTGGGTATCCCTTGCCGGGGCGATCCTGTGCTGCGTGGTGATGTTTGTCATTAACTGGTGGGCGGCCCTCGTTACGCTGCTCATTGTCCTCGCACTCTACATCTACGTCAGTTACAAGAAACCTGGTAAGAAGACAATGGCACAATATTTTATCCTTTCCAAACTTCTAACAACGACCTGCTCGCCAATATGAAGCTCTGGGTCAGGTACTTCCAGCTGATTTCACACGGCACCATTTAGTGGCCGTTTCTTTAATGGCTACTAAATGCTGGGTGTCACCAAAGAACATCTAAATACTCAACACCTCCCATTCTCTGGATGTCTGACTTCTTGAGAGAATGAATGCACTGGTGTCATCCTCCAGTCACTGGGAAATTAAATAAAAATAGAGCAACTGCAGCAAAAAATAATAAATAAATAAATACAAATAAATAAAAAAATGCATGGTACTGATACCTGAGCTCAGGACGGCGGACATATTTAATGTATGTAACTCTTAGTTGTGCCCATTCTTTACTTGAGCGTTTCCATGTTTATCCACTTTAAACTTTTGCTCCAGTAGGAATTTTTTGGCTTTTTAATCAATATGTTTGATTTCTCCCAACATTTTAAAAGAGATCTGTGTGTTAATTTAAACGGTGCAATGAACAGAATAATAATCATAATCTTATAAATGAAAGTTTTCTGGCCTACTTCAGTTTTGACTCTGTATAGGTTCTGCATCTTGGCTTTTACGAGCTATCTGAGGAATTCAAGCAGCTCATGGAAAACAAACTAAATATAATCACTTAATAAACTGTGATGTATTATTTAAAACATATAATGCAAAGCAGTTAACATTAGTCCCACCTGCACGACCTGCAACAATACTTACTGTATTAACATATTAATATTGCATATACTGTATTATCCACTTTTACTTTCTTTAATGTTTATCTTGCTTTATCTAATTACAAATTCATCTTTTATATGCTGCAATTAATAATAACGACCATGATGATGATGATGATGACTATCATTATTATATTGTGGATAATTGAACTCCATGAGCTGACCAATCTACTCAAATTCAAACTGCTGTTTCCTCTAGATGTGAACTGGGGTTCATCCACTCAGGCTCTGATCTACAACCAGGCTCTGACTCACTGCCTGAACCTCACCGGAGTCGAGGACCACGTTAAAAACTTCAGGTCAGCATGAAGCTTTGAGTGGAGCTGAACTCATGGACTAAAAGTGACTGAAACAAAAACCAAACCCTACCTTTAACTCTAGACATGCTTAATTCTCGGCACTCGTTACCAACACAAAGGCATTCAGTAGTAACAGTGGAAACTTGGCTCTAACTGAATTTAAATGATCAAAATGTAATCCAATTTTAAAAGTAATTATTTAAACCAAAATAACCTGACTTCTTGTTTTAAAACTACCATAACTTGACCTTCTGTATAAAATGTATATTGACAGGCCGCAGTGTTTGGTGTTGGCGGGTTATCCAAACGCTCGACCCGCTCTGCTTCAGTTGGTGAATTCTTTCACCAAGAACGTCAGCCTCATGGTCTCCGGCCACGTCAGAACTGTACGTACCAAATGTCGCCTGTTAGGTCTGCATGTTACGCTTTCTTTCACACGGCTGAAACGTTTTGTGCTTCATCTCCTCCCACTCCTGCTCCAGGTGTCCCGTCGGTCGAACTTTAGGGAGCTATATCAGGATTATGCCCGCTGTCAGCGCTACCTCAACAAAAAACGCATCAAGGCTTTTTATGCTCCTGTTTTTTCAGACAACTTGAGGCACGGAGCTCAGTTACTCCTGCAGGTACAGAAGAAGCCTTCTTTTTGCACCCTTCATCTTATATTAAAGTCACCATTTACAAATATGTGTTTCCTCCCCATGCTAGGCTGTTGGTTTAGGTCGTCTGAAACCCAACACGCTGGTCATGGGTTTCAAGAACAACTGGAGTGATGGAAACATGAGAGATGTGGAGAATTACATCAACACTATACAGTAAGGGCTAATGCGTCTTTTTAAAGAGCTACCAACAACCAATTTTACAATCATACTGTTTTTTGTAGTGCTGTTATCATTAATTGTGTTAAAATGACGTTAACGCCATGTAGGCTCTCTCTATCAGATTGTAATGTTAAAAGTTAAGGTTAAAAAAGTGGACTAATCTTTGTCTTTGATGCAATTTTGCAGCTGAGGTTCTGCATCACACTTGGAGTCATTTTTGTATAGCGTTTCATTTATTTATTTATTTTTAATTCCAGTGATGCCTTCGACCTTTTGTTCGGTGTGGTAATCCTGCGGCTGCAGGAAGGACTGGATATTTCTCACATCCAGGGACAAGGTACGTCTGTCTTTTTCTTCATATCCATCACTTTGTCTACCTTCTGTTTATACTGTGTTTGTACTCCTGCAGACGAACTGCTATCATCCCATGAGAAGCCTCCAGTCATCACTAAGGATGTGTTGATTTCTGTCATTCCGGCTAAAGACTCAGATTCTGACTCCTGTCCTTCAAAAACCACCAGCAACCAGAGCAGCCCGCTCATCACGAGAGGTAAACAGTGAGGAAGAATTAAAATTATACCTCAGCTTAGCCTATTGCTCTAATGTTTACTTTTTATACAACTCTCACTGTCACAGGACTTGTTGTTCTTATATTTTATTCAAGTATTTCCATTTTAAGGCAGCTCATCGTTAGCGGTGAACAAAAAGGAAGAAATTAAATTGATCTCTTTTTCTTTTCTAGCCATGTGCTATGCTATGGAAATTATTTAAAATCAGCAATGATTGAAATTGACTGACTTCTCGTCCAAAAAACATTTGGCACAATCCCTGCACAGTCTCACGGCTAAGCTTGTGAAATATTCCATTGATTTATGTTTCTAGCATTTTTTTAGCAGCAAAAGTATATAAAGAATTAATTATTTGAACAGCTAAGGCTCTGTTTTACTATACTGTACTGTTGTGAACCCTGGTGATACAGCTCAGGAGCTTTTGTGTTTCTTTGACTTTACCTCGTCTTGTGCTCTTCCATGTGACGTGGCCTACCAGAGACCAAGTCTCCTCTGAGCCTGACCGACCAGCGTCTGTTGGAGAGCAGTCAGCAGTTTAAGAAGAAACAGGGCAAAGGAACCATTGATGTTTGGTGGCTCTTTGATGATGGAGGTTAGTGTTCTCATTGTTATATGAAAATAAAAACATATCTGGTGAACTGACTTTGGGTCCTATGATTCTGTCAAAAAGTCTAAACATAGCTAACTGTTGGTTGTGCTTTTCGATTCATACGTGTCACTGTCGTAAAAAGTAAGGTGAAAAATGAATAGACTTAAAAAACATTCAAATCTGTGGTTCCCTGATCTACACAGCAAAATCTCCAGTGTTAATTTAACACTGGAGATTTTGCTGTGTATACTGGAAAACAGATTTTTGTTCAGTTTGGGGTTTTTAATGACCTGTATAATCTCTGATGTGTTGGTTTGCAGGCCTGACTCTGCTGATCCCCTACTTGCTGACCAACAGGAGTAAGTGGGGCGACTGCAGGATCCGCGTGTTCATCGGCGGAAAGATTAACCGCATCGACCACGACCGCCGAGCGTGAGTCAACAGCTGCTTATCCACCTATGCCAAGCAATAAACTTTACTTTACTACAAACTTGACTTTATATCCACATACATTTATTATTGTGTTTTTGTTTTTGTGTCACGTCAGGATGGCCACGCTGCTCAGCAGGTTCAGAATCGACTTCTCTGACATAAACGTCCTCGGTGACATCAACACCAAACCCAAGAAACACAAGTAAGTCCTCTGAAACTTCCTGAGCTCAGCAGCTTGATCACTATGGATTTGCACTAAACACTATTGTTTTTAATGTCTTTAGCGTCTGTGTTACGTGTGTAAATTGCTTACAAAGTGTTGGAAAGCCAAAGTCAAAAGGTGAATGATTTGTTCATGAATCCTCTTTTTTAATTTATCGATTACTTGATGACTGTGAAAGTCAACATGTAGAAAGTTTGTAATACTAAAAGTTTAAGTGCTTTGAAATATTTTTTTAAATGTTCTTTAGAATGAAGCATCACGTGGGGAGGATGAAACTGATAGCGCTACTCTAAAAACCTAATGTATGTGTTTTGTTTTTACAGTAAGCTGACCTTTAAGGAGCTGATCGAGCCGTACAGGCTGAAGGAAGACGACATGGAGCAGGAGGCTGCTGAGAGGCTGAAGGCCCAGGAGCCCTGGAGGATCACTGACAACGAACTGGAGCTCTACAAGGCCAAGGTCTGCCCTCATGTTGCAGACACACTCAGACCAATCACAGTGCTCTGTTCAAGTGGTTTATGTAACTATACTGTGTGTTACTTTCAGACCAATCGTCAGATCAGACTGAACGAGCTGCTGAAGGAACACTCCAGCACTGCCAAACTCATCGTCATGTAAGAACTTCGTAATAACTTTGTCATCATCGTGTCATCATTTGTTTTAATTTACAGACAAACTCGCATTTAAAAAACCTGGTTAACCCGGCTGCTCATTTCCATGAATCAGGTGTTTCTGTGTGAGCTTGCATCTTCTCCCTGTGCCTGTGTGGGTTCCCTCTGGGTACTCCAGCTTCTTCCCACACTCTAAATACATGCGTGTCATGTTAACTGGTGATTCTAAATACACCGTGGGTGTGAATATGAGCATACAGCTGTCTGTGTTGAAGTGGTGACTTGTCCAGTGTCCAGTGTGCACAACAGTGTCTTTGGATCCTGGAATACTCACTACCAAAACAATCATTAATTGACAAAATAATGCATGACAAGCCAATCACTGCTTGTATGGACACCACTTTCTGCAAAATGAAATAAAACCATAAGAGGCCAGATTAAATTCTTATAACAATGAAAAAGAACACCAGTGAACTTACAAAAGCTTTGGACATTTAGCAAATGCACCAGGGGGATGTTAAAGAAGAACAATCTCCAGGAGAAAGCCATAAGTTCCAAGTTCAACCATAAAGAGAAGACGCCAATGACAGAAAATACAGAGGATTCACCACAACCATTTATCAAACTCAAGAACAACAAGTTAAACTTCACCGAAAAAACCTTCACCAATTCTGAAGCAGCATTCTATCTGTTCAAGTCAACCTGTAACAAAGCGACAACAGTGTGGAGAAGTCCTGGAACCATGTTTTATGCTTCGGAGCCGAAGCATAAAACATCAGCAGCAGCAGAGCTGGTGTGACGCAAGGGCATGCATGGCTTCCATCCATGTGTGCAGCAGATTGTGAAACATGTTCCATCACAGTATTAAAAAAGGCATTTTATATGTGATTGTGTTAACTTGTCCAACTAAACTGGAACCCAAAAAACAGTTAGCTATCCCGCGGATTTAAAGTTGAGAGTCTGAAATTTTGACTATATCTTAAACTTTGATACTGAAGAAATCTTAAGACACTGATGACACTCAGGGAACTTCAGAAGCATTAAAGTGGATGATCCATAATGCTCTGAGCTCCAGAATTTATAGTTAATATTTTATAAGCTGTTCACGGTTAATTCAGTGCAGTTAATTGAAAAACAAGCAAATATAGTTAAAATAATGAGACATAAAGTGTGACTCATCACAGCTGTTACATATAAAGTAAATTAGACCTCTCACATTGAACTTAACACGTCAAAATAATTTGACCTTTAAGCTTACATATTAATTTAATGACATTAACTGCTCATAACTCATAATTACAAGATCATGCAGTCTTCTTTCTAACGCTGCTCTGGGTTTGATTTTGATATATATAAATATCATAAAAATTAAATTTTTCTTTCTCTCTCTGTGTGTGGCTAGGAGCATGCCTTTGGCAAGAAAGGGCACAGTGTCGAGCGCCCTCTACATGTGCTGGCTGGAAACTCTGTCCAAAGACCTCCCACCACTGCTGCTGGTGCGAGGAAACCACCAGAGCGTCCTCACCTTTTACTCCTAACACACACACACACACACACACACACACACAGAGTCATATACCTACTCTGCTCACGCACAAACATACAGTGTGTCCTGCTCTCCATATTTATTACAGTATGAGAAAGCCTCCGTCTGCACAAAAACAGAAACGTCGTCGTGCTTTAAGCTTGTGAAACTGTCCAGCTGTGAAGGGAAAAATTATTAGGACTAATATCTTTTTCCACTTGTCTTAAATCGATTGTTTTTAACATGTTAATTAAACTCAGTCAACAGATTTGACCATAACACTAACAGGTTGCTTGTTCCGTTTCCTCTGTGAGTTTTATGTGAATGAGAGTAACTACAGGTAAATTCATGTAAAAGTTTATTTATAAGGATAAAAGTTTGGATTTGAGAATGCAAGCTTCTGTGATTATAAAATGACGTTTTTATGGTTTTTCCCCACTGGGTTCACAAAGACAGATGCTCCATCTTTGTTAACTTTATTTTGTACTTTATTTTAATAAAGGATTAACTAAAACATATGCTTTATTGAAGTTTGGTTTTTGTCAGCTTTATTCCTGTTCCTGTATTAGTGAAGTACTTAAAGTCAAAATCAGAAAATAATCTCATCCTCAGCAATGTAACTTTAATCTGATGACACAATTCTTTAGTGAAGGGCTGAAAAAAACAATTCACATAAACTCTTTTTTATTTGTATGAACTCCGTAAGATAGTGGCATTAGAGTAGAACAATGACATATACACTCAATAGCCACTTTATTAAGTATACCTTGCTAGTTGGACCAGCTTTCGACTTCAGAACGATCTTCATTTTTCATGACATAGATTTAACAAGATGATGAAAACAATCCTCAGAGAATTTTGTCCATGTTGACATGATCGCTTCACATTTGTCAGCTGCACATCCATGATGAGAATATCCTGTCCCAGCCATCAGAAGAGAAGCATACTGTGGTTATAATGGGATGGACATGGTCAGTGACAATACCTGATGCTTTCATGCTGTTTACACCAAATTGTTCATTTTAATTATAGCCTCAGTTTTCTGTTCTGGAAGCAGGACATTGTGTTGTGTATTCAGAGATGCTCTTCTGCATAACTTCTTTTGTAATGACTGGTTATTTAAATTATTGTTTCCTTCCTATTTTCACACAGAAAACTGATGGCTACTTTCTGATGATTATTGGGAACCTTTCTGTTTCTAAAAAGTCAAATCAGTCTCTCTGACACCAGCAACTATGCAATGTTCAAACTCATTTTAATTACCTTTCAGTGAGATTCTGATGCTCAGTTTGAACTTCAAAGGGTCAACTTATCAATGGCATTATGCCTAATTGCAACAGATTTCTTCTATGTAATAATTAGAGGACTCAGTTAGCAGTAATACTTAATATAGTAGCAGGTGAGAGCATATAGGAGGAAGCAATTTTACTATGTAAAGAACTCTAACACAGCTTCATTCTTCTATGACAAGCCTTTACAAGTCGGAAATACTACAGCGCCGGGAGGACCTGAAGGCAGCACCACCCCTAATCAGCGTGGTTGTTGCTCTTGAACACACCTCGTAACATTTTCTCCAACAGGAGACGGAGGGGAAGTGAACGCCGAGCGAAAGGCAAGATATGACGCATTAATAATCTTTCACATGAAACTCAAAGTGAAATGTGATGCTTGGTCTCGTTTAAACGAAGCTTAACCGGCGAAAGGCGCTCCTGTTCGTTCGTGTTTTCGTTTCCTGAACTGTTAGTGAAACAGAGCCGATTCAGAGGCCTTTTAAAACCACATGACAAACAAACACTGTGTCCAAGCTTAATCTTCAACACTGTGGGATTTGTAAAAGCAAACCTGCAATTCAAGGTGATTCCTGTAAGTTTATTTCGCAACCATTGTCGAGGTCAAAGGGTTCAGTGATTGACAGCTCGATGCGCTAATGAGACAGGGAGGACTAATTAAAGGGACAGTGTAGAATTGATGCTGTAGGTTTGTTTTTGTTTTTTTTACTAAATTATAAGTTTATTAACTTATGCATTTGCCATTTTTGTTGCCAGAAAATTACAAAATTTGATAAAAAAAAATTGTCATGGAATTTTTTTTCAAAATAACTATTTTGAAATAGTTAAAAATATTTCAAAATTAAGTGCAGCTGTCAAGTGAATGCGAATAAAAAATATTTTGTCTAAATCATAAAGAGCACAGCGATATCAACTGAAGTGAACAAGGGTCAAGCTGTTCTTTACAGTAATACCAGTGAGTGCCACAAGATGGCACAGTTAGTTAGTAACTTTAATTAAATTGGAAACATTGTAATTAGAATAATTGGAACCAAATATTCTTGGGTCTAACTGTTAGTAAACAAGAGCAAAATGTATTTGTTTTCCATATTTTAGTCTTTCTCTGGATGTTATATCAAACCACTCAATAGGAAGAATAGATAGCATTCTAGTGAGATATCAGTATTTATTTGGGTCAATTTTGCTGTAGTACTTTTAGTTTTTTCAGCATTTTAAACTCTGAGCTATATTTTGAGGTTGTTAAACCCAAATTCCCATTTCTTGACATTAATCATCAATCAATTATTCAAAGCGTTTTACCTTTTTATCTATGATTTAGCTTTAGCTCTTATGTGTCAAATGAATACTTTTAAAATACTTTTATCATTTTTTTGTAAGTAGCTGCTTCATCTGTTCATAATATCTCCTCTGACATTTTGCCAGATCATATATTACCCCAGGTTTCATTGTCTTTGTCTCGGGATCCAGGATGACGAGCTATCAACTGAGCGCGAAGGAGGACATGGTGGAGAAGTTTCTGGATGCTGCAGCAAGAGGAGATATGTCCCAGGTGTCCACCTTGCTGTCCCATGTGCCCTCGCTCATAAACCAGACAGGATACAGCGGCTGGACCGCACTAATGCTTGCAGCTCGCAATGGACATTCTCATGTGGTGGAGAAGCTGCTGTCACATGGGTACATCACTGCATTTCTCTTAATTTGTAATGTTATTAATGTACCATTTGCTTTGAACAATACTAAAGAGATATATTGTGGAATATTTATTCAAAGCTGCATTAATAATTTTTAGCATTTAGGGGATGCGTCTATTCCACATATGTTATGTTTAGGTAAATATTTGCAGACTTGATGGGCAGAAACATAGGAACTGGAAAGCATTATGAAAAGAGGCTAAAGTGAGGTTTTCAAATATTTAAAGAAACTGAACCTGAAAGAGCAAAGTAAACAGAAGTCTGTGTCTGTTTGTTTTTCAACAGAAGTTCCTTATTTGTGTGCACAAACTTGGCCAAAAAAATTTATTCTCATTCTGAAACAAAAGATGTAGCTAGAACAAAACTTGGCTACACACAGGTACGTTAAATTAAAACGTATTAAAAATTAAATAGGAGTAGACTGAAAGTCAGAGAGAGATAAAATTGTAGCTAAATTTTTTTAGCATATAGGAGCTATATGCTAAAATGATATTTTAAAGTATAAAACAAGGCAAAATAGGGATAAAATTAGTGGTGAAAATACAGTAAAATTAGGAGTTGCAAGAAAACCAAACAAGACAAAAAATAATAAACCTGCATGCGTGATGAGGCAAAAACCTTTACTGAAATAAATCAATATAAAAGCTGAAGAGACAAAAACTAGTAGCAAAAAAAAAACCCATTTAGTATAGAAAAACATCCTCAAAGAGGCTATAATAAGCAGGTACGGAAAAAATATTGGTGCAATTTAAATGAAAACATCTAAAAACTTAAAAGTCTAAGTTGTAAAAGCCCCAGACTTTGATGTGTTGTAGCCTTGAATGTATAAATGGATTCCTGACTTCTCTAAAACCTCTTTTTTCTTCTGTCTTTTAGCTGTGATAAGTTCATAGTAAACAGTTCATCACAGACCGCCTACGATGTTGCCAAGTTCTGGGGTCACAAACACATCGCTAACCTACTCTGCCAGACAGACGATGGCTGCCGGCGAGTCCTGCCGGGCTCCGACATCAGTCCGCAGGAAAACTACTTCAGCAGGGAGACGCTGGACCGCCTGAGTGGGAAGAGGACTGACAAGGCCTGGTTGGAGGCCAAACAAAGAGAACCAGATACTGTCTACCTCATATTCTCGAACCTCAGCCCCATGCTCAGCACATCCCAGGAAGACGACAGCGCAGTGGTATGTTTATGACCTACAGCCTACGGCTAGTTTACATGACAAAGATGAAAGTCATGTGAATTGTGAATCTGATTTCAACAGGTTGAGAGCAAACTGTGCCGGTTCAGATATGAGGCAGTTAAGGATCTTCTGCAGAAACCTGCAACTGTGCTCATTTTCCTCGGAGTGGAGAAGAGGAAAAATCCCTCCCCTTGCTCTCCTGAGGAGGGTATCCGGGAGGCTCCTGCTTGGTTTGCTTTCAGCACTGATGAAGATGCTGCTGACCTTGTTAAACGGTGCAGGGAGAAGAACTGCTCCTTTTCAAAGATGCCAAACAGAGACCTGCTGAAACTAAACGAGGAAGAGGCCGGTGAGACACACAAAACGTGTGTTGTTGTTTGATCACCTGCCTCTCTTGTGTCACAGTATAATACTTCTTCCTGCTCTCCTTGTCTGCAAGGAATCGTGGCTCAGGCTCGATCGGTGTTGGCCTGGAACAGTCGCTACAGCTTCTGTCCGACATGTGGCAGCAGCACCAAACTGGAGGATGGAGGACACAAGAGAAGCTGTCTGAACTCTGAATGCAGGAGTCTAAAGGGGGTCCACAATACCTGCTATCCACGAGTTGGTATGAATCTGCTCATCTATCAGCTCATCTCCACTGTAGTTAATACTGTGTAGCATCATGCTGTGCACAAAAAACATTACCAAAAAACGTAAAAGCTAAAAAGAACAGAAAACTGTAGTTTCTCCAGTGGCTTCTTGAGGCTGGCTCTAAGTCAAGTCCTGCAGACCCCCATATTAAAAAAGCCCAACGTGGGTGCCTGTTATGCTGGTTGAAGGCACGGCCGTATGCAGCAGCCTGGGCATGATCCTGACCTGTAGCCCTTTCCTGCTCTCTTCCCCCTTTTTGTTGTCTACTCTTTATTGTTGCAATGTCAGATAAATTCAAAAATGTCCAAAGTAACAAAGTTTGCATATGTTTGTGATTTCAGACCCAGTGGTCATCATGCTGGTGATCCACCCAGATGGAAACCAATGTTTACTGGGAAGGAAGAAGGTCTTCCCAGCTGGGATGTTTTCCTGTTTAGCGGGATTTGTAGAGCCTGGTATACCACACACTCACACACACAGAAAAACAGAAAAACTGCTCAGCTGTTAAACAACTGATGTGAGCCTGAAGCTCATCCTCACAGGAATATTAACCATAAATCAAGTCTCAGCTATAAAAATTAGGGTGACAGCTTCTCCCTGTCCTACCCCGCAGGGGAAACGATTGAGGATGCAGTAAGGCGGGAGGTGGAGGAGGAGAGCGGCGTGAAGGTCGGACCGGTTCAGTATGTCTCCTGCCAGCCCTGGCCGATGCCATCCAACCTCATGTTTGGCTGCCTTGCTGTCGCCATATCAACAGACATCAAAGTGGATGAGAATGAGATAGAAGAAGCTCAGTGGTTCACACGGCAACAGGTAAGTAACAGTGCGACTATTAGTGGAACTGCTAACAGGGATCATGATGTTAAGAGTTAATAATAAGTCTACTGAAGATAATTTTATAACAACAACTTGGAAACTGTTAGCATCAGCTGTATCAACTAGAAATTCTCCAGAGCTTTCATGCATATCCCATGGCCAATTCTTCTAATGCTTAATAATGAACAATTCTAGACATTAATGAGACAGTAATCCAACTTTTCTGCTTGCTCAGGTAATCGACTCCTTGTTCAGAGGAGCATCTCCAGCTTTTAACATCCCCCCCAGGCAGACCATCGCCCACCAGATGATCAGACATTGGATCGGCATAAACGCTAACCTCTGACAGAACACCTTCATCACTCGACCACCTGCCCAGCTGAGGTCGTCAGATGGATAGGAACGAGTTTGTCCCCAGAAGATTAACTCACCACATTCCTCAGATTGTTCATGTTGTGCTTTAATATTAGTTTACTGCAAAGTGACTTTACGCATGTACAACAATCTCAGGTTTGACATTTCACCTCGGAAATATCTGCAGTACGATGATGAAATATGGAAGAAGAAGCATGCTCTGTCCAGATTCAGTCCAGAAGTAGTTGTCAGAAACTGTAATTATTTAAAATAAATGTATTTTAAAAAATGTAAAGTAGTATTCTCCTCGCGTGTTTTATAATAAACTATATTCAACTTTCCTTGGATTAAACAAAACATTTTTGACAAGAAATTAATTCTCAAACATCCATTTCATCTGCCAAACCATTCAGAGTCCTCAGGGTGGGGGGCCTTTTGTTTATGTTTAATTTGTTTTCATTTACTTTAATAAGTTCATTAAATCTAAATATTTCAGTAAAATTGCACAAGAGATTCTGATGATTGCTGGATTATTTCTAGGAGCCAAAATAAACTTCAAGTATTAAATAAATTAAAGCCTATCCTTTGCATCCTTCTGTCACACCAACCCTATATGACCACATCAGTGACTCTTCTCTGTGGTCTTCCTCTTTTCCTCCTGCCTAGAAGCTCCATACTGAGCATCCTTTGTGCATCGTATCCACTATCACTCTTCTACACTTGTCCAAACCATCTCAGCCTTGCCTCGATTACTTTCTTCAAAATGGTCAAATTATGCTGGCGCGACAGCTCATTTCGAATCCTGACCTTTCTGCTCACTTCCTATGAGAATCTTAGCATTCCGGGTTGCAAGAAGTCTGAAGCCCATCCCTAAATATATAAAGGTTACCCCAATGACTCAGTTATATATTCCCAGAGTTAATTCACAAACAAGGTTCCTTCTAAAACAGACAGCGATTTTGTCTGATTGTCTTCAATGCTTCAATGATCCATCTGTCTCCTGTGCATTCATAGAGAGCATGGTTTGCTTTATGAGAAAAGCGTCGCTTTTCAATAATTCATTTAATAACTTGAACTCATGAAGAGAATTTCTAGATGTGTTCAAGGAGTGGAAGGTGTTTTGCAGATTATATGGTCTTGCAGGGAGTAGAAGTGGTTCAATATCTGACTAAGATGCCGCCTGGTGGCACTGAGGATGCCTCAGTATCTTTCTAGAAGACTTGGTTGTAGCTGGACAGGGGCTAAAAAAAAAAACTGGGCACTATTTTCAGTCTCACATGGGTCCCTATTATGATATTTTGTAATAAATAAGACTCCACAGAAGCATTACTTTGCCTGTGACTTTGTCTGTATCTTGGCTGTCCGCGCATATAAGGTCTTTCTAATGACTTGTCTGGTTAAATTAAAGTTCCACTGACTTCCTGCAACATTTTGTGGTGTGAAATGGTGAAAAGTCCAAGTTATAACTCTTTTGCACAATATAGGATATTTTTGAACATAGCGTATAAGTGTCTGTTAATGATTTGAATTACTTGTACTGTACACTGCTGGGTTGCTTTATCTATATTAGTGCAGCATAATGCAATAGTAGATTAACATTTTCAAATTTGCAAAATAATTAGTAACCAGATCTTTACAATAATTGGTACAGAATAAAAGTATAATGTTCATAACCAAAACATAGTGAAGTAGAGAGAAGAACATGTACTTCAGTTAAGTATTTGGCTGAATGTTATCATATTTCAGAGTGTCTGGTGGCACCCACATCTTACAACGATGACATACGTTCACATTATGAAATACATGTAATATACAGCGTATTAAATGCAGACACCAAGATGAGCATGTCAAACATGGAGTAACAATGATCTTAAGATAAAAAAGGAGGCCCTCCTTGCTTATTATGCTGCTGTGGAACTTTCCATATTTTCTTTATACAAAAATACCAAAAATGCAGAGCCGATGAGTCTGCCCCACAAGACAGGCCATTGTTTTCCTTGCTGTAATAAACCTTTGGGCCACATCTTATCTGAGCTCATTTGTTGCTGAAGTTGCTGAGTCTGTCTCAATGTGTTTTCACCCTGTGTCACTGTTAGAAATGTAACCTGCATCACAGATCAGATAAGAGCAGTCACTCTGCCTGCCCCAATTCAACACGTGCTCTGTCTCACAGGTCATCGGATAAACAGGCTGACTTTCAGTCAACAAACTAGGAAAGTGACTTCTCACAGCAGCCTCGGTCTGATGTGATATCTCGGAGATGTCAGCCTGATTTCTGTCCTTGTCGCTCTGAGGAAGCCAGAGCTTGGTTTCGTGTAGCGGAGCGCCGGCAGCCTCTTGATTTTCTTCTGATATGAAAACCTTGATAGGAGGACGGGACTGGTTCTCTGTGGGTTGTGCACTATAAGAAACATACTCAGAGTCTAGAGTGAGGCAGCCAATCAACAGCAGAGAGGTATCCTCACGCTGGTCATCATCTGGTAAGAGCTGAGAGGTTCGCTCAACTATGATGAGACTTTTGTCTCTGAGGACATCAGTCACCTGGAAGTCTTCAATATTAAGGATGCTCCTCTCTGCAAATTTCTGTTGAAAAGAATGAATGAGTGGTCATTTTGTGGCTGGCTGCTGTAGCTTTACATATATTTGTGTTTATTGTTTCTCTTTTTTTTAGTTGTGCAAACCCTAACGGGTCATTTTGTCAGTCTTAGAAGTTTTCTTGTTCCCGTTTCTGTATGGTGTCTTTGCCATTCCCCCCTTGTTGTCTGTTTATTAGCATCCACAGTTTTCAAGATATCATGTTCAAATTTTGTGTGATGGTAGATATCATTAACAGGTGTTTTTGTTATAATTAGTTGGACTAATATTGTAAATCTGAGTCTGACGATGGGCACGAAGTCTCCCATGCACAGATATATGAGCTGTAAGTAAATAACCCAACTATGAAAGCTGTAAAAAAACAGGTTACCTCGTGGTTTGGGTCCATCAGCCACTGGCCTGTTTTGCTTAGTCGAGGGCTAGAGATTAGCGGGAAGAAGTACGACTTGTACCTAAAAAGTAATGTTGATTAAAGTCATTATCAGTGACAAGGACTAACCGCGTACTATCAGAGCATTCACTTCTGATTTTTGGAAACTGTTCCTGTAAGTCCAAGAAACCAGGAGAATCTTCAGGAAATTGTTCGCATTTTTGCAGCATGTTTAATCTTTCAGAGCCAGATTGACCAGAAAAAGCAGGTTCATGGGCCAATGACTTGAGGTCAGATAAAAAAAGATAACCGCTGTTAAATCCCATAAATGTTTGTGAAATACTGGTAAATATTCACATTTAGGAAGCTGTTCTCAGACAAGTTTTGGTAATGCTACTGCAAAATATGACTAGTTAGTAGCAAATAACATTTAACGTACATTTTTTCCCTTCATGCCATGCCTTGCATACAGTCTTTGGGCCAAAGATCACATGACATACATGAAAAACAAACGCATTAGTATTACTAAAAGAACAGATTGCCCAGCACTCACAGATTCCTGGACAGGATGGAGAGGATTAACACAGTGGCAGCAACCAGCAGCAGAGGAATCGCTGTAGCCACCACCGTTACATCATCTGGAAAGAAGAATATCAGATTCTCTTTGTTTCAAAAAAACAGAATAAATAAATCACTTTCCTGCAGTCACAGCAGTATGTTTCTATCGCCTGTACTTATGTCCATCATCTGGGTCAGCTGTGTACCTCACTGTCGAGCATTTTCTGTAATAGCCACCTGCACTTTATCCATCCATCCGTGCTTTTCAAATTAAAAGCCTATATAACAAATTCAACATTTTATTGCTCTCTATTCTGTTATTTCTCTTATTGTGCTATAAGAGTTATTCAATTTTTGATGCTGAAAGAAAAGCCATCAAGCTGGCTTTGATGTAGGCAGTGCACTCATTTATAATTATAATAGAAAATATCTTAATTGCAAAGTGTGTTTCACATAATTGTGTCTTGTAACATGTGAAAAGTTCTTGTTTGCATTTGTATGATATAGACTTTCATTTTTTGGGGGGAAATCCTCCAGAAATACAGCAGAAACATGTTTTGATTTTTTTAAGATAGTTTAAGTGTATTTTTGTTTGTCTCTTGGGTTGACATGGGTTGAAAATGTGAGGTAGCAAGTCGTGCTGTCCACTACAAACGATGCTGTTTTGTTTTGAAAGGGGTAAAGTTACTGAACATTTCTGAAATCCTGCAAAATCAAAGTCAAGACTGTCAAATTGGACCATTTCAGTTTTGGCAATAAAGTGATAATATCTGAAAATAAGTTGTCGCTTAACCTCCCTTGCGGCTTTGAAATGTGGAAGCTGCAATTTTTGTCCATTTTAAATGAAAGTCCATGTGCTCTCTTAGCCCAGCCCCAACAAATGAGACATCAACAGAAAGAGATACATAAGCAGTGCTTGATATAGAGATCTCAGACTCAGACAGAGAATCAAAATTAATTGCTGGCTCTTAGGAGGATATACAACTGGTTTCACAGGTGAACAAATGCTGCAGTCCACACACCAGGGGGCGCTGCAGATATGGCTTCAATGATTGATTCTAAGTATATTGAGTAGAAATCTACTACAAATAAATGTAGCCAATGCTGCAATGCAAAAAAACCACAGAAAGGAATCTGGTTTTGGGTCCAGTGAAACTCACCGAAATCTGTCGTCATTTGAACGATGCTTTTAGAAACATTATCAGCCAACAGCGTAACAGAATACTGAGCGTTGGGCATCAGGTCATAGAAAGTGTGCTGCTGGTCATCTGGCCACAAAGGTAAAGCTGCAAATGGGAGACTGTATGTTGCATTTGCAAAAAGGTGATAAAATATGCATAACAGTTTTGTGTAACACCTCTGCAAGTGAGAAAATATACATGGACAAATCTAATGAAAAAAAGACAAACTTTTTTTTTTTTTACCGTGGAGTGAGATTTTATGTTAAAAGGCTCATTAACCCACATACATTGTTTGTCTGAGTCTTTCCTCAGAACTGCTTCATATCTGCTCACTCTGACTGGCTCAGACTTCCTCTGCCACTCCCACATAATGGTCACTGATGTCTTAGTCACACTGACACTCAGATTGACCACCTCCATCAAAGCTGAGAAGACGAACACACACAGATAGAAAGTCAGATATAGATTCCTCATTTTTCCCCTGCATTTAGTTCAATGCAAATAACTTCTGTTCTGCTGTAAATTACTTTGCATATTATTCGCCCATTTTACTGCATTAGCATCACTATTAATTGACTCTTAGATAAGACTTTTCTCATTTTCTACTCACAGAAACAATACTAACTGAGAATACTAATACTGAGAGCTGATGATTCACATTACCGAGTCATCCGGTGCAGATGCAGATGTTATCACCCCCACACATTTCTATCTGAGCTCATATTTACCTCCGTACTGCAGACTTGCCGGCAGAGACTGACGAGACCCATACTGCTGGTTGTAAACGGGAAACACACTGATCAGGTACTCCTTATTAGGGTCAACATCTGGAAACATGCACAGTAAACAGAACAGCTGTATAAAATACAATGTCTGTTATAGACTAAAATACCATATATAAGTCACTCTTTCAGTTTGATTTATTTCCCCTCACCCCCAACAGGTTGCAGCAGACGGGTGCCCCTCCCTGAGCCTGGTTCTGCTAGAGGTTTCTTCCTGTTAAAAGGGTTTTTTTCTTCCCACTTTCTCCATGTGCTTGCTCTTAGATTGCTTTTTCTCTGTATTATTATGGGGTCTTTACCTTACAATATAGAGGGCCACAATGGTTGTTGTGATGTGGTGCTATATAAAACAAATCTGAAATGAATGAATTTAGACTTGATTTGTCAGGAAAAATGTACAAAGAAAAAAAAAAGCTAACATAAAACTTCTCCTAAGAGAAAAGATGCACCTACTAGCTAATTTCCATCTGCACTATTTAAATCCACATGGACAGTCTCCAGCAGTAATACATCCCCGCACAGCGCCCCCCAGCATTCAGCAGTATACATAAACTGCTCTGCTTCCTCAAAACTCAGCAACAGCCCAAAGTGTGAAAGTGTGAGAGTGTGTGTAGAAAAAATTAGTCGCTAACAAATGCCCAAACATATTTTTAAAGACTTAATGAAGAGCTGTTTGAGGAAACTGCTGTAAAATTTATCACATTTTTGTTGTAGATCTTATTAAAACACAACATAATTATGACATTTACCTGTTTCTTTATGGTAAAAATGGTAAATGGCCTGCATTTGTATAGCGCTTTACTCAGTCCCCTAAGAACCCCAAAGCGCTTTACACTACATTCAGTCATTCACCCAGTCACACACACATTCACACACTGGCGACGGCAAGCTACATTGTAGCCACAGCTGCCCTGGGGCGCACTGACAGAGATTTATCTGGAAATCTCCATTTTAAAAAAATCCCCACTAATCAAATGCAAATCAAATACACACAAGATGATAGCTTTTTCCCCCATGTTGGGCTCTGTTATCTAACACCATCTAGATTGTGGTGATGAGGTCCTATCAGCACAACTGCACTTGCTATTTTGCATCAGCTTTACAGTAAAAGCCTGCTAGTGGAGAAATTTACTCAGCAGCACGTAGCAGCCTTAAGGATTCAAAGATAAAGCCAAAGAACAAGTGGCAGAAAGCGGTTTGCCCCAACAGTGAGTCAAACCCCATAGATGTGAAAATGCACTCCTTTACACCAGAAACACTTAATATGGCTTTTTTTTAAAAAAAGAAACCTGTTTAAAAGTAACCAATTAAAGATATGCATTATTAGATCTGATCATGTTTTGCACCACTGCTGGCTGCTGTAGCTGCTGCCTCTCAGCTTTGCTTCACTTCCATGAATTTGAGTCACTGAACTGGACTTCTCTGTGCTGTCTGTGCCTTCTGGAGCATTTTAATGATATTATCTGACAAATAATGCAGTTTACTAACAATGCTATGGCAAAAACACTCATATTAAGGCTAATAAGGCATCTGTGATGTCACAGCGGGTTTGTCTATATAAAGTCTCTGGTTAAAATGCTCAGTTCTAGAGTGGCTGACTGCTTGGCCCCCACCTCTGCTAATTGGAATCCAATTTAGTGAACTGACGTTTGTCTTGTTGGTGGCTTTTTGAGCATTTTTAATGGAGTTATCTAACAATAATATGGCTTGTTGTATGGTACAGCTTCACGAAAAAGAAGATGATGCCTGAGCAGTATGCTTTTATTCTGAAGTGACTGCAGGACACAGAATTCAAGGTGAAGCCAATATATCATATTCATTAAAAAATAAAATGACTTTTGTTTTGGGGGTTTTTCCCCCTTTTCACCTCGTATGACGGTGGAGGTGATGAAGCCGTCAACTCGAGACCAGTGGCTGGTGGATGGACTCGTCTCAGGGTGCCACTGAATCAGGAAATAACTGACAGGCAGGGTGTGACCTTGGTTGATGGGGATCTTCCACTGGACCAGAAGCTCATTTTTTTCTGGGTAAGAGGTGGAAATCCACATGTTTCTGACAGAGGGAAGAGCTGCGAAAACAGGGCCCACATTATTACATAGATTAAGATGAAGAAGACAACGCTCATCATCAACAGTAAAATAAGCTACCATTTTTAAGTCTCCTATTTTTGAGATCCGCACTTGTTCCAATGCACTGTGCATTTTTGAAATTTCTCTTCTTGTTAAACATATGAGGCAAGTTTTTAAGAAAAAACAGACGAGATCGTGGAAAGATTTTGCAATAGGTTTTGTAAAAACAGCATGTCACTGGTCTGCTGCTTCCTTCGATGAAAAAATAACATGCAGGATGTTGCAAAAGTGAGCAGCATGCGTATCGTATCTAATATCTAGAGCTGGAAGCCAATAGTCACGATTGTGTAAGATACTGCAAATGTCTTTTTTAAAATTCAAATTCAAATTCAAATTTTATTTGTCACGTACACAGTCATACACAGTACGATATGTAGTGAAATGCTTGGACAACTACTCGTGACCTAAAGAAAACAAAAAAAGGAAAGGCTATGAATAAGATAGGAAATAAATATGCAAAATTAAAAAGGGTAAATTTAACTAGGAAGGAATAAAATATAAATTAAGGTTAAAAATGAAATAACTGTACAACACAAATTAGAATGAAGGGTAAATTTAACTGGGAAGAATAAGATAAAATATATAAATTAAAGTTGAAAATAAAATAACTGTACAACAAAATACACAATACACAATATAGAACTATATAAGAATGTATGAAGAAATCTAAATATAAATAAATATATACACAATAACAGCAGCTGTACAAGTATTAACTGGAAATGAAATGTTGTTGGAGACATATACATACAGAACAAGGATGCTTTTGGCCTCTGCTATTTTTGGCAGTTAATATAGTTGGGTTTTTATTACATATCTAAATTTTGACCAGGTGACTGACGAGCTAGCCTGGGTGTATATATGTTTGTAGCGACCAGATATTATCAGTGGGTTGCTGACTGCCTCTACACCCGTAAGACTGAGGCCTAAAATGCATTAATTAATTCTTCTCCTCTTGGATGCTTTTAGAGCTGCTGTCAAATATTCCCTTTATGGAGGAAAGAGTTCAGTAGCTTTAGGAAGAAATGCATTATTTAAAGCAACTCATGTTAAAATTGTGATGTCTGTGGGGATCAATATTCTACAAATACCCCAGCATATCACTCAGAACATTAATATAACAATAACAATAATTACATGTCATAACCAGGATCTTCTGTCTTTTTGTGCTGAAGCTGAGATGGGCAGCAGGGCCGTAGCCAGCTGTGTTGAAGGCTCTGACTGTGATGCTGCAGTTCCCCTCCTTCACCACTAGGCGTGTCACATCAGTGGTGCTTTGAATCAGTCCACCTTCTTTATAGCTCATCTGGTATCCAAGGATTCGACCTTCAGTTTCAAGAGACTCAGGAGCCTAAGATGGAAAAAAGAAACAATAATAAAAGATTCATTTTAGTAAATCATAACGGTATTTTTCTGCATTTATATAAGAACTCATCATCATAGGTAAGTGAGACACTATACCTTCAACATAATGAGATGAACTTCCAGAGATCCACCTTTTTTCTCCAGTCTGTAAAACACCTCTGGTGGCCTGGAAGGAACTAAAAGAAAAAAAAAATTGAGCTTCTTTTTAAAAATTTATTAATTTATTTTATATATGTCAGTGTTGTAGCTCCTGGTATTCTGTCCCTGATGTGCATGCCTGTTACCTCTGTCCAGTGTTCTTCCTCTGATTTCAGAGCTCCAGTTACTCCAGAAGATCTGTTCCCTGCAGGCCACAGCAGCTCTGTAGACTGTAAACGGCAGGAGGTCTTTGATGGTGTAATTCAACGTCAGGTTTGCAGATAAATCTGGAACCTGGACACAAAAGCAGACAACCAAACCTATGGGACAAAGCTGACTGTAAGTGGACGTACTATGCTCTTCTATACTTCGATCCTGTCTACTCTGTCACAGTGCTGGATGGCCGAAGGTTCAAATAATGAGGTTAGTGCATGTACAAGAATCACTGTAAGTCAAAAGATCAGGTTTCAGCCATTTTTATTTTGGGATAAAAATGTTGCCTCTATTAAAACTTTATTAAACAATTAAAATACATTTGTGATTTAAGGAGCTTGGAAAGAAAAGCGACTGGACTTCTTTAAGTTTCTTTAAGACGTTTCATGTCTCATCCGAGAAGCTTCTCCTTAGATTACTATGACATGGATGACCTACATGTTCATATTGTGATTCCCTTTTTGGTCGTTTTTACATTTTCCAAAGCTTATTAAGCTACAAACCCTGTTCCAAAAGAAACTAAACAAAAACAAAAGAAGTTCACATCTAACGACCACAATCGCCTACAGAGCCTACAGAGTGTTGGCATGATGCTAACCTTGGTCCATATGTCCTCGCTGTCGAGTCTGTAACGAAGCTGACATCTGCCATCACCGCTGCTTGTCCAAGACACGACAAGTGAGTCCTCAGTAGAGCTGAGCACAGTTAATACAGGTGTAGGGGGCTTGACTGAGAGGAGGAGACAAAGAGCAAATTACTTCATCATCATTTTATATGAGCGGACAGCAGAGGAAGAAGCCAGGTGGATTACAGGTGACAGTCACAAAACGTGTGGGTGTCTAACCTGCTTCAAAAAGAAAGATACTGTGAGGCTCAGACCAGATCTCTGTCATGTGGTTTTTAATCCTTGCTGTCACATTGACAACGGATGCTGAGTTGAAGATGCCCTGACAGGATATAATTTCGTGGTCCCTAAATAGAAAAGATAAAACATCTGAGAAGATTCCACAAGATCACTTTGTAATTATCATCGTAACGAAATCATCAAGTTTTATACCTGCTGAAAATCAGGGAGGCGGTAGTCTCAGTGTCGCTGTTTGAGTCTAGACTCCACTCACATGTCATGGATACTTGTCTGTCTGCAGACTTTTGGTAGTAACACGACATGTTCAGAGTACCTGCAGGAAAAGACGTTTAAATAACACGTCACTCCAAAAAGCTGAAGACTTTAGTTTTGGGTCATGTGAACGACATGTCTACACATCAGAGCGGGTTAACTGAATACGTTCTTCTACTGGGCCTACATTTAATGTTTTACAAAATTAACATGATTAAATGAAAACTTCAAACCAGTCACTGAGACCAAAAAAAACTAACATCCAGAAACATATAACCAGATATATTTTTTAGCTTCTATTTACATAAAAAAAAACCTTCTCAGTCATGTTTAAACAGATCCGATTTCTCATAGATCCTTATCCTTCTGCTGAGGTCCTTTTAGAAACAGGCAGCTTTACTTCATGTTTCTATTTTTTAAATCAGATGATAAAAAACAATAAGCAAACATGTGTGCTCACTCTGTGTGGATGAGGGTGGGCGAGGGTCACAGTCTGCAGGGGTGGTGACACACACCCGTGTGTTTTCTTTGCAGATCTCCAGCTGAAAGTCTCTAACTGTCACTCCTGACGCGAAGAAACAGGGAAACAGAGAAAGTCAATGAAAAAAGAATAAAGATCATTAAAGATTTTGGTGCCCTGGATGTTTTTGTAAAGTGTGAAATGGAAAGTGAGACAATGTTTATTCACTAAAGACAAAGACTATATTGCCAAAAGTATTCACTAACCTAACCCAGTCACTGAATTCAGGTGTTCCAATCATTTGCATGGCCACAGGTGTACTACATCAAACACAGACTGCTTCTACAAACATTTGTGAAAGAACTGGTTGCTTTCAGGAGCTCTGTGAATTCCAGCATGGTCCCGTGATGGGATGCAACCCGTGCAACACATCCATTTCCTCACTACTAAATATTCCACAGTCGACTCTAAGTGGTTATAACAAAGTGGAAATGATTTGACTAAAATTACAGAACTTGTCTGACTGTGTTGTGCAGTGTAAAGAGTATGAACAATTTCATGCTATAAACTTTGTGGGAACAGTTTGGGGATGGCCCCTTCCTGTTTCAACATGACAGGTCAATAACAACATGGATGAGCGAGTTTGGTGTGGAAAGGACTCGCTTTCACAGTCCTGACCTCAACCTGCTAGACGCCTTTGGGATGAATGTGAACAAATGCTTTTTGCATTATAGTTTATAACTTCTCTACACCGATAGAAAGGTGAAAAAATGCCCGCGTAATTCTGACGCTCTGTTTTAAAATGATTCAATAAAATAAATTTGAAAAAAAAAAAAAAAAGCTGTACTTCAATCAGAAAGTGTGTTCCCTTAAAAAAAAAAAAAAAACACGTCAACAAGAGCTACAGTTCAAACACACACACACACACACACACACACACACACACAACTGAACGGATCAATAAAAGACCTTGATCAGAAAAAAAAAAAAAAGTCCTGAAATTTTTCTTCAGGAATTTAGCGAATTCAGTTTGGCTCCCTCACAAGCCAAACACTTCCAGTCCAGAAAACACTTTAGTAACATTAAAATGCAAAATCTGACTTTTAACATGAAACATTTGTGGATAACTTACCATAAGAAAACACACCAATCAGGAGACTCATCACTGTCCAGGTACAGAAGTGCACTTTAAGAACCCAAACATCCATCTTAACGGTAAAAATGATTTTCATCTAAACATCCAAGGACATCCGCACTTAATCTGTATGGTCTTTAAAAAAAGGTTCAAACCCCACAGAGAACGTCTCTGGTGTGTGCGGGAGGAAGGAGGAAGACGCCTCTGCTCAGCTCTGAGCTCGCTCAGGAAATTGCTCCACTCATGTAATCAAGCGACAAACTTGTGAAAGTATGTTTATGCTTCACTTGTAGGTAGAGGATTATATGTCTATAAAGTTTAGTAGGATTACGGTAACTTTCAGCGCACTCTGGTGGATAAACTGTGTACAGCTATTTGACTCATGTAGTGAGCTACCAATCACAAAAACAAAAGCGTTAGCTAAATATACATTTGTACATGTTGGTTAGCAGCCATAGGCTGTAAATTTTTTAAATGTTATTTGTTCATCAAAACAGCCACCTGTTGAGCCAGTCTAATGAAAAAACGAATTATTAAACTGTTAGAGGATAAACTACCAGAGATACAGAAGAAAATATTGATAGTTTCAAGAATTTAAAGGAAACGGTACAAAAGAAACAAACTTGATGGACAGAATGGCTACGCTGCTACTGTTAGCTAACGATATTTAAGTTATTGCTAGCTAACATTACTTTTAAATAATGGTAGCATAATGAATACATACAACAAATAAATAGGCGCTGTGTGTTTACAAAGTAGTGGCCAGAATTGCTATAAAGAAGGAGAGGAAATGGGTTAAAAAAAAAAAAAAAAAGGCCCAAGTGAATTTCAAACAAGTTTAAAAAAATGTTATCATAGAAAGTGGTGTTGATGATGGGATTCCGAGCTGTGGGGGAACATTAGCTGAAATCTGGTTGGGAATTATCAGCATCAGGACCCATTACTTGAGAGCCAGTAACACACACGAACACAAAATGAAGCAATACCACACAGGAAATTAACAAGCCACAACTGTTCCTCATTTGTTTAATCTTTCCTCTTTTTTTTCCAAAGCAAAAACTTCAGCTTGTCTCTGGTTATTTTTTCTTTTTCTTATACAAATTGAAAACAAATCAAACAAAACGCCTTGTAGAAACATTTAAAAATGACTGACAGCGAAAACCCCCCGAAAAAACAACAACAAAAAGAAATGAAACAAATAAGGAAGGAAGTTCTGTACAGATAAAAAAAAAAAAAAAGAAGAAGAAGAAAAAATAAAAAGGGGGGTGTTAAGTAAAAGGGATTCCTCTGTGCTGCTTACCACACTCAGAAGTGAAATATAACACTAAACAAGCTTCCTGTGTGATCACACAGAGCAGGCAGAGGAGTGCATTAATGTTGCTGCAGACTAACAAAAGGCTAAACACACGTACTATTAAGGTAAATGAACTTCATTAATGTGTCACTGGGTTTCTTGACCTTTGGGTCAAATGTCAAGTTAATGGATATCAGAAAACAATTTTCCCTCCTTAATCCTGAATTGAAAGCAGTGATTCTTGCACAGCAGCAGAGAAATGTGAAGAGAAATCGAGAGAAATCGGAGCCTTTATCGGCTCTGGTTGTGTTTCTGAGTTCAGCTTATTTACAAACCAAGTGGGAAAAAAAAAAAACACATATACAGAACATTTCACCGAGTCTGGTCTCCTGAAATGTCCACATGATTTCAAATATAAGACATAATTATCTGACAAATCCAGAACCATTTTTGGTGGAGTTCAGAAAAATAAAACCCTGCAGCTACTCTGGACATGCGAGTTAAGAGATTTTTTATCTGTGATTAGCCTCTATCCATTTCCATCATTCTGAGCCCGCAAACTGGTCACTTTTAGACTGAAGTGGGCCAGCAATGTTGCTCGCCTGGACAGAGGAAAAATTTGTCACTGCAAAGTTTGGACAGATCCCACATGACAGAAAACAAAACAAACTAAACAAACAAAAAAAGCAGAACTTGTATGACAGCATGTGGCTTCATTATTACAGTTTTCTACATGAAAACATTCTTCTGTGGTCACAATTTGAAGATTCGAGAGAAGCTTTTTCGCTGTTGCCATCTTGGTGTTTTGAAACTGGGTATGACGAGCAAAAACCAAACAACTGTGAAATCATAAGCTAAACTTACAAAATAATCTTGATGTTGACGAAGACCTGAAATGATTGACTGAGACCTTTAACTCACCAGCAAAGTTTTTACAGAGGTCAAGTATAAGGGAAGCTTTCCCAAAGGACTAGAACTCTTTATCGCCCTCTGGTGGCCAATATTAGACTGCAGCTTTAACGGCATACATCTTTTATACGGTCTGTGGGTTAGATTTGGAGAGAATACCAAAAATACTTGTTACCACATGTGCGTCAAGACTTTTGCAACTATGACAAATTTCTTGCACATCCCATCACTTTGCATTTTTTCACCGCTGTCAGTAAGTCTGTCTGACGCCACAGTTAAAGTGTAAAAGTGCCCTACGAATGACAGAGTGCCATTACTGTAACAGACTGGTAAGTCAGCCATGTTACCCATGTCTGAAAGGCCTACTGTTGGGTTAATTTAATATTGTGCATTATGATTCATGCAGCCACCGTATAACACCGTGCAATGACTAAGGCCGGCCTGAAAACAGAACCATTTTCTCAACACTCTAAAACGTGTCTTGTGTTGAGAAAACAGTTAAAAAATAATGAAGAAATTTTGATTCCATAAGCTGATTCTTTCTCTCAACCTGTAACACTCGGCACTAACAGTTTACAAACAATGTCTAGCACCAAGAGCTTGTACCGATGTACAACTATTGCACATCTACCAGGGATTCCTGCAATGCCCTAAACCATCTGGTGTCTCGTTCATTTTTTAAGAACTTTATTTTGTCTGAATTTGTGTTTACGATGATTTTAGTGCAGCCAGAGATTCTGAGATGTGATACTGGTTTAGCCTAATGATCAGTCGTAGCGTCAGACGTTGTTTCCCAGTTGCACCAGATCCTATTCTCTGTAGGGCGATGACTTTTTTAAAATCACCTTCATCTAGATGCGCCAGCCCATCTCTGCAGAAGTGAAGGATTATCCTTTTACAAACAAAATCTATTTTAAATAGCTAAGAATGGAGCTACACTGTGGAGAGATTACAGAATGTAAAAGCTCATTCAGTCGAGGGAGGACCAAGGAATGGCGAATGCACCAATCGAAGGTGCAGACTCACAGATAGCCCTAGTTTAGTGCTTACATAAATTTCTGCTTAATGTTTGTGCACAAATTCTTTTTTCAATTTTCCAATTTTATTTCACAGACAACAATCCTGCATTTCAGTCATGGCCTTGCATTTTACCACCCTTTTCGCATTTTGGTATGAGAACTGCTGATTTTAAAGATAACGGTACACTCGGGAATACCAACCTGTAAAAACCCAGCTGATCCGTAGTCTGGATGCCCTTCATTTCCTTCACCTGGCAGATGCAGGTGAGAGACTATTTCTCACTAAATTGGCATCACTTTGGTGCAAGCATATTGCTCCTATAAATCTGTTCTAATTTACATTTCTCTTTACATTTTACCTCTGATCTCTCTCCAAGACCTCTGAGAATGATTCCATACAGCTGCTGATGCTGCACCTGACGACCGTTTCTATCACCATCTCCCTTGAGTTACCTTTTCTAGGTTCATGATTAGGAGGGCAAGAGGTGCATAGGTCAAAAAGATCACATTTAGAAGGAATAAAGACAGGAGAGGAGAACTGAAACTGAAAACCAGAAAGAAAAAAAAAAACTGTCTGGTGAACGACAGCACTGAAAAGTCCCAGCGCTCAAAAAGCTGAGGACCGGCTGATGTTAAAGTTCTCAGAAGACACCCAGGTCGTGTTTTTCAGGTCTGAGCCAGAGCAGCGTTTCAAGTTGAAGAAAGCAGTCAAAGTTTACCGGAGCTGAGCCGAGGCAAACCGAACTGTTTTAAGTCCGTGTGTGTTTGTGTCAGTTTCTGTCTGCGTAGCAGCGCGTGCTATTTGTTGCGCAGCAACTCCAGCTGATCCTGGTACTCAGTGAACAGTCTCTGGAACCGAAGGTTTTCACCGATGACGGGTAAGACCTCCCGCAGCAGCTCACGCTTACGTAGACCCTAAAAACACACAAGTCAAACAGTGAACGTGTGAGGACGAAGCGACTCATCTTTTCCTCTTTGTGTGCAAAAAGAAGCAAAAATATGGAAGAAATCAGAACTGTCATCTTGCAGAAGTGACATTGTTTACAGCGTGTGCGCAGTCGTTACAAAGTGTTCTTTAGTTCAGATAATTTTGGTTTATATCATCCAAGCATACTTACCAGTAATGTGTATCAGAGATTCTGGGAAATGAGTAAATGATCAAAACAAAGTAGCAATCTCAAATACTAAAATAAAATTAAAAATACGAGCGGCTGCCAGTGTTACCCCTCAGCCTCCGAGCAGACACACCTATGGTATCAATTTCAAAATTCTACATTCGAAATCATTCACCACCTTGACAATGGGGTGGCGCAAGCTGCATAAACTGTCCAGGTGTAACACAGAGACACAGACATCCTAAGTAGTGCTAATTAGGACCAGACTAATAAAATATTAGATTTGCAAATTGAAGCAGACATTTCCTAGACGGTCGGTACCACACAGCAAGACATAATATTAATGAGGCAGTCCATCAAAAAAGTTCAAAAGACACCAACAGCACAGACACAGTAAAGCAATACAGTCTAATGAGAGACAGCAGATGCTGATCAGCTCCAGCTTCCACTGTCTGAACATCTGCTGATCACCTCACTACCGTATTTGTAGTATTTTCACTATTTTCAGTTTGACTCCACTAATACCAATCAAATCTCTGAAATTGTTTCTCACAACCAAAGATAAAATATTAGGCTGTCAGAAACAGATCCTGGTGCAGTTTATAAGTGCAAACTTTCAACTAATCTGACATTTAGCCCACGTCCAAACTGCACCTCGGCTAACTTGTCTCAAACATCTAAATAAACCCTTTAAAGACAACTGAGCTGTTCTGTGCTTCACTTACTATTTAGTAAAAGCTGTGTTTCATGTCACATTTTGTAGTGACTATACTAATAAAAGCTGTTAATATTCAGTGGACTTTGGATCATGTTAAAAGTCAAGTCATGCGCGGCTCAGCTGGCTGGAGTGTTCACACACATCTTCAACCTTTCCCTCTCTCTATCTGTAGTCCCAGCCTGCTTCAAAATGGCCACCGTCGTCCCTGTACCCAAATCCTCCACCATCTCCTCATTGAACGACTGGCGACCTGTAGCCCTGACCCCCATCGTAAGCAAATGCTTCGAAGCTGGTCAGGGACTTCATCTGCTCTGCACTACCCGACTCACTGGACCCTCTACAGTTCGCATACCGCCACAACAGGTCCACTGATGATGCCATAGCCCTGACACTACACACTGCCCTGTCACACCTGGAGAAGAGAGACACGTATGTGAGAATGCTGTTTGTAGATTACAGCTCAGCATTCAATACCATCGTTCCCTCGAAGCTGGACAGGAAACTGCAGGATCTAGGACTGAGCAGCTCCCTCTGCAGCTGGATCCTTAGCTTCCTGTCTGACAGACGCCAAGTGGTCAGACTGGGCAGCATCACCTCATCCCCCGTCACACTGAACACTGGTGCTCCACAGGGGTGTGTACTGAGCCCTCTCCTGTACTCACTCTACACCTACGACTGCACGGCCACTAACAACTCCAACATCATTGTGAAGTTTGCGGACGACACTACAGTGGTGGGTCTTATCACCAATGGTGATGAGACGGCTTACAGGGAGGAGGTCAGCGCCCTGACCCACTGGTGTCAAGACAACCATCTCACCCTCAACGTCGCAAAGACAAAGGAGTTGATAGTGGACTTCCGGAGGTGCAGAGAAGTACACACCCCCATCACCATCAGCGGCGCTGCTGTGGAGAGAGTGAGCAGCTTCCGGTTCCTTGGAATACATCTGGCTGAGGATCTTACGTGGTCAGTACACACAAACAAAACAGTGAAGAAGGCGCAGCAGCGCCTCTTCTTTCTCAGGAGACTGAAAAGATTCGGCATGAGCCCCCGCATCCTCAGGACCTTCTATCACTGTGCCATTGAGAGCATCCTCACTGGATGCATCACCACCTGGTATGGCAACAGCACCGCCTACAACTGCAAAGCTCTCCAGCGAGTAGTGCGGTGCTCTGAACGGATAATTGGAGGTGAGCTTCCCTCCCTCCAAGACATCTACAGGAAGCGCTGCCTGAGGAAAGCGGGGAGGATCATCAAGGACTCCAGTCACCCCAGCCATAAACTGTTCAGACTGCTTCCATCAGGAAGGAGGTTCTGCAGCATCCGGTCCCGTACCAGCAGACTGAGAGACAGCTTTTTCCATCAGGCCATCAGACTGCTGAACACGTCATAGACACCTCAGCTTCACTGCTGGAACTTTAACATTATGCACTCCATACTGTACAGTAACGCCACTGTTTTGCACATGTCTCACTCTGTATATTTTATATATTTTATTTATTGTTTACTCTATTTAATTTGTAAAATATGTACACACACACACACACACACACAAAAATATTTAGTATACACATCCAGAAATGCATATACTATTATATATTGTATATATATTTATTAGTTTCAGATGTAGCCATTCTTGTATTTTGCTTGTTTACATTATTGTATTTTGCACAACTCTGTTGCTTGTGAAGCTCGCACACAAGAATTTCACTCACATGTACTGTACCAATGTACCTGCACATGTGATGTGACAATAAAAGTGATTTGATTTGATTTGATTTGATTTGAAAAGACAAAATCAAGAGGAAGAGACTGATTTTTGTTGTCGTACCAGTGTGGTGGGCTCCCAGGATGTAGCCGCTGATTTGTGGACAGGACCCAGGAGCTCCTTGCAGAGTTCTCTGAGGCGATACTCTGAGCCTGGAAGGAAAAACAGAAAAATATATGAAATATAAGAGTTGTTTATATAAGGCTTGTGTACTACATATGACACTGTGCAAGCTTGCTTTTCTACAGTTGCCGCCTGTTCAATCAGACAATTGAGTCCAAATTTTCTGAAAGCACCTAGGTTGTTTTAGTTTCCACCATTTCTCATTTTCTATCAGAACACATCTGCAATACTCAAAACTGATGTTTGTCCCTTCAGCTGAAAGTTTGGTACCTTCATTGACGAGGAAACGGGCATAGATGAGCAGCCAGTAGCGATACTCCTGTGCTGACTGCAGAGTCAAAGCAGACGCCAGCTGATTCTCCAGGAAGGCCAGCGTCATGCTCTGCTGCAGGTGGTGAGGGGTGGAGGAGAGGCGGGAAGCCAGCCGACCGGCACTGCGGGGAGCACCGAGACTTTTTTATTGACTTTCTTTATTACATTTTATATTACTGAAGATGAGAAGTGCAGATTAATATTAAAGACATACTTGAGGTTGCGTCCCTGCATGACAGCCAGAGGCCCAGAGGACACCGGTGTATCGTGGCTAGGCAGGCAGCTCCTGAAGTCAGCACACTGAACCAGAGAGTCACTTTTATCTGCTATCAGAGTCCTGAGAGAGATGGTTTAATCACAGCTGTCAAATCCATTGGTTCATTATTCATCTGTGAGTACAGTGAGTACTTCCATAGTGTTTCTCACCATGTCTCCAGAGAGGAGCTGAAGCAGTACGACTTCCCGTTGGACAGTCCAATGACTGGAACTCCCTGCTGAGTCAGCAGAGACTGGGACACTGTAGTGTCAGCACCTGAAGACACAAACAAAGTAGTTTTCATGGAGAATAACACGGCTCGATTCACTTATTAATAATCACCTGAGTCATTATATAATCAAATCAAATCTGGCCTGGAGAGTGCAGTGAAGCAAGTTGGACATAACCACACGTTCCCTCTGTTAGCCGGCGCTACAAACCCTAAAAACCCCAGTGAGAGATAACAGGTGGGTCTGCCTCTGTCCCACAGCTTCATGGTGGTCATGGGCTAATACTTTCAGCTTTTGGTGAAACGCTACTGATTTTATATTCTCAGTGTAAAATGGCCTACTAATGAACTCATTTTTAAATACTTTTGTTCCACTAGCTGCAAGGCCAGCAGTGTAAAACAGAATTGGCAGCAGATTAGAATCAAGCATAATATTTGTTTTCCTCATAACCAACTGGGTGCATGCAAATTTCGTCAGTAAGGCACAGCTCAACAGACTGCACATTTAAAATAAATATCAATGAAAGTATACATTCTAAACAAAACTCTGAATATGACTTCTCTGGAGCAGGTTATGTGTTCAGCATTAGTCAGTTTAGCGTTAGATAAGCAGCTTTAACTCTAAATATACCCATTAACACATTAGTCTCGCTACACAGTGCACCTCACTACATCTCTCTGCTGTTTTATCGGTCAAGCTTGTTTTGATGTGAGTAGATATCAGCTGTGGCGATGACTCACCAGACAAAACAGTCAGCAGAGACTCGTTCTTGACCAGAGCCTTCTGTTTCTGAACATCCCTGCAGAAACAAAAAATGAATTATTACAAAGAGCAAAGATTTTAGAATAAAGACAAATATTCATTAAATACTACCAGCGTAAATTAATGCAGTTTCTAAATGCGTAGGCATCTCTGTAAAACTAGTTTTACCTCAGAGATCAAAGATAAAAAAATGCAACAAAAGCTCCCAAGCAATTCAAATCAAACAGAGCAGCTGAACACTGACCACACGGACAAAGTCGCTCCAGCGGTCAGAACCATGACGTAGTGGGCAGAGCAGTGTAAGGCAGACGCAGGCGTGCCTAGCTGAATGGCAGGAAGGAGTCGCCGCCCACAGGAAGAGAAGACTGACAACATCCTGTCCTCACAGGCGACTGCAAGGATGTCACTGAGGGAGTGGAGGAGAATTAGGAAGACCAGATTTTGTGCTGTTAATTCATTTTTTTTTTTTACATTTTTTGTCATTGGTAGACCTGCTGATGTTTTCATTTCATAACAGTGTGGCCTAAATTAAAATCAGTAGCACTGTGTGGGAATATCCTCCACTTTTCAGTGATACCTCGAAGACTTTCCCTCCTCCAACTGGGAGTTTAGAGGATGACTGCACACATAAAAAATATTCTGCATGTAATTTCGGCAATGAATCTGCGTTACTTTACTTAAATGTCTATTTTAGCTTTAGTCCCTGACCTTTTAAGTTCTGAAGCTACTAGTTTTTTTTCCAAGTCACATCAAAAAGTGAAAGTAAATCAATTCAAGTATAAACAGAGATTCTGTCTGTATGAAAACTCAGCAGCGCCTCCTACCTGCTGCCTGCAGCAACGACCACAGAGCTGGGCAGGAGCGTGTTCCAGTCTCGTCCGTCTCTGGAGCATCGCAGCTGGCTGAGCTTCGAACCTGCAACCATGGACACCTCATTCTCCACCTCCAGGAACACTGAGGGCTCCATGCTCACCTGAATTGAATTTGAATTTAATCTTTATTTTGAACATGTTAAAAAAGTACAACAACATAGAAATCAAAAGAGAAACAAAGGAAAACAAGCGACCACAAATACAAAAACAAAAAAACAACAACAACAACTTTCATGTTCAAAAACGAGCAGGAAGAAGCATAAGCTGCACAACAAACACTCTCGATAATGTATGGAGCATCGCCTTCATCAATTACAAATCCACCAAAGCTGATGTTTCAAGACAAGGGAGAAGACGACACTGCTCAAACAGAAAAGGGAGAATTTCTAACTGAAGAAACTGAAACGATAAGTGTCCAAGGAGGAAGCCAGAGAAGGCTTTCTAAAGTGCTGATGGCTATTTATTAATAGATATAAACAAAACAAACAAACAGGCTTGAACTAAAATAAGAATTTCTACCTCTGAGACGTGGGCTTAAGAAAAAAAAGCTACAAAATGAGTAGCCACACAGTGGAAACACTAAAAAGAAGAAAAAGACAAAAAAAAAAGCAGGCAGAGAACAATGACGACCTTAGCTAGAAGAACAAGAGAACAAACTTAGCAAAGAAATAAAAAGAAAGACCCAAAGCCAAACCGTAGAGCTTGTGAGAGATCAGACGGGGGATGCAAACAGATATAATTCGAGGTGAAAAACTGTCAATTAAGGTGGTTATAAAAGTACAATACATCTTCCAGCTGGATAAACACACTAAACACTTAAAGTCCAAACCAAAGAGATGACAGACGGTGTGTTACCTGCAGACTGAAGGCCTTCTGTGTACTTGGTGTTGGTAGTTTGAGAACAGCGACAGGAGCTGGAGGAGCTACAACCCTGCTGGGCTCCTGTTCCGCGGGAGGAGTTATCTGTTATGACGAGATAAGTAGAAAAGCACATTTGGTTAACCTATTTTAGCTGCACCCAAAGAGCTTAAAATAACAGATTTTCAGGCTTCAGATCATCCACATGTCCCTCTACCTGAGTGAAAGGCTGGGCCATGGAAGCAGCCATCTTGTCTTTCCTGGGCCGTCCCTTCTTCCTCTTCTCCAGCACCTCTCTTCCATCCAGCAGCAGCTCTGGTTTCCTCTTGCCAAATGTCAGGTTCTTGTTGATGGCAGCCATCTTATCCTCGCTGTCACTGCTGGTCTCTTCTTTGGTTTTTGCCTCCTTCTGGGCGGTGACGCCGTCTTTCGGCCTGTTGCTAGAACAGGACATCAGATATGTCTCTGTGTTCTGTTTTTGTGTTTGATGTTCTTCACTTGCACAGTTACTCACCTGTCTAACGGTGTGAGTCCAGCTGTGGACGAAATGGCGGCTGTCACGCCTGGTGTGGCCTTTGACCTCTCTGTAAACCTGGAGTCCAAAGCTTTCATTGGCTCAATCTTGGAGGCAGAGGTGAGCAGCAGACTGGATTTGACACTAGGACGAAGATAATGAGAAAGACAAGTGAAGGCGGGAATGAGAAAACCAAGCGCCATGTAAACGACTGGGAAGAGGAAGTGGGAGGTTTGGGAATTTAAAGTATGAAAAAGACAACACAGAGAGGGTAAAACAGAAAACAACAGCAAAAATTCCCTATCTGTGATCTCCATACCCATCATTGTTGTCCTCCATTGGCTTAGCAGTGTTGTTGGGAGGAGGTGAGGTAAGCATGGGGTCGTGTGTGGGCTTAAGCCCCATAGAAGAGGCCTGTCCTGGGCTGGAGTCGGAGCTGAGCTGGGGGGTGAGCTGGCTGGACATGGATGAGCCCGAGGGCAGGATGGGAACACTGTTGAACAAAGCCGGAGAGAAATCCCTGCAGAGAGAAAAGGGCCTGTGATCTTCTACTCTTCATCTGGTTAACATTATTATTACTTTTATACAACAATAACTAACTTTAACCATCACTTTTTCTACATTGCATTAGCTCTGTGGACCAGAATCATCTTCAGTTTGCACCACGTGGCTTCTATGTTGTTAAAACACACAACAATAGCCCCCTGTTTCAACTGTTAATTAAATCTAGATCCGGTTCAGACTGAGAGGAGTCTTTGAACTTGTGTGGACTCAAAACCAAAGATTTGACACTTCAAGCTCTTCTCTTATTGTGTTGCTGTAGCTTTGATGGCACAGAAGAAACCTGTAATCAGTCCAGCCGCTATCTTTGGAGTCCAAACATGATCTACCAGCTATTTTTGTGAGATCAGCCATCTTGTTCACCGGAGTGTGTTTCATGCCTTCCTACCCCGTGTCCAGCTGAGCAATGCAGAGCGGTGTGATTCTTCTTCTGCCATCTGCTGTTCTCGTCTCCACCTGCTTCTTCAAAAGATTCTGCCAGATGAGAGAATAAAGCATCCAAGAAATTTACGCTGCACAGATATAAAAAGGATGTTTTGACAGCTTTGGAAAATTAAAAGTTTAAAACATTAATATATATATAAAATACATAAGTATTAGTATATTTTAAACTGTGTTGGACTTTGATTTCTAATGTATTTTGTCTCTACTCTAACAGTTTTCCAAAAACCCAATGAAAATATAATTATCAGGTTTCTGATATGCTTCCAGGAAGCACCTCCCAGAACTATGTAAGCATTTTTCCCTTAATTTCATTTATTATAGATGGCTGCTCCATCTACCTTCCTGATGTCCTCCAGAGACTCCCCGTTCATCACACTGTTGAGTTTGGGTGCTGAGGATTCAGGTGCAGCAGCACCTGGTCCTGAGTTGGCCTGGGCAGAGTTCTGCCGCTCCTGTTGGTATTTGAGAATCTCGGGGTTCTCGATGATGGTGGTGGAGAGCTGAGCCTCGGTGCTGGTTATAGCCAGACTCTTACCGTAGATGTTCTGATGGATACTGTTCTATTTGTCACAAGAAGGAAAAGAAAAAAGTTTTCTAGGAGGGAAGAAACCTTATTTAAGCAAGAACCACCAACAAAATTTAAAAAATCTGTTAAACTGCTTAGCAATAAAAACCGGGAATATAAAGATGTCAACCAATAATTATACATAAAGCAGAGTCTGGGCCTCATGTGGTGCATTTTTCATTCACTGATTACTTTTCTCTACTTCTAAGAATGAAAAACAAGATGAGAAGGGACAACTTTGTTATGTGGTTTAAATAAAACTTTGTATTTGTTAGCTGGTTTAGAGTTTATTATTAGCTAAATAAATAAAAGATCAGGAGAAGACTTTGACTTTAAATATATCAGCAGTACATATTTTCAGCTCTACGTTTTCATTGCTGCACTCTACTAGAGTAGATCTGTATGAGGCACAGTTCAAATAATCTTTATTTATCTTACTGGGCTCCTAAATTACTCCCCACAAGTAAAGAAAGACAGTACATAAGGCAAGCTGCTCAGATGGTCAACACTCCTGGGCACTTACTCAGGCTCCAAAAAAATGTTTAAATTGGACCTCGTTTTTTCCAGCTCCATATATTTATTGTTATAGTCTACTGGAATAGCTTTGCATAGTCTGCACTTAAAATAAACCTTACTAATCTTACACAGGGCCTTGGTCTCTATCCCTCAGTTCATCTTCTGTTTGAAACAAGCCGTCTTAGCTCCTTATTCTCTAAACCTACTTTCTCCTGATTGGCTGCAACTCACAACCAAAATTAAACAGTAAGTGGGGCAGATTTCTCCACACACCGGCAGAGCCATGTGCCTGAGATGACCACATTTGGGATATCCCCCATATGTCATAAAACACAGCCAAGAGCGGAAAACACCATCTGAAACCAAGCATTCAAAGCTTGAGACTTGACCTACATGATATCCTTGTACACAAGCTGACCTCATTATTTGAAACTCTAGCTATGTTTAACATGAGCATCTACCATTGTAGTAGAATATATATGACACAGGTCTTAAGTGTACACAGGACTAGTTGTAAACATACAGTCACAATTTCAGTGATGCCTTGATGCTTCTTACCTTCTCCTCTTCATTCAGCGGGTCTCCCAGTTCATCCAGGGAGAAGTCCAAATAGGCGACTGTGCCATCCATCGAACAAACCAACATCCCCAGACCCGTCAATGTCCTGATACACACATACATATCAAACTCAGACATTTATCACCACCAGTAATGTTTAATAAGCCTACACAAAACACCTGTATGCAAACAGAGAAGGGTGCAGGTAAAAAAGCATCCACACACTGAGACATTAAAAATGATATCTGAAGTCAGATATCTGATGTCAGGGCGGTGGACTTAGAATAAGAGAGACTGCAGAATGTGACAGCCCACAATGTCTTCACTCACCAGGAAATGTCCATAATGGATTTATCGAAAAGATCATGGATGACCACAAGAGGGCGCTTCAGTGAGGTGAGCTGGAGCAGAGAGAGCGAGAGAGACTTTATTTTTTTATATCCTCCCAAACAGCTACTAAAACTGGGTTTGGCGATTCCTGGTGAGAAACCACTGAACTGGAAAAACTGCCCTCACTTGGTTATTAATGTACATGTCATCACATCAATAAGCCATGAAAACTGCAGCTTGACTAAGGAATGAGAGTACTAACTTTTATGTTTTACTATCATTATTTTAAACTTTAAAACTGTGGGTTTTTTACTGACCCAGACGGAGAGCGATCGGTCTTTGCTGCCAACAGCGCAGCAGCAGTACGGACAGCTGGGCTTCGGAGAGCTGCCGTTCTTCTGCTTCTTCTTGAAAATCTTTGGGTTGAATTTCTGTAGGAACAGAAACCAGACGCATCAATAAGTAGCTTTTCTTTTGTTTAAATATAGATTTACTGGCTGAACATGTTGCTAGCACATCCTCACCACCACAGTGACAGCTTTACGGTGGCCCACAAAGTCCATATTAGTCTTCCAGCCATCTCTCTCCACAATCTGAGCGGTGGGGCCGGAGTTGTTCATTGCATGAGCCGACACAAGATACTGACCGTCTGGAGACCAGGACAGACGCAGGACGTGGGTCGTCCCACCGCACTGAGAGTGAGACAGAAAGAGAAAAATCCCTTAAACTGTGATGACAAAATAAAATCAAAACCTAAATCAATTAGTGGAAACACACAATGTATTCAGTGGGTTCCAATCAAAGCGAGAGTGAGTGTTTCTGTACCTCACTGAAAGGTTTGGTGATGTTTGCATCCATCTGCCAGTCCACCGTCCGCCACACTTTCAGACTGTGGTCGTCAGCCTGGGAGGCGATGTATTTCCCCACTGGATCCCATGTGAGGCCTTTCACCAGGCCAGTGTGTCCTCGCAGAGTAGTGATCATCTCTGAATAGATCATTAAGACAGTTGCAGAGTGTGCAGAAAGTGTTTTTTCCCTCTCAGTTAAAAACAAAAGACTTTTGTAAATATGAGCATTTTCTATTTTCCAGAGGCTGAGCTGTGGTTAAACTTTACCTGGAAATTTGCGAGCGTTCCAGATCACAATGGTGTTATCCACACTGCAGGAGGCCAGCCACACGTCACGAGGAGACCACGCCACGTCCATCACATCTGCAAACACAGCACAATGATAACAAATGATGACAATGGTGTGACACTTTTCTTTTTTTGACATTAATATGTCAAAGGGGATTTAAAGAAAGAAATTTACCAAGTAATGTACTGAATGTTGAAGGGGAAAAAATCTGGCTATTATCTGAAATATTTTTCCACTTTATTTTTGTTTTTATGATTTATTCATCGTCTTGTTTCAGGAAATTCTTTTGTTTTTAAACATTTAACCACACAGCTGTTAGACCTCGAGAACACACACAATGAACAGAGGCTCTTTAACTAGCCAGGTTGGTGGATGTGTGCAGATGTTCAGTATCTGTGAACATCTGCAACTTCTCTGTGCATTTTCTGAGTCTATTACCTCCAGTGTGGTTCCTCAGGATTGTGACACACCTCCACTGCTCCACATTGGCCAACTTGCTGCTTGACCCAAACACTGTGCTGGGACCGATGAACCTACAGGGAAAAGAAACACACAGACAGACAAAATTAAAAAGCAGCAAATGTGAATGCTGACATAATTATCAACAATGGAGATTCACCAGAAAACATCAGTGAGAGGAAGTTAGCTTGAACTAGCAGGAAAGGGATAGCATGCATCCAGTCAGTTCATACACAGAGAAAGAACTGGGACATACTTTAAAGCAGCAAAGAATAATAAATATAGACTTTGTTACAAAAAATACTTGTGTAATAATCATCTTTTATGGCTTTTGGCAACAAGAGCACTTCGTGTGAGTAACATATACCAGCAACTGAACGAGGTATCAACCTACTGCAAGTTCTGGTTATTCTGGTTGTCCAGCTTGGAAGCAAATTTCCAGAGAAGAGCTACCAGCTGCAGTATAGGATGTCGAAGTCTGTCCAAAAACCCCCTCTGGCAGTCTTAGTTACACTCTGGTGTTATTTTTATTCATGCAGCAAAATAAATAAATAAAAGCTAAAATTAGGTCCAAAATATATTTAGATATATTTATGTGACCGTTCTGCCGTCGGTGGCCCACCCAAGTAAAGTATATGTGTAGGAAACAGTGTGTCAAGATCCAAAAGTGGCCAGTGGCATGCCTCTCCTGGAGCTGTGGAATACACCGATTATAGCTGTATACCATCCATCAGCAGCAGCACATCATCCAACAGTAGCTGACAGCTGTAGAATCTGCATATGCCCCAACTCCAGCAGTAGCATACCACTGACAATTTTTGGATCATGGTGCTGCAGAATTATTAAGGTTACAAAAATAGTAGATTTTTGGGTTTTTGGCTTAATTAAACAGCCCTAGTTTACAACAGTGACTCATATGATTGACCATTGAACAGCATGCTGGTGTTACTAGAACAAAAAAATAGAATAGGATAAATAAATAATATTGATGCAAGTTTATTAAAGTGTAGATCGTTGTAATATAATGCACTGTGGAAAGCCGTAAAATTGCCGCCTATCACACACACACACACACACACACAATCTAGTGTGCGTTCACGCTGACACAAAAAGTTTCCCATTCTGCTTTCAGCTCAGTCACCATGGAAACGTCCTTGTTTGGCTGTCTTTCCAGACGTTTCTTGACAGATAGTGAATGCTGTTTATCATATTGAGCGAGTGACTGTGTGTATACATACGCAGCTCTCTTCCACACCATGACCAGCTTGTCGTCTCCTCCAGAGGCCAGATACAGCCCATTGTTGGACCAGCGCACACAGTTCACACAGGCTGCAGAGACACACACAAACACTTCTGCTCACTGAGGCTATAAATACAGTTTGTATGGATTAGTGCTGAGGAGGCTGGTAGGGTGGACAATAACAGCACCTGCAGATCAAGATGCTCTCATTATTAAATATGGCTGCTTGTTATTAGGTCACTGAACACAGCAGCAGTTTATGTCAGTGGCAGTTCATGGAAGGCGAAGTGATTTTAATTTCCTGCCGCTGTTATCTCCATCCATCCAAGGTCAACGTTTCCGAACGTTTTAGTCAGATGGGTTTATAGTTATAGATTTCCTTTCTTTCTTTTTTCATAGTGTAAAAGGTCTACTTATTTTTTTAAATGGTTACTTTTCCTTAGTTCTTTTTTATTCAAATCACATTCTGAATACATCTTGAACTCTTTCAGACTTATCTTATAGTATTTAACTAACATTTTTACTCACTGACCCCCTTGTTGTGTTATATTCAGCTTTATACGTCGGATTTGTTGTATCTGATTTACATTTTTACTTAATGAGCATTTTTATTTTTTTACTCTATTTCATCAATTTAAATGACCTCTTGTCAAGGAAATGATAACAGCTGTGCATGTTGGTATTGCAGTACAGTCTACATGCATCAGATGTTTATTTGTGCAGCTTTCAATAACTGTTAAAAAACTAATTAATTAAAGAAAATTACATATACACACAGTGTGGAGCTATCGTTAGAGACCATAAGTAACCCTTAAGTTTAATTAAGGGGAAAAAATGACCTAGAGAACAAGCACACTCATTAACCAACCATATATACAGACTTTGATTACCTAAGTGATTGTCCATCTGGCAAAGCATTTTAGAAATATTCTCGTTCTTCTCATCCTCCTCTCTGAGGACCGGCGCCATGTTCCAGATCATCACCTTCCCCGAATCCTCCCCTGGAAACAATCCAAGTATTTTAAACATGAAACACCTTCACAAGGAGCAACAGGGAGAATTTTTCTAAGCTGGAAAGTAAACCTGAACCCAGCTGTAACTTTCCATCAGTTAGAATACTAAGCTGTTGCTTAAAAATGATCCTAAAGGGAGAAACTTTCATTTTAGCAGTTGTTGGTTTTACCTTGGCCACCAGTTGCAAATTTTGTTCCATCAGGGTGGATGTCAACTGAAAATATGGGTTTACCTGAGAAACACAAAAATCAACATTTAATATCAGTCATCTCAATTTTAATAGATCTAAAGAACACAAAAACTGCAGACTGATATTGTACACAGATAACCTAGAGATACTGAGAAAACTGGAGGAAATAAAGGAGTAACTAAAAGGAAAGACACCAGAGTGCATCTGGAAAGTTTACAAAACCTTTTAAGTTTTCCGCATTTTGCTGATCCAAACTCATAATTTTTACACCAATCCATACAGCACACACATGTCCCACAGTCACAAGCCAAAACAGGTTTTCTAGTGTGTTAAATGACAGCACTGACATTTTCCATTGACAAGGGTATTCAGAGCGTTTGCTCAGTACATGGCTAAAGCACATCTGATAACAACGACTTCCTGGAAATACTTTCTTGGCGATATGCTTTGGGTTGACATCTGAAGCTTAACACTGCTACACTCTCTCCTAAATTGTCTCACTAATATGCCCACAGCATGATGCTGCACCACACCATGTTGTAGTGATGGCACTAATGAGATGACTTCTGATTACCTTTAAAAACTAATGGCGTCTATGGTTGCTGGTTAATTGACACTTCACCCCAGAGGCCTGATTAGTACCCTGCAAGCTCTACAAAGGAAATCTAGATCCTAATTGATTGTGACAGCTGGGCTCTTGAATATCTGGTCTGACAAAGGCCTTTCATCCTCAGTTACTCAGTTTGGTTGGGTAGGCAGCTCTAAGAAGACTGCTGATCACGGCAAACTTCTTATATTTTAAGTTATGGAGGCTAGGGCTGGGCCATATTATACCGTTCACGGTAATACCGGTATAATGTTAGGCAACGATAGGAAAATGAAATATCGCGATAGAATATGAGTAAAACGCGCATGCGCAGTGCCTTTGTTTTCATACGCACATGGCCGATTGTTGAGTGAAACAGATGAACCAGAATTGGTTTGTAAAAAAGGTGCAACTTCAGTGATGTGGAACTGGTTTGGTGTTTGTCCGTCAGATACACGACAAAGCACATTTTTTTGCAGAACATGCAAGCGGCCGTCGTTATCATTGTCAGACTAAGATGCTCTTAAATCTGGGAGTAATCTGGGTCCTAAACTCCGTATGCTTCAGGTCAAACGAACACTGCAGCATCACTGGGAGTTAAAAACTGTCTAAATTCTTTCATCTTTAATAAAACGATCAGCATTGCTGCTTTACCAGGTGTAACTATGAAGTTTGACTTCCAGGCATCCATGAAAACAAAATTTATTACATTTAACGGAGTTAGAAGTTAGCAGGAAGCTAGCGGAAGTTAGCTCGCTAGTTTCGCTAGTTACCCAAGCATGATATAGCATGTTCTGACTGAGAGATTTCTGAAAAAATTCAAACGTACAGCTCTGCTATCACTTCCAACATAAATGAAGACAGGAAACTAAACAGCAGTGACGTTTGTAGGGTTACTGAAGTTGGGCTAGCTGGTACATAATGATGTGCTACGTGATCGCTAGCGACACAGCTATGTTAGCATAACATAAACAGTGAAGCTGGAGGACGAACACTTAACACTTTTCCACTTATAAAAGTTAACGCTAAAGTTCCTGATAGTTAGAGACAAATGCAATCGCATGGCAGGATGCTGTAAACGGAGCAAACTTCAGTCAGGAGAACAACTGAGATAATCCATCCACAATACGAGGTTAGTCATTAATATACTGCAACAACATGGGAATAAAGCAGCTGCCAGAGAATTCAACATTAATGAATCAATGGTACAGAAGTGGAGGAAGCAAGAAGAATGAGTTTAATAAAGTTTGATTTATCTGACTGCTTTGTTTCGCTTAATGTGCCTTATAATCCCGTGCACCTTATGGTCCGAAAAATACGTACTGCACACTGCAGTTTAATGTTGCAAAGCACCTCTTTTTTACTTCAGTGGATATTATACATGGTTATGCTCAGGATATGTCAGCCCATTTCTACTGGAAATGCCTTTTGGTTAAACTTTCAGCAAGGAATTTGCATTTGCACTGTTAAATTTTTATAAAGCTTTAATGTACATAAAAACCAGCTTCTTGTTTAAGTGAAAATAAATGGAAGGTTGTCTTTTTGCGCTAGTAATGTTGTGGAGTTGTATTTTGTCTCGCATCAATTATATCGTCAGTTATATCGTTATCGCAAATTTTAAAATATATATCGTGATAAATATTTTTGGCCATATCGCCCTGCTCTAGTAAAACGTGCATTCACAGTGCCTTTGTTTTCATATGCACATGGTGGAAAAAGCATGGCGGCGACGGAGAATGAGAAGGGCAAAAGCGGATCATTGAATGAAAAAGATGAACCAGTATTGGTTTGTAAAAATGCTGCAACTTCAGTGGTGTGGAACTGGTTTAGCTTTCGTCCGTCAGATACAAAACAAAGCACTATTTTTGGTAGAGCATGCTAGCAGGCCGTCGTTATTACTGTGTTTTTTTGAAAAATCTACAGTGCCCCTTATAATCCCGTGTGCCTTATGTATGAATTCTGGTTGTGTTTACTGACCTCGAAATGATTGTATGTGGTACACGGCGCTCGAAAATCTGTCAAATGTTTTAGTACAACTTTGCTAAGCTACGAAGCCGCACCGCTTGATGGATTGTCAGAGCATTACGGCTATCGTAGGCAGGAGCCTCGTGGAGTGATACATACTGTGCTTCAACATAATATTACCGTATTGTGTGTGTATAACCTCTTTTTAAGTTTTGTAGATATTCTACATGGTTATGTTGAGGATATGTCGGCCAATTTCCACTGGAAATGCCTTTTGGTTAAACTGTCAGCAAGGAATTTGCATTTGCACTGTTAAATTTTTATATAATTTTAATGCACATAAAAAACAGCTGCTTGTTTAAGTGAAAATACATTGATGGTTTTTTGCATCATTGAATCTTATTTTGCTTTGTTGCTGCAAAGTATTGTGCACAGATCCGCCTGAAATGCAAAAAAGCATGTAAATGAAAACTTTCCAAGCACACTGCATGTTGGACACATTTCAACATAACACAGGAACATGGCATTGACCTCAGCTGTTTGTTTTTTACCAGGCTTTGTTTAGTCTGCCTTATGGAAAGTTACTCAACTGTTCTGTGATTTTCCACAAGTATGTTAGTACATGCCCACACCCGAGACTGTATTTCAGTGTCTTGTCAGGTTTACAATCGACATGCACTCGAGGATTTTCCTGAAAGGAAACCTTTCTGGTAAATCCTCCAAAATCTCTTTGGTAGTATAACCTAATTCCCTAACTCTTCCTTTAAGCCATGGAAATACATTACTAGGGATGGGTACCGGTATCCGGTGCCACGATGGCACCGGTTCTGACATAACCAGACCGAAAAGCAGCGCACATTTCGGTGCTTTATTTTCCTGAGCTGTGATACACTTTAGATTCTAGCCAATCATTTTACGTTTCCGAGGATAGTAGGCGGGGCCAGGTACGTACGTTCTTTTAGAGCAGAGCTACAGATTAAAAATGCCCAAGGCGAAGCGGTCAAAAGTCTGGCTGTACTTCACAGCAAAATATGCAAACTCAGCAGCCTGTAACAAGTGCTTTAAGCTGATACTGTGATACTGTGCAAAGGAGGTAACACCTCGAATCTGATGAAACACCTGGCGACGCATAGCGTTTTTTTTAAAAGCCGAGAAATGCGCCGTATTTGATAGCTTGCTGTGAGACCTCACACCGAGCACATCTACTGCGGGTGTGGTGCCTGTTATCGGACCCGGAGTTAGCAACATCCCCCAAAAACACGAAGAGGAGAGTCCTGGCCCCTAGCCCTGCCAGTGTAGCAGAAATGATGACGGATGATGATGGCAGCAGCAGCCGTTCTTCTCTGCGTGAGTAGCTTAATGTTGTTCGTGTGTAATTTACGTTGAGTAGGCTAACCACGTTATTACATTAATGCAGGTAAGGTGAACTAGCAAACATCATCATAGCTACATGCAGCTGTCTTCTTGTTTGATGGCAGATACTCCCTTCACCCTGGCCAAAAAGGCTAAAATGACCAAAGAAAAAGTGGAAAACAGTTAAACATGAGAGGTTTTTGGACAAAGTTTATGTTTTTTTTTAAGCACTGCTTCCAGCCAAGAGTGATACCATATATGCCCCATAGCTGCAGAAAAGGCTAACATTGTTATCTTTTTACAAAAAAAACAGCTGAACATGAGAGGTTTTTGGACCAATTTTGCGTTCTCCATTCTTTAAGCACCGGTTTAAGCACCGGCACCATTTCAAAAGTACCGGTTTGGCACCGGTACCGGATAAAACCTAAACGATACCCATCCCTATACATTACACAGTATTTCAAAAACATCATCATTAGCTTGTTTCTATGTAATTTATACTTTTTTATTTTTAGCTAAAAAAATAATGTGACTTGCTGTGAAGTTATGCACACACTGTTTCTTTAGGATCAGTTGAATGAAATGAGCAATTAAATACAAGAGACAAATATGGCAGTATCTTCCTATATTTCAAAGTGAAATCCAAATTACATTAAAGTAAGCAGCAGGGTCATTGCTGTTCCTCGAAGTTCGAGTCAATAGAGGCTCTTGGGGATAATTTTTTTTCTTTAGATAATTATCTTGTTAATTCAGATATGGTCAAGCCAATGCATTGAGCTTCTTCGAAGAACTAATAGTGAGGCTTCAGAACAGAACCAGTGTGTGGCATATCCATCCTTCTGTGTACAGTCTATGCAATACACCCTTACTTAACACTCGGTGCCTTTTTTGCCTAAGAAACCACAATTTGAAATAAGGTTATAATTGCTAGAATATATTTGAAAAAAGCTACTGTACAATAAAAAACTGTGACTTATTACAAGCTTCTCATTACTTAAAGTGATATTTATAAAAGATACAGTACTGTGTACTACGTGACTAAAGCTGAAGTTCATACCTAACCGTGCACTCTGTATGCACCCAAAAATGTATGTCTAAAGATTACAAAGAAACTCCCGTTGAGTGCTGAATTAAAAAACAAACAAACAAACAAAAAAACAAAGTATTATTTCCTCAGTTTTCTTTGTAAACATATCAGCAGCTGGAATCCATCTGCTAATATAATTATACATTTAATACATTTGGTTTTATTCTATATTGATGCTGTTGTGCAATTTTGTTGGAGTCTTCCAAATGTCAAATATTTCACGGGCAAAATGTGCTCTACTAACAACAGTCGTTAGCTGCACCCTAAATTCAGGCCATTTCCCTGGCGGTTAACTTTCCAAACTGACAGCTTAAAAATTATCCCAGCAGACACTTGTTTATTTTTTAAGCTTTCTGTGAAGCCGTCACACAAATAAAATGTTAAAAATCCCACGGGATGTGAGTAAATCTGACCCCAAAAAGTCACTGCGAGGCAGTAACTTCGACACGGGTCATCTGCCAGGTAAGTTAGCTAACGTCAGGACACCAGAACTAGCCGGGGGGGCTAACTAGCTAGCTAGCTAAGGTTAGCAAACAAATATACTTTGAGCACAGAGACACTGACAACGGCACAAACACCAAATGCAAGTGCCCAAACGTTGGCTTAGATTTAACATGTGAGTGACTTTTAAGTGACTAACAAGTCAAACAAGTGTGCACCAGCACCATAACCATCATCATCATCATGCGTCCTTATCAAGTCGCCCCCCTCCGACAACAAAAGCCCAACTTGATCCAACAGATTCCTGCACAAGCTTACCGTTGTGGCTCACCCAGCTCGGCTTCAGCAGCTTCATTTTCACCCCGGGTATTTTATTTTAAATCCCTTCGAAACAAAAATCCATCCAGCGCTCACTTTCGGTTCATGGGAAAACTAACGAAAAGCTCCCTCCTATTGTCTCAAACTCCGTCCGACACTTTGTTGATTGCGCGATTCAACTCCCATCTCGCAGCATCCCCGAGTCCCCGAGTCGACCAACGGACAGCAACAGACAGGCGGCCCCGGATGACAAACGGGCGAACACCAGGCAGCTCAGGAAGTGTTTCCGTAAGTTTTGACCGCGGACAGGAAGAGGGTGCAGGCAACATATCATAATACACCCACGGGGAGAGTTAAAATAGAAGACAACTACCAAAAGATAATTATTTGTGATTTTTTACTTATTAATTTTTTCGAGTGCAAATACTCAAATGTTAAACCCGAAAATCAACTCAAATTCACACCGTTTGTGTCGATTGGATCTGACGCGGCTTTTATTTTGAAAGGCCAAATGGCAGATTAGTGCGCAAACTCGGAGTTTCTTTTCGACAATTTAGCACAATTTAAAATGTCTTTTAAATATTCTTGAAAATAAAACATTAAACATACACTAAGAACAGTTAAAATATGTTTTTATATTGGAGCTGAGAAGTTTCTGGCCAACTTCTAATTTGTTTTTGCTTCACCCCTTAGAGCTGGAAAAACAAATATAATAAAATTCAGATATTGTTTTGGATGCTTGTGTGGTGGCAATCTAATCCTGTTTACAGTGTGTTTATACAAAACTTTGTCCTTTATTTCAAGTCACTGAAATTTGCAGAAAAATTAAGCAGAAAGGTAAAACAAGCAAACAAAAAACTGCACACATCCTTATCACAGTCTTTGCTTTTGCGAAAATGTGTAAAAGGATGCATATGGTCAACAATACACAGGTAGACTGAGTAGGCCAAGTAGACTCAGGAGGGTCCCAAATTTTGCACAAAAGTAACCTCTCACATTATACCAGCAGCAGCTTAAATTGTTGAAACAAGTATGTATGCATAGAGGATGGAGCCATGCATATATGTTATTTATGCCAAATGCTGAATCTGTAATTTGAATATTGAAGCAGAAATGAATACTCAGCCTCAGTTTATGGTTTTTACCTGACAGGAATGACACCGGGTATGGTCATCTGTACATTCAGAGATCCTCTTCTGCTTACCTTGGTCATAATGAGTGGTTATTTGAGTTACTAGTCTCAACCATTGTATTAAGGCTGATGATAGAAGGTGATTTGAACAACAACCCCAGGTGTATGTGGCTCAAATTCACCAGATACACAACAGGCATGGGGCTGATTACCAACAATGATGAGAGAGCGCCAATTGACAAATAACATAGTAGTGGATTCCTGAAGGTCCAAGAGAACAGACCCACCCCCCAAATATAAATCAGTGGTCAGGATGTGGAGATTAAATTTGTCTCTGTCCACCTCTCAGAGTACCTGACCTGGACCACTCACATCTTTACTGTCACTGGCAAGGCTCAACAATGTGTATACATCCCGAGGAAGGTTGGGCTACCTCAGAACCTAATTTCTGCCAGGATCCAGCTACATGCAATCAGTGGCATCTTTAAGACCTGGCACCAACAACAACACTTAAAGTGACTTAAATTTCCTACTTGTTAATGTTACCGTTAAGTGGCAGTCAAAAACATCTTAAGGGGTCTTTATGATAAGATTGAAACATTTATCACCTGGAACTTAGATGTTTCATCAAAAAATGTTACGAGTGTAGGTAATAATTCTGTGTCATACCAGAGTCATAGAGGAGAAACTAGGGAAATAACCATGACTTTATTCTGTTCAGGTGAAATTCACAATGAATTTGTAAAGAATACACAGACACAATAGAAACATCTTTATTGATCACAAACTAAATAAAAAAAACAACAACAACATGATTATTATTCTTTTCCAGTAGAGTGATCAACAAAAACAATATGTTTAAGAAAAGGTGATATTTAATTAACATAACTCACTACTTCACAATGTGACTTACGTGACTATTATCATAACCTCAAGGGTGTATAAGTCATATAATGTGTGTTTAAAACATTTTTCAAGTGTATCCCAAAAGAAAAATGATTATAAAACTTTAAAGAAAAAACACATTTTTACAGTTCACAGCTAAAAAAACCCCCCAAAAGAACAATGCCATCACATAAATCTTCCCTGATGGTGTAAATTAGTGTAAACAGCTTACTCACTTCTACCAAAATGTTACACTTTTGTTCTGTCTTTTGCTAGAGTCCTTAAAAAGAGTCAGAACAATAGGAAATATTCTTATCCAGCAACGGAAAAAAAATGTAAATGACCCGGAAGAAGTCACTGCACGTGTCTGCCTGCTCAATTTAGAAGCTCTGTTTAAACAAACAGAGGGAAAAACAGTAGCTTATATGTATTTTTGGCATTTCATTTTATAGGGAAGGCAACACTGGAGTCCATTACTACAACCCTCAGTGTTTTCCAACTTCATGCTAAACTGCTGTCCTGAGGAAAACTTGCCAAAATTGTCTTTACTGATCAGAACTGCAAGAAAGAGTACACCTGGGGGCAGTATAGAGTCAGCCCCCCTTTAGCCTGAATCTGGTCCCCTCTGTAGACTGTCAGTATCACAAAACTGAAAGGACTGCACTTAATTGCCTTATTAGATTATCTTACATTAAAGGATTCTGGACAGATTTCACATGAAAACAGCTCAAATTTGGCAGAACCTTACTGATGCATTACAGTTCAATGGCATCATGAACAACAGACAAATCAATGCCTCGTACACAAATACTGAAAATCATAACCTTCACGAAGGATTACTTCTTTCAGCAGTTTCTGTAATATCCAAAGGTGATAAAGTGTTAATAATAACAACAACAAAGAATACCCACACAGTGCCCCAGGTAGAGCAGTGAGTTCAGAAATGAGCAGTTTTGTCTTTTAGTCTTTACATGTGGCATCTTCAGGGACCTGACATCCCTCTGAAAGTTGCTTCGATTTGCTCCAGTGTCTTGCCCTTGGTTTCTGGGACGAAGACCATGGTGAAGATGACATTCAGGATGCACATAGAAGCAAATAGCCAGAAAGTTCCTGCACTGGTTAGAAGATTCTGCAAGGCAAATAGGTATCGGGGGGGGGGGGGAGCAAGAGAGAGCGAGCGAGAGAGAGAGAGAGGGGGGAAAGGCCACAGAGAACTATGTCAAAAACACTCAAAATATCCCGACTGCAGCGCAAATTCAATTCAAATTTTCATCCCTGCATCAAAATATGTTTTCACAGCTTCACAAATTGTCACTCATATGGATTTAACTGTTATTTTTCCATCCTCAGTATGTTGGAGAGGCTTCTCCAGGTAGCAGAGGTGGCCTTCAGCAATGAGACAGACAGCTACACAATCCAACATCCAAAGCCAATTTAGAATGACCAATTAATGTAACATGCAGTTTTTTGACCTCCAGGAGGAAGTTATACAAAGATATCGCTGTACAGTAATCTAGATGTTGGTGTAGAGTAAACTTTGTTTTTTAAATTCACAAATACAGATGGTTAAAAAAAACAAACAAAACTATAATCCTGTACAAAAAAATGAAACCCATTATCCTTTGAGCTGAGAATATCCAATCTAAAAGTGACAGCGCTTTGAGACAATACAGCGAACCTAAGCAGGCTATGGAGTGACTACTGACTACTTAAGCTGCTGTTATGGTTGGCATGTTGGTCACTGCTCAGTCTAAATGTGACATCAGACCCATAACTATTCATAAGGGTGCTTGTGGCACACTGGACGTGGTGAAGTCTTCTCGTAAACAACATGTTTTGCAACTCAGCGGAAAAAAAATTATACTAGAACAAGTCCAAAGAGGAAACAAAATAATTATGGTGGTTTGAAAGTTTTCTCCACAAAATCTCATCTTTTTTTGCTCCAGCTGTTACAGCTTTTCGCCTTTGTACCCTGGTTATCTCAATGTGCCTGTACTGACCCATCACTGAAACAGCAATAGACATTAAGCTTTTCAAACACTCATTTTTCCAGCCTGACTAAGTCAGGAGTCATGCAGCATTTGTGAGAGCAACAATGGTGAGCATAAATGGCCAGTTAAGTCTGTTATGACTGATGGCAAATTAGGGCCGTTACAACAACTATGTGTATACTGGACTAAATGCTTCCCTTAATATGCTCGTTAAGTAGGAATGCACTTCTCTGCAGCTCGTCTGGTGTTGGCAGGGAAGCTTTCTGGGAATAAACTATGTTTGATGGGGGCGAGTCATCAACATTTTGCCATAAGTCAGTGATGATGTGTTTCCAATGTGTTCTGCTATCTCATCACAACCATAATAACAAACAATAATGATTACTGTGTGACATCATTTTGACTTTCTGGTGAGTTACGTTATGCTAACTGTTCCAACAGGATCTTATTCCACATCCATTGAACCATTTGTGGTAAACATGCGGCCTATGTGCCAGAACCAGCCCAGCAAAGGGCTCTACTTTGTCCCTCGGATGGTGCTGCAAAGTGCAAAATTTGCAGTGAAGTCTTTTTATGGCATCTTAAGTAAACATGCTGTATGCTCATGTGTTCACTAAAAAAAGGATCCCAGATGTAAGATAAAATTTCACTTCTGTTTAATTAAATTTCACTTCTGTTTACAATCCTGGTTGAAATGTGGTTTTATGGATCTTTAACAGATTTGGTATTCTGTTCAACACTCACCATCATATCCTGGAAATTTTTGGTGACGACGAATGCTATGCTCCAGTTGGTGAGGACGCAGACAGCGCTGGCAACCCCCCTCACTTTCACTGGGAAGATCTCTGACATGACGAGCCACGGGATCGGACCCCAGCCGAGAGCAAAACCTGAACAGGACAGCAACAGTTATTAAAGTGGCATGGTCTGTTGGGGGAATACACCCACAAGTTTAACAAAAAAAAATCCCCATCAGCAGCACTAATTTGTTTGGGTTTTGGAGTATTAAATGTAGGGCTGTTCGATATAACGATATAACGTCTAATGTTTCATTTTACGCTATCGCTTGTTTCGTGGTGTCGCAAAATAAACTGTTTACGGAAATAGTTTTTCATCGTTTTGATGGTCACTCCAGGATTTCTTAAAGTTCTCTCTTTCTCTTATATATAAAATAACCACACTACTGACGGACAAGCGACTGTTTGTTTGCGTTGTCGTTAGCAACAACGACGGTAAAACCATCGTGTGGCTCCGCCTTCCGCTTGTTTATTTTCCACGTAAACCTTTCACAAAAAAAAGCTGAAGATCCTGTTGAGATTTTTCAAAATAAACTGAATCAGGTGAAATTGTATGTGGAGTGTTTACGGATGAGAAACTAAAAAGAGCCCATGGGTGCTTAAAAACATAAACCTTAGGACAGGCTTTTACCCTCAGCATGCCGTGTAATAAATACTCACAAAATTGTGAAAATTGCGGCCGTTTCAACTTATTTAACACTCGACTCCAGGTACAGCACTCCCAGCTGAAAACACTTCACGCAAGTTGCCCGAGATTCACAGAATTTACAGAAAATGTAAAACTTTTGTGATAAATATCGTCGTTTGGGACGATAAATATAGGATATATTAGGATATAGGATATGAGATTTTGGTCATATCGCACAGCCCTAATTAAATGTTTTGCAGATGACTGACAAATTTATCTTTGAATTTGTGATGGAATAGCCAAAGCCATTAAATATCCAAAGTTATTTGTATTAAGTATAAGGTAAGGAAAAGGTGTGAGGACTAAATCATTTTTGCATCTTGAAGTGGAGCTGATTGACCCATTTTTATATGCTGGAAAACTGACCTGTGATGAACACCGCTATGCTGGCCAGAGCCATCCAGGCCAGGTCACCATGGGGTTCTGGAAGTAAGGACATCAGGTAGAAGTAAACTCCAAATGCTGTGGTGCTGATGGCCATGGCAACACCTGTGTTATGAAATTACAATCAAGGAGGTGTCACAGAGAGATCTCAGGAATTATGGTTAATAATTACATTTAAAGATTCTGGCTACCTGAGATAATGAGAAGGACTTTCCTTCCAGCTTTGTCCATGATAAGCGCTGCTACTCCAGTAAAGACGACCTGAATGAGACCCACGATCACTGACGCCAGGTCACTTTGCTGCAGAATAACGAGAAAGACAGGTCTATAATGAATTTATGTTTTCACTGAAAACTTGTAAATTGATAATTTTGCTGTTGAATTCAATTTTCACCTCCAAGGGGAGAGCTTTCTATTAGTGTGTTCACTGAAATGTTTCGCATTTTGTTACACTAACTTGTGACTTTTGTTTTTAGCCCTACTCCTATTTCCCAAAAAAGCCTTTTTGGGAAAAGTGCAACGCGACAAATCCATTTTTGATAAAAAGGTGCCAGCACTGTCCTGTGAAGTCTTGCTCTTCTGCTCCTTCATCTGCTTTGTTTAGTGAGTGATAGAAAGAGCAGTAGCGCCTGTGAATGAGCTACCTTAAAATGTGCCTGTTCAAATATATTCTCAGCATAGAACATGATGGCGTTGATCCCGCTCATCTGCTGGAAGATCATCAGCATGATGCCAATCACCAGAGGCTTGTAGACACCAGGATCCTTCAGGTCAGACAGCTGGAATTTAGAGCCCTAGGAGGAAAACAGAATAACGTTGTCAATCATCAAGCCAAACTGCCAACATTTTCCCACAGTGGTTGAATTACAATTGAGGAGGGCAAAGGCACTGTGGCCAGAAATTCTTGTCTTATATCACCTGCTCATCACATGCTTCCTCAATGCGGGCGCACTCCCATTCGACAGGAGCGTCTGGTCCACGTAAGAAGCGCAGTGACTCCACAGCCTCCCTTCGCTTGCCCTGTGACAGCAGGAAGCGGGGCGTTTCAGGCATGAAGGACATAAAGACCATCAGCAGCGTCGGTGGGATAGAGCAGCAGATCGCCAACCAACGCCAGTCCATAAAGAGACCTGCAGGACAGGTTCACACACACTCAGGATGAGCCATTTCTACAGCTATTCCTCATCTTTTGTTTAAAGAGATGTGGAAAAGAAGTTTTAGAAGCCATTCATTTTAATTTTACAATAACAGGAACAAGGATATTTATTATATTTCAAAATCGGCATCTAAAGTGTTATATGTGCTCAGAGAAGGTTGTTAATTTTGGCCAAACAGGTAATCAGTAAATCACTGAATGAGTTAAAAAATGTCTAACAGAGACATTTCCCCCTTTACCAAAAAACAAAACAAAACAAAACAAAAAAAAAGCCTCAATAGAAATAAGCAACATTTCTTGTACATATGAAAGACAATTTGATTCATATGGCCTTTTAACAAATTCCATGATGTGATCCATCGCATCAAACCATGCAGCTGTTTTGAAACAACTTTGTCTTAACAGTGAGAACCATTTGAACTGACACTTTTAGTTTTTACTGAAGCCTCAAGGTTAGCATTTATACTGCCCCCATATCTAAGTGTTTAACACCAAACATTACAAGTGAGGGGCGGATTTAAGTGAGAAAGGCAATGCATGCTCACTGGGCAGCAACGTGTCAATATTAAGGTGAGCCTGTCCTAATGTGTACTCTTATGATCCTTCTGTATGCTAATGAGACAATAATTTATTCAATGAACATCATGTTATATTGAGGAAGACTTGAGGAGGCTAGTGACTGATACAATAAACTAATTAGGAACCTGTTTACTGAGGTTATAAATCAAATGAGCAATAAGCTATCTTTGCAACTGAGTAGTGAGCCCCTGCTGGCCATTAAAAGCATTAAAGGTTTAGCTTTATTTTTCAAACCTGGAGACTAGACCAGAGGTGGGCAACTCCAGGCCTCGAGGGCCGGTGTCCTGCAGGTTTTAGATGTGTCCTTGATCCAACACAGCTGATTCAAATGGCTAAATTACCTCCTCAACATGTCTTATAATTCTCCAGAGGCCTGGTAATGAACTAATCATTTGATGTGTGTGTGTTGACCCAGGGCGATATCTAAAACCTGCAGGACACTGGCCCTCGAGGCCTGGAGTTGCCCACCCCTGCTATAGACCAATGTAAAATGTCGCAGTTCCAACACGTGCTTTTTACTTCAGGTTTTTCCTGCATTCTTATACAATTGCCTTATTCCTTAGCATTTTCCTGTTTCTCAAACTTTATTCATAAGTTCTATTTGTCAAATGTTACCCAAGTTACCAGATTGTCTATGATACACAGTTAACATAATACTGTGTGTGTGTGTATACACACGTTTAGACGTCTTTGTAAGGACAGAAAATTGGGATGCTACTATACCTGTGGGGACCAACAGTCACTTATGGGGACAAAATGACCGTCCCCACCAGTCTGAAGGCATTTTTGAGGCTCATAATGTGGTTTTAGGGTCAGGGTTACAGTTAGGTTGTGGTTAGGTTTAGACTGAGGGTTAGGGTTAGGTATTCATTTTTCATGGTTAGGGTTATGGTAAGCAGCTAGGAAAAGCATTATGTCAATGACATGTCTCAATGTCTTCACACTTGAAAACAAGTGTGTGCGTGTGAGTGTGTGTGCCTCTCTTTCGATGTTTTCAGTACTTTAGTGAATACAGTTCTCGATTAAGCCAGTCTGCCAAGAATGAGAACAGAGCACCTTTTGCACAGGAACCATTTGTTCAGAGCGTTGAATAAAAAGAGGTTTGGGCTTGTCTTTTTTTGATTAGTTATAAAACTCAAGTGCACACTCTAAATTGATACGCAGAAAACTGAGTTTCAGGTTTTTTTTATTTATTTGAGTAATTTTAGCTTTGGGGGGCACACAGAGGGATTATGGTCACGTCAAAATTCAGTCACAAGGCTCACACAGAGAAACAGGTTCTAAACCAGTTTACTGATCAACTGATTCATAAATAAATTATTCTATTTTTAACCTCATGATGTTATTCCGCAAGTTATCACTGCAAACTCTGATAGACCTTTGATACAATTCAAAAACCATATCTACCCACAACCAAACAGCTGTTTGACTGCAGTGTGACACAGTTGATGTGTTTGCACAGCAACTAACCTCCAGAGCACCACGAGACAAATCCACCTCTCAAAACATACCAGCTTTTATTAGGAAATCATGCACAGCACACAGCTAACAAGATTAGCCAGAAGCAGCCATTTTCACACAGGTCAAGCAGTGAGGCTGTTGTCTAAGAGGCAGCAGAGGAATCGGATCATATATGACGATGATCATGGGAATGCCACATTTGTTACATCATCTTTCAATGATTTGTAGGTTGTAAAACGTTGTTGTTATCTGACACTTTTTCTTGTATCTGACACTGCAGTTCTTGTAGCCATGTAGACTTTGCAAAGGGAGTTTTAAAGATGCCATAAAAACTTTAAACATCAGTTTCATACCTCCAAGATAAGCTCCCATGATGCCTATCACCACCATGAGCTGCACACAGGAGCCTAAAGTCCCACGGACCTTTTCATGTGCCATCTCAGAAATATACACCTGTTTGAGGGGAGACAAGGGAGAACATCAAAAATTCAAACCTTTAGTATACAGAACTGTTCTCTTAATGGTTTATAAAGCAAACACATATAATTTTGTTTATATAAAGTTAAGAGCACATTTATGATTCACATTTGAGAAGCCAAAGCCAACAAATGTTTGGCGTTTGAATGGACTGATCCACACTAACAATCATTTATGTTATTGAAGCAAAGGTGGTCTTATTCTGTTCATTTCTAGCTCCATATTTTTATTCTACAATGGCTTTGCATGATTCACTGTTCAAAACAATCCTTATTTATCTCACTGAGTGTAGGTGCCGCCCATCAGGTCATTCGGTGTCTGGCTTTCACACCATTTAAGGCCATGTGTCAGATTATACTCTCTAATTTTTAATCAGTGTTCAAGTGATACTGTGCAGCTACTTCTTAATCCCACAAAATGAAAGCATACCTTGTTTTTTCTGCCTGACATTTCAATTTACTGTCTAACAACCAAGTTTTTTGGAGATGGATTTTTTTCTTCTGGAATCAAACTGTCTAATCTTCACATCAACAGATGCCGGGTCAAATATTAAAGAGGCCTTTAATCTGCTTTTAAATGACATACCGGGACAACCAGCGAGGTGATGCCGCTGGCGAGGCCTGTCAGAATTCTGCCAACGTAAAACATCCACACGTTCTGCGCCGCGATGATGATGGTGAAGCCGGAGACAAATGGCAGCGCGCATAACATCAGACTGACCTTCCTGCCAATCTTCTCCACCATCCAGCCACCAATCAGCCCGCCCAACGCTGCTCCCACCGTCACTATGGACTGAAACACAGAACAGATCGTCAGCAATAAACGTTAATGAATTATTTGAACTTTATGTTGCATTTGATCAATTTTATTATTTTAAAAGAATAATTAAACAGGGTTTAACTATTTCTGTTGAGTTAACATCTGGACTATATTTTCTATTTTGCATTAGTGCCTATTTTGAAAAAGGCCAAAGCTCCGGCGCTTGCAGTATATAGACCAACTTTACACCAGTATGCCATGTAACACATGACCATATGTTTAAGTGAAATACTTTCAACGTATTTTAAAACAGACAGCTTGGCTTTAAAGGGTGCATATACTCTTTATACCCAACATTAAAAGGGCAAAAATTACACAGATCCTCTCATTACAGTGGACGGGACTTGAAATGAGTGCATCAGTGGGAAACCTCAGGTTAAGTGTTTTGGAGACAAAGTTCAAGAGGCAACGCTACGATAATTTGGGCATTTGCAGAGGAGGGATAGTAGATAAACTGAGCAAATGATGTTGAGGATTAGGCTCCCAGGCAGGAGAAAAATAAGGAAGATTCATGAACATAGTAAAGGAGAACATGCAGACGGTTGATGTGACAGAAGAGGATGTGATAGGGTGAGATGGAGGCAGATGAACTACTGTGGCAACCCATAAAGGAAGCAGTGAAAAGAAGAAGAAGATTACAGTATACTGGAGGCAAACCTTAGGTACTGCCATTCATGAAGATGTTACCTTTAACACGTATACACACAAAGCTGACTGCAGGTTGGGGAAACCTGCAGTCAGCTGAGACTGAAGGAGTGATGAAAAGATTCTCCCATTGAAATTGCTACGTCCAGATGAAAAGAATCAACCTTTTGGGGTCTCTATGGCTAGTTTCCCCATTTATCAGCTACTATACAGGAGGTGACTTCTTTTATAGCTACTCAACGGTGTGATTGTCCTAAGGCTTAGCGTTAGAGTTGTGACTGTTATGGATGCCAGCTTCTATTATTTTAAACAATTAGACTAAACAATGCAGCCTCTCGTCCAAGTGTGGTCACTTCTGGCTCAAACCCCCCCCCCAAAAAAACAAAACAAAACACAAACATGGAGGCGGCCAAAATGTTACCACTGGGTTACCAAGAAGGGAACCTACAAACCACTAGGCACATGGCTTCAGTGTTGTGGCTGATCAGTATATTAAGTTGTTCCTTCAGTGACTCTTCCACCGTTTTATGTCATAAACTGTTATGACCATGATTATTGAAGCTCTTAAAATGTGCTAAAATGATTAATTTTAAACATACAGTGAACACATTTTAATTTCATCCGGCTCTTTCTTGTGTGTCTTTTTTACAGGATGTGTTGGATGAAATGAGATGTCACACAAATCTGCTGTTAAAATTGCCTGGCTGTCATCATACCCCAAACCAGGAAGCCTGGTTATCGTCCAGTCTCAGCCGAGAGTCCTCAATCTTGGTGAGTTCGGGGATGGCGGGAGAGCTGTATCCCAGCACGAACCCGAAGCTCATGGGACCCAGAACAGAGGCAAGTGTCGCAAGGTACAACTTTCGATTCTTCACTTTGCTGTGGAGAGAAAGAGGAACACAGATGAGTGTAGGAGGTAAAGGTCAGGTCTCACATATGATAGAAAGAAGCTCAGCCTCATTAATATGCTTCAGGGACAAAAGAGAGAATAATTTCTGCTTCTTCTTTTAAGCCTATAATATCATGGCATGGGTGACATGCATCATTTCTAACGGCTGTTCAGTCAGGAACACTGTAATCAAGAGAATACTGATTTGTATTTAAACTGGGAGAGCACCAGCAACAATAGGAATCCAGTACAGAATAGAGCAAGTATTACAAAAACTAGCAGATATGACTGTGATTAACTCGGACTAAGAATGAAAAAGCAGAGCTAGGATCACGGTGCTGCACAGTACTTTGCAGCTTTAGACTGAATGCAGGAAGAATAAAGCAGCTTTAATAGGACATGAGATTGTCTGTAAGCTCCAGTGAGTTTAAAGGGAGCATTGGTGTACTAAATGATAATTGTTTCAGGGTTTGTAACATTATTTTGCAGATTTACATTAATATATAAAAAATGTAATTACATTAATGTTATTAAAACTTAAGAATATAAAAATAAAAGCTTTTTTGCCCCCACTTTACAGCTACAACACCAGTATGTGGTGTACCACATGACCATATGTTCAAGTCACCCTTGGACTGTTGGAAACGAAAGCTGGTTTTGCAATCATCACTATAATTCAAACTAAAGGTGTTGAGGTCAGGCCAGTCAAGTTCTTCCACACCAAACTTGCTCATCCATGTCTTCATGGACCTTTCTTTGAGCCATGGTGGGCAGTACTGTTGGGACAGGAAGGGGCCCTCCTACAACTGTTACTGCAGTGTAGATCAGTATAAGCTTTCTGAAGCAGGAAACTCTGCATCAAATCACATGCTAAAATCTAGTTCTCAGAATGCTGATGTACTCGCTTTACTTCATTGTAGTGACGTTTTTCCAAAAGATATTCAGTCACTCTCTCTGCTGATGATGTATGCGAGTCTAAAATCCCTATATTTGTTCATAGCAACATGGTTTACATCATTTTCATCCTCATCAAACTTCTCCGTGCAGGACAGAAATGTGTCACTGTAGGATAAAGGCGATCACTCAGAAGAATATTGTATTGTATTGAAAAACCCATCCATGACAGCATACCACATCCCCCCAATGCAGAGGTGAAGGGCTCAGTGTTTTCCTTTAATTTGTCACTCATCTGTGTAATTCTTCTAGTAGCCATTGACTTTGGTCTAGGTCAACATAAAACAGTTGTTATCAAGCAAACTCCAGATTCTCCTCTGTGGCCCTTTCAGGTTCCAAATAAGCAAGCAAAAAGAAGCTAAGCAAAGATCAACTGCTTGTTCAGTATGCCATAATCTTTAAATTTAGTACACACACACACACACACACACACACACACACACACACACACACACACACACACACCAATAAATTATGCTACACCGTTAAAACTAAACAAAGCAATAATATCCGTAATTAAACTGGTTTCCCTAAAACAGCAAGGGGAGAGTAAAAACTACAAGTCGGAGACATAATCTGCATGGTCTAGATAACTCTGTATATTTAGATGATACGTAAACCCTCTGAAATGATCTGCTGTGGTAGAGCTACACTGACCTCAGATAAGCATCTTGTTCAGACATGAGTCCTGTTGGATCTCCACCCTCGGCATCCAGCAGCCTTCTCCTCTCATCTTGGATGTCCATACCGACAGCAGTAGTAGCAATCTTTCCTGGTTTTTACCTCTGTTCACCTTTGACAATGATCACATGTCAGAAAGTAATTTAAAAATCCCCGAACAAAAGCTAGAAAAGCAGTCGAAGAAAGCGAAAAACCACCAGGACGGAATCAGAAAAAAGAAGAAGTTAGACCATCTGAGATATCCGTGAAGAAAATATCGGACAATTCAGCTGGAAAAAACAATGTGACCATTACCGAGAACATTTGCTTCTCACCGGCGGTTAACTTGCTTTGTCAACATTGAAGTCAGCTGATCGTCCTGTGTTCCTCTTATTTCCTGTTTCCCTGCGTGTAAGTAGTTTCACAGTAAAACTCCTAGTATGAGGTCTATCGCCCAAAACAGACTGCAGTCTCCTATCTTTATTAAAGCAAAGATAGAGTAACAGACACCTTTACTCTAAAAATTAAACTCACTTTAATTTTTAACGTTTTACGAAGACGGGCAGATATTCTGGTTAATCGCGGTCATTCCTTCAGAATTAGTTAAAGCTCATTCCTTTAAGTTAGCAGATACGTAGCGTTACACAGTTCATTAATTTTTGCATGTGTTTTAATTTTACTTTATAGCTACAGCTTATTAAAAGACGTTAATGTTATTTATTTTGCATTTTAACATGGCGAAAAAACAGGAAGGAAGCGATCTCTCGCTTACGATTTGTTTCCAAAATAAGAGCTTCTAGGAGTGTTGAAGTTGGTTTCCATGGCGACCCTCGGATTTTCAACATTAGGCAACAACTTTATACAAGCAAAGCAAAAAATAAAGGTCGTAAAAGTGACTGCGTAAGTGTAAAACAGCTCGAAACAGCAATTTCAGTGACGCAATGGACACATCTGAGGAGACAGATGACCAAACGGTAAAAAGTGACTGAAAAGCAACAGTGAAAATGTAGACAGGCCCAGCCTGTTGGTTGTGTATAAAATATGTTTGTTTCATTTATGATGCCTGAGCTAGTTAACTAGCACAAACCCAGGTTAAATAACGTTACGGCTACTGAGTGAACATTGAAAGTGACGCAAAGTGTTTTTAGGTTGGAGTAAGACTTGTAATTTAAAAATTTTAAATGCATAACAGCACACAATAAATGTTTTCCACTACCTTAATAATAGCCTCACTAATAAACTGTTATGTGATGTTGTCGAGATAAAACAGTGTGCCACCTCAGAAAAAGTGAACTGAAATCTTTTGATTGTCCACCTCCAGGATGCAGAGCAGAGTTTTTTCCCCACTGCTGTATCAGAAGAGGAGCTGGTTGAGGCCAAAAGAAAAAACAGCCTAAAACGGCTGTTTGGCTCCAGTAAAATATTTCTTCACACAGAAAAATCCTGTCAAAGACCAGACCTGCAGGGCAGCCTCATCATTCAGAGCAAGGCCGCTGAGCAGTGAGAATCAACAGTGACTGATACCTATGTGTCTTGAATACGTACAGCAGTACATTTAAAATGGTGTTATACTTCTTATTATAGTCATTATTTATGTTATATTGGGCCTTTGTGCTTCATCTAAGTTCATCCTCTGTGTGGAATAAGTTGTTTTAGCTCCCTTCCACTTCCTTTAAAACCAAATTGTGTCTGATTACCTTCCACTTATATATAGACAGTTTATTGAATTTTAAGTATTTTCATTGTTAAGTAATATTTGTTTTTGTTTTTGTTATTGCAGTTATATAAATGGGGAAGAGGCAATGGGGAAGTCTCAGTATGAGAGGGCTGTCATCTGCTTCTCCAAAGCCATCACTCTGCAGCCACAACAGGTCACCTTCCACAGTGGTCACACAAGATGTTGCTGATTTTCCTGTAAAATAGATCAGATGAGGCTTTTTTTTTAACATAACCGTTAGTTATGCTTTCTGGATATTATGTATGCATCTCTTTTCTGGCCTGCGTCTTATCCTCTCTATATTGTTATATCCTGTGATATTACATGTTCTAGGTTCAGCTATATGTGAGCCAGGCAGAGGCCTACCTACAGCTGTGTGACTTCCAGTCAGCAGCAGCCTGTTACAAACAGGCCTGGCTCTTGGAGCCTGGAGCCTTCGAGGATCGTTTGGCCTTCATTTACTATCTGCAGGTAGAAGTATTCGCAGGGTCCAATGATGAAGACTTGTCATGTCGTTTCTTATTTTCTGTCATGAATATACTGCTACAATGCTGGATACAAGGTCTGAACACTCAGTTTCAGAAAGTTTTTTTTCTATTTGAGGATTTTTATTCGGGTCATCTCAGGACACGACTCTAGCTGTGAGCACCTCTTAAGTAAAAAATAATTGAAAAGAAAAAAACATGTTATTTTCTGTTTGATTTAAAGTTGTTGACATGAAAAATATTGCATATTGTTTGACAGTGTTTCTCTCAAATATACGTTCATTATATCAAATATCTCCTTGGAATCTAAGTTTATTCTACATAGAACTGAGCTTATACTTAGTTTTAGTGGCTGAGTCAAACTCAGCCACAGGCCTGGCAGATCAGCTGATCTTAGTGCCAAACTACACACCCAAGTTGCAAATCTCATATAGCATGCACTAATTTACCTACTGCTGCCAATGTATGCCTCCTTGCAACCCACCTACCATCCAGGTTCTCTGTTTCCTTCTGTTTATGAAATAATCAAGGTTATATTTGTTGTCATTAATGCCTGTTCTGTTCTATGAGAAGGGTTTTTGTAGCGGTTTTCCTTGCCTTTAGCCTCCATGGAAAGGCGGGGATGTATACTGCTGCAGAGCAGAGCAACCAAACATTAATTACTACAGTTGAAATAAGAATCCTATCTTAATTTAAGTGGGCATTAGAGAACTATCCTAACATAGATCCCTCTGCCTCTTGTTGTCCCAGGGTCAGTGTTTGTTCGACCAAGGTTTTTTTGTAGATGCACTGGAGGCTTTCAGCAAAGCTGCTGAGGTGAAACCGGGTTGCAGAGCTCACAAGGTCAGAAGGTCAGGAGCCTGAGCCATAACATCTAGACTGAAGTACAATATATGTTTAGTGTCTAAGTTACCTTATAGTTCCCTTATAATTGATTTGAGCATTTGTTATTCGTGTACAGAAGGTAAAAGATTAATAACAAGTCCCCAAGAGTTCAAATGTGAAATTAACAAACATACATATACTTTGCATCCCAGCTTGGCCTGTCTGACAGCTTTAGGTCGCCACACTGACTGTCTGAAGCTGGTAAATGACTGGATGGCATCAGAAGGTCCCACCTCCGACCTATACATCCTCAGAGCCCGACTGCACAAAGAGCTTAACAAGGTCACATCTCTTACACCTCTCTGTATAACCTATGTAAAAATCTCAACATTTTGCGTTTTGCATTCATGTTCACGATATTTTAATACCAAGATTCTTTGACTGATCTCTGTGTAATGGCCCAATGTACTAACTATAGCTACAGAGCAGGACAGAACATGCAGCATTACAAAACATAGGCTGTAAAAAACAGTTGAAATTGGGAACTGAGGCTTCCACAAACTGATTTTGGCAAGAATAAATCAGCAATAAGAGAACAAAGTGCTGAGGTTGTGGATCCATGGATGCCTCTCATGTAAGATCTTGTCTGTCATCACATTGTAACCACAAAGATATCATGTGGTCTCAGTTAGTGTTCAGCCAAGCGGAAAAAAGTCATATGAAATGTTTGTGTAAATGCTAAGTGATGTTGTAGATTAGTGTCTACAAACAGTATACACTAATGTTGCTATCATAATGACTGCTGCAATAAAACAGCCAGATTTGGCCAGATTTGCAGTTGCTGCTATTTCCTATTTGCTCAATCTTTAAGTGTTTAAGTTTCATATCAGATATAACATGCAAACTTTCTTGAAATGAAATGTGCTTTAATTCTCAAAAATTTCCTTTAGTCTGTTTTTTTTTTTTACTTCTGAAGATCTCATCAGTTCAAAGTTCTAAGTATACTTTGTCTACTGTTTAACATTTATGATTAAACCAGCAGAAACTTTCTTCTTCTATCCAGACATCAGTTTGTTATCATGACGTGCAGTTGGCGTTGGCGTTGAACCCGACCTGTTCGGTGGCTGGAGCTCTGCAACTCCAGCTGTGGGAAGCGAGTGAACAGGCGAGACAAAGGGCTGTGGACAAAGCTTTGTGTGGAGAGTTGCCTGTAGCCCTTTGCATGATTAATATCGCTCTAGCCAACAGCCCAGAGGACGGAGGCCTCTACCTGTTCAGGTGTTTCCAGCCAATGTGTAGACCTTAACAAAATCTGTTTTGGGACTGTTACACAGCGGAATGTTGACTTGCTGACATGTATTTAATTCAGCTGAATGCTATTCCCTTGCATTTGCAGAGGGACTCTGTATAGACGGATGAAGAACTTCATACCAGCCATTGAGGATATAATCCAGGCTGTGGAGCTGAGTGGAGAAGAGGAGAAGGAGGGACAGCAGGAAATCAGGAGTCAGAAGGTGGAGGTCAGAGATGATAAGGCTGAGAGTTGCTCTGTGCAGGAGGAGGCGCAGTTTCAGCTGGCTCTCATCTACAATGATTTTGCCGTTCAGTGCTTTTGCAAAGGTCTCTACGCAGAGGCGACTCTGCTTCTCAACAAAGCCATTGAGGAAGAGAAGGGCCAGGCAGGCCTGTACGTGAACCGAGGAGGTGAGGCTGTGACACCTGACCTGTCTGTGTGTGAGTCCTCTGCTCTTTTCACCCATGCAATGAAACCCCAAATGTTCTTAGATCGAGCACCCCCCAAAATACTGAACATCTTCTTTGACTCACCTCAACCTTTAATCAGATCTCTGATGGAAATGTAAAACTTAGATAAATTATTTCCTGCTTTTTGTTTTCTTTTTCTGTTGATTTCCTTGTTCCTTGTTGTTGTTGATTCACATCAACAACTTTTCTTTGACTGTCTGATAGACACCAGTTTTTTAACATATACACATAACTGCAATCTCATAGCATGATTTTAATAATTAATATTCATTACCTACTGAAATGCTCATGTTTGTGCTCTCTTTTTTTAAATGCATTATATATTTATTATATACATCCCATGTACAGTTCTTATGAAAGGGGAAACTCTGTTATTTCTGCTGTGATACTGTCCATTTTACATAGGAGTTTATGGCAGTTGACTCACTCTTGGAGTCAGCCTCAAGTGGCCATTGGAGGAACTGCAGCTTTTGGCCCTTCAGCATTGGCTTTGGCACTCAGCCCCAGAGATTGCTGCTTGCTCTAAACATTATTGATTTGAGTTGAATGTAAGAAAACTAATGTCGAATGTTGTGTGCAAAGTATGTTTGATGTCCCCTTCCGAGTGATTGCCTGGACAACAACTTTGCATGATCTCAAAACCTGTTATGACATTTTTGAGAATTAATGTGTGGAAATTTCTACTTTCTGTGCAAGCGCACATTCATATTCAGCACTTTGGAAGTTTGAGTAATGCGACAGCCAGAACGTGAGGCTTTAAAGCCAAAAGTACACCTTAAACTTGACGAGCTTTTGTCATGGATCATCAGCACTGTGAATCAGGGTATTTAGTCAAAGAGGATCTTACACTGAGTGTTCTTCTAAGTGTTTGAGTTGAAGCATGTGACTTCCTGCACAGTAAAAGAGGCAAAACATCTAATGTGACAGGGGAAACTTGACAAACCAGATTTTTAGGCAGCAAGACTGAAGAGCTGCTCCAACTGAAGATCATGCACTGTTTTTAGGGTTTCACCACTCTACACTCTCCATCAGGAATGGATGGGGATAAAACACAATTTAATAGCCATGTATTTGGATAGCCCCTGTATCTCACATCTTACTATGTAACACGAGGGGGATTGGAAATGAATGGTTCAGCGACAGTAGTGCGTTGAGTCTGTTGGCAATACATATGCAGCTTCAGACTGCAGAGAGCATCTGCTGTCAGATGCGGGCTGTATAAAAAATATGTTGTACAACCGGTCTGTGGGCCAGTTATGCTTACGCTGTTGTTGGTCCATTAACCAGTGTCAGAGAAGAACAGACATATCACATGCAAAAAGGTGATGTGAAATGTTAAAAACAGTGATGTTTTTTCTTTTTTTTTGTTGTTTCATACTTTTCCCATTCCTGGTGATCTCCACTGAGACTCCTCTCCCTATTCTGGCCCACTGTCAGCTAATCAGCGTTTGATTGATGCACACTGTCATTCATGTCAAGCAACATGCAGTTGGGATTTTGGAGGACTGCATGGGAGCACGTTTGCAGTTGTTCAAAACCCCTCTCCGTCTCTCTGTAGGCTTTCTAAAGGGAAATCCCTCCATAAGCTAACACAACCACGGGAGCATAAGTTACGCATGAATCCTTCTTGGATTTCAGTTCATTCCCAAGCCCTTTGCTAAACATCATCCCACTCCCACTACCCTGTCTTTCATTTTCCCTCTCATTGTTATATCCAGGGGCATTTGCAGGATTTTTGTTAAATGGGGTGGCACAGAGAGGAGGGGGAATGAGGCTGAGGCGAGCAGCACTGGAAAATGAAGCCAGTTCAATAATGCCAGGCGCTGGAGTTGGGGACTTTGTTGATATGTTTTGGCCACACGTGTTCCCTCAGAGAGAATCATCACTGAAAAACAACACAAAAATAGTTTCCTGTCATCATATGATGAAACATTTTGATCCTGCTGGACCAGACTGAATGGTTTGAAGATGATGTGAATCATTTGCTTGGCCTCTACAATTACCCAGCTGAGTGCCTGTGGGGAGATTGTGGACCAACATGTGAGACCCAACTCTCTCAGCATCAATCAAACACCAAATATGGGAATATCTGTAGGAAGAGTGGCGTTCATCGTGTTAGGGTTTTGTTTTTCACCTGTCTTTACATCATCAAAGCAGCTATTATGAAAATTAAAACCAGAGTTAATGTGTGTAAAGTTAATGAAATATTGACACTAAATGCTTAACTGAGGAACCATTTTGATGCTTATATGTGTATGTCAGACTGTTTCTTTAAGCAGAGTTATTGGCACTATGCTCTGGCTGACTACCGGCAGGCTGAGGAGATGATGCAGCCAAAAGACCCTGCTGTCCGCCTCCGCCTCGCTGTCATTTACAACACGCTGGGATCTTTGTGTTTCCAGGATGGGTCAGAACCACACGGAGAACATCCCATTAACACCCACACAGAGAAACTTATAAAGTCAAGTTATCAAATGTCACTTAGCTGATATACTGTTGAATGTGTGTGTCTGGATCTGCAGGCGTTTCCAGGAGGCAGTCGATATGTTTTCTCTGGCCATCCAGCACAACCCCGCCTCTAGCCATTACTACGAAAGCAGATCGAAGGCTTTTCGAAAGCTGCTGAACCTGAGCGGGGCCAGGCAGGACTTCATCTGCATGCTGATTCTGGACCCCACCCACGAGGAGGTCTCAAATTCTTTAATCTTTTGTGGTTTTCAGTAAAGCCACATTTCATTTCAAAAGATTTCATTCAATAAGATTAACACAATGTCTGACAGAGCCCTTAGATAAGGAGAAGACATGACACTCAAATAACCCTGAATGGAAGTTGTTTTAATGTGAACAGTCATCCCAGCCCAACACTAAAGGAGCCAATTAACAGCTAAAATAAGGAAGTTAATGGCTGGTCATCTGTTAATTTCTAATCAATTAACAAGAAACTTTAAAACCTCTTGTGGGATAAACATTTACTGAAAACAATTTCAAAAGTTTTATCAGTAAAACTTTACTGATGCATTTCATTTTAATATTTTAAAATCTTGTGTTAATTGTGTGTGTCTGTTTGTGTAGGTGGCTGCTATGCTTATGAGTCTGTTCCCTGGCTGCAGGGTCTCTGATGTATTGTCCAGCCCAAAAGGACAAGCGATCAGAGCTCAGCTGATGGAAACCATGCAGAGCTGTAGCTCCTCCTCTGATCCACAAAGGTCAGAAACATGGAGGTTAATTTGAAGGCTGGATGATACCTGACATTGAGGTAGCTGACAAAGTCAGTCTTTCGTTGTCTTGTGTTGAATTTTGTTCTTAGACTGAGTGAGAAGCTCTGCAACATGACTCTCACTAATGAGAGCACAGCGAGCCAATCAAAAGAGCCAAGTAAAGAAGGCAAGGAGCTGGAGCTGTGTGTGAACAAAGAGGAGATGCAGATAACTGTGAGGAGCCTCCTCCAGGTACCGAGCAGGACTTCATTTATTTTAGAAGTTCAGTTCTTTAAAAATTCTACTCAGATAATTTAAGTAATTTTCAGCTACAAATCAGTTTTGATCTTTTTTGCAGTGACTTCACAGCTGTTCTGTGTTATTGTGCAGCAGGTCAGCCGTTCATTCCTGACACTGCATCGCTAAACCACACTGGGACGTGTCTCACTACACACCACCTACCATCCATCAGTGCGTCTGTAAACATGAGAGGATGCAGTGCTGCAGAGTTGGCCTGTTTGGGTTCCACATCTGAGAAATGACAGCAGGAATACAGAGAGTGGAACAACCATCATCAGCTGTAACTCTGTGTTTTCCTGTTATTTAGAATTACACAGGAGTTTGATGATCGAGAGAATCATTTTTAACAGTGCCCGATGAAAACGTGCTTCCAGATACATCGGCTGTAGATTGATATCAGAGTTTAAAATCCCAGTTTCACTGATAGCTAGTGCATATTTTTGTATTTGTACTTTTTCTTTTAGTCGTTCATTCTGCTTTATCAAAATCTATGAGACACAGCAAAGGTAAATGTCATGTCAGTCAACAAGGCTGATATCAAACAACGTATCAGTTCATCCCTGCACAAAATTGTGTATAACTGTGTTCCTTATAATCAAGAAAAGTACAACAATTCATGTGCCTTAAGGAAAAAGTATTTCTGTTCATCTAGATGTAGCGTTTATTAGTAGGAGAAACATTTCATCACTCATTGAAATGACTTCTTTGGTCTCAGAGACGACATTCTTTTTGTTGGTCAGCAGGGGTCAGTGTTTATCTCACTGCAAATACTGCATTCAGATGAACAGGATCACTTTTCTAGGATTTTTTTTACCTGGATACATCACAACAAACCCTTCATATGAAGATGCTGAATAAAAATTAGAAAACTGCAGTTTCATGCCTGTTGAGAAGAACATAAAGGATACTAGGCATGTTTATTTTTTGTGAATAAAACCTTTACATGAACCTAAAGTTTAATACATATAGCTGCTGCTACAAATACAACTATGATTTCTAAATTATAGATGCTGTTTCTACACAGGTCTTCTATACAGTATTTACGGTTTGGAGATAGGCTCTAAAGATTAATGTTGCACAGCTTAGTATCTGACCAGAAATGTAACGTGGTTTCCCCCTTTTAATTTTACATGGACTGGTACTTAACATTGTTATACTCTAATTGTGCACTCAATGTGGTTCATACAGCATTTTGTTGTATGCCTTTATGGAGTTTGTATCTATCAAGCCCACAGTTACACTCTAATGGATGCATTTAGGTCTAAATTAGGTTTCAGTATCTTGCTCAAGGGCACTAAGACAAATTTACTGGAGAAGCCAGGGATCTTTATAAAATAATTAGTAGATGACCTGTTCTACTTCCAAGTGAGTGGCAAAAATGATTTTGCAAAACGTGATGTTACTGTAAAATTGGTCCCAGACCTTTTGATAATTAAATGTCACAGTCAAGTTATTAATGTTCAACAAACAGAAATTTTGAAATTTTCTCATATTTAGTGCAAAAGTTATTGGGTTATGACCAAAAATGGGGTTAGTTTTGGGAAGCCACAAAGTCAAACTGCAAGATCAGCTGAAGTGAATTCTAGCCCAGAGTGAGTGATTGGTCTGCTTATAGCTGAAAGTACAGCTGTCATATAGTCAGATATGGGTGTGCTGTTTAAACTTAGTCTGCCTACAGCTGTGCTGTTTCTCTCTTAATAAATGTCACTTGTGTTGTCACTGGTATGTGCTCTGTTCTGTGCTTAACTGGAGTGCATACGGGCAAAAATAAATTCTTACAGATAAAAAGGAGGACCTGACTGAAATGTGTTTGTTTAGGTCAAAGTGGCCTCCGACATTAATTTTTGACTACTAAAATCTAATCAGTTCATTCGTAAGTCCAGGAAGATTTTTGTGAGAAAGACAAGAAACTAGTTTAAAGCCCTTCTTCAATATTATGTTCACGAGACAGACAATGGAAAACATATTGCTAATGATTTATAGTCTTAAATTGCATCATACAACAACAGTTACTTAAACTCTAAATCAAAGGTAACAACATGTATCTAAAGCACAGTGGTATTGTCCTTTAATGATCATGTACTGTAGCAGGTAGGTGCAATAGGTGGCAGCAGAGGCATAATATCCTAGTATGGCATTTTCACATGATGTTGGACTGGTAATATCTTCTTTTATATTTGGCATTACACAAAATGTAGGCTTCTGTTTCTCTAAATCCAGCAACAGTTCTGCATTTATAAATGTAATTTGTTTAACTAATTCAGGTGTGATTTACGATGATATTGGTTGCCTGACATACAGTGTGATCGCTTAATGCGACAACAAACAGGTGCTTTGGTGAAAGGGTAGTGCTGGTGAGCGTCTCCTCGACTGATGAGTGAACCCACGCTGAACTGCGCCACTGTTCACAGTCAGGAGTTTAGTTCCACATGTCACTGCCAAACCACAGATTTGCACAGAATCATGTGACTTAACATGAATAGTAAACTAGTTTCAGTTCCTCTTATTTCTCATTCTGATTGAGCATTAATAACTTGATTTATTGCCCATATACAGTAAAACCACCTGCTCTTTGAAGTCACGCTGTCTGAAACCTGATCCTTTCTAATCCAAAGACCAAACATGTGCCACAGCACATCTAATATGGTATTATTTCCTCACAAAAATCCCTTTGGGAGCCATATGTGTTGACTGACAGCTGTCTGAGGACATGGAGTGGTCTGTGCTGGTTCAGAAAGCTATTCTAAAAAGCAGAACAATAATACTGATGTCTTAGATAATGGGGGTGACGTTGCTAATTTTTTGTCTTACATGACATGTGATTATGTACACGACTAGTTGTCGAGGCTGTCCAGTAATTTGAAAGTAGTTGTGGGAATTATGTACCTGCTGCTTTTCGTCACCTTTCTGCTTCCTTGGTGAAGGGAACCCCTTCTCAGGTGATAGAACATGTGGATGAGCTTTCATATCTTGAGTCTGAATGTGAGGGCACAAATCAAAATTTGCCTCCACAGCACACATATGCCTACCAGTTCTCTTTTCCTATACCTCTGGTGTACCTGAGGTCTCTTAGGTGGAACATCAGTGTCCATGTATTCAAGAAGCAACACTGTGGCATTCACTGGCTCTCACTTATATGTAATTAATTAATTAATTAGAAATTTATGAGAATGCATCAGTTTGTAAGAAGTCATAGTTACACACTAGTCAAATACTTTTTTTTACAGTACTATTTGTTACATCTTGATGGTTAATTTTCCATTTAGCCTAACCACGCCATACTTCAACAGAAGGATTAGATCTGATTGTATCACAGGTGATCGGCAGTGGAGATCTGTTGTGGCTGCAGCTCTGTTGTTGTCTCTACGAGGCAGCTGACCTCGCGGCATTGACAGCAGCTGTGGCAACAGCTGACGCAGAGAAAGGACCTGTGGCACAAAAGCTGCTGTCACACCACAGAAAGTACAGCATAGCTAAAATCACAAACATACCACACATACCAGAGTCTGTCACAGTCGCTTCACGCCGTCCACTCTGGTGTTTAATTGGATCTAATAAAAACTAATAATGCTTATTATTTTCGTCAGCATTTTTAATTCTGGGAAAAGTTGTGCTTTCTGGCCTAAAAGTGCTAATTTCCATTTGTCATTACATTCCAACTGACGTTAAAATTCCACTCTGCCGTGGAGTGTGGTCACGCTAATGTCAATCAAGGCTTACAGTGATGATTGTGATCATGATCGTGAGCTGGCGGACTGAGGTTCAGACGATGTGAGTGTGTATGATCCACATCACCCGAGAGTCTGTAAAAAGCTCAGATTTACTTGCATTCTGTAAATGTTAGGCCTTGTAAAGATTAAAATTCAGGTGGTAACTTAATGTATAGAGTTTGTTAGCTGGATCAGGGATTGTGAATAGTGTAAAGCATTCACAAGTGTAGTCATACAGTCTTGAATGTGTGTGGGCTCTCTGCAGAGCAGTGTGGCACAGACAGTGGTTGTAAAGGAGCCGAGAAGTGCTTCACGCTTGTGCAATAAAAGGCTCAAGTTACTCTCCGCTCAGGGCCGGGACGTGCAGCCAGCCAGGAGGTGCCGGTGGCCCAGCCAGCCAGGTTTCTGAGTCCAGACAAAAACACCTTTCTCTGGGCACAGGAGCTGGCGGCTTGGCCCCAGCTCAAAACATTCCCTGGTGGAGGGGAGGTACATTCTCTGTTTTGTCTAAGATACGCTGAGCACGTTTGTAGTCTTTGGGTAGTATTTGGGGCAGGTGACGTGCTTGGACGCATGGCTCCTTGTACTCCTGAAGTGAAAGCAGAATAGGATATGTGGGACTGGAATTAGATTAGTGCTGCTAGGCTGAAGAGATCCTTGAAGTATGTGCCATTCAGGGCCTTTGTCAATGATTTGCTTCTGTAAAGTACATATCACTGCATTATGAGAAAGAGACTTAAAGTTCCACCAGGTTCATAAAGACAAGTTACAGAGTCCTGACTTTTTATTTTCATTTAGAAACATTATAAAACAAAAACTCTTCATACGAAGTATTGAACTTTTCATATTATAATAAATAACAGTATATTACACATGTTCAAATATAGTCAAAGCTGTCCAGTCAGAGTCCATCTGCACCTCCAGAAACACATTGCACTTCAGACTGATGTCTGGGCCTCTGCTTTGCGTCACTGATGCTCCACATGACATATTTGGCACCTCAAAGATGCATAAAATGCTAAAAGGTGCTTTACAATCTTATAATTCTCACAGGCCACGTGGTTCCTTTCCTTGAGAGAGACTGGAAAGAGAAAAGAGGAGGGGAACAGGGCAGACAGAGGCGAGCAGACGAAGGGTCTCCCCTGAGGAACATTTCTAAAGACAATTGATATATTTTGGAGAGATAAACCATCTGCCTGTTTGTTCTTCTCATAAATTTTCCAGTCAGTTTTACTGGCTTGTCTCAGCCACCGTCTCCCTGTTCGTGCTGCGTGTGTTCTTTAGTAGCGTGCTGCCTGTCCTCAGCTTCAGACAGCTGGGTTTTTTATCGGGTCTCTGAGGGCACCAGAGACCTAATTCTGTACTTTTTTTTTCTTTATCTGCTGGTGGATTCCTAAAGTCGCTGCTGACCTTAAATAATCTACCAGCCAAAAATGATTTCTTGGAGTAGAAGGGAACATCCACATGATTGTTGGTTTCCTGCTGAAGTAGATTAACTTACCAGCCATATACGAGTCTATCAGCATTCTGTCAGTTATTTGGTGATTTTCCAGTTGACCTCTATCTACGCCTGATCTTCTCCATGAAATTACGCACACTGACATGTAGGTATGTTTTTGGGTTCACTTCCAGCCGTTCATCTCTTTGAGCTTGCTGATACTGGTCCCTTTGACAGGTGTGGATGGAGGGGGGTTATAAAGAGGCAGGGTGGGGGTGCTACAGCCTCGTGCCCACGGCTTTTCTGTGGGGACCGTCCACACAGTCCGAGATGACTTCTTTTTCGGTTTGTCTTTCTTGTCTTTCTTCTCTTTAGAAGAACCGGGGGACATGGTCTGCAGTAAGAATAATTAGGCAACAGGATTAGAGCAAAATTAAGGACATGAGCTTAAAAAAGCTGAAATTATCACCTCCAAGGCTGTCAAACACATACAGCTTTCTTGCTGGTGTTCAATAAAGGCTTTTGCGGGTGGCATTTATTTCGAAGGTAGTGGCACATCGGCCCCCTTGTCAAAAAACAATAACACATACTCTGATACACTTGTCTGTGTACATTCTCATTCATTGAGGTCGTTTTGAGAGCCTTAAAATAAAAGGCAAATTGACTTCTGTAGGTGTTTGAAGAAGTTGCAAAGCAAAGGAAGTCCAGTTTCCCTCTTTTTTCATACTCTCATGACTATAGGCTTTTGGATTATCCCAGAAAATAAGCTCATTGGAAAAAAAAGTATATACTTACAGGTTTTGCTCGTCAGTATATTCTCCCCATTCTGTCACTACTTTCTAATACATGATTTTTTGAAGCGTAAAAACCGTCCCAAGAGGTAAAATGCTAATCACGGGTGATAAACAGCCTGCATTTAGCTGCTCAGCAAACACCTTCTTGGGGACATATAAAAGCAGTGGCGTATTTATGGCCGTATTTCTATTTTGTACAACAACATAGAATAAAAATGTCGTGTTAACCACAGACCTTATTTACGGGAATGAACATAAAGTCATTGAAAGAATCAGCCTACTCTCGTAAGCTGCTCACTTACACTGAAGTTGTATTTTGGCATCTGTGGCCTGGTGCTCTGTTTATAGCATTATTCAGACAGGTCTGTCAAAGTCAACCAGAAACCTAAAAACCCGTCAGTGGCACCACCGCCAAAATAAATGGTAAATAGACTGTTCTTATATAGTTTTCTGCTCTGCTTGAGCACTCAAAGAGCGTTATACTACAAGACTCATTCAAACAGGCAATCATAAGAAGCACTTTTTCTAAGTGTAGGAGCTTTCTGTCATACACATTCACACTCCAGTGAACATATTAGGAGCAACTTGAGGTTCAGTGTTTTGCACAAAGATACTGTGGCATGCAGACAGGAGCATCCAGGAATCAAACCACCAACCATCCGATTGCTGGATGACCTGCTGTACCTCCTGAGCCACACCCACATTCTCTACCATTGTAGAGAAACACATCTCATAAAACGCCTTTGTATTGCACCCCAGTATAAGATAGACCGGAACAAGCTCATTTTACTTTAAGATGAAATAACTGAAAGTCTCATTACTACAGGATTTCTATAGTGTATATAAATGGAACGTACACAGCAGCAGAGGGTGAAGCAGCTGAGCTTAGCAGCATTCTCTCCCGTCCCTGCATAGCGGTTCTTCTTTGGCAGCAGCAGCACGAAGGAAACAGCCAGAGACAGATGGTAGAAGCTGTGGACATAGGCGTAGTCCCACTCCTGTGGAGTGAAAACATCACACTCTTTCAGTATGTAACCGGATATCGATGAACAACACAAAATGTTGTGACAGAAGATAAAACCTCAGACTCTTTAAGTAGATGTTCTAGTATTCTGTATGTTTTTATTAAATATCTGTTTGTGATTTGGCGGCAGTCACCTCAAAGTAGAAGCGCAGCATTAGAGCGAGAGCACCGAAGCAGCAGCCTGGACCGACCTGCTGCGTGTACACTGTCTTCTCCGGATAAACCGCCCTCAGCTGCTTCATCTTCTGCAGCTGCAACAGCAGGAGTTCATCACAATCATATTCACACATCAGACTTCACACAAAAGAAAAAAGAGAAAGTGCAAAAGGCGAAGAAGAAAGGTGCAGGGGATAGCAAAGAAAGGAAAGAGTACAAGGAATGGATGGATTAGTTGAAAAGAAGAAGAAATACACAAGAGCACATTAGATAACAGCAAGGGTGAAGTTATTCAAGGTGGAGATAATGAATAAAGAGGGAGAGGAGGAGATAGAGTAGAAGAAACACTGAAAAATATTTGAAATACACGTTGCCATTTTTTTTGCCACTGACCCATTTGACAGTAATGATGAAGACAGCTGATCCGATTGGCCCGGAGTAGATCCCGTAGCCCCAGCGGTCCTGGTAGATCCTCACAGCGATGGTTAACACTCCAAACATAGTCATAGTGGAGCGCTGGGGTTCATCAAAGTCACCCAGAGCTGAGACAAGCAGATGAAGGATTTCAAACTCTTTCCCTCATGGATAAAATCATTACACTGCAGAGGTGCTGCACTGTTTGCCAAGTAGGGATTACAGATGAAGTTTTTTCTCTTGTTGGGCTAAATTTGATCAATTCAGGACCAAAATTTCACTAATACATGGATAGGAACTGCAAAATTTCATAAAACCACTGATGTGAGGTGTGAACAATATGTTCAGATTGAAGTGTATAAGGAAAGAAGACTAAAAAGGCTGAACTGAACATTTCCTGCAATGTTTTTACCACCAACTGTCTACAGAGTTTGGTTTACGAAGTCCTGTTGTGAAGCATGCTACATTTTATCATACTTTTTTACTCTGATAGAGACCGCAAATTACAAATTCTTTCTTAAAATTAGCTATAAGGTCCATAAACTCTTCAGGAACATTGTAAAGACTTTGTTTGAATTTAACAACAGACCTGATTTTCTTAAACTAAGAAAAAAAGGTTTTAAGAATTCTGAAATTAGTAGAAGAAATCATCAGCAAATGCAGTTAAGTACACAATTTTAAAATAACTAAGGAAAGCTACAGCACAGTTTGTCGGCACTATTAAACATTAAAGGTTTTATATAAATAATTTCAAGATTGAAAACAGTCTGAATGCGTCCTTTCATGGTTCAAGACCATCTTGCAAAAGAAGTTCTAATTTTAAGAATTTCCCTTCCTGATTAAATGAAGGTGACAAAATGAAAATGGATCAATATTTTACTGGCAGCCTTCCCACAGACACAGGAGGACCCCATCAGTTAAATCAGCTGTCAGGGCATTTGGCTCTTAGCAGCATGTGATTTAAAGCCCTTGTTGCAAAACCTCTGGGGGATCAGGTGGGAGTTAGAAGCAAATGTATTTATGTCTGTGTGTGCAAGTCTTCATGAGCACTTGTGTGCAAAGCCTGAACATGTGTTATCACCAACTGCTGCAAACCGAGCTTGTTTTTCATCGCTTGCTTGTGTCCTTTAAAAATCTGGTACCGAAATAGAATGTAGTGAAAAAGATCAATCCAAAAAAACATATTTACTGTATAGAGATACATGTCGAAATGTTGAATACTGCTATTAACTAGTCAAGCCAGAACACTTTCTGTGTAGCAGGACTCACCTATAAGTGTGACCCACATTGAGAGTGCAGTGCTGTAAACACTGAAGTACTCCAGGATGTCGTATCTCATGAAACACAAGATGGAGAGACCTGGCCCATCACATGCATGGTAGATCTGCAGGAATACAGCATTCAGGAGGTCTATTAACCACTCTCACATTATCCCATTCACAGTTCAACACAGCTAACTGCTTGTCAGGTCATTGAGATTAAAGAACAGCAACAGTTTCTCACCGCAGTGAAGAACATGGTGAAAAAGTAGACCATGGCCTCCATGTGGAAGCCCCTCTTGGCGGCCACGCTGGCTGTAGGCAGGAACACCAGGCTGCTGACTGTAGGGAGCAGCATCTTGGCAATAAATGCACCCATGGCTGCTGAAGGGATGGTCGACTCAAAGCTTGTAGATGATAGTTTATCCTTTAAGCCTCAAAGGTTCTTGAGTCTTTGGCAGGTAAAATTAAAGTTATCCAAAGTTCAATAAAGTGTGAGATCAGATGGTACAGTCCTTGAGTGTCTTATGTCTTTCGGTGTGTGAGTGAATGAGGATGCTTATACAGCACACACTCCCACGCAGCATGAACACACCCAGCTGTCCACTTTGGCCCTTTAAAGTTTAAATGTCCGCGTGGATGGCAGGTCCACTGAGGCCTGTATGTGCAGTGTCATCGCTGGTCAGCTGTTTGCATACCAGTGCAACATGGGAGGGGCTGTGGGCAGGGTGAGAGCCATCATAACATAATGTAGCATATCTATGGACTATTTGAAACCAGGACTGGACACTAAGTGGTTGTGAGTCAACTTGAAGTTTAGGCTGGAATGAGCAGACGTCCAGCTGAGAGACCAATCCCAAAATCTTTATTGTGGTTAACTTGTTCCAAAGATCTGAGTCGAATCCACATTTGTGCAACTTTATCTAATGATATCATCCCAACACAACTCTCGCACAATGTGACCACCTCCCCTCACAAGGCCTTCACATAACTATTGGTGGAAAGAATGGCATCTAAACCCCCTTGGATTTAAAAAAAAAAATCCATGTAAACATCTTCTTTTGCTAACTGCAGATCATTTTTGATTAAATATGATGCAAGTTTTAGAAATCTGACTCATCTCGTGCTACCCTCCATCACCACCTTCTTAACTTTGCAAATTTAACTTAGTGTCTATTCCTTATTTTGCTGTTTTTATTTTATGTGAGGAACCCTGTGATTTTATTTTGAAAGGCTCTATATAAAGAAACGTACTTATGTCACACCGTTTTAAAAAGCCTTGGAAACAATCTTGCTAAATGCATTATTCAGGACTGCATCTATCTTTATGTGATGTCATTCAAAGACCACTATGTCTGACTATGTCTCTCCTCTGAACCTTCATTGTTGGAAGGAGTCCAAGTTAGGCACAAAAGCATTTTTGCTAGGGTCTTTTCTTTTCTTTTTTTAATAAAGCTTTATTAATAAGTTTTTGTGCAGTTAACAGCATCCCGAGTGAAGTGTGTTTTCCATTTGCTTTAATCTCATACATCTTTGCAGTTTTTTAGTTGAAATTCATTAAATATAACTCCAAAATTGCTATCTTGCAAAGGGAAGATGGCAACCAGCTCTAGTAATGCATCCATACACAACCGTACCACAGAGGACACGTGGGAAGGAGACTTTCTTACCAGAACGGATTAACTTCCATCTCCAATCCAGCTTTGCTTTCAAAAAGCACTTTCTCAGAAGTGCTTCGAGGTCAGTCTGGTACTTTCTATCAGCTGGGATGATTGGAAAATATGTACATTTGGTGAGTCCAGGTCTCTTCAAACAGCATGTTTGCAGACAGTTTGTATTTTTTTCTTGTCCCTTACTGTGAGGGAGCAGACTTCATAGTCAGCTCTTCTCTGCGGTTGCTTTCCTAGTGAATTAGTCTCTTTAGATGACCATATTTCTCCAGTGAAATATTGCATCCGATAGCAATAGTTGGCAGTTAACCTCACTAACATATTAAAAACTACAAAGAATATGTTGCTCAGTGAGGTTTAAACAAACCAACCATTTTTTCTGAATTAGATTTTAACCAAGTCTGGAGTCTCACTCTAAACCAACACATGAAATCTGTTGAGAAACAGCTGTCATATGTTTCAGCGTGTTGCGGCTGTGCGATGTGGCATTGAGCCGACCCTGCTGAGGTCCTCCCATTAAAGTAAAGACATTCACCCGGCTCTGGGTATGGTGGTAAATACTTCTGCTGCTCTGGAGAATCGTCTGTTTTTCTGGAGAATTGTCATTATCTCAACATGACTCAAATACCAAAACATAAAACTCACTTTTAGTTTTTCTCTCAACTGACTGTGCTGCTGCTCTCCTGCCAGCCGATCTTTTTTTTTTGTCTGACCTAATAAAATGATATAAAATGTATTCATTCGTAATATAAAACAGGTAGTTCTAGCTCAAAATCTCTCTCTTTATTCAAATATTTCACAACTTGCAATAGCAGTAAACTCAGCAGGGGTAGTCTGCATCGTTAGGAAGCCAAGCATATACAAAAAAACATCAGCTCTTTTTCTAGCCATACATTTTCTTCATCGCTCGCCCAGTTAAGGGTCACCGGGGGGGTTGAGCTGGATAGATTACTGGGTTAGAGGGAGGATACACTCTGGACAGGTTGCCAGTTCACCTCAGGATTAACACAGAGGGCTAGACAACAATCACATTCTCACTCAACATTTAGTCAATTTAGGATCCCTGACTAACCTAAAAGGCATGTCTGTAGACTGTGAGAGTCATATGCGACTAAGAAACCTACTGGAATCAGACCGCAGACTGTGCATACTTTAAGGACTGTAAAGTCATTACCAGGAGTGTGAAAACAAGTTTTTAAGCCCTTTTTAGAACAAAAATCTGACACATTTTTAAGCATTTTCCTTTTTTTCCATTCATCAGTCACTCTATGCATGCAGTTTTCATTTCATTTCATTTATTTATTTATTTCACACTTAGTACAACAGATCAAACAAACCAACCACACTTTCTATCAATAAAGCACAACAACCATGTGTGAAAAGGAGCAGGAAGAAGGAAATATTCTTATTAAACCCTGCCCCCTATCTACATTCCAACTTATATTACAAGTGGGCACCAAAAATCAGGGAACAAACTAATATTAACATTTATCTCCGGTCCTAACCCAAACCAAACAACAAATTTACAATCAGAATATACCTCTCCACATAGTAACAAGGAGAAAATAAACATCTTCTACTTCCGCTGAAATAAAGTTAATTTTGATCATAACTAAAGTAACAGCCCGAGAAACTACCTGGAGATCTTAAAGATGGCATTTGAGTGTCGAGCTCTGCTTGTTGACAGACTTTGGCTTGATGGTTGGGTGTAATGCTTTCCAAAATAACCCGTTACTGTAATCACATTACATTTTTCTTTAATACAGTAATGTAATATTTTATTGTACTAAATTCAGTAATCACATTACATTACGATGGTTTTTCAGCTATCTGTTTGCCTGGCAGACAAAAACATCCTTCAGACTTGTGCTGCTCTTGTTTTTGTGCAGCGAGCAGGACAACAGCAGAGAACTCAACCAGTTTTTATTATATGAAAGAACAAGAGCACAATGGTAAAGTGCAAACTACGTCCAGGACAGAAACAACTGCATCATACACAACACTGCGTCTTTGCATGTCAACAAAAAGCCAGCAAAGAGCTCAGAGGGATATTCAGAATCAGGATCAGAAATACTTTATTAATCCCGAAGGAAATTATAGGTTACAGCAGAGTGCATGATCATCTCAGCCTATCAGGCTGATCTTCAACAGGTAACGAAGCCAGCGATGAGCCGGCTTGTGCCACTGTAGCCACCTTCTGCCTATAAATGCTTCTTAAGTAGAATCACTGTGGCGATCGCTTTGAAGTGACTTTGGCTGGTTTTCTGTTGCTTTGTGTTGTTGTCTTTGTGTTCATACAAAACACTAAAAGAAAGATCACATGTGCCAGGATAGGGATTTGTGTCAGTGTGGGAGTGATTATGCATTCCAGGTCATGTAATGGAGTAATCCAAAAGTAATGTAACAACTGCTTTCTGTGAGTAATTCAGTAACATACTCCACTACTTTTAAAACGTAATGTGTAATACAAGTAACAATGAAAACAATGAAACCAAAGAAAAGCTTTCATGGTTTTTAAAAGAAGACTTGAAATGCACAGTAGAAAACATGCCTGACAGCTCATCTTCCCAAATATATAAAAAATAAAAGACATTTCTTTTGAAATTGAGCTGAAGAGACTGCAATCTGACCTGGGAACAACTAGATCCCCAGAACGATCGCAGTAATCGATCACAGCCATGTCATTTTTACGGCACACGATCTAATCAGATTAATGAATGTTTCAGCCGAGTCAAAGCTCTGTGTAGAAACTTGAGCACCAAATAAGGCAGATTTCTGTTTGCCTCCTCAAAGCGAAGCCATATTTGACTTCTCTCGGCATTGTTGTTCCCAGAAAGAATTTCAGCCTGAACATTTCCCCTTTAGCAGCAAGGCAGCAGCTGGTGCTCTCCTGTCAGCTGCTACACCTGCTGAACGGCACAAAGGGTGCAGTATTGCTGAGGGCTTTCACCACACGCCTCAGATTCTCGGAGTGCTTCAGTAACCCGAGTCGCCTCACCACGCCCTCTGCCGAGAACTGCACACTCTTTTCCAAAAGTGTCTGCAATCTTTGTGGCCACTCTAACATATGAGTGTTGAAGTAATGAGTACCTATTTAATTAGGTGCAAATTAAATGTGGGTCAGTCTTTGTAACCTTTGGCTTCCCACTGCAGGACCCAGCACAGCTTCATTTTCAGGGAGAACAATGTGTGTCTTCAACTCACTTTGTTGAAAAGTTGAAAACGCTGCACTGGATTAAACTGAGGCAGCAAAGCAAGTTTTCATCATGACCACTGCCAGTGGCAGAAAGAGTCAGATGGCCTTAGCTGACCCTGAACTGAGCCCTCTCTCACCCTCAAAACAGCGGTCAAAAGGTCAAAGAGGCCACTCCATATGAAGAGCTGACGGCCGAGAGCTGATCACTGCAGATATGTGAATGTGTCGTTTAAATGATGTAATCATTTCTCCCAGGAGGCAAAACTGTGCTGCACTTGAAAAGCACTGAAATAGATCATCTTCATAATCAGCATGTATTTGCATTTCATGAACTCCCCTCTATAGATTTATTCATTAACCAGACTCACTCACATCACAAACAGCTGATTAAATATCTAAGTCAGGAGAATGCCAAAAAACTAATTGAAGTGGTTTAGTCGAATTTCTACTGAGTCAAATTTGCATTTATTTTTTAATTTTGGTGGTTTCTGTCCTCCATGTAATGTCAATAGGAATTAGGAAGAGCTGAAAAAGCCCTTCTAATGCAGGTTTGAGACTTACATGCCCATGAATGCACAGTTTTTGGCAGCTCAGTGTGAGGACCATTAGTTCTTCTTGTTGAGGAGAGTTTGTGGCCTGTGGTGACTTTCACTTCAGCACCCCTCTGTCTAAACACGGCGGGTTAGTGTGGGAATGCAGGCCAGACTTCCTGAACGCATCTGAAAAAACAACAGGCTTCTTTTTGATTCAGTAAGGAATAGCTGCGACCTCTGACCCCTGGGCCTTCTTTTCCAAATAACTGGAGGTGCTTGAGTTTTAGTGAGCCCAGTCACCGAGGACAAATGGAAAGCAACTTCGAGAGATTTCTTCAACACGCTGCTCGTGTTGTTTTACTTTGAGAGCTAATGTTCACCCCAGACTAATGTATTTTGACTCTTACTTTTAGTTTTTCAGATATTTAGTTGTCACCTTCTCAAATGCTCATCTACTTTTGCCTTTCCTTCTTCCTGAAAGTACAAGTGGGTTTTGTTTCACACATTTAAGGCCGAGGCTGAAACTGGCAACTTTTTTTTCTCCTAATTTCTCCTCTTCTCTCTGTGGTTGTGTTTATAACTGCTTTAATTGCTTTTTTTGTCTGCATGCGCCAACCCTAATGACTCCAGACTTTGTTTGGCATGCTGCAAATGGTCACACTCTCACACACGCACACACAAATCACACCCATGGGAGTGTTGTATGCCCTTGCACAACACATTTTCATAATAGCTTTTATTTTGTTGTCATGCGGAGGGAGGGTAGCTTTAATTGGTGTTGCTAGTGGTTGACGGGGCATATTCCTCTGGTTTGGCAGCCTCCATAAACTCCCTCTATCAGCTTGTAAATCTAGCATTGGAGCGGAGAGCCAGCAGACACACCGGCAGCAGGCTTAGAGGAAGGAGAAAAATGGATGGAGGAGGATCAGTGGAAAGTTAGAGAAAGCACAAAATGATGGAGAATATAATAAAAGGCACATTTGTCACCTGCACTTGAATGAAACACTGCAGAAGATGTGGATTAAACTAACTACAAATGAACAAGAATTCTCAAGGATTAAAGACTTTAACCCCTTTAGCTCAGCTAAAGTGTCATGCTGATTACAGAAGCAATAAATTTGGCTTGTTGAGTTTGCGGAAACTCTACAGAATATTTTTGGAATTAAGGCTTTTCTGTGCAGGAAACTGCCCAAAAGAATTCACAAACAGCCTCTAGCAAGGGTGTTTGGAGGATATTTTGAATGGGGTGTCAAAAGGAGGGACCAAGAAGAAGGGTAATTCATGAGGAATCAGAAAACCATATCAGAAATATACACCAAACCAAACCACTCGATAATTTCAAGTCTGGACAGAACTCCTGCTGTCGTAAATAGTAGGAGGCGTGGTTGTTCCGTAACAATATGGCAGCTGCGCTGAAGCACAATATGCAACCACGAGGAAATGGAGCTAACAGAGAACTGGTTAAAACCCTAAAACATTTTACTCTAATGAGGGTTGCAAGTTAAAAACAAAGTCTCACACATCCTTTGAGTTTTTAGTAAGTAAATGAATTGGAGAATGATAGCCAGTGGATAAATGTGAGGCACATCTGTTGAAAACTTAAAAATATATTGTTTTGCATCTATAATTAGCATAAGAGCTATCAGTGCACATTGATCATTCTTTCAGAAGCACATTTGTGAGGTCAGACACTGATGTTGTTTCCCAGTCACCGCTCTAATTCATCCCAAAAGTGTCTTTATGAACCTTGCTTTGTGCACTGGTGTGCAGCACTGTTGGAACAGGATGGGGCTATACCTTAAACTGTTCCCACAAAGTCAGGAGCATGACATTGTCCAAAATGTCTTGATATTATGAAGAATTAACAGTTCCTTTCAGTGGAGCTGAAGGGCTGTGCCCAACTCCTGAAAAACAACCCCAAACCATGATCCTCCACCAAAATTCACACTTGGCAACATGTCATCAGCTATGTACTGTTCGCCTGGGAACCAGTTCAGTTCAGTTTTATTTATACAGCGCCAAATCACAACAACAGTCGCCTCAAGGTACTTTATATTGGAAGGCAAACCCTACAATAATACATACAGAGAAAACCACAACAATCGTATGACCCCTATGAGCAAGCACTTTGGCGACAGTGGGAAGGAAAACTCCCTTTTAACAGGAAGAAACTTTGGGTAGAACCAGGCTCAGGGAGGGGCGGAGCCATCTGCTGCGACCGGTTGGGGTGAGAGAAGGAAGACAGGATAAAAGACATGCTGTGGAAGAGAGACAGAGATTAATAACAGGCATGATGAGTGTTACACACTTGGATTAAAATGAATTGAAACCAGTGTGGCTTTGTGAGTTCGCCTTCACTGTATCTGCAAATATATATATATATATATGTAGACATAGCACAACCTTACACACTTTTGCAGTCTCACACAACTCTTATAGGCGCACTGCCTTATGGTTAGTGGCTGGGCTTATTTACTCCCGCTGGAGCTGCTCATTTTAGGGGATACTCCCTCTTGTGGTGTAACGGAGGAATAACTACCCTTCCTGCACTATGTCATTTTTGGAGACTGGGGCACACATTATTTTACAACTATCAAAGAAAATACATATTTGAACAATCAGACCATTTAACTAACTATAATATTGTAACTAAAGATGATGGGGGGTGTCCTGTTTTGTCCACAATGAATTTCTCGTCCTTACAAGAGGCAGGGTACACCTTGGACAGGTCGCCAGTCTAACACACAGAGAGAAACAACCATTCACACTCACATTCACACCTATGGGCAATTTAGACTGATCAAGTAACCTATCCCCACTGACTGCATGTCTTTGGACTGTGGGAGGAAGCCAGAGTACCAAACATGCAAACTCCACAAAGAAAGACCCCAGCCTGATGGTGGAGTTGAACGCAGGACCTTCTTGCTGTGCAGCAACATTGCTAACCACCGTGCCATCGTGCTGCTGATTCAATGCAAATAGGTCTATTAGCACATAGTGAGCGAGAAAGGTGATGGGAGAAGAAATAGTGCATCATGGGAATAGCCTACGCCTATTGCAGCATAACTAAGGGAAGATTCAGGGTCACCTGATCCAGTCCTAAAGTAGAGATAGTGTCTGTCTCCTGAATCCAAACTGGAAGTTGGTTCCATAGAAGAGGGGCCACCAAATCCATACACATCATTCGGATTACCAGACTGAGAAGTGTGATCTGCCACTGCAGAGAACACATCTTCACTGTTCTAGAGTCCATTTATGGCGTGATTTACACCACTGCATCTGACACTTTGCATTGCGCTTGGTGATGTAAGGCTCGGATGCAGCTTCACAGCCATGGAAACCATGAAGCTCTGTACGCACTGTCCTTGAGCTAATCTAAAGCCAAATGAAGTCAGGAGGCCTGCAGCTATTGAGTCTGCAGAAAATTGTGAGGTCAGAGTAGGGACCACGTAAAACCAGAGTGGTTGCTCTGTGATTTTGCGACACCTACCACTTTGTGGCTTAGTTGCTGTCATTATTAATTGCTTCCACTTCATCATAACACCACTAAAAGTTAAATATGGAATATTTAGGACCAAAGAATTTTCACAGCTGGACTTGCTGCACAGGTGGCCAGATTTCACTTCTTTGTTAAAAGAACAGTACAGAATGTTGCATTATGCTTTAAATGGGGCGCCATTTACATAGGATACATTGCATACCATACATTCATAAAGTGTTTAATACTATGCACTTAAAACACTTTACCTACCTCCAACTGATGGCCAACTTAAATCACCAAATAACCCAACATGCACCTTACATAATTTCTTCCAAGGCGCCACACAGTCACCCACCTGAATGACTCACATTAGGTTTCACAATGTGCCAATACAACACAAAAGTAATCATTAATGGAAATTAACATCTGTATCCCTATTCAAAAAATATATTTAAAGTTATTACCAAGTGCATTATTAAGTAACTGACACATTTTATTTGGATTAAAATAAGGACATAAGTTACACATGGACAGAATTAAATGAGAGATCAAGGGGGGAAAGAGACAAGACAGTAACAAAGAGAACAAGTGCAGCGCTGCAAAAACAGCTGTAGAAACAGAGAAGCGAATAAACTGAAAGAGGAGAGAGACACATACGGAGAGGAGGAGAGGGAGGGGTGAGAAATAAGAAGCCGATAGAGAAAAACATACGTGAGAATAGCAGAAATCGTAATGAACAGGAGGGAGTGAGGCAGACAGATGGGGGGAAAAGAGGGGAAGACGACATGGTGGGCAGACACGGTGGTCCTCAGATGTCTGCTTGTCCTCCTCATCATTCACTCTTCCCACAGCGTCTCTCATTCCTCTGTCTGAATCGCTGTCCTCCCGTCTGTTGTTGGCTTCCTCAGAGTGTTTCGGATCACTTAAAGGACTAGTTCACCTGAAAAAGAAAGCGCAGCATGAAAGGACAAACCCCTCACACTAAACACAAAACAGCTCCATGTCCACTTTGTTCAACACAACAGATATTCATTGATCGGCCACAGCATTGATCACCTTGTTACTATGTAATGCTCTGTGAGATCCTGACAGTCCTGTGGATGTCACCTTGACACATACCTTGTTGCAAGCCATCGCTCTTATAGCTCCAAATTTTATTTGCAGCTATAATTTTATTTTTATTTCATTTGAAATGTTTTATTTTCAATTCAGGTGCGTTTCAGGTAGAGTGCTTTTGTTCTTTTCAGTTCACTGTTCAGTTTGGATTATTAGTTCACAACAGTACAATAATACGATTAAAAAAATGCAAACACACAGTCGCTGTCATATAGACGTCCCATGATCAGTAAACATTTGCATTATTGCCCTTTTAGCCTGTGGGTGCTTACAAATTTCAATAAATTGACAAACACCAAAGCCAAAGACATTTCATGCAGATTTGTATTATATTTTATTGTATTTATGGAGCATTCTTTCAGGGTTTTGTTTTTACTTCAATTTCCAAGCAAACCTACAAATGACAGCTACACTCTTTGATTGTATCAGCCTGTTATAGCAACAGTTTTCCCCAAAAAGCTGCAAAATCTACTCAGGAACAAACTGAAGAAAGAACTCGAGGTGTTAACCCAGACTCTTAACTTTCCTGTTTCTTGAGAGATCCCCCCCACGATCCACAGTACCCAATGTGTCTGCAAGAGATGTGCTGGTATGCCCCTGTTGGGTCTGTGCTCTTGGTGGCGTGTGAGGGATCAATGCAAATTAGGTGGTTTTCAAAGTTGCTACAAAAACAAGCAACTTGACCTTTTTTTGTGCTTCCATTTGCCATCGGTTGACGTCACCAGAATTTATCATTAGAAAGAAAAAAAAAAAACCTTGTCAAATGTCTGCGCCTTCCTTTCACGTATATCTAAATATTCAGTGTAACTGAATTTGAAGTGGCACATCTCTATCATAAATTCAGCGCATCCACCTTGAGAAGTTTGTGATTGTATTTCGGGAGATTACAGCTGTCCTTAAATTGCAGGACAGAAGCATCTTGCTCTGTGTGTTCTCATAGAAAAGTGTATCAGCATCTATTTTTGCTTCCATAGAAAATCCAGATCAGTGCAACACAAGAAAATGATTGAGAACTTCCGGAAAGTGAAGTTTCAGCTCAGTATGGAGGGCAGAGGACCCAGGGGAGGAGAGCACTGTGGGAAATGGGCAGTTCCTGTCTGTCTGTGTCTTTGTTCAATCATTTGTCTGCCTCTCAGAGTGACACGCTTGATCCCAACGGCAGTCTCCGAAGGAAAGATGGAGGCAGACTGAAGTTAAGGGACATTTGGATGGAATATAAACATATGAAGTTTTTGTTTGTATGTTTTTGGACTTGAGATTCTAATAAACTCAGGAAGAAAACAGAAAGAAGCCAGAGCACCAAACCAGGGGTGCTCCTGTTTTTTTTTCTTTTTTAACTTTACTGATCCTCCCACCTTCTCCCTTTGCTACCACTCTTGCTGCTCCTGCTAACTAAGGAGGAGGAGAAGGAGGAGGAAGAGGGATGCAGGGAGAGCACACCTTACCTCCCTCCCTTCCTTCCTCACTTTCTTCCTCCCTTTCTCTGTCTCTCCCACTCTTCACTCCACAGCAGCTCTCACCAAAACACCACAACACACCACCACTGTCTCTGGCAGGCTGACACACACTTACACATCCCTGCACACACATACACACGCACACACACACACACGCACATACACACACACACACACACACACACACACACACACCTATACACATACACACACACATGCACACACGCACACATACACACATTAATCGGCATCCTCAACACAGACTGAGACGCCCTTGGACTGCTGCAGGCGAGGTGAGTGGGTAAATATTTGCAACCTCCTTCTATGTGTGCATGATTGTGTGTGTGTGAGTGTGTTTATACTGTGTGAGAGTTTTTCTGAGTTGTGTGTTTTCCATCCTGTGTGTTTGTGTGTGTGATTGTTTGCATGTCTGCATGTGCTGGTTTGCCTCTGGCCTCTGCTCTTTGTGTACAATGTGTGTGTGCATCTAAGTGTGCGCGCGTGCGTGTGTGTGTGTGTTTATGAGGCACACCAGAGCCAATGAGACTTGTGCTTTGCACCAGACCAAAACAAATCCACAAAATAATGCTGACTCTCTTTCAGAGGAGTGTGTTTTTGTGCAGGCATGCATGTGTGCGTGTGTTTGTGTGTGAGATCCTGGAGAGGCCCGAGTCTGTCTGGAAACTTGTCAGCTGTTGGGAGATGTGTGTGCGTGTGTGTAAACTGGTGAGGTAGAGGCTAATATTCGTGCCAGTGCTACTTGTCAAAGTGTAGTTTTTTTCTCTCTCTTGTGGCTCTAAACTGCTGTAGAGAATTGGAAGAAAAAAATCTCCCCACGTCTTGCCTGTTGCATTTCCCTCACAAAAGGTCCTCCTAATAGTTTAGGAAAGTTACATTTAGGTCATTATTAAAGTAACGCTTTAGAAAGTAAGTCACATGTCAAGGCTTTTTGCTGTGTCAGCCTTTAAAATGCCTAAAAAGCACAGACTTGATGGTTTTGCCATTAAAAAAAATGCAGATGAAGAGGTTTGGAATAGTTCATTGTTTAAACTCATAACACCTAACAAACTGCCACTGATCTATTAAATGTTAGGTTTAGACAATGTCTACAGTTTTTTTTAACCTATTGGCCATGTACTTAAACAAAAATACACAGTAGGGTGATATTTTGTAATTTCTTAAAATATGCTTTCTTTGTGTAACTCTAAAATACAAGTCACCATTGCTGATGATCTTAGCACAAGTTTCCAAATTTAACCAAAAACCAATTTTTTAGAAAATTTAAATGACTTTTGTTGGGAAGAATTATTACTTTGTTGGTCCTCTGATTGCTGAGCGTATTCAAAAACAAAGGCAACTCACTGACTGAGTGGATGACTTATATTTCCAAAAGCTACTGCAGGAGGCCTGGGTTTGAGTTCTGCCCTCTCTCCCCCTTTTCCTGTCTATTCTACTATTCTGTCCAAAATAAAAGTGAAACTGTCCACAATGGGGCGATCGTGGCTCAAGAGCTGGGAGTTCACCTTGTAATCGGAAGGTTGCCGGTTCGAGCCCCGGCTCGGACAGTCTCGGTCGTTGTGTCCTTGGGCAAGACACTTCACCTACCGCCTACTGGTGTTGGCCAGAAGGGCCGATGGAGCAGCCTCGCTTCTGTCAGTCTGCCCCAGGGCAGCTGTGGCTACAACTGTAGCTTGCCTCCACCAGTGTGTAAATGGGTGGATGACTGGGTGTGTAAAGTGCTTTGGGGTCCCTAGGGGGGACTAGTAAGAGCGCTATACAAATACAGGCCATTTACCACAAAGAACGACATATTCTGGTGGGGTCATTATCAGAATACAGTTCAAATAGATGAAAGAGGTCTGTAACCAGCCAGCTCCACAGTACAAGAGTTCACGTTACAATAAATTGGACTGAGCTCATAGAGAAACAGAGTTAATTGTCTAGTGAATTCACAGTTTGGAGTGTCATGCTTCCTGCACGCTGTACCAGGCTCCACCCTTGCCGAAACCAAAACAAGTATTGCGAGTAGAGCAAATGTGTCTGAAGTGGACCGCTCCCTGCTGTGAACCACATGCAGAAGAGCAACTTCGGACAGCCTGATTTGCAGAGGTGTGGACTCGAGTCACATGACTTGGACTCGAGTCAGACTCGAGTCATTAATTTTATGACTTTAGACTTGACTTGAAAAAATGTTCTAAGACTTGTGACTTGACTTGGACTTTTACACCAATGACCTGGGACTTGAATTGGACTTGAACCGGTTTACTTGAAAAGACTTGATATTTCACCCCAAATATAAAATTTAACATGCATATTATATAGAGATTGAAAATGTGACGTCATTCAGGGGTAAACCGCAAAGGATTCTGGGAACTCGTGGCAAGCGGTACTAGCACACGCAGGCTTTCAATTGAAATCAGTCACACAGCGATAAAAAGAAACACAAAAAATGTCAAGAAGCTGTTGTATTATTAACTGCAATAGCCGGTCGCATGACAGCCACGGGAAGCCGACGGGTAAAGAGATCGGTTGTTATCGGATTACGTCGTTGAAAAGAAATTGTTCGAGCCATGTTTCCGAAGTAACAAAGACGTGACGGATGGCCTGGATTGCAGCCATTCAAAGACCAAATATAACGTCCTAGAACACTCCAGCTCACAGGTTAGTCTGCTCCAAGCATTTACACGAAGGCAAGTCTTCTGTTGTAGTTAATACGTCATTTTCATAACATAATTGGTGATATAGGTTACAAGCAAGTCTGGCGCTGAACAGAAATTGTCGCGCTATGCTCCTTTATTTATTGTGCATAAACAGTGAATTGTCCTGACACAATATTGCGTTTCGCCTCTGTTATTATGGTACATTGACAAAAATATATACTTTTATTCACAGGATAAAACAGGTTTTTTGTATCACTAATTGCCCAGTACGATTACAGCATACAGTATTATTGTCACTGCTACATTTCTGTGATGCTACCAGAAATTATTTCCACTACTAATTAATTACCCTTGAGCTCAAAGGTCCTATTAATAAACGGTTAACGAATGTGTATTTATGAAGACAATTTGTGAGACTGGTAAACTTATGATACGTACGATGGTCTTTCGTTCTACACGGTGCATTTCAAGGTCCTGCACCCATCCGGCGGTAAACTGTACCTGGGCTTGTTGCAGTGACCTGAAGTTACTAAACTTCATGAGTGTATGCACTCACTCCAAGAACCGTATGATTATAAATATGCATATAAATATGCTACGATGAGATAGATGACTTCATCTAACTAGCAAATGTTGTCCAGGCTACGTTGGTGATACAGTTTTTTTTAATATGTATGATATTTTTGTCATGCGATTTTAAAGCCGGTCCTACAACCGCATCCAAGAATAACATGCAGCGTATCTCAGAACTGTCGGTGAAAATTATTCTTGGAGCTAGGTTTAATTGAGCTGCATTTTAAAGAGGTGCAATTACACAATTTGTGTATATTTTCTAAGTTCACTATTTTGTCATGTGTTGAGAAAAACACAGATTTTAAAATTACATGGTCTAATATTTACATTTAACATATAACTGCAACATGCTTTTTTCATTTTTTTTTTTTTTTAAAGACTCGAAAGGACTTGAAATTCAAAGTTTCAGACTTGTGACTTGACTCGGACTTTTACACCAGTGACTTGAGACTCGACTCTGACTTGCCTGACATTACTTGAGACTTGACTTGAGACTTGAGGATAAAGACTTGAGACTTACTTGAGACTTGCAAAACAATGACTTGGTCCCACCTCTGCTGATTTGTTGGCTGTTATCCACAGTTCTGTATGTGTTTATATATAAATACATAAATGAGCTGCTGATTAGCATTACCCAATCAATTGTTGAGTTCCCTTAATAACGTTAATATGCTGGTTTTTCACAGATTGTAACTGCTCACAATAACAACAGAATTCACCTTTAGTTCGTGAACAAAGCACTGTTGCTCTTCACCAATGTGATTATCAGTCCACACAGATTTAGTCCAAGATTTAGCCTTTGACCACAATTTAGCCTTGTGGTCAAAGTGGATTACTGATTGGTTCGAGCACATTCAAAAGACCTGCTTCTTTTCACTGTGAGTGAGTCTAATAAAGATGAATGAGCGTGGTCCTTCTCCTGGGTAAGCCAGCTCTGAAAAGTGAATCAATAAATAGGTCAGGGTTCAAGTGTGAGCAATTTAACCCAGTCTCTGTTTGTCCCAGGGGCATCTGAACTCTGCTGACCCATCTTCAACTTCTCAGACTGCCTTTCTTACTCATCCTTTGCGTCTTCCCTCCTTTCTGTTTCTTTTGCTCACTTATCCATCATTGTTGGCTCTCTTGGTGGCTTTTTTCCTTTCTGTATACAAGGGAAGGGCCTGGATCCTGTTTCAGCTTTGCATGCACACTTGAGAAAGGAAAAGAGTTTGGCTCAAGGGGTAAAAGGCAGGAGAATGAATCTTCCTGGAGACAAGCAGACATCCCCAACCGCCTCATACTCCTCCATGACGTTATCCGAATTTTGGGAAGCAATGACGCACTGGGATTTTTCTGCTCACTTATGTGTCATTGCACTTTTTATGTCAAAAGTATGCAGTTTACATCTAAATTGCATTTACCATTAACTCTAATTTTCTGGGTTCAAATATTGGAGAAGCATTATCCTGTTAACTCTTATGAGTTAGCTGTAAAGTGCGCCACAATTGTCATAAGTTGTGTTTGCTTTCTTGTGAAAAAACACAATATTTGCAAAACTTTCCAGACTCAGCAGAGAAAATGAACTGTTAATCGCACATTTGGTGCTTCAAGACACTGAAATCTGAATGTCTCCTGATGGCCAGACTGGCACCTTTCATGGCAGTTTGCTGTGTGAGAATGAATTTTAAATTACCAAGACAAGTTCCACTGCAGCCCACAGCACTGATGACTTCAGACTATGGGAACATGATATCAGTATTTCTGATACTCCTTCATCTGCTTCCTAGAGCAGATGAAAGAGTATCAGAAATACCAGGCTCCAATTTGCTACCGAAAAAAAATCTTTGTATATAGTACCCACAGATATTGGAGCGAGCTCCAACAATCACACAGTCCAATACGAACTGACGACAGGCAATAATGGCAAAGAAATAGATCAGGAATGATACAAGGGGAGAAAAAGTGCTCATTGCATCATGGGAAGTCCACCAGTAGGCTGAGCCTATATAAGTACTATGCAAAAACTAATTTTGATACGGTATGTGTAGATGCAAAACAGAGTCAATTACAATGAGCTTGCCTGCCAATATTCAGTATGACCACCTTTATTCTTCAACACAGCCTGAACTCTATTAGGCTCGTTAAGCAGTCTTCAGGAATACTTCTCCAGGATTCTTGAAGGACATTCAAAACTCGTCTTTGGATGTTTGTTTCCTTCTGTTCCATTCTCTGTTAAGATGATCTCACACGGCTTCAATAATGTTGGGATCTGGGCTCTGGAGAGGCCAAACCATGACTGCTAGGATTCCACTTCGGGGTTTTTTTCTGTCTCAGTATGACTTTGCAGGATTGGTAGCGTGTTTGGGATCATGCTGAAAAATGGAGCTGGATGATATTGCATGGTGGACCAAAATCTGATGGTACTTTTCTCTGTTCATAATTCCATCAATTTTGACAAAATCCCCAAAACTAAAGGTAACCTCAAACTATGACAGAGCCTTTTTGATGTATGCTCAATCGTCCAGGTAAGGAAATATCTAAAAAGTAGATTCTGTTCATCTGGACTTAGTATTTTCAGTTGGGCGACACGTTTTCACCACCCATCCATAGCAGAGCCTGCACTGTGTTTTACAGATGACAGGGACCTTCACTTTTCATGCATACTGATGACTGGATTGCAGGATTTTTGTCCTATTTATTAAGGACGTGACTTTCAGATACTGTTTACCTGCTAAAGCTAGCTTTTGCTTTTTTAGGCCTGCCTCCACTGATCCAGTTTCCTCACATTTTTTAAGGACACACTATGCCAAGTTTGAACTCGACACTGGTTCATCCCTTGAGTTAGGTGTCTTCACGGGTCAGTGTTAAGAGTCTACTCTGATGTTCAGAAACAAGAACTGGGCTGACAAAGAGTGCAGACAATGTCCAAAAACAACTTTGTAAAACCTTCAGAAAGCCTGGAGAACCATTGCTCAAGAACCGAAATATAAAGAAAAGAGGGGTGACTTAAGGCATTTGCACAGCACTGTAGTAGAATACCTAAAGGATACTTCAAGGTCATCTGATCCTAACTATAAGCATTATCAAAAAAGAAAGTTTGAAATCTAATCCTAAAAGTAGAGAGGGAGATTGTTGGGCGAGTTTGACAGGCTCATTCGGTATTTCAGAAGACAGCGTTATCATTTATGGAAGATCATAGACAGAGTCCTCCTAAAGCCAGTGTGTAACATATATCTCATTGGTATTAACCCTTTAAAACCAGTCGGAGCGGGCACGGTCCGTTTTGCGCAACTACTTTTAAATCCCTTAGAACTGCAACCACGTAAGCTAGCGCAATAATTTTTTTTGCATATGAAACCGGAGGAGTTGTACTTACATCTTATGCCATCAGCTGTTTGTAACACTTCCTACGTTAGAATAGACGTCAGCGTGAATTATCGCGTGTCCGCCATTACCTGCCTGAAACCGGAAGTGACGTCATTTTCGCGAAAATGTAGTTTTTTACCATCAGGGCCTCATGAGCCTAAATTATGTTTGACTTTCTGACTTTCTGTGTCGTTTCTGGGATGCTTAGAACTAAAATTGCACTGCTGGAAATAGTTTATTTTGATGCATATTCTGCTTTTTTGCAAATTTACACTATAATATTTATTTTCGTTTTTCCTGCAGTGTATAAAAATTGGTGTATTTCAAAAAGAAAACTATGAAGACACTCAAAATACATTTCCTGTGGTGGGAAACTATTTTGTGCAACTTTTTTGTATTCACAGTTTTGAGGGATAAGCCTCTTACATTTCTCTAACTAGAAATATATGTTAAAAACACAAAAACGATTTTCAATTCTTTTGTAGTTTATTGCACTTTCTTGCAATTTATGTAATTTCTATGCACTTAATGCATACATATTATTAAAATTTGGGCTATAATGGTTGTATTGATGTATAGCAACTTGAAATGCTCCCAAAAATGGCACTACAGCATGTAAAAATATAATATAAGCTCTGGCGGACTTGGTTCTATGGTAGGTCTTAAAGGGTTAACAGAAGAATAGCTTTCAAACACAATGTAAACAATACGTAGTAAATTATTTGGTTATTTTCTGTCCAACTGCATAACTGTATCCATCTCCATTACATGTGGCCACCAGAGACTGGAAAGCATCCAATATTAGATAATAAAAATCAAGTATTGGTCTGATATATTGTTTGATATGTCAGACCGGTCTTATTCAGTCCAACCTCTCAGGGGACAGACAGACTACTGCTGTCTGTCTATCTGCTGAGGCTGCCAGTGCTACATAAACAAAACGGCAAGGCGAGGGGCCCCAGGGGGCCTTCAGGGTGGGGACGGCTCAGGGGTGAGGGAGGGAGAGTCAGAGAGGATGAGGGACTGTTTACTTTTGTCTTATGCCTGGCCGCCTGGGAAACGACAGCGGAGGAAAGAAGGAAAGAGGAAGACTGTGTCTGGATTGTGTGTGTGTGTGTGTGTGTGTGTGTGTGTGTGTGTGTGTGTTTATTTCACTCCAGGTAGAAGGTATTCCTTCTACCAGGACCAGATGTGTTTAGTTATAATAGTGCCTATGACTTATGATGCAGTTTACAGTGTATTTAAACTGGATTTTAGGGTAACATTTCTGCACGTAATATACTTGTAGTAAGGACCAAGAAAGATACAAAAAAGAGGATACTGTCGCTAATGAAACCTTCGTGAATACATTTGTAACTTTTGCACACGACTGTATAACGAAGAATTACAGAAACATTAAATCTTCTAACAGTGAGTGATAATATTTTTTAAGCGTTTTTGAGTCGCGGAGCATCGACTACCAATACATGGTGTTTTAGACGGCTGGGCAGGTGTGAGGAGGAGCAGACAGATCAATAAGTAAAAACATCAATGCCTTATTGTTATTTAATCGAAATGATTTGGGGAATGAACAGCCTCTTTGTCAGTTGTGCAATGCCTGGAGACCTTAAGGCTGTCCTCCCTCCTGTGTAAACGTCACACTCTGTCCGTGCTGGCGTAGTCTTCCAGATCAACCTCAGCTAATAGAAACATCTGGGCCTAGTCTAGGCTACTTTTGACACTGAGAGCTCAATTATTAGACTGGCAAATGTTGTGGCCCAGACGTCATTAGGTGGGGCCTGCGGTGATATAACACGTACCTGTGGCTAAGTTAAATCTGCCAAACTCTTCCTAATTCAACACTGTCTGTTAAGCCCAGATGTGGCTCATCGAAAACTGTGGGCCACACTTGGAAACTTCGGAAAAGGAGTTGAAATTATTTCCTCAACAAGTGTCAGATATGGCTAATAGCTCACACCATGATAATTACAATAGCAGACCATCCAAAGTAGCACCAACTTTTGACATGTTGGCGAGTTCACTTTCTCAAAAGAGCAATTAGGGTTAAAATTAAAATACACTTGGGTGTAGGTTAATATCATTGTGCAAATATGCGTAAGCAGCAAAGAAGGAGATTTGGAGAAAGTGATTGACTGTGTGTGTTTGAGCGCGTACATTTATGCCATGATGTCTGCATACCTGTACGTGCACAATACTCAGTGTGCATGTGTCTAAGTGTGTGTGTGTACAGAGTCACGAACTGGCTGAGTGTATGCACATATGTGGCTGTGTCTGACTGTATGTGTGTTTGGCAGCTGGCCGGGCTCCAGCTGCGTCTGGTTGGATAATGAAGTCCAGGTGCTGCTGTGCCTGCTTTAAGACACCTGTCACCAATATTTAGTGCCAGAGAAAGCCAGACTGCAAACAGGGGCGAGACGAGCTGCTTGCTTATTTTAACAAGGCTGCCTAACTGGACCTGAGGAGACAGGATGTACTATGAGATCTTTCCTAGAAGCTCAATGTGTATATGAACGTATACGTCTGCATATGCGTCTCCGGAGCTCATTTAACTCCGTCTGCTACTGTGGATTCACATTGGTTCCCTGAAATTTAGCCTCAAAAGAAACAAGATTTTCAGGATTACAAAATTCAAAATAAATTAACATATATTTGCATCATTTGTTAAATATAATTTTAGGATTTTAAACTAAGGGAGAGAAAACATTTAATTTCAGCAGGAATTTGAACATTGTATCGCTTGCAGACTCGTACATACAATTGTTTGCTTAAAAAACATATTTTTTGTGGAGAGAAGCACTAGAACCCATCAAACATTTATATTTTATACATTTGTATTTTTCAGCTGGAAACACAGCCTAGGCTTAAGAAAGTGTGGTTTTAACTAAATCAGTTGTAATAGTTACGCCAATTCTGGACTGGATAGTCGACTGGACTGGATATAAATTTCCAATGGCTAGTCAGTATGATGGTGGTCTCGTCCTTTTGCCTTCAATGACCAGCAATCTCCACCTCACTTTTTTGCAGCTGAATATGAATGAGAACTACAGTGTCTTGCAAAAGTATTCGGCCCCCTTGAACTTTCCCACATTTTGTCACATCACAGCCACAAACATGAATCAATTTTATTGGAATTCCATGTGAAAGACCAACACAAAGTGGTGCACACGTGAGAAGTGGAACGAAAATCATACATGATTCCAAACATTTTTTACAAATAAATAACTGAAAAGTGGGGTGTGCGTAATTATTCAGCCCCCTGAGTCAATACTTTGTAGAACCACCTGTGGCTGCAATTACAGCTGCCAGTCTTTTAGGGTATGTCTCTACCAGCTTTGCACATCTAGCGACTGAAATTCTTGCCCATTCTTCTTTGCAAAACAGCTCCAGCCCAGTCAGATTAGATGGACAGCGTTTGTGAACAGCAGTTTTCAGATCCAACCTACTCTTGGTTGGGAATACGTTTCTGCTCAGTCGAGGAAGGTGTTGTTTACAAATGAGGAAAGAGTGCAACAGGACAGACTAACAGATGGATAGAGCCAAAAGTGGTGCGAATGCTGTGCCGGTCTGGTAGTGAGGAGATCCCTGAGCGGAAAGTGAAGCTGTTGACTTACTCTGCGACATATATTCCTACCCTCACTTCCCCACTGGAGCTGAGGTCATTTACCAAAAAGGGGAGATCTTGCACAGAAGAGGCACAAATGAGTTTCCTCTGTAGTGTGGGTGGACTCTGTGGGTGGAATTTAGTGATTCAGGACTAGTTCAGAATAGAGCTGCTGCTCCTCTACAAGTGAAGGATGTGGTTTGGGCACTTCATTTGGTCTGTCTCTTGAACACCTCTTAGGTGAGGTATTTCAGGCAGTACTTGATTGTTCTGGTACGTAGCAGGTAGGTGTTTGTGTTTTATACTTGGTAACAATGTTGCTAGCCTAACCCAACATGGTGATTGCGTCACAATTGACAAGTCAAAACAACATAACAAACAAATCAAATGTTATGGTGACTGTGGTTATTGATGTTTTTATCTCTACACACACCCTCTCATGGACGGTCTTTATCCTTCAAGCTCAAGTCCTCTATCAGAGGCCTGGGAGATTGAGGGTCCTGCGCATCACATGTTCCTCAGTGTGTGCTCTTTTGGACAGATATCTCAGATGTTGCTCCACGGATCTGCTGGAGACACTTGCTAAGTTTGGCACTTGTGGGCTGGGCTGGCCCCAACTGGGACCACTGTTACCTTTACCCTCCTCCTGGTGTAGCTACATCTATCAGTGTGGCCGTTTTCCTCTGCTTGTCCACCACTGCTCGGTTAGCCAACAGTTTGTTGTCTGTCTGTGGAAGTCCAACAGGATCTTAGTTCAGTCATTCTTAACCACCCTAAGGAATGTGTCCCATTTTGACATGGAGACTTACAGGCCACACACGGCACACATGTTCCTGTATACTATGCCAGCCACTTGGTTATGGAGTTTTATGCCTTGCATTTGTCCAGGAACTGGTAGGATTTCTCAATGTCAGCCACTTCTTGTATCTGGCAGTGGTACATGCCATGCATGGACCTGCTGATGCTGTTCCCAGCTACTTGTAGCAGTCCTTGATATCTGCAATTTTCCCTTCTGGTAGTTCAATCTCCTGAGTTCTGATTACCTTCCCTCTCTTTGTTATCATCCAGCTACACTTCTCCAATCCGAATGAAATTCCGATGTCATTGCTTTATGTCCAAGTGATGTTGATGAGTAAATCGATGTCTCATTCACTCTTGGCATGCAGCTTGATGTCATCCATGTAGAGGAGGTAGCTGATGATTGCTCTATTCCATAGTCTGTATCTGTAGCCAGTCTTGTTAATGATCTCACTGAGGGGGTTCAGAGTTTTGGAGAAGAGCAGTGGGGACAGAGCATTTCCTTGGTAGATCCCACACTACATGGTGACTTGTGCTATAGATTTGAAGTTGTCTAGTGTTGTACGCAACATCCCCATTGAATTCCTGATGAAGGCTCTTAGGGTAATGTTGATCTTGTATAGCTCTAGGCATTCCAGGGTCAATGTGTGGGCTCACTAGGTGGTGTGCCTAGTGAGCCTAGTCTTGCAATCTTGAGCGACTGTTCTGTCTACCAGTAGCTGGTGTTTTGGCTGATAGTTGGATGGAACTGGTCCCTTCTGGGGATCCTTGGTGATCTGGACTGTCCGGCCTTCTGTTAGCCATTCCAAGTGTCTCTCGTTGATTAGTAACTGGTTTATTTATGTGGCCAGACGCTTATGGAGTACAGTCAGCTTCTTCAGCCAGTGGGCGTGAATCATGTCGGGGCCTGGTGCTGTCCAGCTGCTTTGCAGTTTCCAAGGCCTCAGGTATGGGCAGCTTGCTGAACCCCTTTCTTCATTGCACCTTTCTGCAGCTTACTCACTAATGTAACTATCCTTCCTCCAAATTCTCCTGTATCTTTTCTTGTGAAAAATGTAGCTAATGGATGATAGTCTACAAATAAAATGTATCTGCTCTTGAATCAGCACTACAGTTTGGTATGATAAAAGTAATCGGCAAACAGTGCTAAGTTAAAGGTATGTGGCTGCAATGTTCGAATGAACAAAAGAAAACTGGGATATGTTGCAGGAATTAATTTCTGTGCATTGAAACGGGAGCATTTACCTCTTCTGTGTCCCTTTCAACAATTAAGTATTGACTCTTACACTCCTCAAACTCATATATACAACTGCAGAGTCCTTTGAGTACCCTCCTTTTCCTGTATGTCTGTACATGTTTATGTTAGCCTCTACATACAGACATCTACATTTCCTTATAGTCTGAACAGCTGAACAAAGACCTACCTGTGTAAAGTCCTAGGAAACTTACCTTCATCCTTCCAGCACATCGAGACTTGTTTAAGTTTTACGTTGGCCTCTGTGCTGTCCAACTCCCGTCTCCAACACCTGTGGCCCTCAACAGCCTGTCTGTGCCACTCTCCACCTGCCAACGCTAGTCTCCACAGACTGCCAACACATTTGGATACCTACAGCTGGTACACCAAAACCAGCGTGCATTATCTGAGAAAATGCTCTTTGCTTGCCATTGTTTTGTCTGCATTTGTCTGATGTGCTCGGAAACCTGACTGTGCATAATGTACTGGATTATTCAAAGCAGACTTCACCTGAATCAGATGATCTTTTAGATACTTTAATGCAATTAAGAAAATAATGGAAGTTAACCTTTAACTCTGTTCAGTTTATTAAAAAATGAGTCCTATAGAAATTATAGAAAGTTATGAAAACAGCCTGAAACATCTTGAGAAAGATGACAGCACAGGTTAATCCTGTCCTCTCCAGTGGTAAGAATCATCTTGCGTAATGCTCTAATTGAAACTAAATAATCATGAAGTAATTAAAAAAACTGATGGGATTTTTTTTGTAGCTGTTTTATGTTAAAAAAATCAAATCTAACTCTTTCAGGTCTTGAGGCCGATGAATGATTTGTGGCTTTTGATGATCCCCCTTTGTCTTTTGCGTGACGTCTTGTTTTTATGTTACACTAAAATACGAATATGTGTTCCTCTTGAAGTGTGTTAATCTCTTGGCTGGATATCGCAACGGTAATTTTTCTCTACAGTGGAAACAATCCCGTGATCATCCTTCACTGCTGATCTATGTTTGCATCCAGGCAGTTTTGTATTACAGAGGTCATTCTAGAATTACTGATTTGACCTGGCTCAATGTAACTCTCCGATGAATTTGTTTCTTATTAATGTTTTGTTTTTGCTTTTTTGTGCTACTAAAGGAAAAGATTTTATTTGCACTGAGATCACCTTTGCAAATGCAACATTTTAAATCAACTCCAGGACCTTTTACCTCCGTAGCTGCTTCATTATGTAACCGTATTTCTTGAATTGGCATAAATATTTCTAATCATCAAATAGGACTGCCACAATGAAATCTTTGCAAGATCTTCACTTTTTAAAATAGGATTGACAGAATATTTCAGTGCCAATGGTGCTCTTCTGCACATTGTTGCGTGTCTATTGTGTATCTGCTGTTTGACACCACTCCCGTAATTGCTCCAGTGCTCTCTTGAATCTTGGACAGATATCTCAGAAATCAGCAATTATGTGATTTCTTGTAAAACACCCTCCACTCTCTGCAAAGGTAAAAGACAGCAGCAGCACTTATGTTCAGCTAAACAACTACAGATGTGAGAGGTGAGGGCTTTCACTGCAGAGTCAGAAAGGAAATATTATGACCACAAATGTGTCCCACTTCAAACCCTTCTGAGAGTCTGGAAGCTGAGAAGCCTCAATTTAGAGTGAAAAAACACCCACATGTCTCAGCATCCAAAGCTCGCCTAAGTGGTTGGCCACAAGAAGTCATTAGCGGTCATCAGATTTCCCTTCAAACTCTTCCACCTTTGTTAAACACACATCTCTGGCTGCTTCCATTCAGAGACAGGTTTTTACCCAAATACCCTTCATTAATCACAGCATCAGGGCTGCTGTCTCATAAACCTCAAGATATTTTTGTTGACATTTAAAACTTATTTTTATTTCTTTTATCCTTTCCTCTCTCTCATTCATCAGGATGAGGGTGTGGTCATGGGAACAGTGTGGGGAGACAGGCGTGGTTCTGCTGGGCTTCCTGACGCTGACGATGTGTTTGGGAAACCTGTCCACCAGGGGGCTGCAGGTACACAGCAAACAGGAAAACACTCTTCCTCTGTTACAGGGAAACATACACTCCGACAAACTGAAGCACATTTTGTCTAGCAAGAACTTTAGGACTCTCGGAGATGGATGAGGCATAGTCCTAGACCAAAGAGGACTATGTTTATACTGTCTGCCTCTGCTGCAGTGACTGAGTGAGCACTGTAACACTGCATATGAAGGCAAGATTGTCAGTAATCCAAAGCTGTAGAACTACAACTAGTAAATGTTCAGTCTTCAGAAACATTACTTATACTTCAATGGGAATAAACATCACTGTACTGAATGCTCATGTCTTGATGTGGTAACTAAAACCTGTTAAAACAGGTAAAAATTATTTTATGTGTTGTATCTGGTGCTTTAGAACCTTCAACATGTGCTGAACAATAAGCCTGACACATAGGAAGCAAATCAGTTTGAGGATGAATAATGGATGATCATATGATATCTCTAAGGGAGATGAGAAAATAGAACTTTTAGTTGGCGAATTTGTGTTTATACAAAGTAGAAACCTCGTGGGCAGAAATTAAGCTGACGTAGAAGTGTCAAAAACTGCATTACCCACAGTGGCCACTTGAGGGTGGCTCAAATACAAGTCAGTCACTGTAGATGTCTACGTTAAAACGAAAAACTTTGCAGCACTGAAATGCATGTTTACAGTCAGGTACAAAGAACAGCTTTGATCTCGATGACTTTTAGCTTAATAAAAATTATACAGGGGTGAATTTAAAAAAAAATCTAAATCTTGAGATTTCGGCTTTGATTGAGACAGGCAGCTGTAGCCTAACCTCCTCTAATAAGAGTCACTAAACAGGACATGCTATGTGGTGCAGACTGTCCAGTAAGTTTCTCCTAATTTTGAATATAGCTTGTTAATCAAGCTTTCTGGGGTGAACTGACAACTCCAGCCTCTGTCCAAATATGGTAACTTTGGGCTCCAAGAAACAACATAGCAACAGGGAAAGAGGCTTCAAAATGACCACAGTGGCCAGGTCCAAATACTTCATATTTGACATAATTCATTACAGAACAAAGCTTACGCTTTTCATTATAGTATGAGCTTTTTGCAACTCCTAAAGAAACTACATTAATAAGTACATAGAATTAGCCTTTAAAATATGATATTGGGGTTTAAAAAAAAATTATGAACTGACAATTTGAATGATCGGATTTCTGATAAACAATATTCCTCCCCAGAAATAAAGGCACTAAAAGTAAAACCATGACATCGTGTTTAAACTGAAAGCCACTGAAAACAGTCTTTATGACCAGTTAAGTTAATGTAGGCTCATGTGCACCATATACATGCTATATATCCACTGTACATGAACCATTGCTATCAGTCATGAGTAGTCACATTAAACAAGCCTGGTGTCAGAGGTAGCGTACTGTAAAATGCCATGTTCAAACTAAATTGATCTTAATAGGATGGCCAGACTGAGAAATATCACTTCTTTCTCTGAGAGCGAAAATTAAAGAGTGACAGAATGCACCAACAAAGCAAAACAAATCAATTTAAACCAACTGAGCTGAAACTAAAAGACATAAAAGTCTAAAATACCAAATGCTCAGTAATTTAAGCAGTTTGGTGAATGGCCGTAAAACTGATCTGTCAGCCCACCGATCAATGACTCCTCTCAGCTCCCTCTACTCTAACTCTTGCCCATCTCCCATTCTCTCACATATGCTGAGTGTCTGGTATTTCCAGTGTCTCTCACTCTCTCTCTCTCTCTCTCTCTCTCCCACAGCTGCTCCATCTCACACCTTTTCAAGGTGCTCAGTGCACATTCCAGCGGTCACTCTGATAAATCTGTCTGAATAAAAGGCGACACAGCCACCGGCCTCAGTTAATGCTGCTGGTGCACATCAGGAATGTGTGAAATGCTGAACGTCTTCACGAGCCAAAGCCTCAGCACAAAACACTCTGACGATCATTTAGCGTGATTCTGCTCGACTGTGACGCACGCTGTTGTGCTAACTCTGTTTTTATACCACTAGCATTAATGCTATGACAGCTGCTAATGCTGCTTCTGCTTTTTCTGCCACTTTTGCTTGTGTCAATATTCCACAGCGAGTGCTAGCACTAGTGGCAGATGCCCAGAATATCAAAAGGTTTAGCAAATTATTAGCCCATTAGCCTACAGTGAAGTTTACTTGATCATGTCAGTTTTAGAGTACAATCAGGAATTTGCAATTCTGAGCTAAATGCAACAAATGAAATGCCCCCTTTTATGGATTGAAATTTGCATGTTTTAAATAAATTTGATAATGTGACTTCCTGTGCTGCAAAGAAAGTTTGATCAAATATTTACAAATTCGAAAGTTTACAGTTAGAGAAGATATGAGTATATAGTAGTAAATGGGAGATGAGGTTATTCTCCTGCTAGGCCAAGTTCATCAAGGCTACAATCCATCTTTGGTTCACTGGAGAGGAACCCAAATGGCACTGAGGAAGACCTCGGCCAGCTGCTTTATAAAACAGTTTTTAAAATAAAAACCATATGGCATCTTTAAGAGTATTAACACGAAACAAAGGCACTACTACATTGGCTGGTTAAGCAGTGTTAAGTAGTAAAGTTTGTGTGTGTGTGTGTGTGTGTGCGTGTGTGTGTGTAGGAGGACGGAGTGGCCTCCAACAGTCTGGAGGAGCAGCTCGAGGTGACCACGTACTGGTGGGGGGAATGGGCCAAGTGGACAGCATGCACTCGTACCTGTGGAGGAGGAGTGATGTCACAGGAGCGTCACTGCCTCAAACAGAGGTCAGTCAGTCTGCACCAGACGACAAGCTAAAATATCCCAGAAATGGACACATCTCCAACCCTGTTTAATACTGTTCATGGTATTTTACATACAGTCAGCAGTTAAAGTGGGATTTGGCCTAAGATCACCGCAGAGGGGAAAATTACTTGCCTCCAATAAACTTCCAAATTTTTCTACTGTGAGCTCCAGTTGATTTTTCTTTGTAGGCAGACTGTCCTATAAGGTGCTCTTTGTGACTGTAAAGCTGACTGGTCTAAGGAGCTTGGAAAGAAAAGCGTCTGGACTTCTTTAAATTGCTCGAAGACATTTCACCTCTCATCTGAGAAGCTTGTTCAGATGAAGCTTGTTCAGAGTGGGAGCGTCCCCTCTGAACAAGCTTCATCTGAAGAGGGACAAAGGACCCCCTGATGATCCTCTACCTAATCACATGAGCCAAGGTGTGAAAACTGGTGTAGGTTACAATCAGCCAAGGTTTTGGGTGAGCTCATTGTGAAACCTGGACCCACCCTATCATGTGATTTCCTGAGGTCAGATGGCCCAGGATGTGAGTGGGCGTTAAGGCGTCTGGGAAGGGATCTCAAAACTGGATTATAGATGGCAGACAGTTGGTGTCGTAAACCACCGCCTCTTTTCAAAGATGGTCGCTCACAGTGGACATAAATGGCTTCTTTTACTCCTCTTTCAAACCATCTGTCTTCTCTGTCCAAAATATGAACACTGGCATCCTCGAAAGAGTGACCTTTGTCCTTTAGATGCAGATGGACTGCCGAGTCTTGTCCTGTGGAGGTGGCTCTTCTATGTTGTGCCATGCGTTTATGAAGTGGCTGTTTGGTCTCTCCAATGTAGAGGTCTGGGCATTCCTCGCTACACTGTACAGCAAACACCACATTGTTAAGTTTGTGTTTTGGAGTTTTGTCTTTGGGATGAACCAGTTTTTGTGTGAGTGTGTTGCTGGGTCTGAAATGCACCGGGATGTCGTGCTTGGAGAAGACTCGCCTGAGTTTTTCTGATACACCGGCTACATAGAGGATGACAATGTTGTTGCGCTTGTTTTTCTATTCCTCCCTACCTGGTGTCTGATCTTCTTTTCTGTGCCTCTTTGCTGACTTGATGAAATTCCAATTAGCCCAATCCTAATTGGGCTTTCATCAAATCAGCAAAGATGCACATGAAGCAAAGATGCAGATCAACTTATTTTTAGACTCTCGTGTTTTAATGGCAGTAACAGGAAAGCATTAAAGTACATATTCATGCAGAAACATTAATAGTAATGTGTGGCAGTTGTGCATGTTCTAATTCAATGAGCTCACAGTAAAATGTAGGAAATTTGAGAAGAGGAAACAGAAACTATAACTTCTGGCTGAAAATGCCTCCTTCGTGCCAGAGGTGAGAGGCGAATGGCCAGACTGCTTTGAAGTGATAGGAAGGCAACAGTAACTCAACACAACAAAGCTATGAAGAAGAGCATATCTGAATGCACACTTGTTGTACCTTGAAGCAGATGAGCTACAGTAACAGAGGACCACACTAGGTGCCACTCCTGTCAGCTAAAACCAGGAAACTAGAAAAACGTTCACTTTTTTGAGCGCTTGGGTGAGAATTTGGCACAACCAACACAGAAGCATTCAACCATCCTGCCTTCTTGTTAGTAGTAAGTCAGATTTCTAGTGGTGGTTCAGTTATGTGGGGGATATTTTGTTCCCCTTAATATCAACTAAGCATCATTTAAAATCTTATAGTCTGAATATTGTTGCTGATAACTTGCCATGTCACAAAGCTCAAATCATCTCAAACTGCTTTCCTGAACAGGAGAATGTGCTTACTGTACTCAAATGACTTCCAGAGTCACCAGATCTCACTCCAATAGAGCACATTTGAGATGTGGCGCAATGAAACATTCACATCTTGGATCTGCTCTCAACAAATATGAAGCTATTCTTTGATGCTAACATGTCAATATGGGCCAAAATCTCTTCCCCACCAAGGTGTACCCAATGAAGTGTATATACTCCAATAAAAGACCTACATAGGTTCATATTGAGTAGAACCTGACAGTCAACAGTTTCAATGCTACCTACTATATAGTCTCTCAGTTTAGAGTGATAAGTTTGGGCTGAAATGTATTTATGCTTAGCTAACAGACATGAACAATGCTGATATATTTCTACTGTGTTTTCTACTCAGTATGATTTTTATTGCCTTATTTTTTTTCATTCAATGTTTGTTTTCGGTCCAAAGAAAGAAAGCTGCTGCTGGGAAGGACAACATGACCTGTACGGGAACTGCTAAGAAATATTATCTCTGCAACACCAAAGTGAGTCACACACTTCCAGTTCATTTTTGTCTCACACCTTTATTAAAACAAACACGGTGGATTTGACTGGCTGACTGAACAGGATGGCTGTCATGGAGCTGGGTGGAGTTCCCAACAGTGTACTCTCAGAAACCACCTCTGCACAAATAAAGGCTTAACAAGAATTTATTTGTATAGCATACCGTAAAACCACATATTAACAAGTGTGAAACAAACCTCTTTAAATGGTCTGTGTTGTGTCTCTTCTCTGCAGGAATGTCCTCCCACTGGGAGGAGCTTCAGAGAGGAGCAATGTTGGTCCTTTAACTCACAACGTTATAATGGGAGGAACTATCAGTGGAAACCTCTATATCCCGGTAATAACACCAATAAAAAACCTTGACAGCCTCTCTTTAAATAGTGCAGTGATGAGGGAATTCTTCTCTATGACCTGCTAGTCTTCAACACAACCAGAAACCAAAGTAACAAACTTTGTATATCTTCTGATAAAGTGGTTTTAACTGCATATAAAAGATGGACTTGGCCTCTTTGATTTTGATGTGCTGATAGTGGATGACCAGGTCAAGTGCTAAGGCATTAGTCAATGCTATCGTTGTTAGTGCATTTATAGACTGCTTGGGAGCGTCACACAGACACTGGCCAATTAGTGCTACGAAGCATTTTAATGAACAAAATCACAGAATTTCTTAAGTGAAACTGCAGCACATCTGAAAATTCATCACACCAGCCATGAAAATGCTCCTGAAAGAGCGGTCAAGAGTTCCAACTCTGATCAGTTACTGTAGCTGAGGTGGGACCAGCAGACACTGAAAAAGACGTGACATTACCGCAGTTGGCATCCTGGTGTTTTGAACCTGGATGTGATTTAGGGGTGGAGCATACTGAAACTTAGAATGACCAAGATTTATAAAATGGACTTGATGTTTTATTCATACGACCTGAAATGAGTGACTGAGCCCATAAACTTAGCGGGAAAGTGTTTACAGAAACACCAGCAAAGGGCCGTTTTCCTAAAGACTCCTATAGGACCAGTAGTGTTTTTGCAACTTGAGCTATCGCCCTCTGGTGGTGTTTAAAAATAATGCACATTTGAGATGCCTTAGCATTTCCTTCAAAAAAGCTACTTTTATAATGGCCTTGTAGGATCTAACAGGCACGGCCTAATTAATTGGAACAGAGGGTAACGCGATAGACAGTCTCAGACTTACTATAGCAGGACTGAGGCAGGCTTGGGAAGTAGAAGCAAAATTAACAAGAATGAAAACAGTTTGAGATGTTTCAAAATAAAACAGGAAACGTGAGAACTTGAAACCAGGATATGAACAGTATGATGGCAGATAAATTCATGACTAATTGTTGAGGACTAGTTAAAGAATCCGATTTGCGTTTTTTATTATTATTGATTAATGGAAATCAAACCTGAGAAAAAAGGAGTAAAAGTATTACTTAGATTCATCAGGTTACAAAACCAGTGAGAGTTGATGTTGCTTTGAGTCCTCATAATGAAACTATAATTGAAATAATTGTATATTATTTATATACATCATACTGGTATATACCAGCATATATTTGTACCACTATGATGCAGTGTGAGTACAGTAGTAAAGAAATGAACAGTTGTGGCTAAAGAATAATTGTATAACATTGCCGGAAGTTATTAGGAATATGCAGTATGCAGTCTGACCTTGCGAATTTAAGTGGGTATAAAACAGTGAAAAACATCTACCATTTGTCTCCAGATGACTACGTTCATATCTCCAGCAATCCCTGTGACCTCCACTGCACCACGACCGACGGCCAGAGGCAGCTGATGGTGATGGCACGAGACGGCACGTCTTGCAAGTACAGCAGCTACCGCGGCGTCTGCGTGGACGGTAAGTGTGAGGTGAGTCCAGCTTCTTATTTATTTGGCATCACTAAATGCTAATGTCTCCCAATCAAATTTAACACAACATTATTTGTATTTATTGCCGAGCCACACTGCAGGATGTAGCATCACGTCAGTTGTTGGTTTCTGCACTCTATAATTAACATTACACCAAGAGAGTACTGGGTTCAAATCCATCATCTGGAGGATGCGGAGGTCACATATTCCTTGGTGTTTATGTCGGTTCTCTCTGCGTCCTCTGGCCTCCTCCCATAGTCCAAAAGCATGTAATTGGTGGGATTAGGTTAAATTGCCAGGGTGTACTTTGCCTCTCACTCTATGACAGCGTGGATAGTTCCTAGCACCCTTGTGACCCTGCACTGGATAAGTGGAAGAGAACAGGGCGGAAATTAGCTTTACAGACCGAAACTGTATTTTGTTTCAGACTGTAAATGTGTTAATCACATAGCCAAAGTTAGGTATGTTAAGATCTGTGGGGATTTGGAGCCAGCCTCAAGCGGACACTTTAGGAAGCACAGGTTTTACATTGCTTTGAAACATTGTTTAGATGCAGTACAATAAAGATACAGACACCTTCAATGCAGCATGAGGAACTATGGTTTTTTTTCTCATTAAGGTTGAGACAATAATTGGGAAATCCCCAAGAGTTACAATGTGTAGATAAAACAAAACACGAAGAAGCAATGAAGAAGCTAAATCTTTCAGTAGTACCATTTTTACACATGATACTTTTGTGCACAGTAAATTCTTCTGGATAACCTTCCCAAAACAATTGTGGTAAGCGAGCTAATTATTATCACATGTTTAGTACGATTCTTTGTCTTCTGTACTCCCACATCTTGCCTTGCTGCTCAGCCAATTGGATGTGATGGGGTACTGTTCTCCTCCAACACTTTGGATAAGTGTGGTGTCTGTCAGGGTGACGGCAGCAGCTGCAGCCGAGTCACTGGAAACTTCCGTCGAGGACCCTCGACTCTGGGTAAACCTCGCAGTTCAGTTACCTAATGCATATTCAAAAACTATTATTACAGTGTAGCATGGCCTAATATAACTAGGACAGGACCAGACACTGAATTAAAAACTGACCGATCTGTCATTACTGTTAAATAAACAAAGAGCATGCCATGTTGCTGATGACTTTCTCTTTGCTGTCATGCAGGTTACTCTTTTATAACTCAAATCCCTGAAGGCTCCTGGGACATACAGATCATCGAGAGGAAGAAATTGGCTGATGTTCTCGGTATATACCCCCCCACGCACACACACAAATATTATTGCAGTGTGTAAAAAGAAAGCAAAGAACTGTTTTAAAGTTCTCTTAATTCTGCTTCTCCCCCTCCTAAAGCTGTGACTGATCAGGCAGGAAACTTCTTCTTTAACGGTGACTACAAGGTGGACAGTCCGCAGAATTTCCATGCAGCAGGCACCGTCTTTAAATACCGCCGACCTATGGACGTGTATGAGACTGGTATCGAGTACATTGTTGCCAAAGGCCCCATTGACCAACCCATCAATATTCTGGTACACATTACCCTTTCCTCCTTTACTCTTGAATTCCATGATTTAAGTCTTGTTGTTTATAGCTTGTGGAAACCACGCTGCTGCCATGGTGCAAAGTTAAAGTACTGTGGCTTCATCCATAAAAAACCAACATGAAATCGATGCTTTCACCTTGGAAAGTGCAGATGTGCACAGACAACACCTATGAATTTCAAACGTGTGCACAAAAAGAACTATGAATTTTCATTGTGAGCATTTATTGTGTTGGTTCAATCGGTGACCAGTTAGCAATTTTAAGATGAAAAATTTTGAATATGCAAGAGCATATGAGAGCCCAAACCTCTCTAAAGGAAACATTGCAACACGGCTTGGGTTCGTCAAGTCTCTTATGAATGAACCACAATACTTCTGGAACAATTTGGAGGCCAAATGGAGAAGTTTGGCCATACTGCAACGAGCCACATTTGAAGAAAAGCATATACGGCATACCAGAACAAACACCTCATGCCAACTGTAAGCATGGTGGTGGAGGGGTCATAATTTGGGATTTGTGGCCTCAGGACCTGGGCATCTTGCATTGTTGCCCATGAACTTGCCCATGACAGCCAGAAATGAGGCCTTCAGTCCGACAGCTAAAGCCAAAACTAGGTCATGCAGCATAACAATGATCTCATGTACAGCACCAAGTCTACAACAGAACGGCTGAAAAAGAAAAGAATCAATGTTTCGCAATGGCCCAGTACAGACCTTGTGTCTTTGACGGGACCTTAAGAGAGCTGAGCATAGACAATCACACACAAAACATAATGAATCAATGTTGTTGTGGTGGAGGTGTGGTCTGCAGTTCTGCTGCACAGGAGTCGTGGTGCAGTGGGTTCAGGGGGTGTCAGGAGGCTGGCAGAGCAGCTTGGGTTGATCAGCTTCTTTTATTGGGAGGTCGCTGGGACCGAGGAGATAGCAATGCAGAGAGATGCTGGACAGCCGAAAAGCTGCACAAACAGTCGGATCAAACTGAAAACATGTGAAATCTTTCTTGTTCATATGACTGTATATACTGACTTCACATATCACAAATTCTCATTTTTAATCCCCATTAAAAATCGTTACACAATATTTCACAAAAGCCTTTATATGATAGAAATGTAGGAATATTTGCTGTAATGGCCTGTTTTTATTAGCTAGCTATGGGCTAAAGGTCCCGCTGATTCAGACTGACGGCATGTTTTTTTTTCACCGTAGCAGGGGAGACTGCCAACACATTCATCCTTGAGGCAACAGTTATATAAAAAAATTTAATTAAACCAAACATTTTCTGTCTGAATGTTTGAGTCTATCTCTGAGACCACCTTGAGTTGGTCTAATTATAGTTTTTGTTTTGTGACTCCATAAACATCTTCGATTTACTCTCCTCATCTGACAGGTGTGGAACCAAAATGGCCGCACACCTTACATCACCTACGAATACACAGTCCTCCGAGACTCCCTGCCACCCGTTCCTCCTCCTCCGGTCTACACCGGGTCAGACACCTCAGCCGGAGAGGTGTCTGTAGAAGTAAGTGGTCTACTGACCCCCAATGGCAGCATCTGTGACCAGGTGGCTCCTGGGGGCCAGGTGGAGACAGAAGGTACAGATGGGCAGAAGGGCAAAGAGACCAACGAGGTGTATGAGGAGACAGCAGCCATCGACTGTGAAGATGGAGTAGCTGCCCCAAAGTTTACAGGTAGAGATTATGTGACAAGTTCTCTATAAACTATTACACTAATACATACAATTTACATGCACATTTTTAGAGAAAAAATTCCTTTACCTTTATACCTCCTGGAAGTGTAGCTCAGGGCATATAAAGCAATATAAAAAATAAGTTCTGATATAAGATGACTGTAAGACAGATGATGGATCCTAAGCCAGGTAGCACCACCCTCCATCTTACTGCCTTATTCTGGATGTGTGTAAGATGGCCCTTTGCAACTCTGTATTATTCATGATGCGGCTAGATAAAAACAATCAGCAGCAGATGAAAAATTCAGAGTTTTGTGGCGTTTTCTTCTTTTAAGAAAGGCAGCATCACAAACATGAGCAGTAATGGCACTTCCTGAGGGCTCTCAGCTCATTCAGCTGACTGCTGAGGCCATTACACCACTGCTTCAGGGAGAGGCGGCGGTGGTGAAAGGCTCGCCGTACACTTTTTACTCCAGTCGACATCATACTACGGACAAGATGCTGCGCTCCGACTGAAACCGCTCGTTCGTGTTTTCACTCTCTGTTTTTACTCACTGAGTTTTTACTCACTTTCTCTACATGTTAAAAGATTCTGCTTTAGTAAATAAAAGAAATCTGCCGGCACAGCTCTCTGTAACTAGTAACAAGGTAAAGCACAGACATACATGGTGGCCATGGTTCAGGTCTTTATCATTAGGAAAAGCTATAAAAGTAAAAAAAAAAAAAAAAAACCTACAAAAATAAATAGAAAAATAGAGTTTAAAGTCCAAAGAGCATGTCCTCTCTCACATTTTCCAAAGCAATCCACTGGACTGGTTTAGAAGTTTTCTGGTCCCAATTTTGGCCCCCGGGACTTGTGTTTGACACTCTTACACGTTTTCAGCCTTGTTCTTTCCATGCAGAGATTTCTCCAGATTCCAGAAAATCACAGGTTTTGTTGGTGATTTTAGTGTTTCCTGTTTTTTTTTAAAAATATACTTTTATGAAATCCTTTATTCAGATAACTTGTAATGACTTCCATCACAAGCAGAGCTGAATTTGTTGACTTTGTGTGAAGGTAACAGCAGCCAAATAGACAGCACTGCCAAACCTGTTACTGATGGTGCGGGCCTGGATACACCACCCGATTCCCCAAACCTCATCTGGAGGGTCCTGATGGACGGCCGAATTGGTGCAGATGAGTTACTTATCAACATTTCGACCAACCAGCTGCTGACCGAGGGAGACAGTTTGTTCTCTTCTGAGGTGGGACCAGCAGAAGTGGGTCTGAGCAGCCTGGAGCGAGATGATCTAAACGATACACTCGAGTTTACTCTGGGCCAGAAACGCAACGACAGCGGAGACAGCCAGAACAGGACGGTGCCGAGCGGCGGGAGGACTTCCAACCGCTCCAACAGAACCAGGTAATGTAAAAAGAGCATAAGGGACATCAGCATCGCATATGAGTTTTAAGATGATGCAGAGCAGAAGCCCGTTGTTCACAGGTTCAGGTTTGGGCTCACATAAAGACATTTCATCTCAAATCGGATGAAGTCTGGACTGAAAGTGTTCAGACTGTTCACACACTGTCAAACCTCTGGACTTGATTCTGGCTGCAGGCTAAAGAGAAGCAGGCTGAGAGAAATGGGCGCTTTTAAAGAGATGTCCAGGCAGAGACACAGAGTGTCACATTGAGACAAGACTGACGGCAAGAAAAGGTTCAAAGTGAGAGTGCTAGTGGAACAGACAGCTTTGCCAAAATAACAGGTAGTCAGTGTAACGCAGGTAGAAAGACAGACGTACACTTAGACAGGTAATCAGGCGCATGTGCATGTAGCTAGGCAGTTAGATGAGACAATATACACAATGTACACTGTACTGGTTGCAAGAAAAAACAGCCATGTTAACTGACAAGCAGCAAAGCAGGAAGACGCATAGATAAACAGTGCAGGCAGTAAATCAGTCAGACAGGTAGACCAATTGGCAGAAAAGCAGGTGGACCAGTACTGTACAAGGAAGCAATGCAGACAGACAAGTAGATATACGGTCAGTACAGCAGTCAGGCAGATATATGCTGCAGGACAGGCCGACAGGTAGACTTGGCAGGTTTTGCATTCGTCATATTTATAATTCATGTTGGCTTCACCCGTTCTGCAGCCAGCAGCTATAAAACATACAGCGACACGCCCTTTCCTCAGGGAGACAGAGACAGGAGAGGAAACGAGCGGAGCAGAGCAACACAGAGGGGAGGAAGGTGGAGGAGGTGGGAAATGCAGCCGTGCTTAGAAACAAATAATTCAAGGTATTTGCAAGAAAAGTGAGAAATATGATGCAGAGGGGAACGTGTTCCGCTGTCAGGCTGCCATCACTTCTGGTGAGAAAATAATGGACAGCATTTGGTCTGGCTTACATGGAGGGATGCCGGTGAGGTATAACTCAACGTGTCTCCAATTTTCAGATAAATGTCTGGGAACGACTGTTATGACAGGAATGTGTGCATGACTTTTATGTGATGTGGTGAAAAAACAAAGTGCGTCTGCCGGGATGCGGGCTGTGAATCAGCTGTCATGCTGTGCTTGTCTGAGGCCTGGGAGACAGCCTGCCTCTGTGTGGGTGTTTGTGTGTTTACTCCTGGGTATTCTTAAAAGTCCCGAAAAGGATATTTCATTCAAATTACCCGGTTTGAAGACGTGCTCTTAAAATGTTGCCCTGAAAACTTGATATCTGCAGGTTGAGGATTCATAGGAACTGCATCTGCATAGCATGCTGCAGTTGCATACTCAAACACACACAACTGACCTGTGTCCTTTGTGCGTGACAGGGGGAATCAGCGGCTCTACCAGAAGAACCTGAAGCTGAGTCCTGCTGACTTGTACCGCTGGAAACTTTCATCACAGGAGCCGTGCAGCATGACCTGCTCCATAGGTATGCAAACACTCAAAGCACACATAAAACATCCATGAGAACATCCATGTTCAGTGAGAGTGTGATATCAGTTAAGATCCCAGACCTGACAGGTCCCTGTAACACCTTTGACTCTTGAAACCTGACAGAGCTTGTGTGGTGCAGCAACTTTCTGTGCATTTGCTGTGCAGCGAAGTGATTGTTCCTTTCCATATAATTTGTAATTTTCCCATTGTCTATGTAAGACATGCAATGCATTCTGTTTCTGTTTAAAATGAAGATAGATTTAACAAGTTATTATTAACGTAATTTATGCCAGGGCACAAATTCAAGCTCCACTCCAATTCCTGCAAATTTGGTGATCTCTGTGTCGGCCCATGTGAGCTGATAGCTGTACTGTCTATGCATCCAGTTTGAACATATACCAGTTTTAGCCAGTCCACAGGAGCTGCACATGTGCAAGATGGTTTGCATTGCAACCCACCTCCTCTCCCGCTCTTACTTTTATGTTTCATGTTTTTTCTCTGTTTTTTAATGAACAAATGTTATGAATGAATAAGTGTTTCCAATTCTGGAAAGCAGCACAGCAACTTTACCTGTAAAAACCGCGAACGGGCGAAAGCATCTCAGATAGCATGCAGTATAGAGATTTTTAGCAGACAGCTAACACCTAAGCCATCAGTTTAGGATAAGCTGATCTACTGAGATTCCTGCTGAGCTTGACTTCATCTGAACTAGTGGTCACTTTGATTTCCACTGGACTTTTTTTTCAATATAGGTACAGCTTCAAGACAAAACAGGAATTGCACTAATATACAGAAATCCAATGCACTTAGAAAGGACTTTGATACTCTGTGTGCACTGTGCTTTTTTTCCCCCCTTGTATATAAAATGCGTTGCATAAATCAGTTTACTCTGCCTACAATCCAGGAGTCTCCAGGTCCTTTGTCACATGTGTTCGTTACGATGGCGTGGAAGTACACGATATGTATTGCGATGCTCTGACCAGACCAGAGCCAGTCCATGACTTCTGCATTGGCCGAGAATGTCAGCCCAGGTGCGATCCCCCGGAGGAACATAAACCTTTTAATAAACAGATCATTACTGTGGCTGCTTCTTTTCCTCTGATAATTATGGACAAATCTTTCAGGTGGGAGGCGAGCAGTTGGAGCGAGTGCTCCAGGACCTGCGGGGAAGGTTTCCAGTTTCGTCAGGTGCGCTGCTGGAAGATGCTCTCGCCGGGTTTGGACAGCTCGGTCTACAGTGACCTCTGCACCATGGCTGACCTGGAGAGACCCGTGGAGAGAAGACCCTGCAAGAGCCCCGCGTGCGGCCCACAGTGGGAGGTGGCCGAGTGGATGGAGGTATGATAAACCAGGAATGTGAGCTTGTACTAATATACTAAAACAATCTGATTTACTTTTCTGTGTGTTGAGTAGATGTAGCTGAATAAATAGCACTACAAGCTTAAGAAAGACATGTACTTTTGAGGTGAACTGTCCCTTTAAAACATACAGAGTATCTTTACTTTGCATATTTTTTTGTTTGCTTGGATTTTTGCATTTGATTTCTGTGCAAACATTCCCCGGCACTCTGCAGGATTTGTTTTTTCTTGCAGTGCAGATGTCTCTGTCGTTCTCTTGTCAAGCTTTGAGGGCTGCAGCTGTGTGCTACAGTCTTGTGGTCAGATTGTGGTCACTGATGGATTCTCCAGAAACACTTAACAGACACCAAAAACCCTAAATGTGACTCTGTTAGATTGTTAGAGGTTGTATGACACAGAGAGAGAATGACAGAAATGTCGGGTACGCATGCTGATGTTTTTTTTTCTTTGTGGATCAATGCAGACATGACCACAGTCATTCATTCATTCTTTTACATTACATACGAACAGTAAACGGTGCTGTTAGGAAAATGTAATAAACATGTTTTTGGGGTGGTTTTGTGCATTTTTGAGGAAAAAGCTTTAACCCTTTACAGCCGATCGGAGCGGGCACGCTCTGTTTTGCGTAACTATTTTTAAATCCCGGTAGCTCTGCAACCAAGTAAGCTAGCGCAATAATTTTTTTTGCATATGAAACTGGAGGAGTTGTACTTACATCTTATGCCATCAGCTTGTCCTAGGTCACAGTTTCCTTCCACATATAGCTTTGCAAAAACTGCATAAAAATCACTTGCAGCAACAAAAACATGATATTCCAGAAACACGCTTCGCCGATCCATCAGCTGTTTGTAACACTTCCTACGTCCATCAGCGCGAACTATCACATGACCGCATGACCTGCCCGAAACCGGAAGTGACGTCATTTTCGCGGAAATGTAGTTTTTTACGATCGGGGCCTTATGAGCTTGTGTTTTACTTGTTATGTGTTTTAAAAAGTTATGTTTGACTTTATGACTTTCTGTGTCGTTTCTGGGATGCTTAAGACTCATATTGCACTGCTGGAAATAGTTTATTTTGATGCATATGCTGTTATTTTGCAAATTTGCACTATAATATTTATTTTCGTTTTTCCTGCAGTATATAAAAATTGGTGTATTTCAAAAATAAAACTATGAAGACACTCAAAATAAATTTCCTGTGGTGGGAAACTAGTTTGTGTAACTTTTTTGCATTTACAGTTTTGAGGGATAAGCCTCTTAAATTTCTCTAACTAGAAATATATGTTAAAAAAACAAAAACGATTTTCAATTTTTTTGTAGTTTATTGCACTTTTTTGCAATTTATGTAATTACTATGCACCTAATGCAGACATATTATTAAAGTTTGGGCTATAATGGTTGTATTGATGTATAGCAACTTGAAATGCTCCCAAAAATGGCTCCACAGCATGTAAAAATATAATATAAGCTCTGGCGAACTTGGTTCTATGGTAGGTCTTAAAGGGTTAAAAGTGATGCCTAGGCCACCCATAAAAGTTCCTACTGATTCTGAAATAATTTTCTTCTGTCTTTTCAAGATATTTATTCAAAGCAAAGATAAACAATAAAGAATATAATGTAATTAATGCATTTCTACCAATCAACGTGCTTCATTTTCTTCATGACAACGACTCTTTCCTCATTGCAGTGTCCTGCTAAATGTGGCCGCAAAGCTCAGGTAACCCGCGATGTGCGCTGCTCTGATGAGACCAGACCATGTGACCCGTTGACCAAACCGCCGAACGTCAAAAACTGCACCGGTCCTCCCTGCGAACGCCACTGGACTGTGTCCGAGTGGGGACCCGTGAGTGTTTTTACTTTACACAAACCTGCGTGTCAGTGAACATGAGTGATGAGGAGTTAAAATCTTACCATATCTGCATATTTTATCTCTCGTCCCTGCTGGAATCTCAGACAGTGAAAAAAAGGAAAGACGCTTAATTTATGTTTTAATGTTACAATCCGTGTCTAAGTTAAACGTTCTATTTCTTTTATTTTAAATTCTTTTTCCTGCGTCTAACATTCCTCCATCATTTTCATGGTTGTTGGAAAAACAGCTCGTCTGTCCCAGCCGTCTTTTAAGTGCCACGGTGTGAATTTATTGCTTTTATTGTGTTACGGACACGAGGTGTAGTTGCCGATGTTCCATTCAAAGTGAAAGTCTGGAAAATCGCAGGACTAATTTACAACCGCAGCCTCCGACTTGGAAAAACACAGAAAACTAAAGAGCTGTCACTTTGACACACAAAAATCACAATTCACAACTCAAGGCCAAAAAAGTTTATCTTTGTTTTCATAAATTTGCCAACTGAGAACAGATGTAACCAGATGTAACTTTTCATTTCTGATGTCTTCAGATTTACAAGTTTATTCTGTACTGGAAGGAAATTGGTTTGAAATTACGCCTGTCTCGTAAATGTAAATGACGTGGATAAAGCCATGCTGCTACAAAACTTGCTTATTGAGCTACACACGCCTGGTCTAAAAGTTTAATCGCAGCACGACCAACAAATATAGTTTTTAATAATAAACTCAGTGTGCGCAGCATAGTGAGGTTTTGCTGTTGTGTTGTTGATGAACTACTTTAACTGCAGTAAATATTAAACTCTGGTGACATGTGTTGTTATTTAACATCTGCCTAAACACGGCCTCACATGCTGATCTTTTATTTTCCATGATGTGAGGTGACCTGAAATGACTTCACGCTGTGTGCGACAAAGCTTGGCTGCAGATAACTGTGATTAGAACTCAATTGCTCCCGCTTGATAATGACTCATCGGGCGTGACCTTTGTTTGTTGCAGTGCTCGGGGTCGTGCGGCCAGGGGAAGATGGTGCGTCATGTGTACTGTAAGGCTCCGGAGGGTCGCGTGGTTCCCGAGAACCAGTGCTCAGCAGAGAACAAGCCCTTAGCCATTCACCCCTGTGGAGACAGAGACTGCGCTCCGCACTGGCTGAGTCAAGACTGGGAGAGGGTGAGGCCCGGATACACACTGTCTGAATTAAGATGTTACTACGAGCAGACCCGACACACATTTTAAGTGATTTTTGTAATCACAGAAAAGCATGACACACGTGTTTGGGGGGACCTGGAGTTATAGCTCAGTGGGAGCCCATTTGATTGCACTTTAAGAGGTCTCTTGTTCAAATCCCAGTGCCTAGAGTTATGGAAGGGGAAAGAAATTTATGCTTTACAAGAGGATTCTAACTAGTTTATGAGTAAAGATCATGCAGCTGTTTCCTCTGGATGGATACTGACTAATCCCATGAAAACACTTAGATATAGTTCCTTTATAAACCTAAATGCATTTAAGGCTTTATTCTAATTCGCTCTAGTTTTAAACTTTTGCTAAAGAAATGTTACTACATTCTAAACCTACCAGTAACAGCCTTGATCTAAAGATCTGGTTTTAACATGTATTAGAGCATACAGTTCGGTGAGCATGCTAGGGTCTGCTTGGGTCTGAGTGACTTGGATATGTGCAGATGTTAGCTTGCCTGCACATTTTTTTTGTGATAGTTCATATTTGTCCACTGAGACACTATTTGTCAGTGCACATGCTATCCATCTGCCCTTCAGGTGGTTTTGAGCAGACTTGAGTGTACTCAGAGAGACTCCTCACCCGTGATGCCTGCATATGTCTGCAACAGATTATAATCCCTGCCTTATGCGTGCTGCATTTGCTTTCTGTTGGAAAATGTCAGACATGGGCAGTAGCTCAGTGGAAGAGTATTTGACTGCACATCACGAGGTCTCTGGTTCAATTCCGGATGCCCCCTGCGTTGTTCCTTTAAAAATATAGGAATGGATATGAACCTGTCACCTCTGCAGTAGCTTAGGGTTTTGGTCTCCCTGTTTGGAAACCTTGTTTACAGGCCATCTTATATTTCAATACTAACTCATTTGAAAAGCTGCATATGGAACTTTCTCATCATTACCTCTTGTAGAGCAGCCTGTAAGGGTTAGGTTTTAGTTTAGTTTTAGTTTGGATTAGGGTGACCAGGTCTGTCACCTTAATCAGATTTAATCAGACAACCTTAATCACACACTAAAGATGTCCAAAGACATGCAGTAGTGGCTATAGGTTAGTTGGGAACTCTAAATCGCCCATAGGTGTGAATGTGAATGGTTATCTGTCTCTATGTGTTAGCCCTGCGGCAGACTGGCGACCTGTCCAGGGTGTACTGCGCCTCTCGCCTTAAGACAGCTGGAATAAGGTCCAACCTCCCCACGACCCTGAAAAGGATAAGCGGAAGAGAATGGATTGATATTTACATTAAGTGTATGTGTGAGTGCAGAAGGGAAGGCAGCCAGACAAGGTTATTGGTTTCCTGCCATTCAGGTGGATGTTACTTTGACATGTATCAGTCACATGTACCAACTCAGTTACAGACCACATTCAGGATATCAACAGAGGGTAATCATAAAGAAGACAGCAAATGTTGGGACATTTTTATCCAACACCCTAAACAGTCAGTGCTCACCCAAAGACTCTTTAATTGTTGTTCTCTGAAAGACTTTCCTCTCCTGTCACTGAATAGCTAAAGAATTGTTACAAGCATGGGATTTCTTAAAATAATGCAATCTAACAGCATTTAATATTTCACACAGTGGTAACAGTTCAAACAAAAAGGAAAGGAGCATGTTTGGAGATAGTGTTATCATTTTCATGAATATGCAGGGAAGATCTGTTAGGTTCTGAATATATTCACAGGGTGAACATTTCCTCTATAAAACAAAAGGCCCAACTTGCACTGCAACTTTTGCATTTTTCAGACTGTTTATTAACAAAAAACCCCCAAGACAAATAAACTAAGGATATAATTTTTTATGAAATATTTGCAGAGCTTTATGAAGAAACTTTAAATGCACAAAGTCCCTTTTTAATGTTGACAATGCTACAAAGATTTTACCTTTAACTGCAGTGCAACACAACCTGTGGTCGTGGTGTGAAACGGAGGATCGTTCAATGCGTCGGCATCAGCGGAGGAAAGTTCCAGATCTTCGATGAGGAGGCATGTGTGGGGAACGAGAAGCCTGAAGAAGAGAACACCTGCTTCGAGAGGCCATGCTTCAAATGGTACACCACCCCCTGGTCTGAGGTGGGTCCACAGAAAGTCTTCGAGTGTGAAATAAACTCTCAAAATGAAGATAAATTAGGATAACAGCAAAACAGACGTGTTTAATGACTGTGTTTCTGGCTTCATGTGCCTTCAGTGCACCAAGACATGTGGCATCGGTGTGAGGATGAGGGACGTGAAGTGTTACCAGGGCAGGGAGCTGGTCCGAGGTTGTGACCCCCTCACCAAACCAGTGGCCAAACAGACCTGCACTCTGCAGCCGTGCCCCACTGAGCCTCCAGGTAACAACAAAGAGAATCTGCTACTTCCCTCCTAACCACTGTTCCTAATGAGTCTTGCAGGCGTTATAAGTGAACTGCCAGCTGCCTTTTTTTTACTCATGTCTGCCAGTTTTGGCAGAGGCAGTATTGAAGAAAGATAGACAGCTCAGAGTGGAGTATAATCTCCACAGCTGTTTGAAAGTTGCCTCCAGGACTAATTGTGAGTCTGACTGTTTCCCAGATGAGAGCTGTCAGGATCGGCCCTCCACCAACTGCCTGCTAGCTCTTAAGGTCAACCTGTGTAGCCACTGGTACTACAGCAAGGCCTGCTGCCACTCCTGCCGCGCTGTTCGACCTCCAGCCTCCTAGTCGAGGACGCCGCAGCCTCTCTCCACCCTGACTCTCAACTCCGGCATGAGGAAATACATTCAGCTGTACAGCAGTTACTGTGAATAATGAGGGAAAGATAAATGTCAGTCTGCCTTTTTTAAAAAGACGAAGTTCCTCAGATAACTTGGATTTAGATGGGTCAGTTTAAATGATCTCAAATGAAGTCCTGTCAGTTCCTGTTGATGTTACAACATCAGCTGCAGTGTTCTCACACAAAATTAGACAAAAGAAATGTGCACTTTGGGAGGCACTTTGAAATTAATGAGGACGAGTAAACAAACGTCTCTTTTTTCTGCTTCGATGCTACAAAAAGATTTTAGTTTCTTCTTGTTTTGAGAGGATTTCCGACACAATGCATGATCAAATATTAAATAGTTCCTTTCTGCTCTTTTCCAGTCAATATTTGTATTTTTAGATTCTACCAGAGTAGCTTTGCATGAGTAATATTTCAAAATAATCCTCACGTATCTTATAAAGACCCTTGTGGCAGCATCTCAGTAACAGCAGGTACAAACAGCAGGTGAGTGGAGCCTCTGTTCTCACAGTCAGAGCGTTGTGCCCTCTAAATTTGCTCCTGAGCTCACTCACTTTTTGACCCAGCCTCTAGTAGTGAACCAAGGAAGCGCCGTTTTTGGCTCATTTATCATTTATCAGCCCCTCGGGGAAAATAAAGCAGAGCATGCCTCTCCCTTATTATCATATTTCTTCTTATTTTCTTTATATTTAACCCTGCAGACCCTGTTGTACCAGTTGTTACTGAATATTTATGGGTCCATCATTTCAGTTCCTTTAGAAAATTTGCGCTAAACAACATGCGGAGTTGGAGACACAACGGAGTCAACAGTAAAGCGGTCTCACAAACCTCTATCACCAGTTAGCAGCATGCTCCTGTTATCGCTGCAAGGAAGAGCTCTATTAAATTATTTCTCAACTGAAGATATTGCATGAGTAGAATATTTAAAACAGATACTGTTTATGAAATATTATTTAAATGTGTTTCAGTTTTAGCGTCTGGTATGGCCAAACAGGAAGTAAAAAAATTAAATATATATAAATATATATATAGCTTATATTTCCATTCCGTCTCCTGCCTTTTGACGCCACACCGGCGTGCCTGCAGGATATGGAAGCATATTTATTAGTGATAGAACATTTTCATTTAGCGTGACGCTCCTGATGCCAGTCTATGGTTATTCATCAGGTCAACTGATACCAGCTCTGGTCTGTGTGCGCGACAGAGGAGGAGAGAGTTGATCCGAACACAGACAGAGAGATCCCTGAAACTTGAAGTATGGGTGAAATGTATTCAGAAGACGTGTACGTGTATGTCTAACTAATGTGTACTGTGTTTTTATATTGCCGATACCTCTTTGTACAAAACTAAATATGGAGTTTGTGTACTGTTGATAATAAACTGAAAACCTAATGGTACTGACATGTATTTCAATTAAATAACAGTTCAAACATTTCGCCTCTCTCATGTTTAACTTTTGCACTTTTTTGATATTTTTCTTTACAGGAATGGATACCACATTAGTTTTTGAGTTTTTAATTTGAGTAACAAACTGTAGAAAGAAATCTGTAGGAACATTTTAACACATAGTCACAACAAGACTTGTCTGACTTGAAGATTTCTTTTTCTTAAAACACAACTGGGACTGGCTACTTTTAGTTATTGTGCCAGTTCAGAGGATGGTAGTTTGTTGTTAGCCAATATCTCCAAAGCCTCAGTTAGACTGGGGCAATCGCACATCTTTAAGAAAGGTTAGTCTGTTGGTCCCGTAGTGTAGTGCTTTACACATTTACCTAACAAGTGCCTGTTAAAACTCAGGAGGAGACCCAAACTCCTGTTCACTAGCTGGGCCCACGTCTTCATTTTAGGTTTGACAGCGTTCTAGTAGGTAAAAGTGAATGCTTTGACATGAATTGAGCTGCGCTTTGGGAAAGGCCGGAAGGGGACTGGCGATGGCTTGTGGGCCTGACAGATCCCCATGCACTAAATAGAAAGGAAGAAGTTAAAGAATTGAGAACAAGGAGGGAGGGACGGTGGGGCACGCAAACGAGAATGAACAGCTTGCAGAACTGGGGGAACCTATACAGATGACAACCGGAAGGAGTGTGTTTGGAGGTGTGATCCCGCTCCTGAAATTCCGATACATAATCTCCAATAAAATTGTGTCACGAAGGGCAACTGCCACAAAGAATAGTCTGCAAATCATCTTTTGTGAATACAGGAGCAGCCAAAATAATCTTCATCTTAGGAAGAGTTAATATCTTTAGATGGCTATGACAGAAGACTTGAAACTGAAAAGAAAGGCTTTACTGGGCTTGTTTGCGTTACTATATCATAGCAAGATGTGAACTGGGAATGAATGAACTGCACTGTGGCACACGTCTCCTTGTCCTTGACTCCCACCTGTTTTTACTTGTTTACTTCATATCATGTTTGCATGCAGATTAAGCCTGCATTTAAATTCTATTTATTTAGTTATTTCTCTCAGGTCGTTAAACACCACCACGACAGCTGTGCCTCACACATATATATCTAAACTCTCATTTAATGTAATAAGAATTATAATCAATCAGATTATCCTGTGTCTTAATGATGTGATACTGATAAATCTGTGAACTTACACATTAATATTCAAATATTATGGCACGGTTCTGGGTCAATTGACCCAGGGTTTGGAGTTTTCTTATACTTTGATATTCATTCATTCATTCATCGCTAGCGGTAAGCGGAAAGGAGGTGGGCTTGCTGTTTTAGTTAACAACCGGTGGTGTAACCCTGCCAACATAACAATCAAAGAAAGGATTTGTTGCCCGGACACTGAACTGTGTGCTGTTGGACTCAGGCCGTATTATTTACCCAGGGAATTCTCTCACGTCATCTTGGTGGCTGTTTATGTACCCCCCTCTGCTAACCCCACAGCTGCATGTGACACTATCCACTCTGCCATAGCTCGGCTACAAACTCAGCACCCGAGTGCCTTTATTGTGATCTCGGGTGACTTCAACCATGTATCACTGGACAATACACTACCAACATTCAAACAATATGTGGACTGTCCCACCAGGGGAGAGAAAACTTTAGACTTACTGTATGCTAACGTCAAGGATGCATACAGCTCCTCCTCCCTCCGCCCACTTGGTAGGTCAGATCATAACCTGATTCACCTCACCCCCCGCTATGTGCCAATTGTGAGGAGGGAACCTGTGACCACCAGGACTGTCAGGAGGTGGTCAGAGGAGGCCTTAGCAGAACTACAGGGCTGTTTCGAGGTGACCGACTGGGAAACACTCTGTGAGCCTCACGCCGAGGACATCAATGGGCTTACTGAGTGTATCACAGACTACATAACTTTCTGCACCGACTCCATTGTTCCAGCTCAGACTGTTCATTGTTACCCAAATAACAAGCCGTGGGTGACTAAGGACATCAAAGCCCTCCTCAACAACAAGAAGAGGGCTTTCAGAGGGGGCAACAAAGAGGAGGTGAGGAAGGTCCAGGTGTTACTAAAGGACAAGATCAGAGAGGCTAAGGACAATTACAGGAGGAAGCTGGAGTGGAAACTCCAGCAGAACAGCATGAGAGAGGTGTGGAGGGGCATGAAGACCATCACTGGATTCAGGCCAACCAACAGCAGGGGAGCTGAGGGAGGTGAGAATAGAGCCGACGAGTTGAATCTGTTTTTCAATAGATTCGACACCACAGTGTCTGCTCCTACCCCCACAACCTCACCTGCAGTCAGCCTGGAATCCAGAGCCACACCACTGTGCCAGCCTCTCCCTTCACATGGCGCTGTTGCCTCCTGTGAGATTCCTGACACCCCTCCCCCACCCATCACCTTCACTCAATACCAGGTTGAGATGCAAATGAGGAGACTTCACTCAGGCAAGTCTGCTGGACCAGACGGAGTGAGTCCCCTTGTCCTCAAGACCTGTGCCCCCCAGCTGTGTGGAGTCTTTCATAAACTGTTTATGCTGAGTCTGAGTCTGCAGAGGGTCCCGGTGATGTGGAAGACATCATGCCTCGTCCCTGTACCAAAGACGCCTCGTCCCAGTGGCCCCCAGGATTACAGGCCCGTGGCATTGACCTCCCACATCATGAAGACCCTGGAAAGGCTCATCCTGGACCAGCTGCGACCCATAGTAAGACCACACCTGGATCCCCTTCAGTTCGCTTATCAGCCTCGTCTCGGAACAGAGGACGCCATCATCTACCTGCTCAATCGTGTCTACACCCATCTGGACTAGCCGGCGAGCACTGTGAGGGTCATGTTTTTTGACTTTTCCAGTGCTTTCAACACCATCAGGCCGACCCTCCTGGGTGATAAGTTAGCAGCGATGCAGGTGGATGCTTCTCTGGTGTCCTGGATTGTTGATTACCTGACAGGAAGACCACAATATGTACGTCTCCCACAGTGTGTGTCTGACAAGGTGATTAGCAACACAGGGGCACCACAGGGGACTGTCCTCCCCCTTCCTCTTCACCCTCTACACCACAGACTTCAGCCACTGCACAGAGACCTGCCATCTTCAGAAGTTTTCTGATGACTCTGCGGTGGTTGGATGCATCAGCAGGGATGATGAGACAGAGTACCGGGCTGTGGTCGACTCCTTTGTCACGTGGTGTGAGCAGAATCATCTGCAGCTCAACGTGGCAAAGACCAAGGAACTGATCGTGGACTTCAGGAAGACCAGGAAACACTTGACCCCTGTTTCAATTCAGGGGGTCAGTGTTGACATTGTGGAGGACTATAAATACCTTGGAGTACACATTGACAATAAACTGGACTGGGCTAAAAACACCACAGCACTTTACAGGAAGGGCCAGAGTCGTCTCTATTTTTTGAGGCGACTGAGGTCCTTCAACATCTGCCAGAAAATGCTGAGGATTTTCTATGAGTCTGTTGTGGCCAGTGCGATCCTCTATGCTGTTGCATGCTGGGGGAGCAGGCTGAGGGTCGCAGATGCCAACAGACTTAATAAACTAATCCGTAAGGCCAGCAATGTTGTGGGGATGGAGCTGGACTCCCTCAAGGTGGTGTCGGAGAGGCGGATGCTGTCCAAGATAAAGACAATGTTGGATAACACCTCCCACCCACTCCATGACATGTTGGTCAGTCACAGGAGCTCGTTCAGTGAGAGACTGAGATTACCGAAAAGCACCACTGAACGACACAGGAAATCATTCCTGCCTGTGGCCATCTCCCTGTACAATGTATCCACTTAACACACTGTTTGCTGCTACAACTACACATGTTTCTTGTTCAGCTATTTATTTATGAGTGACTTATGTATGTATGTATGTATATATATGTATATATTGTACTATTCTTAGTTAGTGTATTGTCTGTCTTGTCTTAATGTTGGTTTAAAATGGAGCACTGTAACAAAAAATAATTTCCCCCAGGGATCAATAAAGTATTCTGATTCTGATTCTGATTGTTTATGTTTAAGTCTCATTTACTTATATTTACGCAGCTAATTCTCCAGGTGTTTCCACTTCCCCTGATCACCTCCTGTGTGTATTTAAGTCCTATGTCTTCCTTTGTCCAGTGTCAGGTTGTGTGTTGAGTTCTCGTCATGTTTCCAAGTTTCCAGGTCACGTGAACTCACTCATCTTATTAGGATGATATCCACCTTGACTGCTTAGCCTGATTGTTAGGTTAAGTGAATCCAGATATCCTGGGTATGTGAACTTGCTTCGTAGTACAGGGACCAGGTCTATAGGCCACTCCACTGTAGCGGCTGAGGGTTATTATCTCAAATACTTATGGATTTGACAGCAGGTGTCAAAGATATGTGTCAAGGCTGTGCAGTATAGACGACCCAAATACAGTATGCTGTCAAAATAAAAACAAAGGCCATGATCTTTGGTCTACTTAGCAAAATGCTAAAGATCCAAACCATAAACTAAAGTTCAGCTATACGAAGGAGCAAATGAGAGAAAACCACATGCAGTAAGCAAAAATGAGCCGTCTATCAGATGCCTTATCACAAAGGAAAAGGGAAAACAGGGCTACATTTACACTGAGAGCTGATTGGGACGTGACAGAAGAACAAAGAGACAAAGATGAAAAGAAATGAGCATAGGTGAAGACAATCAGGGCAGAATGTAAAATTAATGTAAGACACGAAAGAAAACTAACCTTAAAAAATAAAACAGGAAGTAAAAAGTAAGGAAGTAAACAGCTAAGCCTGAGCATGAAGATGAGACAAAGAGAGGCATAAACAGGGAGACTGTCATAACAAAATCAACACAGAGACCACAGAAATAAGATAATATCACACAACCCAAACATCTTGTAAAAAAATAACAACAAAGGCAAACAGGAACCACAAGCTCAACAACTTCAAGAATAAGAAATGCAAACACTAAAACAGCACAGAAATCTGGGACCAAGGGCTCAAAGCAAACTGCAATTTAAATGACATGAAAGTGTAAGAGTTTCATTTGTAGCAGACGGAGCGGCATATTCTAATTTAGTCTAGTTCAGAGTCCTAAAACTGAGTCTATGGTCTGTAATTTAGCTGGGCTAATATACTGTAACTACAATATGTGAGTAAGTGTAGTTATTTTTTTCATACAGAGTAACGTAAAGTGTGAAAGTGGTGCTGAGGACGTTGCGTTTATTCTTCTCCAAGACCCCCCTCTCCTCTCTGAAGCTGTTTTGGATGTAGACAAGTCAATGAAATAATGCACATTTTGCTTTGGTCCTTTTCTGGAGGGAATTACACCGACACCCCAAAGTTTTGCATCATTTTATTAACACAGTAAATGAACTTGACACACAGAGCGGCTACAGTAAACAAAGGTTTGGCTGCAGAGGTGACTGACGCCTCCTGCTGGCCAGTTTGACAGACCCAAACGCCTCATCTGCTGCACTGACAGGATAATTGAAACACATCAAGCAGACAAAAAACCAAAGCAACAGTTTCAATCTTTTCTAAAAAAAAATAAAATAAAATAAAAAATGAAGAACTGCTGTGGATAAAAACTCTGCAGTCATCACAGTGAGCAACCTGCAGCTGTATCTCGGAAAACACCTTAAGTGGCACAAATATGTTCTCTTACCCTGAATAGTGTCATTCCTCAATGAGCAGAAGCAATCCATGACCCAAACTCACACAGATCAGAAGGAGCTGTGAGGACAGTGCTTTACTTAGGACGACCAAATAAAAATATAACCTTTCTTGACATCTTTTCTAAGCATGTTCAGCTTTCTGGAGGCTGCATGGAGAAATCATGGGATGACCATATGGAATAATGTATGGAACATGGTTTTTCTGTGGACATTAAACTTAGAGATAATAATCCATGTATGAGGTAATGAAAGATGTGTAGATGCTGCACATATATGTTCATTTATTTTTTGATGCAGTGAATTGAAGGACTAAAAGCACCTCACACAAACAAAGTGAAACAGCGAGCAGAGGAGAGAAACAAACCAAATGCACTGACTAAAGATGGTGGCTTCAGCACCAGCTGGCACAGACCACACTATGACAAGGGGGCAGGAGTTGGATGATGTGCCTCTCTGTTCTTGTCTTCATGGCTGTGATTCTACCATCCATCCGGCTTGAAGCTTGTTAGAAAAGTGAAGGATCATTTGCTAATGTTTACCAAAAACTGAACAGATCTACTGTGCAGTCAGTTTAGCTGTGTCAGTGTACAAACAGCCAGTTTTAAGTTTTTTTATTGCAGTAATGCTGCACTAAACTAAGTAAACCTGCATATTTCTTAATGGCCATCATGTAGCAACTGCTCTGGTTGTGAAGAACAGTGCTTTCCTGAATTGATAGCTTCTATTACTAGTTTCAAGCCGTTATTTATTTGATATAATATGAGGTTTATTTTAAATCATGGTCTCGTTCAGAGTGAATTGTGAAGCAGTGTATGATTGAGGGCATGGCTGGTAAGTTCCGGTTGTATAACTGTGTGGTCTGTTCTTGCTCTTGGTTAGATTTACCTTCTTGCTCAAAAAAGGTGGCCAAAAAATATCAGACTCCAGCAATGCAGTTGGAGATATACATATAGGCATATACAGTCTCATAAGTTTTCATCATATAGTAAAAGTCTTCTGCTGAAAGATTTCCAAATATATGTTTCAGATCACAGCACTGCAGGTTGTGCACTGTTTGACAGACAGGCAAATACACCCAGTCTCTCTGTGAGCCTATGAGAACAAACCTTTTTGATTAGCAGCGTACTATTTTATCATACATGTTGCTAGAGTGAAAGTTTGCTCGAAACAAAGTTTCCGATCCGATAAATGTGTCAGCATCTGTGTTGTTTTGTGAAAGAAGAAGAAATGAGTCCAGGAGCTGTAGAGTTGTTTCTCTCTATGGATGTAAAATTTGTAAAATATAATTAGGATCTACTGCTCTGTCATCAAGAATATTTGACATATATCTGTATCTTTTCCCCTTAAATACTGAATGTACAATTCATTCCTTCTCTTTTAGGTATTAAATACTTAATATCTAAGTTGAAGAACAGCGTTTATCTACAGCATGATGTCTTAACAGGATATAAATGTTGTCCCTCATAATTCACAGTCACTGGATCACTGAATGCTCCAGAAAAGCCCTTTAAAATAATGTTAGTTTTCTCTGTTAATACTGAAACAGTCACATACTGACATATCACAGCCTGGCTCTCCAGCCTCTGATGTCGGAAGGCAAACAAAAAACTAACAACCCCGTGTTGACCCTGTGTGACAGCTACACCAATGAACACAAATATGAGTCAACCAGAATCTGTATGAGAAATTATTTGAGCTTTTATGCAGTTTTACGTATCGTTTTCTTCTTCTTCTTTCAGCTGCTCCCTTTAGGAGTCACCACAGCAGCTCATCTGCCTCTATCATCACCATATCCCAGCATCCTCTTCTGTCACACACACCCTCTGCATGTCCTCCTTCACTACATCCAGGAATTTTCTGTGGTCATCCTCTTCTCCTCCTCTGCACATTCTGTTTTTTTAAATTCTGTCTCTTTATACAAGGTGTGATCAATCTAGCCAGTCTCCCATTCATAATCACCTCCTCAGGCACGTCCGAATAGCTGCGATTTTTAGACCATGTCACGGAAATCTCATTTTGGGTATTTACACTGTGACCTTAAACTTTGGCAGAGGTCAAACATCTTTTGTTTAAAACCGACCCAAATTTCACAAGAAGGCGATCAGCACTTGGTGATGACCAAGAAGCTGCTCAAAGGCAGAATTGCTCAGTTTATTAATCACGAGTTCATGAATTCAACATGGGGAGTCTGAGGGAGACCAGTCAGAGGGTCTGTGGTGTGGTTTTATGTGCCGTGATGTGTCCGCTCAGAGTGCAGAGTGCATTGAAAACTCCACACCAACACGATCATTCACCAAATTTGCCTCACTGGAATTTTTACCACCAAAATAAAATGAACTCTTAAGATCAACATTTTCGCACAGTGAAGGAGATCCAGCATACACTGCATGAAAAACAATAGAAGCCAGGATGAAACCAGTCCACAGGTGCACAAGGAGATACACTTGAATATGAGCCCAAATCAAAACTGGGTAGACTTTTTGATTTTTATGAAACTGCGCTGTTCTGATTACAGCTTGTAAAAGCATGTCTTTTGTTTCTGATTTTCAGTGCTCAATCTCAACTCTGTGTGACGCATATGTTTTTGTTAAAAATTACATTTTTTTTGAACACATGGCCTCTTATGGCATGAATCTATTTAATCGCTGCGTGAAAACTTTTCCGTGCGCTTGGTCTCAACACCCGATCACTCTTTCAAAGGAAGAGACCGTGTCTGTGCAGTTATGAGCTTTTACCTGAAGTTAAACTAAGTGTGTAAGAGTTGAAAAACAGCTTACATACAAATAAATACTCTCTGTTGAAAAGATTATTTCCTCAGTCATTGGATTTAACAGACCAATAGCTGGGGACTATTTTCAGTGACAGATTAATCTACATTTGGTGCTTCAGTGGTTTTTTGTGACAGCGGGACAGTGTGTGCGGGGCTAGGCCTATGTATGCTACAATGTTTGCATTCATGCTAATGAAAGAACAAGTCACCGAGGTCAACAGTGAGATATCTAACTATTTTAGGAACAACAGTGGAGCTCTGTGGGACAGAGAGAGCAGGCTTTGATACACTCACATAATACTTGCTGGTTTTGGTCTGACATTAGCTTTAATATCCACACAACCAGACTTATCTTACCTCCTCTGTTCGCACTGGTGTGGTGCATTTAAACAAATGAAATCTGTGTTGATTTTTGTCGATTCTTGTTTATCCTTTGACAGCAGATATGTTAAGTAGCTACTTACCTAGCTATTCAGCAAATAAAAGGAGCAGTTTATGAAATTAGTCCCTTCGTGTGTTTCGATGATGCATTTAGCATTGCAGAATTTCCATCATCGCTGCCCTGACGTTTGGTCTAAAAGCCATTTATCAGTTTAACACTGACAGCAAAGTGCTGAAATAATTGAATGTGTATCGAATCGTTTAAATCAGCGGTGCTGCTTTCCTAAACGTCGGTGCTGACGCTGTGGGTGACTACTTCCTTCATGGTGACCTGGCGGATGAGGTTCAGCTTCTGGTAGAAGCTGGCCAAGTCCATGGGCAACTCCATGTCCTGCTGCTGCACAGTCCTGTAGCTGATCCTGCGACCGCCATTGCACAGCCTCTCTGGGTGCTGCAAGTAGAAGGGTAGTGAGCAGCGGGCACAGGAAGGGCAGAAGGCATGCGAGCGATAGCACCTGCGTGGCGGCGGAGGCGGAGGTGAGTAGCTGACGGGGCCGTTGGCTTCAGTGAGGAAAGTGGGAGGGTACATCTCGGGCTCGTCACTGTATTGCTCTGGCGTCGGAGGCGTAGGAGGAGCCGACAGAGCCAGGGGGCGAGACGGCGACATGGTGGCGAGCTCAGGTTCCTCCTCTTCCCCCTTCTCAGACTCCTCCCTCTTACAGCAGTAATACTGGACCAGGTGAGAGTCAAACATTTTAAAAGACAAACGGTTAACCAAAGGAGAAAATAACGAGCACTTTCAAAACAAATGTCTTGATGCATTCTCAATCATCCAGGTAAGTAAATCTCCAAAAGTTGATTCTGTTCATCTGGAGAAAACGCTACGTCCAGATGAACAGAATCAACTTTTGGAGAGTTTCAAATCATATGTTTCAACCAATCGGATCCGTGTTAACTATAAGTATAAGCCACAGTAAATACAGGGCATGAAAAAACAAGCTGGTTTGTGTAACTTTGAAAGATAGCGAGCGAGTGTAGTGAGCTAGTTGGCATGTCTTTGTCTGAATCTTAACATTTTCATGAAAGCAATGAACCGTCTATCTATGACCACCTACTGGTAACATGGAAGAAATCAGGTGTAAACAGAATCACAAAGATGAAGAACAAACTGCCAGCTGAGGAGCTTTCAAAGCTAGGAAGTAGCTAGCATATACTTGGCGTCTCTGTGAGAGCGTGTGCATGAAAGGCACTTGCAGACCATCACTTTCAAATGATATTTGGCAGGTGATCGCGCAGAACGGAGGTGGAAAAAGGATAAACTGCATGTATCATTTCAAATTCTAAAAGACTGCTGGCATCACTACCAGAACACTGTTAAAGAGGCAAAAAGGGAATATTTTGCAAATATTATTTCTTCCAACTCTCATAACCCACGTGTGTTATTTAGGACCATTGACACTGTTCTTAATACTCCTTTGAATGTCTGTTTGGAAGTTTTTTCCTGAGATTTGCAATGATTTTCTGAACTTTTTTATTGAAAAGGTTGTCACCACCAGGGCTCTTATCACAGCTCTTGACTCTGACCCTTCTGTCTCTGTCCCTTGCGCTGCTGTTTTCACTCAGTTTGAGCTTGTGATGCTCTCCACTTTAGAGGATGTGGTTCGCCATATTAAGCCCACAGGTTCCCCACGGGATCCTGTCCCTCCACAATTCTTTAAAGAAATTTTTTCCTAGTATACAACAGTATGTCCTTGACATTATTAACAGCAGTCTGTCTTCTGGTATGGTTCCTGCAAATTTCAAACATGCAGTAGTACAGCCACTGCTTAAGAAACCTGGCCTTGATCACACAGTTTTAGCAAACTATAGGCCTATTTCCAAGCTGCCTTTAGTCTCCAAGGTTTTAGAGAAAATTGTTTTTAGTCAACTGAAAGATTTTCTAGATGAAAATGGAATCTTTGAGGTTTTTCAATCAGGTTTTAAAACCCTTCACAGCACAGAATCTGCATTATTAAGAGTTTTTAATGACATCCTTCTGGCATGTGATTCTGGTAACCATGTTGTTCTTGTCTTGCTTGACCGAACTGCTGCCTTTGACACCGTAGACCACAATATTCTAATTTCTCGATTACATGATGTAGTGGGTATTGGTGGCACTGCACTTAATTGGTTTAGGTCTTATTTGTCAGATAGAACTTTCTCTGTCAGTCTTCTGCTCCTCTGTCATGTGGCGTCCCACAGGTCTCAATTTTAGGGCCACTGCTCTTTTCACTGTATCTATTGCCTCTGGGTTATATCCTTAGAAGGCATGGGATCTCATTTCATTGTTATGCTGATGACTGCCAAATTTATTTGCCACTAAAACACAAGGATGGCATCTCCATAAAACCTCTCTTGACATGTCTAGATGACATTAAAGCTTGGTTGGCTCTAAACTTTTTAAATTTTAATGAAAAGAAAACAGAAGTGTTGGTGTTTGGACCCAGTGGTCCCTGTGAGTCCTCCACTGTTGTTTTAGGATCCCTGGAAGTCTATTTTAAATCTGTTGTTACTGACCTTGGTTTTAAGTTGGACAGTGATTTTAAATTGGACAACCAAATCAGAGCAGTGGTGAAGTCCAGTTTTTATCATTTAAGGCGACTGGCAAGAGTAAAATCTTTTCTTTCGAGGCAGCACCTCGAAACAGTGATCCATGCTTTTATTTCTTCCCGCCTGGACTACTGTAACTCACTTTATGTGGGGGTCAGTCAGTCATTGCTCTCACATCTGCAGCTGGTTCAAAATGCGGCTGCACGACTCCTAACAGGAACTCGAAAAAGAGAGCATATAACCCCCGTGCTAGCCTCTCTGCACTGGCTGCCTGTGTCTTTTAGAGTTAATTTTAAAATTCTTATGTTTGTTTTTAAATGCCTTCACAGTCTTGCCCCGCCTTACCCCTCTGAGCTTCTTCATCCCCACATACCCTGTCGGTCTCTCAGGTCAGCTGACCAGCTGCTCCCAGAGGTACCGAGATCCAGGAGGAATCTCATAGGGGACAGGGCCTTCTCTATTGTGGCTCCAAAATTATGGAATAATTTGCACTGCATGTTAGATAGGCCCCTTCACTGTCCACTTTTAAATCACGTCTTAAAACCCACTTTTATTCTTTGGCTTTTAACCTCAGTGAGACTTAGTTTCTCTTTTAATTGAAGTAGTTATTTAATTAATGATTTCACTCTTCTTTTATCTGTGTTTTATTTATATCTCATGTAATTTTATTTTACAGTTCCAATGTACAGCACTTTGTGTCAGCTGTGGTTGTTTTAAAGTGCTTTATAAATAAAGTTGATGATGATGATGATTACAAAAAGCATCCATCACTCCTAAAACTACAGTTGCAATCTTACATGCTAACTGCTAGGACTCACTCAAGAAGAAAACATGTGGATGTGAGTTTCTGAAAGTCTCAGAAAAAGTCCCATCCGGTTTTAAAGGTCTTACAGTTGAGGATTATTTCAACATGGGTTATTTGTTATTAGTGTGTATGCTCTGTCTCGGCAGGTTGTGTTGCACTATTTGGATGTCAGCTGTAGATTTCTAAAAAGAAAAGCAAGATTGTTACACAAATCCAGTCTGGCCAAAAGTAAACACAGAAATGTTCCACTTGGACTACTTTGATAATTAGGAAAACTGTCTGGGGCAGCAAATTACTCCCAGCTTTTTGCACTGCACACATCATGTGTGAACATTTGTCAAGTTTCTTGTTTTCATGAATACGGTGCTGAGGTGCATTTTGCATTCTGTTAAACTTTAGATGTGTAATGAACAGTGAGACAATCATACCTGCAACCTACATAAACACAGCACAGCGACGATCGTCAGTAAGATGACTGTAGCCAAAATTCCTCCTGCGATGACCACTGTCCCGGCTGACATCCGAAATCCTCTCCATCAACACCCTGCAATCAAAGCAATGAGTCAGAGTTTATTTTTTGGTTCGAGTAGTTTAAAGGACTTCACACATGACTGAGAAACCAGTAACTATTCATCCGGACAGCCATTTTTGGCAGTTTATCTGGGTTTGGGGTGCAAACCCAGATCAGTGATTGAACCTGGTTAAATGGTCAAACACGGAAGCAACATATGTATGATTGGTTTAAAGGAAACTCAATCAAAATCCAGATTGAGAGAAGGTCTTAAGTTTAAAATTATTTTAAACTTTTCTCAGAAGAGAATGGAAAAGGGAGAAGGAGACCACCGAGGGAATATTAGCAGGGTTTTCCTGACTCACACTGGGATTTGGCTGGTGACTGACCTGCGTAAGGACAATTAGCCAGCATAAGAGTAATGAGTCTGCAATGAGTCTTTGTTATGTTATTTGATAGAAGTCTGTGGATTTTTTCAATTCTCTGTAAACAGGAATGTTTGTTATGGTTGAGTAACTGAAACCCTCATTAAAATAACTCATTTAAAAACCTAAACTTATTACAACGCTGGCAGTTTCCCTTTGGCTTTGCCCAAAAGCTCTTTTGGGAGAAAGTGAGGGTTTCTATGCAGGAAACGCTTATTAGAGAAGAGATTGGGTTGGAAATGGAGCAAGAGAAGGAAGAAGAGAGAGAGGGACAGGTCAGCCAGGAGGTGCAAAAGAACAGATGGAAAGAAGATAATGAGAGGAGGGGAAAGAAGCAGGGTGAAGGATACACAAAGATGAAGAAGGTCAGAGAAAAAGAAGGTAATGAGGAAAATCATGTTATGGGGGAGAGAGCATAGTGACGGGGAAGGAAAATTAAAAGAGATGATGATGATATATAAGGAAAAAGGGATGCAGATGGTGGGTGGGGAGGCTGTAGGAAAGATAATGATGTTGCTGTTACATTTTTACAACTATACTTTATGGCTCTGCCGTGAAGCTCTAAAATGTTTGAACTCTTGCCAGCAGCCATTACAGAAAATACTGCTTATTGATTCTAATACTTCATTTTTGTCAGTAATCTAATTGGTCAGAAAATGTAGTCACAGTAAGCCAAGTGCAAAGCCAGCCAACAATCGAGAGGTCCAAGGAAGAAAATGCATTTCCCACTTGATCCAGACTTTAAGGAGAGCTCAGTTTAACATGGCAAACCATAATCAAGCATCCTCGAGACATTTTAATCTGGATTTCCCACTGAAACAGCTCTTCTCAGAGTTTTCACATTGGCATTGAAATCACGTAAGAGATATTGTCAAGTTGAGTTCCACTGTGTCACACTCTGAAGTGGACATTTAGTCATACCTTTCATCGTGTCTGGATTAATAAAAAACAATAATCAGGAGGTGTACAAATGTATACGTTTCTAATAGAAATTTCTCCAAAAGTTGATTCTGTTCATCTGGACGTAGCGTTTTGTGGGAATGAGAATGAGAATTTGCATAATTATGATGAAGGAACTGACCTCCCAGCCCATTGTTCCTTCAGTGGGCTGGTTTCAGTCATCATGCACATCTACTGTTTATAAGATTGGGGAAACCTGCAGTCAGCTGAGACTGAAGAAGTGACTTGGATGAGTGACGAAACATTTCTCCCACAAAACGCTACGTCCAGATGAACAGAATCAACTTTTGTAGATTTACTTTCCTGGATGATTGAGAATGCATCAAAACTAAAAGAAATTGTATAATTTCTTTCTGTTCAGGTCAACTGGGCTTCTCAGACACGTTGTGAAGGTTAAAAAAAATCTAAACAAGCCTCACTTGTCAGTATTTTACAGGCTAACTGTCCATTAAACATTTGGCGCCTGTTACTTGAAGGCATTCAGCTAAATGCACTTAAAACAACCTGAGAATTAAACAATAAAGCATCCATTGGCGCACAAACATGCACTAAACTGTTTTCAGATTAGAAATTGGAAAAAGGTTACACCTAATCTAGTTTGTCTCCTTCAAACGATATAAGAGAAAAACAGAAACATTACATCATTACATTGTATCATTTGCTTTTCATTCATATTTAATATATGTATGGTCCCAAAGCAGAATTACATGTGTATTAGTGAACTGAAAGAAAAATTAAAACACTATTGAGACACTAGCAAATGTTCGTCAACCATTTAATGCGTCAGCAGAAGGAAATCTGACAAGTTCCCCTTGCAGGCAATTGAATGACTGCAGTCAGTCAGTCCAATGTTGCATCATGACTTTGAGTTTTCTTGATGATTTACAAAATAAATCATGACAGACACTAAAATGCCAGCAGGCAGATGCAGACAGTAACATGAAAGGAGATGTAACTAACATAAAGCTAAAATCTTAATACAATACAAATTCCCTGAAACTGTCCAAAGCTTCATCAGGGAGAAAAAACTTCCTCATTGGTGGAACCAGAATATGAGTTTTTAATCATCGTCCATTGCTCAGCAGTTTTTTGTTTTTTGCAGCAAGTACTTTGAGTACTCAACAAAGTGGAAATTATGCTAGTCTAGTACTGGAATGTTTACCATAAGTGTTAGGCGACAGATTAATAAAGTGCTAGACTTTAACACATCAAAACTGGTGAACATGCTGTTTGTGCCTCACAAAAAGCCTTATAATTGTCAGGCAATTGGATTAAAAGTACAATTATTTTTTTACCACAGGTAAAAGCTAGCATACAGCTTGCATACGCAGGAGTCTCGAACTCCAGTCCTCAGGGGCCAGTGTCCTGAGAGTGTTGCAACACACCTGAATACAATTAGTAGGTCATTAGCAAGACTCTATAGAACATGACTGCATGAAGAAGTGCCAACCCCTAACCCTACTCAAGTAAATTTCAGTAAATGTAAGTGTTTGGGAAAATGTACTTCTAAAAGTACTTTTAGTGCACCATGTTTGTCATTTTCTTTGGGTGTCTACAGGGATTGTGCCATATTTAAAGCCAACCTGATGCAGGTTTTCGAAGAACCACAGGTTTTCACTTCATCATCAGAGAGTGGAGGTAATCCACCTAGAAGCTACCAGATGTCATAAATGTTCTGTGGATCTGTAAGATTGCATGATACTGGACAAACAGGAGAAACATACAAATACAAAGGTACTTTCTAGAATTAAAAATAAATAAATGCAAGGTTGAGTCCAAACTTAGGTTTAGAAAACTAGGATGTGACAAGTCTGCTTTATGGATCTTTTTAGAGCACTTTTTGGTATGAAAATAATTTAAGGAGCTAAAAGTTGAGTAGTTCCCAGTAAATAATAAATATTATTATATACCGAATATAGAATAATATAATATTCATTATGTTTGACCTACTTACATGGTAAATGGCCTGTATTTGTATAGCGCTTTTCTAGTCCCTAAGGACCCCAAAGCGCTTTACACAACCTGTCATCCACCCATTCACACACACATTCACTACATGTACGTTTCTTCTGATAAAGGCCTGTCACAGCCATTTAAACCAAAATTAAAAACCCTATGGATCATAATTTATAGCAACCAAATACTAATACATGAATTAAACTCTCTCTGTTACTTACACATCACAGAAAAGCACTACCATAGGTCTACTTGACCACACTTTCATGCTACACGCATTTTGTCACCGTAATCCATCTGCACTCTCAGCATCATTTTCATATGATCTGTAATCTGTAAAGGCTCCAGGCTGAAGATGACAGTATGTCAGCGTGCTGTGATACAATCAAAGTCGGACACATTTGAACTTGAAGCCACTCAGAAATTTTATACAACACACTCTGAGCTGATGAGCTCCCTCATCAGCAGGCTGAGGATCAACTCATCACTGGCTATTGCGTTGGGTTTCCATAGTGACGGTACCCTGTCACCCCTGAGGGCTGGAGAGTCATTTACACCCACACAGCCAGTCAGCATTATACACAAATGACCAAACACAACACACACTCAAAGGTCAACAGCCATCAGTCCACCCTTCAGTGCTTGCTGAGTGCTTCACTCCAACTAAGCACATCATATCTTCTTCATTAGACTTAAAAATGAAAATAAATCTGATATATTAACCCAGCTTTCATAAATATTTATTGCCAGGAAATGGGCTGCAGAAGTGAAATTTTCTTAAAACCAGAAAAATATAAATATTTCAACCTATTTTTGTGCACATGTTCTAGAAAAGCACAATAACATCCTAAAACCTTTTTCCTGCACTTCTTAATTTTAGAAAATTCTTTACACGAGTTTATTTGTAATGGAAAGGCTGATGTTTTATCACCAAACTGCATTTCTCTTCATTGGTGATGGAGATTCACATTGTGAAGCAGATAAAGGAAAAACAGAAAGTTTCACTCGTATGTCAAAACAGATTCTTTTAGATGTTTCTTACTGTCGACAGAACCAATTAAAAAACAAAAAGCAAAAGTTAAATTTACAATAATAACAATTATTGTCAGTTTATCCAACATCTGTGGCTTCTTCGACAGAGCCGTAATTTGTTGAGTAACTGGCTTGTGTTAAAGAGAGCAGGAAGGTGGAAAAGGTGCTGAAAAATGCACTAATGCAGTGCTAGTTATGTTATAAAGAGACCGTTCTATTAAACCTGGTTTTCTCCTTCAACCCTTTCAGTTAGTTTCCACTCAAATTCTATCACAGTGTGTGATTCAAATGCACAAACATCATATAGAGTCTGAGCCAGAAAATTATGAAAATATACCCATTTTTTTAAACCATTTGATTAGATTACATTCAGACGATTAAAACTTTTGTTAAACAACCAAGGAAATGTTTAGAGCTTCTTATTTGAAAAAAAAGAAGAAGTAAATTTGTAGTTAAATGTATGATTTCAACTAGGAAAACAGAGGCAAAATGAATGAATCTGATTTCTCATCTTTTCATAAAAAAAAACTGAGTAGGATCATGAATCTAACATGTTTTTATAAAACATAAGTAATGACTGACTTTCTGTTCCTACAATGTGGAGATAATCCAGTAAATACAGTGAAGTTAATGATCCAATTATTACCCAGCATTAGAATAATTATTGTAGGGTCTACCTTACCATACAAAGCGCCTTTATGGGAATGCTGTTGTGATTTGGTGCTCTATAAATAATACTGAATTGAACTGAATTGAATTGAATTATTTTGCGTACAAGCTGCGGTTCAACGCACATCAGGTTCTCTTCATTAAACACTCTTTCATTCCGTCCGTTCATCATCTGAGCTGCGTTTGCAGATTCTTATGTTCTAAATAAAAATACAAAGTTATCCACAAATTTGGAGGAAAAAAAATAACTAAGACCCTACAATTGATTTAAAATGACTTTTTCATGCCCCCACAGTGGGAAGCGTTTTTGGAGACCTGATAAGAGGAAGAAAATGCGTGGCTAGATGGTGTTTGATTTATTAACGCGCGTAACAGGCGATGTGTGCATTAAGTGGTAATCTTACCCATCACATTAGTATTTGGATGGTCTCATGGCGTTAACCACGGCACCTTCGCTTCAGAATGTCCCGTTTTGTGACCAGAGGTGACGGGAAAGTAAAGTCGCGTTTAAGCTGGATGTTACCCAATCTGTAAATCTGTGAGTTTATCTTTATTCACATCCGCGCGCTGGTGTGTCCCATGACAACCATTAGTAGAAATCTGTGTTTCAGTTAGAGAAAGACGAATCTTCAAATATTTTCTGTAATTTCACAGCCTGTGTTTCACTCCAGGTTTGAGATGCATATGCGTAAAAACGCAATTCTGAAAAACAATACAGCTCTTTTTCATCGAGGAGCTGTCTTCTCACACTTTCTTCTTTTACTTTTTCATGACTGGCTGTGTTGCAAGTTGGAGGTACAAAAGCGCTCATGAACTCAAAAATCCCGAAATCTGACTGGAAATATTCCCAGTGCGAGTTTCAGGTCCCCAGATTTTCTCTTGGCTTTGGTCCCAACAAAATCTTCAAAAAGCGGCTGATCTCAAGGACGAGAGAGGAGGAGAAAGGGTCGTGTCCGCTTCTAAGTAACTGCAGGTGTATGCTGTGCACACTGGATCCGGTCTCATCCTGTCTGTGTAGCAGCACATATTTCCGATGCTGACCCGAGAGAGGACGCGACGTGCGTCACAGCAGCGCGCTGCAGAAACAGGTAAAATCCAGGTAGATTCAGGGGGGAAATAGAAAGAATTGTAATAATCTACTTTCCCTCTTCTTAGAATACGTTGAACATTTTCCAGTATATGAAAATATTCGACACCAAATTACCTTTGTAAAAAGATTTGTTCTAAACTCACTAATTTTCGTAACATATATAAAACTGTGTGAAATACACAAATATATATACATATAATTATATATAATTATATATAATTATATATAATTATAGGATACTGAGCATGTTTTTTCAGTTTTAAAGCCAGCAGCTTAAAGCTTAAAAGTCACCAGTAATCTTTGGTCAAAACATGTGAACAGATCTGAACTGTGAAGGTGTTTTACCCTAAATTATGTTAATATTTTGTGTTAGTTAACAGCATAGACTCTCCGTTTTATCACCCACTGGTCTCTTGACTTTTCTGGACTTGGAAGCCATATTTAAATTGGGTGGAAAGCTAATTAATTAGCTAACATAGGCTTTGCTAGCAGGCTGCATCTGTGCAGCTGAAGCTGAAGTGAAGTCTAACAGATGTTTACAGCTGCCTTAGTCAGATTCCATCTGTCACTTAAAGCAATCAGGCCCCTACTAAAGCTAAACTTTAGCTCTTAATACAAATTTCTTTGTTAAATGTAGAAAAAAGTGTACAGTTGTTAATAAGGGATAACTTGGCTATGAGACAACTAAAAACAAAAAGAAGAGTGTCAGTTTTGTTTCTTATGGCAACAAAGAGTACTGATTTTGATCCAAACATCATCCATTGTCTGATGAAATAACTGCATTTTTTATGCCTAGACTGTAACATAAAATCTTTAACAGCTTAAATTGAATAAATTTATGTCTGTATCAAATCTAATTCCCTTAGTTTGCTCTTCATATTCGCTCTTCAAGGGACAAAACACCAACATTAGAGCTGAACTTGTTTGTCTTATGTGATCTTGTGTCCAAGGAATATTTATGGAGCTACAATTTCACAAAAACTGACAGATGTTTAGTTTATGTTGCAGAAAATGTTTGTTTTCTAATCTGAAAGTGATTTTAATGTCCATAAGACTTTCACACCTTTTTTGTGTTTAAACAGGCAACATAATTATAAAATGTGACTTACCATAGAGAAAAATTAAAATTTGTTGACTGAAGAGTTTTTTGTTTTTATTTTTAAAATGACCCAACAGGATTAAAATTCCTCCAAAATAGATATAGATAAACAATTCCATACTTTCTGACTTTTCTAAAGATATATCAAAAAGATATTTGTATTCAGTCAGCAAGGAAGCAACAAAGCTCAGATTTGGAATATGTCTTTGTTCCAAATAAATATACGTTTTTGTTTCTTCTGGGTTACTCTTTGTTCGCAGTCTGCCACGGTCTTTTTTTTCCCATCCTACACTTGGAGCGGCACCAAGAAGAGACAAGTTTAAGGGCTTTATAGAGAGAAAAGATTTTATTGCGTGAATTATTTAGAGGATAAAGCAGGCTGAGATTCCACTGTATTGTACAGACACGAGCGTGTAATATTAATGGAGTTGAGATGTTAGAGGTTATTTTTCATCTTTTCTCCTGCTCCTGCGGTCTTGCAGTGCTTCTTTCTTTCAGCATGCAGCCGCTCCCTGAGGAAGCCTCTGCTCCGAGCAGCAAAAAGTGAAGATTTTAGGGTCAAAGCTGGAACAGTGACAGCACAGTGACAAACTGTGTCTTTTATTAGGCTGTTTCAGGCCAGAGAACAGATGTTGAGTTTAAAGTTGTAAATTGCTTATAGACTTTGATACACCAAAATAGGCTCCGATCATGCTCGTATGCTTCTTAAAACCATGCTTCTAACTCATTAGTGGGGGGTGTTGTTTGTTTTTTTAAGGAATATTGCAAAACATTGTTATTATTGTTTGTCATAGAGCTAACATTTCGGTGTATAAACTAATTCAAGGCCTCATTTAGTGTTCTTGCCTCGCTGCTGAGAGATAACAGTCTAGTTTTACTTACATGTTCCACGTTAGACAGACGGGGTGATGTTGGCATAAGGTGCAGGTTTGTGCCCCACTGATACCTTTATGTTTTGGAATTTGTAGATTTTGTTAATTTAGTTTTTACTGTCTATGACATTTGGTTTAATTAGGTTTAAGCACTAAAACCTATAGTTGGGTTCAGGAAAATGGTTATTCTTAGAGCTAAACCACACTTCTTACTTACAGTAACACTGCTTGCTACACATCAGTTGGCAGTGACAGATCTCTCTAACTAATGACCCAGTGTGTAAATGGAACTCACCAGAGGCACTAAGGTACTAATACGACACAGATGGAGAGTCCTCATATTTGTTTCTCACAGCTGGAGCCCTCAGTTGTATCTCACTGAGTTGACTTAATTGTCAAGCGCTGACATAAAAAAGGCAGCTTCAGATTTTGTTATGTTAACCACAAAACTGATAAGAAAAATATTTTACAGTCTACAGCTGAGCAAACTCAGATTCATTGTGTAGAGAGTGGACGGGGCATTGCTGACTTCAACTGAGGATATAGTCGGGTGGTGGAAAGAACACTGAGGATCTCCTGACTCCCACTGACACTGCAGTGGAGTCCGGTGATGAGGGGGATGACACACCCACCACTGGAGGTCAGGTTATTCATAAAGCTCAACTCCACAGCAGATGAGATTCACCTTAAATTTGATGTTTCTACAGGAACATTACAGGATGAGGAAAAAGATTTTTGATGAAGTTCCAAAATTGTATCTACTTACAACATAAGGAAACTTTAAAGTGGTCCGAATTTGTTTGTTTGTTGGTGCCACTGGGGTCACAGCTGAGTTAGTTGCTTCCATTTTGACTACATTAAACTGTGAACATGACGCTATTTAAACCTCAGTGAAAGGACGGACACATGACTCCACACTCAAACGCTGCCTCTCTCCATCCTCCTCCTCTCACTGGCCGTTTAATGGCATCGCTCAATAAGACAAACAGGCTTTCGGTGTAAGTCGTCCACTTTGATGTGGAGATCCACATTGATCTCCACTTCGGGGCGACGGATCAGCTTACAGCAGGTGCACCTGCCAAGGTCAGGTAACAGACACTGAAGCACTGACGAGGCGAAGTCCAGGACAGATGAGGAATTCAGTGGGTCACACAGTAACGTCAGAATAACCAGCAACTGAAAATCTGTTTCCATTATCAAAATTAAAGGTGTGGATTTCTCAGCCTGGAAACTGAAACTTGAAAAGCCAGTCTGCAATTTATATACATGTACACAGTATGTCCAGCTCAGTCTCATTTATATGGCAATAATCTAGCAATAGCAAAAACCTATAATGTTAGAGAGAAAACCCTAAAAATCAGATTCCTTTTAACAGGAGAGACCTCTGTAAGAACCAGGCTCGGGGAAGGACAGGGGCAGGTTTGGCAATAAAGGGAAAGAGAAGAGAAAAAGGAGCATAAAGAGACCAAAGACAAAACAAAAACTAGAGGAAAGAAAACCAAAAAATTTATGACACACATGTAAATATATGAAAAGAGGGGAATAGAGGAAAAGTGCTCAGTGCTTCATGGGAACTTCCCTGGCAGTCTCAAGCTATTTATGCACCCATATGGGATAGTTCAGGAAGAACCAGGCTAACTGTAAGCTACACAAGAAAGGAAATTCTGACCCCAAACTGGAAGCCGGTTCACAGGAGAGGAGTCTGATAACTGAAGTCTCTGCCTCTCTTTCTAATTTTAGAAACTCTAGGCACCACATGTAAACCTGCAGTCTCGGACCAAAATGTCCTTTTGGAATAGTATGATGTGGTGAGTACAGGGCTTAAACATTCAGGACTTTCTATGTGCAAAGAAGGATTTGAAATTATTTTCTTCATTTAACAGGGACACAAAGAAGAGAATTTGCTCCTTTATAAAGCTGATAACAACAACAAGTAGTTAATAAGCGGATAAAAAAGTATCACCAGTTCAGTGCCTCTGTTAAGAAAATGTAAGGTGCAATTGTTAAATGATGACCTAAACTGTGAAAAACTGAGTATCACACAGTACGTGTATTAATCAACTGTACAGGGATGAAGTGTGTTGTGTTTTTCTTTTTTTTTTTTTAAAAGAGCAAACAAAAAGTAACAGTTTTTTCATAATTAAAATGATAACAGAGCCCTGTTGAAGTTTGAAAATGGGCTAAAATAAAGTTATCTGTGTCTGTGGTTTTCTTCGTACTCTTCATAGTCTAAGCAGGCGAGTATCTGTCCTCCAGGACATGTTCCACTCCAGTTCAGGCACTGCAGAATACTTGATGTGACACAGCGTCATGATACCCACCAGATGCCTTCAGTCCTCCTCTGTATCTCTCACATTCTGCTTCGCTCTGACTGATCTGAGCTCTTGTTTTTTCAGTCGGAGCGTCATCCAGAACATGGCTCCTGACTTAGCGAGCCAAGGGCTGACAGGATGTTTCCATCTCCCTCTGGATCTCCACACAAAATCTGTTTACAGCTGACGCATCAGCACAACAAGCTGCAAGATCAGAGCCTGAAACACGCATCAGTTCTTTCTGTGGAAGATTTAAGTCTTACTCCTTATTATATACAAATATAATTTTCTTTTACTTCAATTGCTGTTCTACATACTGTTCTCTCATCACAAACATAATTTGCTCTTGAAACAGCAATTAAATCCCAGACTTAAGCCTGAAATTACCCCCAAATTCTTAGTGAGTTCTCCATACTTCAATGTACAGCCTTTGCTAACTTGCTTAGGGTTTTCTGGCAAAATCAGACTTATTTTTAATATGTTTGCTTGGATTGTAGTGTAAGAAACTGATGTGCTGTTCTTGAACTCGCTTCCACTTTTGTTTAAGTTTTTTGCATTTTTTTGCAACAACTGCACAGCGATATATAAATCAATACAAATAATTTACACTCAAAATCAACACTTGCACCTTTTTTGACAGTCAAATGTTTCTTTTTTGGGGCTGATACCACTCATGACGAGTTGGTTGCTTAAGGCTCTTTCTGCTAAATCCTATAAAGTCCGTTGTTCATCTGATGTGACATTTTCACTTGCCACAGAAATTCTGAAAAAAGCCTTTATTTCTTAAGATTAAACTCAAAATTTCAGTCAGTTTATTCAACAAGTCCAACAAACGCAACCATGTTTGTCTCTTAGCTGTGCAGAAGGATCAGAGTACAGCATGCAAGCCGTTTTCTTTCCAAATAACTGTTTCACATTCGCTTCAATCAAACACCACAACAGACAGTAGAAACAAATAGATATAGATAGAGTGTTGAGACTCCTCAGTGCATTAGATTGGCATAACACAGACATCTTTGTGGCCGTCATCAGCCGGGACAGATCCTCATTAAAACGGCTTTTTAGCAGAGATGACTCTTCTCTCTTCTGGCATTCAGTTACAGTTAAATCTGCTCTGACAAACTGGCCTGCAGGTTTAGATTGTGTCAGCAGTGCCCTCCGTCCCAGCAAATCACGGTGGTTAAAGTCATGTTGGATTCCTCAGAAAAAGTATTGCATTCAGCTCTGAGAAAACATGGAAAAATATCTTTTAAATGGAAAATGTAGCTTAGTGAGTTCCCGGTTAGGTTATGCAAGCATTGCACCTACAGCACGTCATTATAAATGTGCACTCCTTTTTTTTTTAAAGAGGCATATAATAGATTTAATAGAAGCAAAATCACTCGTAATAGTCTAACACTTTAGACACAACCACCAAATAAGGGCAAACAAGCCTGCTTCCCACTTTAAAAAAAACATTAAATGTGTTGTTTAATCGGGAAACTATAGCAAATGTTGGTCACCATTTTTTAGGGTTCAAACATAACCAAGGTACAAGTCCAAAATATCAGTTTTTTAATGATAATTAGCGAGGTTCAAAACACAGAAGAAGAAGACTAACATAAGACGAGGAATAGCGAAACACCCGACTCATGAACACGTCACGTGTTTGTCTGCTGGCACAGAAATACACAGTGTGTCTCAGTTCTGGTACAGATGCTCTCACACAGAGAACATAAGTACAAGAATCTCAATTTTGATAATGTAGTTTTGTCTTAATTAGAACATGACAAAATGTGCATGCATTAGAAATGTTTGCAAAGTTTGGTTGCAGCTGTCATGCTAACTACTGAATTGTGTTAGCAATTTGCAATTTTCACACATTTACAAAATGATTTTACTGCAAAATAACTATTACAATGTAATACAAAACTAGAAGAAAAATGAAAGCATTTCATGTAGCAGTTCTTAATAGTGTGAAAGTGTGAACATACATGGGCTAAGACACAGAAAATTAGAAGGGCAGACAAGATTAGAAAACAGGATGTGAAGGATTTGAAAAGAGGGAACACAGGTTTGTACAAAATAAAGCAACAACACTGTCAGAAAATATACAAAAACAAGAAGAACTGTAATCTCAAAGTAAAGCCTGAAAACATGGGCTTCATATTTGGACTTTTCTTTGCATTTCAACATTGACATCGAGTGCTGCTGCAGACACCTGATCCTGATGACTTTCATTTGAACGTCTACATTCAGTGTGCGCATCAGAGCAGTTTGCCTCCACTGATTTGGCTTGTGAGCTTACAGGTGTCTATTGTTCTGCCTGTTATTTAGTCTAAGGAATCCAGTGTGAGAAAAACAGGCACCTACGACCTCTGTAAAGGGAAAGCAGGGAGGGAGCTTTTGGCACCTGGCAGCCTTATTATCATTTCATCAGCTCAGAGGTTGTCTTTGAAAGGACAGACTCCTGGATGGCTACCTGCTGTGGTGTGAAGGCCCTCGGTGCTGTGGTGAGCTGGATTTCCTTAAAGCAATGGGGATGTTAGTGCTACATCAACCCTCCCAGCCTTTCCCATGAAACCCCAATGTTTATAGGGTATATAGAGTTATCCTCATGTTACAGCTCATGATGTCAGGCTGCTGCTCTGCGCCGTCTCCCTGCGTCATCAGTCAGCTTGGATCCATTCAAATGGCCCTCAGATCCTGAAGAGTGCACAAACAGACCCTCACCTTCAGACAAAACAGAGGAAAGAAGCCGTGTTCCTCCTGTCGTCATGAGCTTCTGTTCTTACCTCGTGGATTTGTTTCCAGCGGTTAAATGAGTGTAATTCGATTTTTTAAAAGGATCAATAAACCAACCTCATCTGCAGACTTACAGGTTTTTGGCTGACAGGTCAAGCTTTAGAAAATGTGATAGTTTTTTTTCTTTTACATTAATGATGTCAGTTGACTCTCTCAGTGGGATATTACTAAAGCTACAGCACTGAGAAATACAAATTCATTTCCATAAAGTTATACATGTATGTAATTTACTGGCTCATATTTTTAACACTTTGGTTTAATAATATAATATTATAAGATTTTACGTGCGATACTGAATCCCTGTAATTACCCAACAAAACAGCAAGTTTCAAGAAATAATGTAATAATTCTGTCTGAGCAACTTATGCACAAGTGTATAAGTTAATGTTTTATTTAATTATTGTGCAGTCTGTGAAGTCTCAAAGAAATCAAAGCAGTAAATAAATTATTGGAGTGGGTTAATGAATGGGCTCAGCATAAGTAAAATAATTACTACTCTATAAAAAGTCTCAGTAGTTACGATGTTTGTGACGCTATATCTGTACAGAGCTCAAACAACAGGGCAGAGGAAAGACTCAGCAAGGACTTGGGTCCTGCTCCACTACCAATCTCTGCCTTAAATCATCAACTTCCAGACCTGAATATAATAATAATAATAATTATAATTATAATAATTATAATAATGATGATAATAATAATAATAATGATAAAGTAATAGCCAATACTTTATTGGCTAGTGCCAAAAACTGAAATTCCTCTAATGACCACTGCAGTTTGGATCCAAAAGTCACATCCTATAGACTCCTGTGTTAACATGCCCAGCCTGGTACAAAGACTTGTCTCCTCTTCATGTCAACTCTGAGTGGGGAGATTATTTTCTAAATCATCCATCTAGATACTAAAGTTAGCGGTGTGGCTTCTTTAACTGACAGGCGTCTCTGCACAGGCAGCTAGGCCTTATCTACACTAATTAGAGTCAATCAACTGGACCTCTACCGTGTGTGTGTGTGTGTGTGTGTGTGTGTGTGTGTGTGTGTGTGTGTGTGTGTGTGTGTGTGTGTGTGCTGTTGGTGCCTTTTAAGGCTTTTTAATGGAATTTTCTGCTTGTTATGTCTCACTGTGCAGAAACAGCCTGTGCAAGAAATTTGTGCTTCAGTTTTGATAAGTGAAATTCTAGTATTTTATTAGTCTGCTAATTAACACTAATTAGCAAATGTTTGTGCTTGTGCGTCATGTCTATAAAGACACAGCTTCCAACCAAGGTTGCTAGCGTTAGCTAATCACATCATCCAATTCTCATTCATGGCAGTGGCAAAAAAAGCTGAGTCATCAAAATCAGCATCTTTGATGCTGTCTGTGGTTAAAATGTCAGGTTTTACACCAGAAACAAACATGTCTATGGTTTAATACAGATCATGCTTTGACTTTGTCCTTTCACTTACCCTTTTTGAGCCTTTTAGAGCATTTTTATAGTGATATGTGACTATATTAATTGCATACTTACATTACTGTGTGGTATAGGCATAATAAATTTGCTAATGTTATTCTTAAGTTTATCCTTTTGAACTTAGCACTAATTAATCAGTATCTGTGTCTTTGCGTTTGGGTTGTGAATTTTATGGAAAAGAAATAAGCTGTTTTTTGCACACAAAGACCTAAAAATAATTAGACACAAAGAAGACGCTAAATAAATGAAACAAATGGCTTCAGTTCAGTTTTTAAATCTGCTTCTTAACTCTTATGGTTTTCTCCACAGTTGGAAACCTCAGCTGGGTGACACTACAGCTTAAAATATAGCTCACATTCTAAAGTGTCTCACAAGATAGAAGAAAAAAATATGATCTTAATACTTTTGCTAAGTTCACCAATTTGAGCACAAACTAAAAGCTAACATCAGAGAACCCATAAGTGCTCTTGCATGTATTTTTGCGAGTCCACAGTTTGGTAACAAACTTAGATTTGAAACGTTTCAACAATGACACTAAGTAGCAAAGTTCTCACTGAAAACCATTCGGTAGTTAGAGATTTTTGCATGAAACATGTAGGACAAAGAAAAAATCTCTTAAAAACATAGTGATTATTGTTTAATCATTTCGAACACTGTTACTGGGTCAGAAAGGTAACATATTTGTTTGTAGTAACACAGAAGTGTACGGTCTAAAGTCATCCCACATGTGCCATCTGGTTGCAGAGACACCTCCTTATCCTCCCCATGCAGTGCTCAGCAGAGAACCAACAGTATTATTAATAATGAAACACAAAGATTTCTACTTGATGGCTTGGCCACTCTGTGATGCTCCGACCACACTTTTAGAAAAATGAAAAAGGCTTTTTCAAAGAATATTTCAACTCATCTCCAGTGAAGCGCGCCGAGAGCATCTCTGTTTTGAGGAAGCTTTTATGGCGTGTGGAGCCTAAGAGCGCCTGCCCGTCCTCATCTTCCTGCACCGTCTCAGGCTTTTCTGTCCCACTAACACAGCAGAAGACGGTTCAAACATTCAGATGTCAGAGGCTGCAATGATTAAATGTTCAGCTCTAGAAAAAATTCTCAATTTTTCTTAGAGAAAAATGATGTAAAGATGAACCAGATGAATTGTTAGTGGAGTAGAAAGATCTTTGCTCTTAAACAGTTCATCTTAAGATTAAAAAAAAACATCCTAATAATTTACTGTTCCTGAAAGAGCTGATGGATATTGATGCTCTGGTAGCAAAACTATTACTATGGGAGAGTCACAATAATGTTGATGTAATAAATAAAGTGTAATAATATAATAATAATAATAATAATTTCACCTTCAGATGTAATAGGAAGGTTTTATTGCACTCCATAGGCATTAATGTGGATGTTGGTCCCCCCCCTTTGCAGCTGCAGTGGCCAAAGCTTTGTGAGGTCAGAAACAGATCTTAGGCAAGAAGGTCTTGCCAGTCACCTCCTGCTTCATCTCAAAGGTGTTTGACGAGGTGTCGTGCTATTATGGTTAGTTTGCACAATGGGCTACAGTCATGCTGGAGCAGAAAAGGCCCTTTCCCAAACTGTTCGCACAAAACTGAAAGCAGAGTTTTCATCCATCAGTCTGCCTGATAGAGAAGATCATTCATCACTTCACAGAACATATATCAACTGCATGAGTCCAGCACGAGTCCTCACTCCACACAGTCAGCTTCTCTGCTAGCCGTGACTGTATAAACATGTCTTAATTGTAGTGTTCTTTAAAACTCATTTTCTGCATTTCCTCCATTTGTATTATTTCTGGCTTCTTTTACAGAATGTGTAGAGCCAGACGACAGTGTGATTGTTTATCTCAAATAACACCAACAAACAAATAAAGGAGAAACTGAAAGGTCTGAAATAATTGTCAATATCTGTAAAAGATTTTAGGTGTTACCTGCTGACAGGCGGGTTGAAGAAGGAAGCTTATTGTACTGTATGAATTGTGACAAAGCTGGAAAAGTCTTTCATAAATAAATGAAGGTTAAAAACTTCACACACAAGGTCATGCTATTAAGATATGCAGATTAGGTCCAGGTGAAAAAACCAAGCATGTGTGTGTGTGTGTGTGTGTGTGTGTGAGAGAGAGAGAGAGAGAGAGAGAGAGAGAGAGATCACTTTAATAAACCATGCATAAAAGGTGGAGATTGCATAAAAATAAAGATTGAGGAAACAACTGGCACTTTCTGAGTGCATACGCTGTCATTAGCAACGCTCTGTTACACGTGAATAGAACTTTAAAGTGACCTCCAACTTTAAATAAAAAAATCTGTTACATTCAAATCATAAAAGAGTGTGAAACTGAGCCACGCCTGCAGCTTTGATAAAAACTGCTCCTTGAAAATATGTTCAGGTACGCAAACCTGACCAGGCTTAAAACTCTGTTTTCACAGTCACATGCATTTATTCTCTCAGGAACATGAATCTTGACTAAACATTTCTCACCCACTCCGTCTTGTCACATTGAGATTTTACCCACAGGGAACCGTTCTCTCTCCTAACCAGCCATTCTGGAACTCAAACCAGCGACTGTACGATCTACCCTGAGGTTACCTGGTGAGTCAGATTTAGACAAAGCAGCCATAAAGTTAAGTTTTACCTTTCCTCCAAAGGCATCAAGTCTCAGCTCCCAACTGTCACCCTGAATGTATTCCAGTAAGTTAATGAATATTCGTTGGCACTTAAATTAGCATATTTTTCGGGGAATTAGCATAGCCAGTGACATAAATGTCAGCAGGAGGGGAACAGCTGAATCAGAGGGCATGCAGAGAGAGAGTGGGCAGATCGGCCCCCTGAGGGGACAGCAGGTCAGCATTCATTATGTTCACGAGCTGGACAAGATGCAGGAAGGCCTGACAAAGTGGTGGCAGCAAAGGAGATCGTTCACAATACTAACATTAAAGTCCAGGAACAGCTGGTTTAGAGGCAGGTAAAACCTCAGTTTGTCTCACTTCCTGTCAGTGGGTGGAGCCAATAGATCACAAGATTCCTGAAATACTAGAAAGAATTTAATGACACTCATGTGATAATGCTACGTTATCTTAACATTACTGGAATGAGTGAAATCTGTTTCTGAAATCTGAGGTTGGGGCACAAAAACGAAAACAGCTTGTAGAAGTGGGGGGTCATATATAGATAAGACCCAGAAGGGGCTTGTTTGGATGTGTAGTCCCACTCCTGAAATTCAGATAATTTATCTCCAACTACAGAGAAGAGACACAGCTAGAAAATTACCCCTAGAAAGGTTTTTCCTCTGTGTTAAATAAAATCAAAGGGCAGAAGACAGAAAGGTGCATCCTTATATTGGAGATAAAGTATCTGAATTTCGGGAGTGGGACCACGCCTCCAAACACTCTCCTTTCAGTTCTCATCTATATATATTCCCCCAGTTCTACAAGCTGTTTGTTCTTCTTTACGAGCCCCACCCTCCCTCCCTTTTTTCAAGTTATTTTCTTCAATTCTCATTAGTCCATGGGGGGTCTGCCAGGCCCAGGAGCCTCCACCAGTCCCCTTCTAGGCCTTCCCCAAACCGCAGCTCAATTCATGTCCAAGCTATTCACCTTTATCTACTAAAACGCTGTCAAACCTAAAATTAGGATGTGGGCCCAGTGAGTGAATCACAGTATATATGCCACATATAATGGAGCATAATGGACTCTTTGACTAATGACCAGCTGTTTGCAGTTTGTCCACAAATACCCCCCTGCTGCAAGTAAGATGAATCTCTGCATTTTAAATGATGAACACAGCAGCTTCGCTAACTTCACATTTCTTAAGCAGAACTTAGAATTCAGGCACTCGGATTGATCTTGTGATTGGAGGAACTGAAATTTGACTTCAACTTAAGCAGCAACTTCTGTAAAATTCAGTGTTAATTAGGATTAGTGGGAATTATTTTGTTTTTGAATGCTTCATTTTATTTTGGTGAGACCAACAAAAGGTCAAACATTCAGATTCTTTCTATGTTTTTTTTTTTTTTAATTAGCTGCAAGTCTGTTTTCCACACTGAAATAATAGCAGAAAAATTAGAAATGCTGCTTTACTACCTTGTGTTTCCCTGATTCAAATTTTCTTTTTGAGACAAAATGCTACTTAATTGATCCATCCATCAATGTCCTTCCACTTATCCAATTCAGGTGAGCATCTAATACTCTCAATTCCACTCTAATCTTTTCTATAGTTTTTATATTGCCCTGGTTGCCCTCCTACTGTTTCCACCAGCCTGATATATCAGCCTAAACTATTCCTGTACTTAAGTTTTAAGCACTGGTGCTTTCCTGTGTGAGACTGGCTGAGAAAATACTGATATGATCCTCAGCAACTATCTAAACTAAACTATTTTGTTTGACATGGATGCATGCATAGAGCCTGAGGATATACTCCTCTTAGTACATATCAACTCAATATGACTCTTACTCTCCCAGGAAAACAATGTAGAGCAGACACAGAGCCAACATGAGCCTATCAGACTGTGGACACGCTGTATCTTGAATAATTAGGGCAATAATAATGAATGCATTACTGTTAAACAAAGATGACCAGGTTAAGGTTATTTTATTATGCACTTTTACAGTGCTCCTGCTTTAGTTAGTGCCACCATCTTAACGCCATACATCATAGCAGGTCTCACTACTGTCTTTTAAAACTTCTCTTTCACTCTCGCTGCTATCCATCTGTCACAAATCACCCCTGACACTCATCTCTACCCACTCCACACTGCCAGCATTCCTCTTCTCCTAATTGTGCATTGTCTCATTTACACACATTTATTCTATTTTACTTATACTGCCTTTTATTCCACTTCTCTCCAGAGCATACCTCTACCTCTCCATGCTCAGTTCTACCTGTTACCTACTCTCACTACAGATCAAAATGTCATCTGCAAACTGGAGTTCATGGAAAGTTCTTTCAGATGCTCCCAAATGGGTCACTGCTGCAGATGGATCCACATGTTTGCTTTGGCACAGACTTTATGTCACACATGAATGCCCTTCCTGACGCAGCCCTCTCTTTCAGCATGCAGCATACAAGCTTGTGATCCCATGAAGCTGGGTTTGTGTTTCCTCCTGGAAGAAACTGGGATCTTTCAAGATTAGATTTCTTTATATTTTGGATCACAACGTTCAAGTTTTATAAGGCAGATAACAACTTAAAGATATTTTTATATTATATTATTATATTATGGGCCATCGTGGCTCAAGAGTTGGGAGTTCGACTTGTAATCGGAAGGCTGTCAGCTTTGACAGTCTCGGTCATTGTGTCCTTGGGCAAGACACTTCACCTGTTGCCTACTGGTGGTGGTCAGAGGGGCCGGTGGCGCCAGTGTCCGGCAGCCTCGCCTCTGTCAGTGCGCCCCAGGGTGGCTGTGGCTACAATGTAGCTGCCATCACCTGTGTGTGAATGTGTGTGTGAATGGGTGGATGACTGGATGTGTAAAGCGCTTTGGGGTCCTTAGAGACTAGTAAAGCGCTATACAAATACAGGCCATTTACCATTTACCATTATTTTTGGGGTAGTATTTGGGAATTATTCATTTTATACATATATATGAGGTGTACATCACATTTTGCTTTTTGTCTCTGTGTGAGAGACACAGTAACTCAGAGAGCAGCGGCTTCAGGCTCTCCTTACTGTCAGTGTCTCATTAAAACTGGCATGGTGTGGTAGTTCATCTGTTTTTTAATGAGCTGTTTGCCTGATCATCATCACCCTGAGCACAGACAGTTATCCATCTAACAACCCAAAACAGAACAGCTCATTCAGCTGAAATGAAGCCTGACACGGCTGTCAAGGACACTGCAAAGTGCCGGCTCGCCCTAAAACACACGCTGGTCACCCTGTCTGACCTTTTTTCCATTGCACTGCCGACCCAGTCTGCAGAATGTGCTGCTGTGAACGCACACAGCTGACAGGGTCTGAACTGTGACTGTCTAGCATTCTTGGAAATCATTTGAAACTGTACTTGTTTTAAGGGATCTCACATTTGGATCAGATATTGATCTGGATCGGGTAACTGTGCCACTGTGCGCACCGATTTTGTCTATTCAGTTCAGTGTTGTTCTGCATTTACTATGCCACAATTCAACAGCAGGGCATTGGTATCTAACAGGATATCTGGACATACTTTATGCATTTTTTTGTACATTTTTAATTGTAATCAAGTGAGCTGACAGGATGAAAAATCTGCAAAGATTATGATGTTTTTCCTGTTGGCTTCCCTCTCTCTCTCTTTATATTCAGACTTGATGGGGAGCTCGTACTACCCAATGAAAACATTACATGTAGTCATCGACTAAATTCAGTATTAATTTAGTACTAATTTACTTCAATAAACTTTCAGGTGTAGTGTAGATACACACACACATTGAGAGAAGAAATTAGCGTGATGTGCATCAATGATTCACACTGAGCTGAACTTGCTAGTATAAGAAATTTGGTGAATGATGCAAATACTTTTTCATTTTTACTGCCTTTGTCCCATTGTTAAATTCAAAGTCCCTGCATTCTTGCATGTATTTATTCCAAGCATACTTAGATGTAGTATGCCAAAGTTTAAGCAAAAGAAAAAAAAAAATTAAGACGGACTTTTGCGAGATCTCGCAAAAGTATTGCGAGCGCTCGCAAAAGTTGAATTCCAACAATGGCGGCAGCTACTTAGTTGTAATATTGCTCTTTCTGGGTCACAAAATACACTTTTAAGATATTTTGAGGCGTGAATGTAGTTGTGTAAACGTCAGATACCTGCTCGGTTTACAAGACATCACATATTTGCAAAAGTGCTCCAACGTTTTTGGAGATCTGACACCCACTAGCTCGAAGCTAACGGGAGGTCGAGACCTACTACAGCCGGGAGGAACACCGCTTTCCCGGCACATCGTGCCTCGACCTCCCGGTCGGCTTCGAGATGGCGGCCTCCGAAGAATGTGGCTAAAACTTTTGCGAGCTCTCGCAATACTTTTGCGAGAGCTCGCAAAAGTCCGTCTTAATTTTTTTTTTTTCTCCCTAATTTTTTTTTTTCCTCCCTAATTTTTTTTTCTCCCATGTCCCCTGCGGGGCTCCGTAAATATGAATCCCACATACATGATTCTGCTTCATGTACTCAGCAGAGCCCCATGTGAGAATAAATCTGCAGCTGCAATCTTCTGTTTGAGTGATGCTTGCAAAGAACAACTGTGACTGGCTGCTTTAGGAAACATAAAATACACGTCTTCTATAATGTGAGATTTTAAAGATTTAAATCTCCAGTAGGAGCCAGCGGACTTGAATCTTTGAGAGTATATCTGTGAGTGTTTGAGACAAAGAGACAGAAAGATATAGATAGATGGCAAGATAGGAGTCTATGATTTATTTATTTGTGGGTAAGTGGCAGTGAGAGCTGCAGTAAAACTGCTGCATGAGAACATTTCACTGGAACGTCCAAAGCAGCAGCCAAGTGTGCAGGAAGTGTCCTGCAGTCATCCTCATTCGAATCAAGTGCTGCCATTACATCACCTCTCCTGTTGACGTCTCCAAATTATGCATAACCTGCATCATGCCTGACACACCCAGTTAAAGAAATAGTGGGTCTGTGGCTGCTGATGTGCCACATATGGATGTGTGTCAAGGAAAGGTCTCACTTTTAAATGCACCGTTTAGAGTTTAGCATGATTTTTTAGTATTTTAACGTAAATGCTCAAACTTAAGCACTTCTCTCTCTGATGTCTAAGCTTAACCAGTGACTAAAGTAAAAAGTAAGCACAAATGAAAATCATGAGTTATGAGTGAAAGCAAAGGAAAAAAAGAAAGAAAGAAAGACACCTTAATAATTTGAAGACATGGTGGTATCTGACAGAACAGCAATGTTTGATGCCTTGGGATGAGAACATGCTACCAGCCCTACAGAGCACTGTTCTTTAACTAAAATCTTAATTCTTCACCACTCACTACCTCCAGCCTGTGAACCCAGCATAGCACCTTGTGTGCCAAGACATTTAGTCGATCCAAAGTTCAGAACAAAAAGTTTGAATAAGCACCGTTTATTATTTATGCTCTGAGCTTTTGGAATTGTCAGAAAAGCACAAAGTGTTGATACTTTTTAAAACCCTCATTATATTTTAGGCTAACAAAGATTTATTTGGGTCTCGAAGTGCAGAGCCTTCAAATGCCTGGCTCCTCTCCATTTGAACCAGCTCCCAGTCTGGGTTACAAAGACCTCTCTACTTCTACAATCTTTCATTTTAACTTTAATTCTTTTGTTTGTTTGTTTGTTTGTTTGTTTGATTGATTGAAAAAGCTTAAAGTTAAAGCTGGACCAGGTGACCTTGAACCACTCTTTTAGTGAGATTGTTATACTCTCAGGTTGCTGGGGTAGTGTCCCATTATGTACCAACCATTTTTTTCTCCAACCTTCTTTCCGCTACATGTTTTTTTTTGCTCACTCTTTTGTATTTTGTGTTTTCTCCTCTTTGTCATTAGTGCTCTGCTTATGCTGCTCTTTCCTGTCTTTTCTTTCTTCTCAACCAACTGAGATAAATGGCTGCTGCTCTCTGAGTGGTTCTGCTGAAGGTCTTAGAGGATCATCTGATTATTGGGATTCTCTGTCGTACTGTAGGACAATATAAATATGATAGTTGTGTATATAAATAACATTATATGAACAATGGATAGATAAATTAAACAATTTAAATGAAAGTGCACAAGTGATTTCAGAGTCAATTTCAAGATTCTGGTGCTGACTTATAGAGCTCTTCATGGACAAGCTCCTGCCTACATCACTGAACTTCTACAGCCCTTTGTCCCCAGCAGGTCTCTTAGGTCATGTAATCAGGGTCTACTTGTCATTCATCATAGAAGGCTGAGAACTAAGACAGAGCTTTTGCCACTGTGGCTTCCAGACTGTGGAACTCAATCCCACTGAGCTTAAGATCTCTGGACTCAGTAGCTTCTTTTAAAAAAAAAACTAAAAACATCTTTTTAGCAGTGCATTTTGTTAACTGTTGTCTGTTTTGTTTTATACTTTGTTATCCATGTGTGAAACACTTTGTGATCTTTTATCTATAAAGGTGATATATAAATAAAGTTTATTTACTTACCTACTTACACACAAAATCTTTGAACATATACAGATATTATAGTCAGGCAGTATAAACACATGCGTATGAGGGAAGAGAATTCATTTCTGACAAGAAGCTGGAGTTTTCTAGTCAGTTGCTGCCTCCTGCTGACTCTCTGCCCTACATACATATGCATTTATAAGCTTATGCTCTGCTAATGCCATTTTAAGTTTCAGAGAAATAAAGCACATAATATACCTGTTTGTACCAGTAATCCATAATGACTTCTTCAGTTACAAAAATTTATTCAGAAATGTATTCTCTGACATGAATCTCCAAAATGTTTTAGAAAATATCTCTTTTGCTTTCTTTGATTTACAAAAATACAACAGTATTTCTTCCACTCCTTGGGACCTACATTAAGAAAGTTGAGGACAAGATATCTAAACTTTAAGAAATAAATGTTATTTCAATGTTTACATTTGTATTAATGTTTAGAGAGGATAATTTATCGGAATTTTACTGGTTCCCCATCAACATCGCAGGCTCAGTTTATGCTCACGCCATCTGCTATTACCTGCTGAAATGCTGTCAAACCTAAATTATGTGGTTACAGTACTGAAAAAAAATATTTAAAGAGGTAAAATTATAGTGAAAGTGGTCAATCTATCCAAAACCACAACTTAAGCACAAAGACAAACTCCTTCAACATCTCATTGATTTATGCTTTTACCTACTGAACTGAAATTGTTGACTTCTCTTCTCTCAAATTCAGTGAAAGTGCATTCTGTCTCTGTCTCTGTCTCAGAAAACAGCTAAAGCTTCAACTTTAGAATGTAAACATTTATGGACCAATAACTGTAATGGACATTGACTGTATAATCTGACATTTTGCATAGTGAGTACTTTTGTCTTTGCTGTTTAATATCAAGTTGGATTTCGAATGCAGCGATTTATTGTGAACATTGCCACAAAATATTGTATGGAGGTTTGAATAATAAATAATAAATTAACACACTTGCTTTTGTTTATAAAACTACAAAACTAAGGTTTGTAGGTTTTTCTGTTTCCATCATCTGTAATGCATGTTGTTGTTGTGCCTATTTGTGTTTGTAAATGCACATTAAAAATGTAATTTGAAAGCTTATTTGGACTTCATTAGTCTGTGCCCTACTTTAAAGGAAAAAGAAAGGCAGGCTATTATGTAACTTTTCTACTGGTCTGGCCAACCAGAGATCAAACTGAGCTGTAACTGTTCAACTAAAGTAAGTTTGACACCACTTGGTTAACCTGCGCATTATGACGACAGAGTGGTCTTAATACATTTCTGTCACCGTATTTTTAGCCTCTAGGCTGATCATGATCACATGCAAATTCAATTAGTTGCTAAATAAAATTGCATATACAGAACCAGGGCTTCTGGAAACAATAGCAAACATGCGTGATGAGAGTAAGAAACTATTGCAGTTTCAAAGACAGATAAAATCTGTTATTTGAAATGAAAAATAAATTCATTTGTAAAGGGCAGTGAGCAGCATTTGGCAAAAATGACATATTAATGCCAGAGGACAATGATCAGACAGCTTCTAGCTGATAGGAAAGCATCAGTGACTGAATAACTGTTTGTTACAACCAAGGTTTGCAGAAGAGCATCTTTGAACACATGTCAAAACTTGAAGCAGATGGGCTGCAGCAGATGACCACACTGGGTGTCACTCTTGCCATTTAAGAACAGGAAACAGGAGACATTGCATAGTACTGGTTGACTGGAAAAATGTTGCCTTATCTGAGTCTTGATTTCTGCTCCAACATTAATTCATTGTTCAGTTTTTTTCACCTCTTTGTGACTGATGGTTGACTGACGGGAGACGAGGACCCACATTAGTAAATGAAAGCCTGAAACTCAAATCTTTGCTACTTGGCAAAAGGTCAACAAAAAGAGATCAGATGATGAAACCAATGCAAACAGACAAAATAGCAAATACAGGGAACAGAAGAGAGAGAGGAAAAAGGCTTACACAATAGTCCAACGACCAGGCGTGCGCGCGCACACACACACACACACACACACACACACACACACACACAAATAGGCACTAACAATGCAGTTTAAAAAATGTTGTCAACCCCAACAAGCACTCAATTAATGTAGCTATCATCCTACTCTAATGTTACCAACACTGGAGTGTATTTACCTCTTTTACAGCACAAATGACTGAGCGTACCAGAATCTTTTAATTGGTGGACTAATGGCAGATAACAAGCTCCATTATTCTCTTGTTAAACCCCTTTAGAGTCTGTCAGCCGTGTGTAACAGGTAACAGGTAACAGGTAACTTCACACAACCATCATAAGTGAACATAGTTCATCACCGAATGCACAAATACCACATTGAACTCTAACTTTCACAAACCAGCTGCTTTCAAACCCTCAAGTTATGTAAGATGGCCTGAGCTGAAGTAAAAAACTGACCTGTCAGCATTTAAAAGTCCTTTTGGAAAATCATCAGCAGGGATCATTTGATTGTTATCAGCTCACAGTTCCACTTGTTCAGCTAACTCAGGTAACTTGCTTATCTGTGAAGTCACCATTAATGGTAGATGATGTAGATTTTAGACCAGGATTTGCAATTATCAAGTTGTTTTTACTTACTTCAATTTCACAAGGCAACAATGCACAAATGTATGTAATTGCAAAAAGCATACTGTGTGAAATATTACAAGTGGTGGTTAATGAGGAAGGAAGGAAGCAACCTCCACTCTAAAAATGTAAATAGTCATCATGTATGTCAAAAATGTGAACACTCACTGGGAAAGGTAGTCTAAGGAGCTCGAAAAGAAAAGTGTCTGGCTTGAAGCTTCTTCAGTTCTAAGGTCAAATGGTGGAGAGTCCCATTTAAGCCCTATGAGAGTGTCTCCCTAAGAGGGACATGAACCCCCTGTTGATCCTCTACCTAATCACACGAGACAAGGTGTGAAAATGGGTGTAGGTTACAATCAGCCAAGGTTTCAGGTGAACCCACTGTGAAACCTAGCTCCACCCTATCATGTGATTTCCTGAGGTCAAAAGGTCTAAATGTGAGTGGGCATCCTTCTTGGGGGACGCTCCTATAGGGCTTAAATCTGGGACTCTCCACCATTTGACCTTAGAGCTGAAGAAGCTTCTCGGATGAGAGGTGAAACATCTTGAAACAACTTAAAGAAGTCCAGACGCTTTTCTTTCCAAGCTCCTTAGACTACGATGACCTGAATGACTGAGAACCTTCACAGACATATTGGGAAAGGTAATAAATGCAACGTGACACAAGCACAAACACACTGTAACATGTTATTGATCTCTGCTTTCACCCACCTGTTGATTGGTCAGAGTCCAAAATAAGATGTTGGTCTGCAGTCAGACACGCGTCAGACCTCGAAAGACTTAGCAACCTACACTTATGATGGTGAGTAACTTTTTACTTCACAGTAAATGTTGAAACAGGTTTTGAAAATGTAATTAACCTAAATATAAAACTGCAAAACAAAGCAGACTGTTCACTTATTGCTGAAGATAATTTAACATTTGATTTCTAAGGAATTTTTGTTTTCAGATTTTACCATATGTTTGAGTTTCATGTTTCTTGTGCAGCCTCTGCGTTTAGGGTAACAGTGGTGGTCAGCTGTATAATGGCTGCAATATAAACTGTTTGCAATAAAACAGCTTTTCCTTTTTATTAAAGCTGTCATTGCTGTTGCTGCTGGCTCTGTCCCCAGCCAGTCCTCAGGGCACTGTGAAGAAGCACTCAGAGGACAGAAATGGTAAAATGTAACTGGCATTATGAATTTGCAAAAGTGTCCTCAAAAGTCCTTTTGTGAAAATAAACAAGTGAGATTCACTTTTTTATACTAGCTCTAAAACTACTTAGAGATGAAATGCTCAGATAAACCCAGTGTACACTATGTGCTCAGGAGCAATAAGCACTAATCAAACAGCTAAAGACCAGGATTCGTCAGTCTAAAGGCTGCAACACACCAAACACTACAAATTCGTCCTTGGATCATCAATTTACCTTGAGGCACTGGAATTGTTTATCTCCTGCTTAAATCTGAATTAACCCATTTAGAAATATCAGGAAATAACGAGACGTCCAGTTCATATTTTCATTTTTAATTATTATTATTTATTTATTTATTTTTTACCAAGATTTGGCTTAAACCTGATTTTAAAACCGTTTTAACTGACAGTCATAAGAAATTCTGAACTAAAAGAGAAATTTAAGATGAATTGAAACTACTAGGAGAAAATATCATAGTCAAGTTAAAATTGTGTCGACCTTATGGAAAGAGCAGTTTCTGAAGTTTCATCTTTTCACACATGCATATGATTATTTTTTTTAAAAAGGTTTTTGTTTTCTTTCGTACAGTGACCTCTCTGAACCCAGATCTGGACAGAGCTCCTGAAATGACAGACATCTCAGTTAACACATCAGTATATCAACATCTTTTGTTTCCAGCCAAGATGAAACAGAAAAGGCAGGCGTTTGATAATAAGGGCAACGTGAAATGGCATACCTGGAATGGTTCCCTCCCTGATGGAGCAGTGTCAATTTACAACACATATGTGGGACGTTTTGACTATGTCTGTAAACATGGATGCCATGCTGGCTTGTACAGCCATAGCTTGGGAGATTTCTGCCACTATCCCTATGGCGACAAAGAGTATCGTACAAACTCATTTGATATCCTTGTGAACAAAGATGACTTTGAGATCGTGGAGTGGAAGAAAGGTTCCTATGGTTCAGTGCCCGAACATGCAGTTAGAACATGTTCTAGTGATGAGGTTTATGTTGGAAAAAACGAGTATGGTCTAGGTAAAGTGCATCGTAGACACACTGCATTTTTTCTACCTTGGAGAGGTAAAGAATATTGGTACAAGTACTATGAGGTGCTGACCATTAATAGAGATATTGACAGTGAGATCATCTCTGATGTCAGATATAAAACTAACAACGCTAAAATCAGCAAGCATGCTCCTGAGACCATGCACATCTCTTCCGGTATTAACAATGGATGCAATCCAGTGACAAAAACAGTAACTCTTTCAAAGACAGTTAGAGATGAGAAAAGGTGGGACATTCACGCTTCTGTCTCGGTTGGTGTCACTAAGACTTTTACTGCAGGAGTCCCTGCCGTAGCATCCGGAAGCATTCAGGTTAGCGGTCAATTTACATTTGACTATTCAAATGGGGCAACTCATGCAGAAGATCACACCCACACTGTTGAAGTACAGGTCTCCGTCCCACCAAACCACTCCTGCAAAGTCAAAATGCTGGCTTATAAGTATGATGTAAACATCCCTTTTACTGCTCTCCTCACCCGAACCTACAGGAACACAGCAATGAAACGATCACACATCTCAGGGACATACTACAGCATCCAGACGGGAGAGGTCCTTGCTGTGGTAGAAAGATGTGAATACCTAACTTCTGCACAGCCATGCCCACAAAAGACATAATAACACAGTTGTAATCATGTGTATATACAAGTTAAGTTGTAAAGTAAAACTTAATATTCCAAATTTATGAATTGAGGAGGGGGCCTAAGGGTACATCGTTCGCCATCTTACAATGCTGTGATTGCAGCCATTCCCCAAGTCTCTGTGAATGGTACTCATGGCCATTAATCAGTGGTCTTTGATCAGTGGGTTTTGGTCAGTGGTTGTTGATCAATGGTCATGAGAATTTGCATATTTAAGATTAAGGAACTGACCTCCCCACCCATTGTTCCTTCAGTGGGCTGGTTTCAGTCATTATGCAAATGTACTGTTTATAAGATTGGGGAAACCTGCAGTCAGCTGAGACTGAAGAAGTCACTTGGATGAGTGACGAAACGTTTCTCCCACAAAACACTACGTCCAGATGAACAGAATCAACTTTTTGGAGTGATACCAAAGTGCTTGCTTAAAGGGAATATGTAATTGTCAGGGTTTTCTCTATTGTATTATTTTATGGGTTTTACCTTACAATATAACAGTAACAGTTGTTTTGAATTGAGGCTGTATAAAAACAAATTGAATTGAATTGAATTAAATAGCTGGACTGATGTTTGAATGCATACAAATTGGCAACTTTGCTCTACCTGCTTAGTTTTTATGAATCTATAAGAATAATTATCATGATAATTTTTTTCTTTGCTGGACTGTAGTATTTGATATCTTATTCAAGGAATTGGTCATTCACGAGACACTGTGACCCTCTTAAATCAGACTAAAAATAAAACTTCCTACCTTCCTTCCAAGATAATGTGATAAAGTAAAGGAAGAGCCACACTCTCCTTATCTCTGCCCATGTGCTCACTAATAATAAATAATTACATGTTGACTTACCAAGAATAAACTTTTTAGTGGTGTGATCACTACATCAGTTTTTAATTCTTCACAAAAAATTGTGAAAACTGTTTTTGTACCTGGCTTTCTTGTTGGGTGTGTTCAGTCAATCCAGCAGATGGCACTGAAACCTCATTAACTGCTCACCACAGCCTTTTTTTTTATAATGAAAAAAAAGGCTAGTTTACTACTAGATTTACTAGTTTAGACACAGTTTTATTGAAACTGACATTTTAAGGTCAGTTAAGTTGACATTCAGCAACACTTTCATTTTCATCTAATGCATATAATCATAATTAAATGCTAAAAATAACAGTGTATACTTGTATCCTCTATACTTATATCTTCTATTTGAACAAGATAGAAATTTAGGAGTAACATGGCCTTACAAACCCAACAGTGAGATCTTAAGAGATCCACAGCCTACGGCTCTTTGATGGGGTGTCACAGGGTAAATGTAAAATAATAAAATAAATATTCTTCTGTAGCAATAACAAAGTATAACATAAATTGTTCTGTAGCAATTACACAAGAATATCCAGTAATGTCCCTGCCTACAATTACACACATTCACTTACCGAATATCGGGGGCATCTGCTGTGGCAAATGGGTTCAAGCCTTTTACCACAAACTTAGTCACTGCTCGGTGACATTCGTCTATCCTGGTCTGAAAGGAGACGCTATCGGTAGACTGCAGCGAGAACTGCCAGCATCTGAGCCAGACTCTGTCTCTCTCATCATGGTCGCCTAAATGCACAGTAATGGCAGGTTTTGTAATAAGGCAGATCGCGCTAACATAATATGCACTGTTAGTTGATTATTTACCTGCCGCATTAACGGGAGAGGACGTGCAAACGTTACCGCTGCTGCTGCGTTGAGATTCACGAGTCCGGAGTGGAATTAAAAACACGACATTCATTTTAAGGTCATCGCGTGTTTTGTGAGCAAATGCTTTTGCATATTCGTAGTGTTTCCTCCCTTAAATTAAACATCTACTTTGCAAGTATTGCAAGTTGCCCTGTTGTCATCCGTTCTCGTAAAGTATGACCAAACTTTTGAGCGTTTGAGCCGCTTAGGCGCCGTGTTTCCTGCCAGGTAAATGACGCTCAACAAGAACCGGGTTTCGATACCCATCCCTACTTGTGACCAAGTTTATTTAAACAAAGTCTTGAAAAAGCGAGTGTTGAAATAAGAAGAGAAAATGCTCTCAATTATGGAGACAGTCAAATGGTCTATTTATGTTTGATGTGTGCTTTACATTTGTGTGGCTGTTAATAAAGTTAGCGCGCTCTAGGGGGCGTATGCGTTCATCAAAATGGCCGATGGCTGATGTGTATTTTTTCCTCCCTAGAATATCGTCGGCGAAGTTTGCCATGTGCGTTAGATTTCACTGCGCATTTTCATACCTCTGCCAACAGGTTATGGGCCCAGGAAGCTAAGAAGTTTTCCGAAAGAGTCCATCTGTTTTTTTGCCACCGAGAGAAACGCCGCGACGTACTGTGCACTCGGTGAGGATTAGCATACCATGCTAGCGCCATGAGCCGACGAGCCGCTGAGTGAAATAGCCGTTGGGCTCGGCTAGTTTTTGATGGAGACGAAAAGAATTACGAACTATGGGAGACGAAATTTTTGGGCCACCTTCGTTTGCAGGGTTTAAGAGACATTATTTTGAGGCAGCCTACCGACGTGGAGGGAGAAGAAGACGGAGCAAAGAATGCAGAGGCCTACGCGGAGCTGATCCAGTTTCTGGATGACAAAAGTTTGTCTCTTGTTATGCGAGAAGCAGCGGACGATGGACGGAAGGCGCTGGGGATTCTAAGAAACTATTATGCAGGTAAAGGAAAACCTCGTATAATTAGCCTGTATACAGAACTCACTTCGCTCCAAAAGCCCAGCAGTGAGAGTGTGACTGAGTATGTGATACGAGCAGAGACAATAATCACAGCCCTGAGGAATGCTGGTGAAACATTGAGTGATGGGCTATTGGTAGCAATGGTTTTGAAGGGACTGCCAGAATCGTTCAAACCGTTTGCTATCCATGTCACACAAAGTGAAGTTGAAGTGACTTTTGCTGAATTTAAAACTAAACTGCGAAGCTTTGAAGACACAGAGAAAATGCGCGCCGCAGCGTCAGATGACAACATCATGAAAGCACGTGCAAGACCGAGCGACAATTCCACGTTTGAAAAATCGAATGACCGTGGGGCCGGCAACGCAGACATAGTGTGTTTCAGATGCAGACTAAAAGGACACAAAGCCAGGACGTGTCAGCGCAAGCAGTGGTGCAGCGAGTGTAAAAGCACCACCCATCGGGACTCAACATGCAGACGGAGACGGCGGCAAGACAACGCACGGAAAGTTTCTGAGGAGTCGGGTAGCAAAGACTACGCATTCCGGGTAAGCAGCGAGGATGCAGCGTTCCAGTCAGAGCATGGCATCAACAAAAAGGGTCTGATGGTGGACACAGGGGCAACTTCGCATATTGTCACAGATATAACGAAGTTCAGGAGATTTGACGACAGTTTCCAGCCCAAGTCACACTACGTAGAGTTGGCTGACGGCACAAAGTGCACTGGAGTTGCAGAGCAAAGAGGGGAGGCAGAGTTTTGCTTGATGGACAGCAGGGGGCAGTGCCACAAAACAACCCTGAAACAGGCACTGTACATCCCATCGTATCCACAAGACATCTTCTCTGTGAAAGCAGCTACCTCAAATGGGGCAACTATGATCTTCAAGCAAGGAAAAGACACCCTGCGACACAAAGACGGTACAAGGTTCCCAATATATGAGTACAACAGACTGTACTACCTACAAACAGTAAACACTGAAGGTAAAGACCAGTGTAAGGGTTGCTATGACATGCAAACATGGCATGAAATTCTCGGTCACTGTAATTATGATGACATTCAGAAATTACAGGGGGTTGTTGATGGTATGGCAATCAAAGGAAAAACAGACAAATCTGTCTTGCATTGTGAAGTGTGCACGCAGGGAAAGTTTGTTCAAACTAGAAACAGGGACCCTGATGCACGAGCCAAAACCGCCTTAGAGCTGGTACACACAGACCTAGCTGGTCCAGTAGACCCAGAGTCCAGAGATGGATATAGATTTGCACTATCATTCACTGATGACTATTCCAGTGCGGTGTTTGTGTATTTTCTGAAAAACAAGAGTGACACAGCAAAAGCGACACAGAAGTTTTTGGCTGATACAGCCCCGTATGGGCAAGTTAAATGTATCAGGTCTGACAATGGAACAGAGTTTATGGGAAATGAGTATCAGGCACTCCTTAGCAAAAATGGAATCAGGCATGAGACCTCAGCACCATACTCACCACACCAAAATGGTACTGCAGAACGCAATTGGCGCACTCTTTTTGATATGGCCAGGTGTATGTTAATAGAGAAGCAGTTACCTAAAGAGTTGTGGACTTACGCAGTGCAAACAGCAGCTGTAGTGAGGAATAGATGTTTTAACAGACGCACAGGACAGACACCATGTTTGATGCTGACAGGAAGAAGGCCAAACCTTTCCAGGATGCAGACATTTGGGTCAGTGTGTTATGCCTACAGGCAGAACAAGAGAAAACTAGACTCAAGGTGTGAGAAAGGAATTTTTGTTGGCTATGACAAGAACAGTCCAGCTTATATGGTCTACTACCCAGACAGTGGGAAAGTACAGAAGCATAGACTGGTGAAGTTTGAGACTAAAACAAGAGTAGAGAGACAAACACAGACTGACCAGGTGCCAGATGATGAGGGTGACTTTGAGACACCAAACAGGTTTACCAAGACCAGAGAACAGACTGATGTGAGTACAGAACACACAGATACTCAGGAACAGATCCCAGTAAGCATGTCTGAGATGAGCAGCCAGTCACAGGAGAATGAACTCGACTGCGAGGCTGCAAGGTATCCTTCCAGAGTGAGAAAAAGGCCTGGGTATTTAAGTGAATATGTTACTGACAAGGAGGATTGTGATCAAGTACTTACAAACATGGATTATTGTTACAGAGCAATGTGTAACATTCCCCAAACATTCAAGGAAGCAATAACTTCATCTAACTCAGAGAAATGAGTCAGTGCAATGGATGAAGAGATGCAATCACTAAGTGAAAATGACACATTTACCTTAACCACTTTGCCTGAGGGTAAGAAGACAGTGGGGGGTAGATGGGTGTACGCAGTCAAAAACAATGTTGATGGATCTGAGAAGTACAAGGCACGTTATGTTGCTAAAGGATATAGTCAGAGGATAGGTGTGGATTATGAAGAAACATTTTCCCCTACTGCTAACCTGACTAGTATCAGAGTGTTGATGCAAAAGGCAGCACAAGAAAACATGCTTTTACATCAGATGGATGTTAAAGCTGCCTATCTTCACGCACCAATAGATTGTGAGGTATTCATGGAACAACCTGAGGGTTATGAGGTAAAATCCGACACAAATGAAAAACTTGTGTGCAAGTTGAAAAAGTCGCTATATGGGCTAAAACAATCAGGCCGAAATTGGAACAAGTTGTTGCATGAATATCTGAGTGAGAACAACTTTGTGCAGAACCCCACTGACCATTGTGTTTACACAAAAATGACAGAAAATAAGAAGGTGATTCTGACAGTATGGGTGGATGACCTGATCATTGCTGCTAGTGATGAAAGTGAACTAACTGTTGTGAAGAAAATGCTTGCAGCAAAATTCAAAATGAAGGATTTGGGTAAACTGAGACATTTCATTGGTATAGATTTTGACCAGAGTGATAACTGTGTAAAAATGTCACAAAAACAATATGTGGAAAAAATACTTGAAAGATTCAACATGCAGGATTGTAAAGAAAGACAGACACCCTGTGAGCAAAAACTGAACTATGCTGATGATGCAGAAATGATGAGTGATGTCAAAAGGTACAGAGAGGCAGTTGGTAATCTGATCTATTTGGCTACATGCACAAGACCAGACTTGAGTTTTATAGTCAGTAAACTTTCACAGTACTTTACTGAGCCAACTGAAGACCAATGGACTACAGTAAAACATGTACTGAGGTATCTGAAAGGGACAACCGAGAAAGAACTGTGTTACAGGAAATGTGACAACAAAGAACTGAGGTTGTGGGCATACAGCGATGCTGATTGGGCAGCTGATGTAACAGACAGACGGAGTACAACTGGTTATTGCATAAGCTTGTCTGTAGATGGTCCTTTAATCTCATGGAAAACCAAAAGACAACCTACTGTTGCATTATCTACCTGTGAAGCGGAGTACATGGCTTTAGCTGCAACCCTACAAGAAGTTTTGTACCTAATGCAACTGTTACAAGGTATTGATGGACAAAAATATGCACCGCCAAAAGTTCATGAAGATAATCAGGGTGCCATTGCGTTGGCGAAGAATCCTGTGACGAGACAGAGATGTAAACATGTTGACATAAAGTACCACTTTGTGAGGTCAACTGTGAGTGCAGGAAAAATAACTCTGGATTATTGTTCAACAGAAGAGATGGTTGCAGATGTAATGACAAAACCTGCAACAAAAGTTAAGTTGTTCAAGTTTGAGAAGTTTATGTTCGGGCATTAACATGGTATACGGACATGTATACAGTACTGAGGAAGAAACCTTTTGTTTGTTGTTTTTTGTTTGCTTAAGAGCATCATAATATGAGAGCAAGTGGGGGTGTTGAAATAAGAAGAGAAAATGCTCTCAATTATGGAGACAGTCAAATGGTCTATTTATGTTTGATATGTGCTTTACATTTGTGTGGCTGTTAATAAAGTTAGCGCGCTCTAGGGGGCGTATGCGTTCATCAAAATGGCCGATGGCTGATGTGTATTTTTTCCTCCCTAGAATATCGTCGGCGAAGTTTGCCATGTGCGTTAGATTTCACTGCGCATTTTCATACCTCTGCCAACAGCGAGCAAATGCAGGTCAGCTGCTCTTTGTAACTTCCAGATAACCTGTTAATGTCAGCGACTGCAGTCATCCTGTTGATTCTACTCAGACTCGGTTATCTTGTAATATTCTATTTACGTCAAAGGTTTAACTGACTGATGAAATACACATTGCTCCACATAAAATACATATTATCTGACACATTATTAACTTTCTAAGCTTATTGAATACAAAGTCATCAGCAGCAGTCGTGATAAGAAAGCGTTTTGATTTGCTTTCTTCCTGCTCAATGATAAACCTCCAACTGTTAAATGTTTAACAGCTAAACACAAGAGGTTTTTGGGTCAATTTTGTGTTCTCCATTCTTTAAGCACCGGTTCGAGCACCGGTTCGAGCACCGTTTAAGCACCGGCACCGTTTCAAAAGTACCGGTTTGGTACTGGTATCGGATAAAACCTAAACGATACGCATCCCTAATCATGATTCAACCATTCTTTGATTAAAGGTATAATGTGTGGGGATTATATCATTTTAATATCATGTTTATTCATCCGTATCCTTTTTATTCGTTTATATCCTTTTTATTAAGCTTTGAAACTGATTCAAAGCAAACAAAAATGGTAAAATGATGTTAAGAGAAGAAAAACAAGATTGACATTATTAGACATACTGGAACTGGATTCGACGGGGTTTTCTAAGAAATTCACATTAGCTGACAATAGCCTCAGTTTTCTCCTATTTCTGTTTTCTTTTTTCCTATTTCTGTTTTCTTTTTTCCTATTTTCGTTGTGTTTTGTGTGGTTTGCTGCGTTTTTCTGTTCAGTGGAACTGGATTGGACCGGACAATGCTTGAATTTTTCTAGAAGTTCACATCGATCGACCACAGCCTGGATTTCTCCAATCTGAATATTATCATATGTCCCAGTGATTGACGTTGTGTGGATCTCTCCATCACCGTAAGTACGCCTGAGGAGTGCTGTGAATGAAATATCAACTTTTTCTTTGTGCCGAACAGTGGAAAATTTACAGGAGTGGTTTGGTGGCACGGTAAGCTCCACAGAGGCAGTGTCAGTCATACTCTCTGTCACAGTGGCTCCCTTTGTAAACTGAAACTGCACCTCTGTGCTGACTTCAACAGTTCCTCCCACAAGGAGTGGAATGCCAGCCTTAATGGTTGTGTTAGCCCCAAACTTGACAGAAAAGGCAAAGTCCCACCTCTGCTGCACCTCATATGTCTTTGAGAGTGTCACTGTTTTCACTACTTTGTGACATTCATAGTTGCTGATGGTTGCTTCATGCATGACCTCAGGAGGAAATTTGAAGACTTTAGAATCATCATTGTTGTATCTGACATTGTAGATCGTCTGGCTGATTACATTTTCACTGATGGTCAAGACCTTATACTTCTTGTATGAATATTCTTTATCCTTATAAGGCAAGTAGAAAACCTTATCTTTAGTGGACACCTTCCCCAGTCCATATTCGTTCTTGCCCACATATATTTGCTTCCCTGAGCAGGTCCAGACTGAATTCTTCGGTACTGAACCATACGAATCAGCATTCCACTCCAGGATCTCAAAGTTGTCTTTGTTAACCAATATTTCAAATTGAAAACTTCTCTTTTCTATTGCGCTAGGATAGTAGCAATATCGACCCTTGCTGGGCGTATAAAAGCCAGCGTCACACTTGTACTTACAGATATAATCAACTCGATTAGTATAGCCATTGTAAATCGAGACGGTATGATTAGGAAGAGAGTTGTTCCAGGTCACCCACATCAGGTTAGTGCCATTGATAGGGACAAAGGAGGAAGACTGAACTTGTCTCTTCTGTCTGAAGTTATGAACACTTAGAAGTGGCAGATTTGTTTGCATCAGTCTGTTCACTGCAGTTGGAGGGATGCCACTGGAATCTGTTCATGTGGATAAAAGGAAAAGGACATGCATGAAACTAAAATGCAGGCACACAAAGTAAAATGATGCAAATGTCTCAAAACATTATTTGCAAAGCCTCAAAATACAAATTATAATAGCATCATTAAACAGCACGATGCTATACACATCACCTTAATTTATATGTTCATTAAACAATTTTTCCTGTAGATAATTTCAGAATAATTTCCCTCTGAAATATGATGAAATGGAATGAAACACAAGGACCAGACTGGAAAACATGAGTAAACTCAAAGACCATGGGAAGACTAAAACGCAGACCTAAATCATCTTAATAAAGAAAAGACTCAAAAGTCCCAAAAATATACTCAAAAACCCTCCGAACATGTAGAAATAATATTACGTGACTCAATTTAATACTGTTTTTGTCATTGCTGTGTGCAGGCAGGCAGGAAGAGAGGACCCAAAATGCAGGACTCAGAGACAGAAGTAACTCACAATACTCAGCTTTATTGCTGGGAAGAAACTGAACAAAAACTAACTAAACTGGGAATACGGAGCAAACTAAACAGGTAGGCAGGCTGGCAAACAGAACACACAGTGAAAGTGAGGGTGTGACGCAACAACGAGCAGGGGAAGATGCAGACACTAAATACAAGAGGTGAACAGAGCTAAGAGGAAACAGCTGGGAGAAACGGCTGACGCTGATTACACTGACGAGACAGGGAGAGCACAAAGCTGAACGCACAGACATTAGGCACAGACCTACAAAATAAAACAGAAAGTACACGGCAGATAGAGAGATCCAGACGAGACACAGAACTTAACAGACGCAGACTCATACAAATACACGCCATTTACCATTTAAAATCAAAATCCAGAGGTAGGATCAGCAGCAACAACAATGGCAAATGTATGTGGGATATGAAAACAGGGGGAAAATCATATAATCAGGAGTGTATAAAATCAATAAAAGCTCTGAACAGCAAAGCTATGAAGACACTGAGTCAAGAGTCTGAACTGTCTCAAGATGGGGAATTCCCTTTCAGAGAGGAGCTAAACGTTTACAACCTGTTTTGAAAATGTGTAGTGTTGGTTAAAATTTGCAAACAAGCAGTGCTCACCTTCCATCTTCAGTCTGCTTTCGCTTGCTTCAACTGTCCTGTGACTTACTTTTTCTTTCCACTCTCTTATAAGGAGGCCAGTGAGATAAAAATAGGATGTGAGGGAGTTTCCTGAAAATATTTTGCTGTTATATTTCTGTGATGCAGGGCCGTGCAGAGAGGTTTAAAGGGGCGGGTGCTCAAAGTCAAAAAGGGGCACATTGAACCAGGCTGAATAACAACAACACACATTCATCAAGAATCTAATATGGGGGTCTCTGGATGTCTGGAGTTTTGATCTCCTCCATACCCGCTTCACACCCTGGAGGACGGGGCTGTGGCCCCCCCACACTCCCTAGCAGATCATTACATGGAGAAACCTTTGGAATGCAAGCATGCTGATCCACACAGGTATGCACACATGGGTATTCACAGACGCGGACTAAAGCTTTCTTGGCTGCTGCCTCAAAGCACACTGTGCGCTGTCTATCTTGCGTGCTGCACAATATCGTTTATTACTTAGTAAATACTGATATCTATGACTAGCTAGTTTATTGTGATGGTGCTTTGTTTTCTCTATTATTATGTTGCTCTTTGTTGTTTGCTGTCTCCTCTGTTTGTTTTTGTTTGTTTGTTTGTTTGTTTGTTTGTTTTTTCTCCATACAGGTGACCCAGGAGTTTTTTTTTTTTTTCTCTCTCTTCCCCCCCCTTCTCACCGTCTCTTCTCCCCTTTGGTTTTCTTTCTTTCTCTCCCCCTCTCTCTCTCATTCATTCCCCCTGTCCTATTTATTAAAAAAAAAAAAAAAAAAAATGACAAAGGATGAACTGAAGCTCTGCCATCACGTAATGTCGCATACTGCTGTTTCTGATGTCATTTAGAAAAAAAAAAAAAAAAAAAAAAAAAGAATCTAATATGGGAAGGGCAGGGCTGTGTTGATCTGAGACTGTAGACATTAAAAAGTCCATAGGAGAGATGGTAGCTGATTAAACAAGTGTCATGAGATAATAACAAAATGCAAAGATTGGTGACAGCGCTTGGAACCATAAGGCAACAAAAAACTGTGAGAAATAATTTAGGCTCTACCTGTGAATCACTCTTTGCTTCTCTTCTTCCTTCCATCCCATCTTTTCATATATCACTCTCCACTTGTTCCTGAGGAACGCGAAAGGAGACCTTCGGCGTTCTTATGGTACGTGGCGGGTTATGGCTGGAATCCAGTGAAATGACGCTCCCGCGGTAATAGACGTTCCAGCCCTGTATTCCAGCCCTAAACCTAACCTTATCCCTAGCCCTGACCATAACCTTATTCCGACTTTAATGATGTTAAATAGCGTGTTTCTAAGCGATTTGAAGAAAAAGAGCAAACATGTGTAGATTCAGTCCAGACGGTTCTCATATTTCCTCTTTTTTCCGAGGTCGTCATTTAGGAACGTGGTGGGTAGCCGAAAACGTAATATGGTGACGATTTGTCACCTAGCGTAAAATGTTACGCTTTGGGAGTGAGAACGGGTTGTGCTGGTATATATGTATCAATCTAATAAACTTAAACCTACGCATCCTCCCTATTCTGGTATTCTAAACAGTACCCGAAAGTAGACTGCTTGGTCGAGTTAACCTCCTGAACTATTTACAAAACATGGTGAAAACCTGAAATTAAGACAGAAGACTAGAGGTGAGACATGATCATTACTGATTACTGATGACAGATTTAGATATATTTTCATAAACCATTCATTTGCCACATCAATAAACACCATGGCAGGGCAAAATATTTTTTCTAACATGGCAACCTTTAAAAAGTGAAAGGAGACAGAAAGACAGATGAGAAAGAAAAAACTTAATTGACTTTTTGATGGCATTTTACACACAGTACTGGTACAGTATCTAGAAAATGTGGGAAAATGCTGGCATCATAAACAGTACTTAGCTACTTCTGAAGAAATTATGATGGGACCCTAAAAAAATACTATGTACAATAATGGATTTCTATACATTTTACATCAGATGAAAACGTTTGTTGTAAGATTTATTTATTTATTTATTTATTTATTTATTTTAACTTTATTTACAAACAACAGTATAACATACAAGGCACCGTCATTAATCTGATTATGTTACATCCTCGGTTGAGCATTATAGCAAGAAAAACAAACAAACAAACAAACAAACAAACAAACAAAACGAAAAAAAAAAACAAAAAAACAATAAGCACAAAGCTAAAAGAGTTAGTACAAAAAGAAAGAACAGTCATTGAAGGATTTGAACCAAAGGCAAAAAATAACATGAGCAAAAAAGGGCAGTCATGATTATAAAATAGGGAGGGGTTTTTTTGGGGTTTTTTTTTAACATAGATTAAACTCTTTAAATAAAACAACAAGTTTATGGGGTTTCTTAGTATTCACAAGTTTCAGCGATTTAGCCCAGAGTTTAAAGTCATTCAGCCATCTGTTTATACATGGTTTAGCTTTAAAGTATCTGCATTTGTGAATAAAAAAATTTCCCATTAACAAAAACGTCCTAATCAACAGGTCAAAATCTGCATTCTCAGCAAGTATTCCAAACAGTAGCCAGCTCCACATGTCAGTCCAGAAGGAGTGCACTGATTCACAGTTGAAAAACAAGTGATCCAGACTTTCAATATCATTTTCACAAAATGTGCAGGCGTTCACATCTAAGTTAAATTTCCGTCTTAAGAATTCATTGGTTGGATAAACCTCATTAATGATTTTAAAGTGAACCTCTTTTACACCTTTCTTGGCTGCTACTTCGAAGCACATTGTGCGCTGTCTGTCCTGCGTGCTGCACAACAACATTGAATATTTAGTATTTACTGCTGTTTACACTTAGCTAGATTAATGCGATGGTGTTGTGTTTAGTATGTTGCTTTGTTTGTTTGTTTTTTGGGTTTTTTTTGCTTGTTTTCTATTCCTCTCTCAACAGGTGATCCAGGAGATTTTTATTTTTTTTCTCCCCCCTTTCTCACTGTCCCTCTCCCCTTCTGTTTTTCCTTTCCTTCCTCTTTCTTTTTCCCTTTCCTATCCCTCACTCATGTCTGTCCCGTCTGTAACATCTGAAAATAAAATATAATAAATAACAAAAACAAAGATCGATGAAATGGACCAATACGGCAATGCCACGATGATCCATTTGGCAAAGTAAATCCATTGGGTATCCTTGTTGGTCTTCAGACAACAATTCTGATGGCTAAAGAACCAAATGGGACAGGCCAAAAAGAAAGAAAAAAAAAGTGAACCTCTTTTACTTTAGGAGAAAGAGGAAGTGAGATATACTTTTTTCTTATCGCCTTAACCTCCATGGTCTCAAATTCTTTAAGGATATAATTTCTTTTAACCGGATTAGGGCAAATTTCGTTTATCAAAATATTCCTGATCACTTTGTTTGTAAACCTGCTGTCACCAAATTCAACTCCAGTTATGCAGAGCTGCCTCAGTCCAGAAGAAATTTTAGAGTGCACAATATCTTCTTTTATCATTGATCTCAAAGGGACTGGGATGGCTTTCACTAGGGATTTATATCTCTTAACAGTACATCTTACATTAAATTTCTCACAACATATCTCATGTTTTAATAAGACCCCATTATCATCCATAAAATGAGCTACAGCCCAAATCCCTTTAGATCTCCATTCATCCACGTACACAGATTTCCTACACAAACAGATATACCTGTTGTTCCATATAGGGGTATTGTGAGGAGTAAAGTTATGTTTATAGATTAATTTCTAGTAGAGAAGGACCTGCTGATGGAAAGCTGAGAGTTTAACAGGTAACGAACTGCAATCAAAGTCACAACGTAACAAAAAGTCTATTCCACCCATTTTGCCAAAAATCACATTGGGAATAATGTTCCAAAAGGAATTTTTGTTCCTAATGAAACCATTTCAATTTTAGTACACCATTCATAACATCAAAGTCAATGGCATTAGCCCCACCCTCTTCATAATTCTTAATTATATAATTTTTCTTTATATATTGACATTTGTTCCTCCATATGAACCTAAAATTAAGATTATTTATAGATTTAATTAGTTTTGGAGATATGGGCAGAGAAAAGGCTGGATAGATTAGTCTGGATAGACTGTCCATTTTGGTTAGCAAGATTCTCCCAAACAGAGATATGTCCCTTTGCAGCCACATGTTTAAAATTGACTTACACTTTTCTATATTGGCACAGATATTCTTATTTTCTGTTGATGTCTTATCCTTGCAAATTACAATGCCTCTTTTTTGATCTGTATATTATTTATTGCTTGCAGGGGACACTCATGCAGAGCTAGAATTTCGCATTTATTAATATTCAGCTGTAGGCCAGAAGCTTTGGAGAAGTGGTTGATCACCTGTAAGGCTAAAGGAATCTGGTCCTCATTTTTTAGAAACAGGGTGGTGTCATCTGCAAGCTGACTGATTATTATCTGTTCACCCATCACAGTTAACCCCTCAATGTGACTGTTTTTAATCAAAATAGACAACAGCTCAGGGCAGGGATAGCTCAGTAGGTAGAGTGGTGGCCCCATGATCGGAAGGTCGGGGGTTCGACTCCACTGAACAGCTACTCTGAGGTACCCCTGAGCAAGGTACCGTCCCTACACACTGCTCCCCGGGCGCTGCATTGGTGGCTGCCCACTGCTTCACTGGGTGAATGGGTTAAATGCAGAGGAACTATTTCCCTATGGGGACTAACACGCACACTTTACTTTACAGCTCAGCAACCATGATGAACAGAAGCGGTGAGCTGCTACATCCCTGCCTTATCCCTCTATTAACCTCAAACCTTGAACATGTACCATGTTCTAGCAAAACAGAGCTGTTAATGTCATTATATAGCATCTCTATAACATTGATAAATTCCTCTCCAAAACCAAAAGACTGCAGAGTTTTTAATATGAACGTATGTTCAACTGAGTCAAATGCTTTGTAAAAATCCAAGAACAGGATATAGGATGCAAGAACAGTTCTTATTTCTCTATCGATTCCTTTAATGCATCAAACAATAAAGTTCTTAGGTCCTTCCAGAAGAATTGATAAAAATTAGTAGTGAGTCCATCTGTGATGGACCGAGCAGTGAAGGAAACTTAGGCACAGGTTAAAGTCCAAAAAATGATTTTTTTATTTAACCCGAAAAACATAATTGGTTAACTCATGCAAAAAGAATCAAAATCTTGGGCCCATAAAAGAGGTCAAACTAACAAAACTCTACTCAAAGTTGACAACACAACTGACAACACAAACAAACTGACCTAACTTAATGAGACAAAGGGGAAACTTAAATAGTGGCTGATCAGCCCACAAAAACAGGAAAAGGGGTAAAACACACAAAACCTAACTAAACCAAGCATAATGAACTCCAATTCCCCCCCATGGTCCTGAGTTATGGCGTGAACCAATTTGTAGCCTTCCTTTAAAGCTCGCTCCGCCCCTTTTCCACCTCTTGGCTCCTTAATCATGGGACTGGAACAGCTGCAACTAAGGTAACTCAGAAAACAAAAGATTAATCATACATAACAGTGTAAACTAAAATGTGCGCACTTATTTTAGAATGCAGTGTTATGTGGATATGTGAATGAATTCTAAACCAAAACCAGTTATTTATTGTTCTGTAAATAAACTCCTATATTTAAAGAAAGAAATGTGAATGCAATGTTACTTAAAAGCCTCTACACTAACATGGTGAGATTACCACTGTGTGGCTGTAAGTGCAGCCATCACACCATCTGTCCCTGGGGACTTGTTTAATGCCATTTTCATGACCACCAAATCCGGTTCCTCAATTTTAAACTCTGAATCACACAGATCTTTGAACGGCTTGTCAATACATGGGATGAGATTATGAATCTTATCAAAGAAACTATCAGAATCAGTTGCCGAATATTCTGAGGAGTACAATTTGGAATAAAAAGTGAAGACTTCCTTTTCAATCTTTCTGAAATCTTTACATTCAGTCCCATTTATCAACAAGCTTGAGATTAGATTTCTCTGCTGTCTACACTTTTCCAGCTTACTAAAATATGATGAGTTCTTTTCACCTGCCTCAATCCACTTGGCTCTCGATCTTATAAAGGCACCCTGGGCTTTCTCTAGGTAAAGATCGTCTAATTTAGTTTGTAACTCCATCAATTTATTCTTCTCTTGCACGTTTAGTTTTTCTTTACTACAGCACTGAGTTATTTCAAGAAGTAAATTACTTTCATATTCCTGTTTTTCCCTGTTCAGTTCTTTGCAGAATTTTATAGTGAATTCTCTGATTTTGAATTTAATAAATTCCCATTTCTGTATATTACCCACTACTGAGTCATCATACGTTTGTTTTAAGATTCAGAGCGATAAACAAACAAGAGAGAAAAGCCGATCAGCTGATCATTGATCAGTTTCATGATTGAAGTAGAAACAGGAGAGGGAGGGGAGAGAATGAGAGAAGAAGAGGCAGCTGTGCAGCAAAGACACAGAATAACTCCAGCTTTGTGTCTTTTTCATTGTAGCTGAAACACGGGACAAACTGTGTTCCTTTTCACCTCAATACCAAACGCGCAATATTTTCTCTGTATACGAGACGATTCCGTTTTTTACGGGACAGTTGGAAACTCTAATAACTAACCTTATAAATGAGATAAAACAAGTTCAACATCAATAATATCATAGCACCCGCCCAGCAGTATAGAAACGAGTTATTGTAACTGACTGTAAAAAGTCAGCATAACGAAAATAAACTCCACCTAAACTTGGTTTATATCTGACCCAGACAGACTGCAGGTCATAACTTCTTACCTGAAGTTCAGTTCACTGCCTCGGGTCTCTGCTCCTCCTGCCTTTCCATCATTCACCTGCCAGCGTGTTGCATCTGCTGGCCTCCACCACTTGCTAATGTTACTGAATCTGTAGAAGCTCCGCAATAGCCACCACCAAACAATTGAGTTATTTTTACACATCTCCCTTCATCTGGCAAATCCACCAACTTTCAGTGTTTATACCGTTACGGAAAAAACGAAGAAAAAAAACCCCCATCGGCCCATAAAAACGAAAAATCACCGCCCGGTGGGCCGATGGCCAGTCCAGCTATGTAGCCTGCAGTCATTTTTTAAGCTCACCTTCAGACGCATTCTGTGCTGCTGAAGTAAAATCCCGTTTTGCGGCTTAGCAGGAGTTGCCGCGGTGTTATTGTGGAGCAGGGAAATTATTTTACTGCTATTGTTAAAGAATCATCATTACCATTGCATTAAGAATATAATCTGCAGCATTGATATTGCATTCAGAGGTTTAACAGTGTGTGTCTTTCAGAAAGATTAAAGTCACAGGCTGACAGGAAACTGCAGGCTTGCAGAGAGTTTGCAGAAGTGAAAGCAGAGTCTTAAGTTATTCTGAGCAGCTGGCTAGACGAGGCTATTTGAATTACTAGGTTATTCAAATTGATCATTGCTCTAACAATGTAACAGATAGCTTTAAGAAGGCCTTAAGATGTTTATGCATACAGTTATTATATTAACCTTGAATTCCAGATGCAGTTATAACTATTTTATACATATTGCATATCTGTGCTTATTTTGAGTTGATGTTCAGGTTCATTAAGGGTCTTAAGCTTCACTGGTGAGAGTGTCCAGATGATCCATGCTGAGGGAAAACTAGAACATAGAAGGATTGCAATACATGCTTACAAAACACTTATATCAGGTCATTTTATATTAAGTTTTCATTAGAGGTTCTTGATTAAAACATTTATTCAACATAGTACATGTAGTTTCAGTTAGGTTATTGTACCTAAGGATGAGCCTCTGGTCTGGTAAAAGGTCAGAAGTGCAACGGTGAGATGAGAGAGCATGTGAGGTCAACACACACACACACACACACACACACACACACACACACACACACACACACACACACACACACACACACACACACACACACACACATTAGTTAGATTTATTTATAGATGAAAGATTATTACATATACGAGAGTGGTTTCTGTCTCTCTGTCTGGTTAGAGGTCAAGAGCTAGTCGGCGAGGTGAAATAGGGTGCAATTGTGGTTAGCACACAGACACACACACACACACACTCAGAGAGAATCATTTATAGGGGAAAGTTTAATCATGTTATGCTTTGATGTTGCAAAAAGAGCAGTTTGTCGCACAACTGCTGCTGAGGTGTCAAGATGACAAGCGAGCATCCGGCAGTGACAGGATGTACCTGTTATGAAGATAGAAGACGATGTTCTTTTGAACTGTGTTAAAAGTCATTGTGGTTTTGATTTGACGTATGTATATAATCTGTCTGTGACGTATGAAGGGGCGTCATTAATTTAAACCCTGATGCTATAAAAATCTGTGTATGCTTTGATTAAGTCGAAGATCAATTCCTGTCGGCGAACGGAGCTGGTCTTCCCACGCGTGTGTATTCATTAAAATCAGTTGTTTGACCAAGATCTTCTGGACCATGGTTGTTTGTACTCTCCTTCCTCAATTTTTGAACCTTAACATTATCCATGGATGATGAACAAGAATCACTCAGAAGTGTTCGTCTATGCTCTGTGTCAGGCGCTTCAGTAGATTACTCGCGCTATTAACAGCAGCCGATAGTTTTTTCTCCCCAGGACATAGCTTACATATTGCTGTAATGTTCTTGTCTGCTTGTTTCAGAAAAGTGAAGAGACGGGAATATGTCCATTTCATAAAACAGCCACACGCTTCAGCCGAGTCTGACATCTTCCGCTTTAGAATACAACTATGCAGCAAACTGGTGCGAAATGACGTGCACCTGCACTACAGCGATGTTAAAGCGGCAGAGTTTACTTCTACGTTTAGAAGATAAATTAATTAAATTAAATAATGATATTCAGCGAGTTTAATTATTTTACAATGTAACGCAAGTACATTGTAAGTAACTGTAATTAAAATACCTAAAAATGAACAGTAATTAGTTACTCTACTTTTTTAGTGGAAAAGTAATTAAGTAACGCGTTACTGTAATTTACACCCAACACTGACTTGGGTAATTTACACCCAATTTAGTAACGCGTTACACCCAACACTGACTACCACACTGCAAAAACTCAAAATCTTACCATGTTTTATCAGTTGTAACTGAAATTAGAGTTTTTGTGTTTTAAGCCTTTTGTTTTAAGGTTGTTCTATAGGTAGCATGAATGCGTACCACAGATTCAGATTCATCACAACAGATTCTGCTGTATTTTAATCTGGATCAATGTCTACATGGATCTGCAGTTTATACCTTCACCAGTGGAATGGCTGAAAAGTATAACTGAAAATATTTACTTCTGCACTTTACTTTAGAGACAGTTATTCTATCAGTCCACTAGAGGGGCTCACTGCCTGTGCTTATTTTTCTGTCCACATATTTGCAGTCATATATGAAGTCGCCAAAAACTCCAAACCATGAAGTAAATCCAGCTATTTGGCTTAAAACAAACATCAAACTCAAGCCCCAATATAAATACACATGATTAAAACAGAATGAGCCCCAACATTAAAGACTTTTATGTTTCGTTTCGGGGTTTTTTAATGTCACTGAACTGTGATTGAGATTCAGACACTGTTATCCCCCGTCCTACTAGCAGGAAGAATAGATCTATCTATCTATCTATCTATCTATCTATCTATCTATCATTGAACAATCATTAACAATTATCACATTCAAGTTGTTATAAAAACATTTTTTATTTTTCACATTTTAGAATAATCTGAAGATGTAGAGTTTTTAACTTCTTTATTTTAGTTACTCACCAAAGAAAGCAATACATTACATTATTCATTACATTATTTTTTGCATTACTCTGTAAGAACTGACCTGAAACACACTGACACATGATTAACAACGTCACATCAGAAAAGTGATGTCACGGATGAAGGGAGCAGTAGAGATTTATTTTCCCAGACGTTCATATGACCAGAAGTGTTTACACAAATACAAGAGTTGACTCTTTGCTGATCATTAGAGAAATGCAGACTTAAGGTACTTCCACATAGGCTTCACTTTTCAGACCTGGAAACTACATCCATGGTTTGTATACAAAAGTTTAAAACAGGCCAATCATTAGAGGCACTATTATTATTAAAAAGGAAAAGGACATGCATGAAATTTTAAAATGCAGATACACAAAAAGTAAAATGATGGAAAAATCATTAACCACCAGAATAAAGGTAGCAATATAAAGATTTTTTGAGATTTTTATTAATTTCTTTCATTTGCATCACTTTGCTTGATGACCAGGTGCTATCAAAATACACCGTATAATAGCATCATTATACAGCATCAATAGGGGAAAAAAAAACCATAATTAAACATAATATATTATCATTTTACTTCTATATATTTCCTTATTATACTATTAAGAGAAATATTATAATATTTCCTTAATATTTAACTTTTTTCCTAAAATGTGATTGTGACAACATGTGTTGGGAACCTAACTCAATATAAGAGGGAAGGGAGGGAGGGGTTGTTTTTCTGCTCTTTTCTTGGAGGGGGATTTCCATTCCAGAGTTTTCCATTCCAAACTGTAAATTTAGCCAAGAGCTGGGCCCAGCTCCAAATAAAGGGGTACAAGTAGGGCTGCTCGATTATGGCTAAAATGATAATCACGATTATTTTCACTGAAATTGAGATCTCGATTATTTGACGATATTTATTTAACCCTTTAAGACCTACCATAGAACCAAGTCCGCCAGAGCTTATATTATTTTTTTACATGTTGTAGTGCCATTTGTGGGAGCATTTCAAGTTGCTATACAACTGTTATAGCCCATATTTTAATAATATGTATGCATTAAGTCCATAGTAACTACATTAATTGCAAAAAAGTGCAATAAACTACAAAAAAAATTGAAAATCGTTTTTGTTTTTTAACATATATTTCTACTTGGAGAAATTTAAGAGGTTTATCCCTCAAAACTTTAAATACAAAAAAGTTGCAAAAAATAGTTTACAACAACAGGAAATTAATTTTGAGTGTCTTCATAGTTTTATTTTGGAGATACAGCAATTTTTATATACTGCAGGAAAAACGAAAACAATCCTATGATGCAAATTTGCAAAGAAAACAGCAGGTGCATCAAAATTAACTATTTCCAGCAGTGCAATTCGAGTTCTAAGCATCCCAGAAACTATTCAGAAAAGTCAAACATGACCAGTATAGGCTTTTAAGGCCTACAAGTTAAAAAAAAACTACATTTTCCGTGAAAATGACATCACTTCCGGTTTCGGGCAGGAAATGGCGGACATGTGATAGTTAGCGGTGACTTCTGTTTCAATGTGCGAAGTGTTACGAACAGCTGATCGGATCGGCAAAGCGTGTTTCTGGAATATTATGTTTTTGTTCCTGCAAGCGCTTTTTATGCAATTTATGTGGAAGGAAACCGTGACCGAGGACAAGCTGATGACATAAGATGTAAGTTTCATATGCAAAACAAATTATTGCGCTAGCTTACACGGTTCAGGTTCTACAGGGATTTAAAAATAGTTACACAAAACGGAGCGTGCTGCTCTGACCGGCTTTAAAGGGTTAACAATAACAATGTATTGAATAATGACTTTAAAAAATAATATAAAATAGTGTGCAACACCACTGAAGTTTTTTTTACCTCTCTTTTCAACCAACGGCAGTCACTCTCCTCTCCAAATAACTTCTGCTTAGCTTTCCGAGCTTCCCTCGGGTCCTCTTAATCAGCGGTCTCAACCTTTTTTGCGCCACGGACCGGTTTATGCCCGACAATATTTTCATGGACCGGCCTTTAAGGTGTCGCGGATAAACGAGGGAGGGGCTAATAATCGGCTCAGTCATTTTTAATGATCGTTGAAAGCCCAGATCGTAATCGTGATTAAAATTCGATTAATTGAGCAACCCTAGGTACAAGTATATACTGCTTGGGCGTTGTGCTCTATGTCTGTTTGGCACACTATTCCTTTTACTTTTAAACCCATTTGAAACAGTATGAAATGAAGTTATTAGCCTCTGTATCACATTTGCTGTCAGACATTTGATTATAAGCATATAATTTACCAAATTTCTGCTGACAGTTTGTGCTTACCGTCTTTCTGCTGCGTACTGTTCTCAATGTCATGAGAACTGGCTGAAGACAGAATTAGCAGGATCAGCAGCAACAACACTGGCAAATGTATGTGGGATATGAAAACAGGGGGAAAATCATATAATCAGGAGTGTATAAAATCAATAAAAGCTCTGAACAGCAAAGCTATGAAGACACTGAGTCAAGAGTCTGAACTGTCTCAAGATGGGGAACAGGGACGTGCAGAGAGGTTTAAAGGGGCGGGTGCTCAAAGTTAAAAAAGGGCACATTGAACCAGGCTGAATAACAACAACACACATTCATCAAGAATCTAATATGGGAAGGGCGGGGCTGTGTTGATCTGAGACTGTAGACATTAAAAAGTCCATAGGAGAGATGGTAGCTGATTAAACAAGTGTCATGAGATAATAACAAAATGCAAAGATTGGTGACAGCACTTGGAACCATAAGGCAGCAAAAAACTGTGAGAAATAATTTAGGCTCTGCCTGTGAATCACTCTTTGCTTCTCTTCTTCCTTCCTTCCCATCATTTCATATATCACTCTCCACTTGCTGTCTATCTGAGAACAAGGCACAACTTGTTATTGCAATAAACTATAATTTAATTATCCACACCTAACAACTCTTGCACTTAATCTATAATAAAATGATGACAGAAAAATGTTATAGCCCTGCCTTTAGTAGCCTCATACAGCTCCTACTGTTTCCTCCTCATGTCCTTACCAGCCATGTCTGCACAATGTTATATCATGAGTAATATTTTTTTAAATCCAGCTAAATAAAACACACACATGCACACACACACAGTGACATTTTAGACCTTCTTCAGAATACTGTATATACTATGGGCATCATGGTGCTGATCCAGAATCCTTACATTATTATTTATTACTAGAGCTACAATAATAAAGCAAAGAGGAGTGGGAAGTAATAAATATGAAATAATGTATTTATGATGATTCCATTTGTTTCACTATCCACTCTGTGCAGGGCAAAGCTTATTACATTTTTAAACTGTAGAGATACAATCATTTTACTGCTGTAAAATCCAACTTTTGTCTTATTTAAAATATAAATCTAATATAATCTGCTTCTTAATGTATGTTCTTTAAAATACAGCGTGTGTTTTTTAATATATTATAATTATAATTATTATTATGTGGACATGCATATTAGATCGTTTTTTAGTGAAATATAATCCCTCCAGAAAGGCAGGAAATGCCCAGAAACTTACTTTAAAACTAAATATGTTCCCTAAAACGGTGACAGAGCTACAGACCCATGACAGCCTTACACAGGTAGCCAGCAGCTATGACCAGCACTACATGTGCAGTTAATAAAAGGACAGGTAATGTTTGTCGCGCTGTTGCACACACAGCACGCTCGTTTGTTTCAGTTCGTCAGTTGCAACAAGACAACTTACCAACGTGTACGTAATAAGCTAATACTCCTGTGTGCTACACACTACAGTGTACGCTGTGCACCTACTTACTGGTTTTGTCGCATCAGTCTGTGTCTCTGAGTTAACTTGTGTTTCTCCTGCAGCTGCGGACCGCAAAAAATGCGCGTGCTCTTTGTGAGCTCGTTCCCGGCTCGTAACCAGCGCGTTCTGCCGTCGAGGGCGATCATTGGTTAATAGTGATCATGTGACTGATGCAAGCCAGATCCTTTTATTTAGCAAAACTGTGATTAATAGTTAAATATTATTGTTGAGGGGCACAGACAGGACTCCGCACGCACACACACATAAAAAAAATAAATAAAAAAAATTTAAAAGTTGCCTCAACAAAAGGGCACTTTGGGCACTCATCAGGAAAGGGTGCTCAAGCCCCTCTAGCCCCCCCCCCCCCCCCTGCACGTCGCTGATGGGGAATTTGTCACGGTCAGGTTGACCCAGTATTTTGAGTTATGTTTTGGTTTATTTTTGAATGATTGTTCTTTATGTTTCTCTGGTGCTTTGTTGGGTTTTATGATGAATCTGCCTTTCAAGTTACTTTGGTGTGTTTGATTGTTTCCTTATTCTCTTAGTGCTTGTGATGATGATGATTATGATGATGTTCTATGTTCCAGCTTATTCTGGTTTATTCTTAGTTCTGCCCGTGTTAAGTCTGTGTTTCCTAGTCTGCATCCTTGTGTCTTTTTTTCTGTTTTATTGTGAAAGTCTATGTCTTATGTTAGTGTGTGTGTGTGTGTGTGTGTAGCCCTGTGTTTTCCTGTGCCCAGTGTCGCGTCGTACCCTCAAGCTGTTTGTTTCCTTGTGTGCCTCTCTGCAAAGTGTGAGTTTATATTTTTCCCAGTTTAGTTTAGTATGCTTTTCCCCTGTCAGCAAATACAGCTGAGTTTTTTGAGTTCATCCCTCGAGTCTGAGTGCCTGCATCTTGGGTCCAACTCCTGCCTGCCACACAGCGATTCATGACAGAATTCCTTTTGAAAGAGGAGCTAAACGTTTACAACCTGTTTTGAAAATGTGTAATGTTTGTTAAAATTGGCAAAGAACACAATAAGCAGTGCTCACCTTCCATCTTCGGTCTGCTTTCGCTTGCTTCAACTGACCTGTGACTTCCTTGTGATTAAGTATGTGTGTGCTTACTTTCTCTTTCCACTCTCTTTTAAAGGGGCCAGTGCGATAAAAGTAGGATGTGAGGGAGTTTCCTGAAAATATTTTGCTGTTATATTTCTGAATGGGGGGAACAGTCTAAACACAGTCGTTATCAGGGTGTTGTTGTTCAGCTCCAGCCTTGAGACCACAGCTGGCGCCGAAGGGGTATCCGCGTGAAATGATGGTGTATTTTACTTTAGTGCGAACAACTCATATGAATTTCAAAGCTGTTCTAACAGTCCGACACTGGTCTCTCAATCTCCCGTTGGAGAGCCGTGAGCTTCTCCATGATGTTATCAAACTTATGCTCTGTGATGTTGTCATTCTTGTGCTCAAAGAGCTGATTCTGAGAACTATATAGTAATGGTGATGCTATTTCCTGGAGAAATATCTGGTGAATTGATTGGACAGGTGGCAGAGAAGAGGCACAAAGAAGTTGTGGGAATAAAGAAAATATTTTACTGCTACATATAGCTTTCATCATTATCATTGCATTAAAAGTTAATTAAAAGCTACTGGCATTAGATTAAAACTTTTATTACAGGTGCGGCCATAATCATTTTATACACACATTGCAGGTTGTGCTCATCAAAGAGTTGATGCTCAGTCTATTTAAAGGTCTTAAGCTTCGTTTGGCTTGATGTCCTGACGATCTATGGTGTAAGTGACTCGGTGCAACAGAAGGTTAAAACGCATACACGCTTACAAACACAAAGGCCTGGAATTAATTTTGCTTCTAGCTGCATTTGAGTTTGCCTAGTAACAGGTGACAGAAGAAGAGTAAAGAAGAGTACAAACCCTCAGGGACCACCTGGAATGTGAAACAAATTGCCATGTATGGAAGAATGTGATTGAAAGAGGAACTTCATTCTCTGTTTTTAGCTTTTTAATTGACCATTTACTGCAACTGATGCATGTCATATTCATCAGTCACACATGAAGGGGCGGAACCCCGATGAAATAAAAGCAGTCTGAAGGCTATTTTTGGGCGAAGATCTATGCTGATGTGTTGCAGTGTACATCTTCCCACGCGTGTGTTTAATAAAATCATTGTTTGACGGCCCTCTTCTGGGCCAGTGTTGTTTTGTTCTTATCCTCAATATTTAGAATTTGGGACAAAGTCTAATAAGGAAAAATCCTCACGCTTTTGTTTCATTTGAATGATTTATGGTGACTTCAATGCAAAACACCTCTATAACATTGTTAACTATGAAAACACATCTTATGTGTTATGTATATTAATGTGTAAATTAATAATTATGTTCTCTTTTTGTCCTGGTTACATGGATGAAGAAGTCACACATTCGCGAAAAGGAATTTCATCTTAATCTGAAAACAATCCCGACAAAACCAGTAAATGGCTTGCATTTGTATAGCGCTTTTGTCACGGTCCTGGGTCATTTTGACCCAGCATTTTCAGTTCTTAAATTCCTTTGTATTATGGTTTGTATTCTGATCCTTTTGTTATGCTTTGTTTATTAGTATTATTCTGTGTTTTAGTTATTCTTTGTGAGGGATTAGTTCTTAGGTTGTGTCTCTTGTTTAGTTTAGGTTCAGTTCAGTGTCAGGTCTGTGTCTGTTTCTTGTTTCCTGTTTTATTGTGAAAGGTTGTGCCTTGTGTCAGTGTGTCTAGCTTTGCTCCCTGTGTCTCCCTCCTGTTTTCCATTCCCTGATTACTCCCCTGTGTATATAAGCCCTGTGTTTTCCTGTTTCCCCTGTTGTGTTGTACCCTCAACCTGCTGTGTGTTTAGTCTCCTGCTCTGGCTTAGTGTTTCTTTCCCAGTGTTTCAGTCCTTAGTTCCTCTGTACAGAGTTTTGTTTGGTTTGATGAGTTTTAGAGGTTTTTGTCCCAGCAATAAAGCTGCGCTTTAAGTTTGACTTCCGTGTTGAATCCTGCATTTTGTGTCCACCACTCCTGCCTGCCTGCCACACAGCTAACCATGACAGCTTTACTTAGTCCCTACACTGTAAACCCGGATAAGTTCAATACACTTGATCGTGGCTCAAGAGTTAGGAGTTCGCCTTGTAATCGGAAGGTTGCCGGTTCGAGCCCCGGCTTGGACAGTCTCGGCCGTTGTGTCCTTGGGCGAGACGCTTCACCCGTTGCCTACTGGTGGTGGTCAGAGGGCCTGGTGGCGCCAGTGTCCGGCAGCCTCGCCTCTGTCAGTGCGCCCCAGGGTGGCTGTGGCTACAATGTAGCTTGCCATCACCAGTGTGTGAATGGGTGGATGACTGGATATGTAAAGCGCTTTGGGGTCCTTAGGGACTAGTAAAAGCGCTATATAAATACAGGCCATTTACCATTTAAATCGTTTGAGGAAACCGATTCCCTTCAAATGATTTGAGTAATCAACCCAAAACAAAAAATTAACTGATTTAGTCAAGTAAACTTAAAAGTAAAATTGTCACAATTTACTATATTGAGTCATCGCTACCTAAAGTGTTTAAGTATTCAATATTTCAAAAATAATTTGTTTAAGTACAGTTAAATTAATATTAATAGAAAAAACTAAATTGGTGCTAATATTACAAAACTCACTTTTTTGCGTAGTGTTTAATTAAAAGCGTCTTTTAATTAAATGTATTATTATTACTAAAATTTAATATGTCAAGGCAAACACACTCAAAACCAAAGACCACTAAAGTGTTTTTTGTTTTTGTTTTTTACTTTATTTATAACAAAACAAGACTTTTGTTTTCCTTTGAACAGTATTCCAATTTTTACACATGGCGCTTCTAAGAAGACATTTCTTTCAGAAACAAACACAATATTTCAGTTGTTCCTAGCCACTTTTTGACAAGAATTTATTTGTGGTCTCTGAGGTAGTTTTTTTTAACAGTAAGTTTTTTGTTAGCACAATTGGACTTCCAATAAAACATTTTCTTTAAAACAATCCTTTTAAACAGATAAAACTGTGTATCACAAGTAAAGAACTTTGGTGCGACACTCTGGGTAACAAGTTGTAACAGTAAAACTTATTTTCACAAATATTTTAACTTGGAAAAATAAAAACTATGGAATAAGGAATGGCCCCAGCGAGACAATGAAATTAAAGGAATAGTTCACTGATTTTACGTAATAAGATATGTTCTTACCTTAGCTTTGACAAGTTGATGTGTACCAGTCTTGTCTTTGTGCGTGCCCTCAGTCATGCAAATGGAGCAAAGCCTCTCCCATATATTCCAAATACCTCCACTTTTTGCTCCTTTTAGAAGCTACCAAGTTCCCCCATGTTTTCCCTATTTATGTAAAATTACATGAAAAGTGACACTCTCCAAGTTTAGTTTAACTAAATTTAACGTGTGGATTTTCTAAGCCGATAAGAAGGGGTACTATATTACAAGGTGTAATAACACTGTAGGAGCACTTCTTCATCCCCCCAGTAACTCAGTCTATGCTCCAGAGTGCACTAGGGTTACTGCGCGCTTGTAATATAGTGCCCCTTTTTATCGGCTTAAAAAATCTATACATTAAATTTAGTGAAACTAAACTTAGATAGTGTAACCTTTCATGTAATTTTACATAAATAGGGAAAACGTGGAGGAGCTCGGTAGCTTCTAAAAGGAGCAAAAAGTGGAGGTAGTTGGAATATATGGGAGAGCCTTTGTCTCGCACAAAGACAAGACAGATATGCATCAACTCTTCAAAGCTAAGGTAAGAACATATCTCAGTATGTAAAATCAGTGAACTACTCCTTTAAGCCCTGGTTTTGCCATCCACTAAAAACAAAAAAAGACAATTACAAACACAATAATGACTTCCTGAACTTGGGAAAAAGCTGCTCAATGAAGAGTGAACATTCAATGTATCTATGCACACATTGAAAGCTCATTTTTTAGCCTTTGGAATTTTGGAGGAGGATCGTTTCATCCCAGATTCAGCATAATCTGCTGGATAAACAGGAATGTATTCTTCACGCACTTTGGGTACTCCAAGTGGAGTGCATAAGTCAGTCCAAACAGGAGACACATTGCCAAAGGAAGACTGCAGATGGAATCCATTACCACATTGTCCTCTAGAAGGATCCCCAGCTGGGAGGGGTTCAGTTCTTGCTCTGGACTTCCGTTTTCACCATTGAAGATGATTCCTATTGGGATTTCAAGGTCACCATCAGCAGCATTCTGGGGGGGGGGGGGGGGGGGGGGACTGTGAGTTAACCTGTTGGTGGAGAGTAAGTATAAAAGGTCAAAGTATTGTATTTCTATAAATGTTGTTTATTATTTAAGTACAAGTTAATTGTTCAAATAAAAAAACAACAGGAAATTTTGGGGAATCTGTAAGGCTTATTGTCATTAAACAACTGTATAATGAAGTTTGTCCTCTGCATTTGACCCATTCTTCAATGTTGATAAGGCAGCAACCCGTCAAGAGAATGGCGCTGCAGCGGCGCACATGTTAATAAAGTAAACTTTACGAGAGGCCGTACAGGTGCAGAGGAGCGGTGTTCAGCCCCTCGAGCCTCAGCGAGGGGCTGAGCGTCAGAGCGCGGCTGTGCAGAGAATAATGACAGGTTTATTTGTCCGTGTGAACGGCTGGAGGTGCCCGGCCGTGCTCTGGTCCTCCTCCTCTGACCGGGGCCGGAGTCCGGACCCGGGCTAACCCTGAACACGGTTTGGATGTGCTCACACCACACAATGGAACCGCGCGGTTTGGATGGACGAGGAAGATGCTAGAACCATTACGCATGAGCAGGGGTTAAGGCTGTGAGGGTTACAGCCTTAAAACATTTATAATAAATACTTTTCACTACTTTGCGGATTTCACTTATTGCGGGTTGTTTTTGGGACGTAACCCCCGCGGTAAACGAGGGTTCACTGTAGATTGAATTAGCGTGCACATTTGCGTAATGTAACATGCAACTATTTTTGCTTAAAGTTGAAATAAAAAGATTTAACTCACCAGTGTGCGTGGAGGTTTGAGGAAAAGTACTCCATCGACTGTAGACTGAAACAAACATGTCCAATCCCAGGCAAAACCACCAAAAACGACTTGTCTTAATTTTTCCTGACAAACAAGTCCAGACGTCTCTTCGGTTCCAGTGCTGGGAAAAATATGGGAGGGGCAACAAAAACTTAAAAATAGTGAAAGTGCTTTCAACTAAACATGATCAGTAAACATCAAATTTACTTTTATTATTTGAGTGTTGAGTTTAAAACTTATTCTCTTATAAAAATTGAACTTAAACTATTTATTAGAATAAACTTAAAATAGAAAGGACCATGTTAAATGTATTCATTTTAGTGCATCACATGCAAAACAATATAGGTTAAGTGCAAAAAGCTTCCACCAATGAGTTCTGTCTGACACAGTTATATGATTTTAGTTTTACAAAGAAAATTAATTACCATCAGTGATTATAGCTAAACCATTTGAATGATAATAACTTTTGGGATTACAGTGTATGGACCCCAAAGCGCTTTACACTACATTCAGTCATTCACCCATTCACACACACATTCACACAGTTTTCTTTGACCAGTTTATTGCTCAAAGTCAGTATCCAGACAGTGAAAGTGCACAGTCTGCTTTATGATTCAGCCATAAAGCAGCTATATAAACCTGGAGGTGTCCCGAGGTGGACTCACCGGAGAGCGACAGTAAGGGTGAGTGCTGATCAGCACATTCATGCTCAAATTTCTAATGACAATAATCTGACATATTCAGATGTTAATTTTCTTTTAATAAAGTGGGATATTTCATTTTATTTTATAAATGTATGTCAAGTAAAAATCTAATCAGATGTGGCAAGAGGAACTCTACTATTTTAATATATAGTGTGGTTTTAAGAAATGCTTTAATATTACCATTTTAAGGCAATAAGTCATCAAATGTAAAGTTATTTTATATGCTATATGTGTGTTTATAACTTCCACCTGACCTATAATGGAAATAATAGTATGATAATATATATTTATATATATTAATTTATATATTTATAATAATATAAATTTATAATGCTTTAAATTTGTATTTGTTTTGTTTCACTGATGCATACTACTGTCATAAATACTGTCTCTTTTGGGTCGGAGGGATGGGGGGAAATGTAGAATAAATAGACCCAATACACCCAAAAATGTAACATAGAAGATAAACTACATATAAAGCGTTATTGTGGTGGCACAGATGTTTATTTCTTCTATATTTTGGGGGTTTTCAGTGAAAATGGAGTTCACTATGTTGGATTCTAACCTTTCAGAGTAAAGTCAAAAATAAATGGCTGTAAATTTAGTTCTTTGTCGTTTAAGGTGTTTGACACTGGTGAAGATAAACATTGTAATAACTGAAACCAGCTGAAAGAAAGAAATAATATTTGAAACTGTAAAATATTACGCCAGAAAATATTTGAGCTCATTTGTCATTTGGATAGCTGGATTGGTGGAATAATAGATTCTGATGTTAAAGATTTAGCTTGTAAAAAGATCTCATAACTAAGGTTTTGTGTTTCATCTTCAGATGAAGCTGTCTGTGTTGTTGCTCTCGGCCCTGCTGGCTCTGTCCTCAGCCAGTCTGCAGGACATTGTGAAGAAGAGCATACAACTCAGAAAAGGTAAGCATATCATACATTTTATGACATATTGTATAGAGATATGGATAACAGCTTTGTAGTAACACTTAAACCAAAGTAAACCTGAAGTGTGTTGCGTTCAACATCCAAAGATCCCCCACAAAAATGTAGTTTCTGAATATTTTGTATATTTTGTAGCTAGAATAAAAGAAAGGAAAAACAACCTTAATTCAGGATCATTCAAGTGTTAAGAGGTTAAAAAGAGATTAAAGCTTGTTGCCTGAATTGAGGTTGATGTGTTTGACACTTATCTCTTCTGTTTTATGGCATTTTTTCTTTTCTTTGTCTCTCTTATATAGTGTCCTTATTGAAACCAGAGGTGGAGGGCCGGGTCCCTGAACCAACTGGTAACAGAAAGGTGTTGGGTCCTCTAAATCCTGCTGATCTGGAGCAGCAACAGGATCTGCCTTCCTCCTTCCTCTTTGGCGATAATGTCAACCTGCAGTGGCTGACCTGGGATGGATCTCTGCCCAATGGAGCCGTTTCCATCTACAACGGCTATACCGAGCGTATTGACTATGTCTGCAAGTACAAGTGTGAGGCTGGCTTTTATAACCCTAACCTGGGACCTTACTGCCGCTACCCCTATGGTGACCGTGAGTATTACGCCCCTGAGTTTGAGATCCTGGCTAACAAGGACAACTTTGAATTCCTGGAATGGAAGGAAGGCTCCTACGGTTCACTCCCACAACATTCAGTGAGGACGTGTGCAGGAGTTGACATCTACGTTGGGAAGAACAAGTACGGTCTCGGGAAGGTTGTTCCTCAGTTTGAGGCCTTCTTCCTGCCCTGGGAAGGTGATGAGTACTGGTATAAGAACTACCAGGTCCTAGCCATCAACAGGGACGCCTACACCCAGCACATCTCTGATGTTAAGTATGGCATTGATGAGGTCACCATCTTCCAGTATCCTCCTGAGACCATGCGTATCTCTGGTATCACCAACAATGAGTGCCAGACAGTGGTGAAGACAGTCACCATCACAAAGACCTCAGAGGTGGAGACTACCTGGAACATCGGACGAGCCACGATGCTTGGTGTCACGGGCAGCATCACAGCCGAAATCCCCTTCATCGGCTCCGGGGGCATTGAGCTTGGTGCTGAGAAGACGCTGCAGTTCTCCAGGGGAACCACCGTAATCGAGACGCTCAGCCACTCCGTGTCTGTGGAGCTCACAGTCCCACCAAACCACACCTGCAAAGTCCGCATGGAGGGTCGCAAGATGAAAGCCGATATCCCCTACACGGCTCGCCTCAGCCGAACCTACCGCAACGGAGAAACCCAGTGGACCACCATCACCGGGACATACGACGGAGTCCAGATCGGAGAAGTCCGGGCAGTGGTGGACCGCTGTGAACCTGTCATAGATGCCAAGCCTTGCCCCTAAAACCTGGGAGAAGATACACTAAATCATATTTTTCTGATCTTATCTGGTGATTGTGATAATGGAAGCAAATGATATGTCACAATAAAAAATACCACTCATGTCTTTGTTGGTAAATTTAAAATATCTTTCATGTGCGCAAGTGTATGAGTTTATTCAAAAATAAAGCAATTTGGCACGTTTCTCCTGTTTTCTGCATTTTGTTAAATTAGCTCATTAAATCAATCACCAGAATGTGCCAAAAAAAGGGTATCTGGGCAATTGAGGCCAGATATGTACTCAAGCACGGTTTTCTATTTCTGCTATATCGTTTGTAAATTGGCACAATAATTGATCTACTTTCAATAAAGACATATCCCTCTATTAACCCACAGCATAGCAAACAGTACTATTTCAGATTCATTAGAAGGCATAAATAATAATTTGACTTCTGACACACAGTTCTGATGTCATGCTTCTCATTATTACAAAGCTGTAATTCTAACAGGTGAACCAAGACTACAGGTTGAGTTACACAATTGAAAAGTTTATCTTTATTTTCACTGTCAGAACTTGTGTTTTTAAAATGTTTCCTAAGTTCTAAAACATTCAAATTTCTCTTTTTGGAAGAAAATATTTACCCACAGCTTTCATCTGGTCTCACTATAGCAACCCAAGGCAGCATCAGCATGGGTTCATAGGCATAATAACTCTGTGATAGGCCCTGGGGTATATATATTTTTTTCCCTTTATATTATTCAGTTCTTGGTTAAACTTTTACTCACAATTCACATTAGTATCATAGATATTAATGTGTTTTGGTAGAAGACTGAATAAGAGGAAAAGAGGCATTAATTCAGTCATTTTTTCAAGACAGCGACGCAAACTGATTTCAAACATGGGTAAGAAAATAATTTGTTGGTGTTGGACAACTACAGAAAAACTTTCTGGAAATGATGTGCTAACACATAGTAGAGTTTTTAAAAAGCGCTTTTAATTTGTTTTGTAGCACAATCCATTGTCCAGTTTTGACAATGAATAAAATAATCATTTAATTTGAAACTGTAAATCACACTGAGAACATTTAGCCTCTATTGTGTGAAAATAAAATGGTGAGACAGAAAAACATCATCAGCTGTCTGACTGAATAACTGCTTGGCACGCTCACTGATATAGGCTGAATCTGAATAGCATAATATAAATGTTCTTTACAGACAGAGACTGGATGCTGAAGCAGCTGAAACTGGTGACTGTGCAGTTTAATCAGTGCAAATGACCTTTGCACAGCCTTGTTTGATACACAGTCCTCATTCAGCCCTAAATAAATAAATTGATAATAACTTTCTGTCTGAAGGACGCACAGAGATGGCCCTGACATCAGCGATTTTCAATGATAGCACTGTGTGTGGAGAACAATGTCCGTGCTGAGCGGCTTCTTCTCCAGCTGAATCTTGGCAGCCAGCGACATTACGCAACAAGGCCCGTCTTAATCACTGACCCGCTATTACAGGAGATCTAATCAACTTGTTCTCTGTCCGAGCTTATCTGAACGTACAGGATCTTTTCATCAGCGGCGAGAGAGAGGCCACAGCACTTTGGACATCATGTGATCGAGTAGATACGGCACACTAAATCCAAGCAAATTTATTTATGAGGCACTTTTAACGATCTTATTAAATAAGAGCAAGGATCAATAAGGAGTCCTGTTATCATCAGGCGCATGAGGACTTTTGTTTCCAACACTCGTGAGCTGCAGGCTTTCAGGTCAAGGTCAACCGCAGCCATCCATTCATGAGTCTTTAAGCTGACCTAAATTCTTTGCAAATTTAAGGAAAACCCTTAAATCTTGACTTCCACAGTGAAGGGAAACTGTGGCTGGCATGTTTTGGGTTCTCACGGTGACTAAAAACCAGTACAACAGATGAAAGTGCTCCTCATCTATAGGCCAAGAGGGGTTTGATGGGGAAGACAATGCTGTAAGCTAGGCTCCTCATACATCTGTTGCAGTTTTGTACACTGATAAAAAGCTTTCATCAAACACCAAATGATGGAATATCTCAGTGTCTTGATGTTATTCTAAAAAAATAATCAGTCCACAAACCCCCTCAGGAGCAGCTCTTTTTTTTGCACAGTACATTGAAAAGTTTCGCCACATACTATTAAACTGTTCCACATTATCTAAGTACCTGACCTGTCCCTATGTACGCACATAGGTACGAGTGAGTTCACACAATTTTTCCAGCATTTCATCACTTCATAGAAGATATTAACAATTCATTTTGAGGGCTGAAAAAATGTAAGTTGTTAAAACAGTGCAACCAAATTAGTTTTCTCCTTGGGTATCACAATGGAAAAACAAATTCTTTCTTACTTCTTTCAAAATTATTTTACTTATAACCAATTTTCAATTCAAGTTTCAATAGCAAAACTGCACCAATTCATCATCTGCATTGTAAAGTAACAGAAACAAGCATTCGTACCCTGGATGTTTGACCTATTTTAGTTTTTCAAATCCTCTGAGCAAGCAGAAGACTTCATGACACTCACAGCCTCTGTAAGACTGTGTCCTTGAACAAGACATTAAAGCTGCCAATTGGCTGTAACTGTCAGTATGATTACACACCATATGAGTGTAACGGTATGTTGCAGAAGCTCAAACAAACTCAGTTAGTTTTCCTCCCTCCATAGAAGTTTGATTTGAAGTTTCATGTGCAGTTTTTTTCTCTTCAAATCCTTCGATAAAAACATTTTGATTCAAAGTGAGCTGCAGGACAGCAAACTGTGAACCAGACAGACGAGAAGCTTTATCTCTCCTGTTTATTGAGGGCAATAAGTCTGAAGGGAGGTTTTAAAGCTTCGCACTTACTGCAGGTAAGAGTCACTGCAGAAGGAACCTGTCAAGGTAAAAAAAAAAACAACAACAAAAAACCCAACTTCTCTATATCTGAATGAACGGCTGCTGTGGGCATGAATTTAAGGGGTTCTGTTTTCTTTTTTTATCTCTGTCTTATCTGCATGTGAAATCAATAAACAGATCAACAAATTTCAGGTCAAAATCTTTCTTACTGTTTGGTTTTATACTCGGCATTCAGGGATGATTTCTTAAGTCTGATCTTCATTTAGTAATCTTATAAACATACAGTAATGGGACACTCAGTTTATAATTTACTGCCTTAATTACTAATTTATGTGACGCTAATCCTGCTGTGATATCCTGCAGATGTGACTTTCTTTTATTTCATTCACTTACCTGAAGTAATTTCTATACATTGTATGTAAGGGCATGTGATACTGGTACTATTTAGATTCAGAGCTGGTTCTTTTTTCATTCATTTTGTTTCATTTTTAGAGAAAGATTTCTGTAAATAGGGATTTATATTTGATGAATTGTAGCAACATAGCTGTGTATATGGGTACAGTCATTTACAAACACCAGTGATCTTTACATAAACAACAAAATAACAGTCTTTTCTAACAATACACTATTTAAATATATATATTTTAAAGTACACAAGCTAAGTCAGCTGTGTGTGTCAAAGGCTCATCACACACAGGCAGAGTAATCAGCAAAGTGTTGTATATATTATGCATACAAATGTAAAAGTTTATAAATGCATCTTATTGTATAAAGTTCTCACGTCTATTTTCTGACTAAATATTTATATCAATAAACTAAAAGTCAAGTAATATAATTTTGATTGCCTCGGACATGAATAATAATTCTTTCAATGTATTCTGACTTGTCCAACGCAGATTACTGGTAAGTATTCCTCTATATCTGTTTAATTAAAAATAAGCAAAAAATTAATTGGATTAAATTTGACTCCTATTTTTAATAGTTTTCCATTTTTTTTCCATTGATTTAAAACTGTGTTGACCACATGAGTTTTTTAATGGTTGTTTATTTTTAGCTTTTAGAAGTGTACATTTCCATGTTGCAGCGTTCGCGCACAGTGATTGCCAACTGATGATGACATACTACTGCTGGTGTTTCTTTGTGTGTCCAGATGAGGTGGTGTGTTGCTGTTCTCCTGGCAGTGCTGCAGCTGTGCAGCCCGGCGCTGCAGTCTGACCCGCTGCTCTACGTTTTCCAGCTGCAGGATAGGGAAGAAAAACCCAGCAGTCAGTCACATTATAATCCTACAGTTTATCACAGCATGTTACTTTAATGACTACATGACTCCTCCCACTAGAAAAATAAGAACCGTATCTGAGCTCCAGTTCTAATCACTTGCACCTGTAATTTCAACACTCGAACTTGCACACAGCTGAATCATCTACTTCTGTGTCAGACTGATAAAACCTGTATGTCAAGGATCATCAGTGTTCGTGAGAGCAAAGTCTGCAGTTTGAAGACTTCTAACTTTTAAAAAATGCATTGCTTAAAAATGTGTTTTAAAATTTATTTAGGTTTTTCAGGGGAGAAAAATTACACTGATAATTTAAAGTCTTAAAACTTAAATAAACTCATGTATCAAATATGACACACTGGGCATTAAGGGGTTAAAGCACTGGAAAAGGGAGATTTTTCTGGCCACACCAACCCTACTCAGCCTTCTTGGCAGATTTGGATTTCTTTATTTTAGTTTTTTCTCATTTTGTTTCCCCCAAAATATATTCAAATGATGCATTGGTCTTTTGGCTCTGTAGAACATATCCAACTTGCATCCGAGATGTGTAAGTCCAGTTAGTCAGGCTGGGACTAAAAATAAGAGGAATGTTGGAAAAGGTTCAGAGGAAATAGCAACCAGGTTTAATCGAAGGGATTGCTTTGTAACACTTTTTCCCATCACCTCATGTATGGTGTTATGGTGTGTTAAGATTGTGAAGGTGCTGAATTTATATTAAGACCCTAACCCAATAACTGTCACTAGTGGATACACTTTCACCCTCATGGTGCTTAAAAAATAGGTATGAAACTACCTGATGTCAACAATGTTTCTTTCTGCTTAACACTTTGGTTGAAAGCAAGTGTCAGTCTTTCATTCAAACTCTATTCTGCTTTTTTTATTTTTTAAGAACACGTCTTAACAGTTTTGGTAGTAAATGTTTCAAATGAGTTGAAACTTTTGTTTGTCTAGAATAAATCCTACAGCCACTATCTTTCTATCTTGTCTTACAGAGCCATGGCTTAACCCCACCTTGGGAAATGTTGTTCCTTCCCGGGGAGCTCTCAGCCCCCCTAAAGTTGTAGAAACCTCAGAAACTGAGACGACTTCACACTCAAGCCCCATGTTTGGTGAACATGTCAACCTTAGGTGGGTCACATGGAGCGGTTCCCTCCCAAATGGCGCTGTTGCCATCTTCAACGGCTACACCGAACGTACCGACTATGTGTGCAAAGTCAACTGTGAGGCTGGTTTCTACACTCCCAGCAAAGGGAACTTCTGCCAGTACCCCTACGCTGACAAAGAGTATGCATCCTCCAAGTTCGAAGTCCTGGTTAACGTGGACCACTTTGAGTTCCTGCAGTGGGTTGAAGATTCATATGGCTCTGTTCCTGAGTATGCCATCAAAACCTGTCCCAACTCAGACATATATGTGGGTAAGAATAAGTATGGTCTTGGTAAAGTGGTGACCAAACATGAAGCCTTCTTCCTCCCCTGGGAGGGGGATGAGTACTGGTACAAAAACTACCAGGTGCTTGCTATCAACAGAGACAGCTACAGCCAGCACATCTCTCATGTGGAGTATGCCATTGACCAGATGGAGCTGTTCCACCATCCTCCAGAAGCCCTGAAGCTCACTAAGGTCACCAACCTGGAGTGCAGAAATGTGGAGAAGACAGTCACACTGGAGAAGACCAGCACAGTGGAGAAGAAATGGGACATCGGCAGGGAGACCCGCAATGGCTCTGTGTCCACCATGACAGCCAAAGTTCCTATCTTTGGTCCGGGTAATGTGGAGTTGTCCAAGGAGCAGACGGTGACCTTCTCAAAGGGGACCACCATTGTGGAGTCAATCAGTCACGCTGTCTCTGTGGAGCTGCTGGTCCCACCCAATCACTCCTGCACCGTGAGGATGGATGGCAGAAAGATGAAGGCTGACATCCCTTTCACCGGCCGGCTGAGCAGGACCAACCACAACGGAGACACCCACTGGACCTACATCACTGGCACCTATGACGGCGTGAGTGTTGGCGAAATCAATGCTGTGGTGGAACGGTGTCAGCCAGTGCCTGATGCTGTCCCCTGCTCCCCAGATCAAAACTGATGATGAGTCTGCTGATGCTTTGTTTTTCAAATAAAGCGCAATCAAAATTCAAGGTGAATCGTTGTTTTGCATTCTTTAATTTTTGGAGGATTTAAAAGAATTTTGACTCATCGAGCTCCAAAGCCCTACTGCTTATTTTGATATCTACACACTAATTTTAAACATGTGGCATGCATTACATTTTGCTGTTCATCCGTTGATGAAAAGTTTCCAAAAGTTCAAGTGAAAGGGAAATTGCCAGAAATTGGGAAACTACTGTGTTCCACCACAGCCACAGCCATTAAACACAACAACAAAAAGTAGTTCTAAATAGAGAAGATGAAGTAAAATAAAGTAAAATAAAATTCAGTTTGTACATAAAAACACATTTCGATAAATGTAATCAAAACTCGTTTAAATTCAATATTTATTGAAATGTAAATAGTGTTAAAAGGTTCATTGTTTGCTATTTTCAGTCAATAGACTTCCAAATTTGTGTTTGCTGTAATAATCAAGTCGCCGAGCTAGATGGCGCTGTGTCCCCACAGAGGAGAAAAAGTCTGTCCGCCATGTTTTCTTGCTAGCGCTCGTTGAGCGGTTGGTAGCATGACAGGAGGGCAGGAAAAGGTTACTTCACATTTTAAAGACTGGTAATAATTACGGAAATTCTTATGATTAATTACAAACAGATAATAAATATCTGACAAAGTTACAGTTCATATAGTGAACCCCAGACGAAATCGATGAATTGACAGAATCGACATGAATGCCCGAACAGGTACTGTTGCTTCATGACTGTAAATACATGTGGAAACGCCTGATTTCTTATTAACTGTCAAGAGAAGACGACCGGTTCTATGAGCCGAATGAAAAAGGGCTCAGTTTTAAGTAAGTTTTGCCAGTATTTGTTAAACTTTTTCAAGAAGTTGATTAACTTTCTAATGATGCGACGACTTTTGACGAGAGTCATAAACAGAGTTCTGCTGAGTGATCCGTTTTCACCTGCGATGATAATCGAAGCAGAAATACACAATCAAGGCCGCCGAAAGATGGTAAGTGTTAAACCTCGTAATCAGCTATATACTGTCTACTACACTCCAAGTTCTCGGGCAGCTGTATGTGTTTACTGCTATAGGTTTTGTAAGCCCCTAAAACCAGTCGTCAGATCTCGCCAAACTCCATTGAAAGATCTGAGAACTTAAAATTTTTGTAGGGTTTGTCATATTGTTCATCAACTTACTACATTTTCAAAACACTTACTGAGTTACTCAAACCCCCCTTTGTAATTTGGCGTAATTGTCCTTAAAGTAATTACTGGTTAATGTGGGGATAATTTTAGAAGGAAAATGCTTTCTGAGCCAGCTTGGGTCTTTCCTTATTGTTGTATTTTTTTCTATTTTATTTTAATCAGCATATCTAACAGTTTTATTTTAAAATGATGTCAGCTGTCCTCCCCTGTGTTAACTTGTCTTTGCCTTCATAGGCTTTTGTTAAAAATGAATGAAACCTCAATAAAGACCCTACAGTGTTTGCAGTTTGTAACATTACAATGTTGTCTATAGTTGTTTTTCCTGTTAACAGAGCTGTTACTGCTGCCAGTGTATCAGTACCATCAATACAAGGCAATGGCTGTATATTCTACGTGTCCAAAACACAAAATATCTCGTGTTTCTGTTGTTGTTGTTTTTCCCCCACTTAAAAACATGATCACTGCTCAGATGAAGCGAATACCAAATGAACGAAATTTACACTCAAGTTCAGTTATATCGCTGAAGTTTGTGTTAATGAGTTTTTGGTCATTTTTAAGTCTAAATCTAGAATCTCTCTGTGTTTGCATCTAGCTCCAGTTTAAAAAGCTTATTTACTCAGTTGCTTTTACTTTGTCTGAATATATGTGTAAATATGTATAAAAATGTAACAGTCTGCTTCCTTTGACTCAGACAGTCTTCTGTTCCTGTAGCTTCACTGCAGAGGTGTATGCCTTTAACTGTGTGTCTGCGTTTGCTTCAGGTGGTGGGGCTGGGTAATCCGGGGATGGAGGGTACCAGACACAGCGTTGGTATGACAGTACTTGGTGCTCTCGCTGCCCGGCTCGGTGTGGCAGACCGCTGGCGTGGCGACAAGTACGTGTCCAGTGAGGTCATTTTGTCAGAAGTCCAGCAAACGAATGTGGTGCTGCTTCGTCCCCGGCTGCTGATGAATGTCAATGGAGTATCAGTGGCCAAAGCAGGTGAGGTCATTTCTGTCTTTGTAAGTGATTTTCATTAAATAAATTAGGCTTTTTTTCTTTCTTATCATCAGCTGTGAAATGTGGCATGTCTCTGCACAAGCATACTGAGGTGGTTCAACCTCCGTCATCTGTCACTCAGGCAGCCAGAAACAATTCAAGCTGGAAATTTAACTCCATTGAGGTTCAACCTGTGTTATTCAGCCCTGTCACTATATCAGACTTCTGTCTATGTGATTGAAAACAATCAGTGAATTATATTATTGAATGTAAAGAAAATTTAGTCCATGAATTGGAGACTTGTACAATATTTTATGTAGAGAAGCAGCTGCTCAGTACATGCCTTGGATGGATTCTGAGAGTTCTGTCTACTCATTCCTGCTTTTATAATATCATAATTGTAGGAGCCATTTTTGTGTTGTTACCTTATGTGTAACATTTTTGTGTTTTCACAGGATGTTGTGTTTATGGGACTGTATAGACGTGTAATTAGCATCAGGTGTTGTTGGTCAGAAGAAGTGAACAGTTTGTGACCGCTGCGCTGTTGTGAGTTATGTTAAATGACGTTGGATACTAAGAGAACTGTTGAACAACAAATACAACCGATGGAATGCAATAAAGATGTTAAACAGACAAGATAAGTACGGCTCGAGTTATTGGACTAAGTCAAGTTTCATTCCTAACAGTGGCACCGCATGACCCCCACCATCGAACACCTCAGTGGCTTCAGGCGTAGGCTTAGCCTCTACAACAATAATAAAAATGTTCAATCTCACAGAAAACCAAAAAGACTCGACCACTTCACGCGGCCTTCATTGGACATCGCTTCTGCTGAGAGGAGTCTTGTGTTGATCTTCTGATTGTGTGCTCAGTTTGCTTTAGGCTGAATAAAGACTTTGACACATCTTCTTTATTTTACATGTGAGAACTTTGATTTTTATTATTCTTATTTCAGACTTTTTGACAGTTTACAGGTGTACGTGATGTCTGTGTGTTTATTTTACTTGCACATTTATATGAACAGAAGGAAGCTCAGGTTCAAAGTGTTTAAGGGTTCTGTACTAGTAAAGTTTTGTTATCCTGCTATATTATTAGAAGCAACCAAACTAAGAAACTTTTTTTTTTGTATGTTTTGATTTGTTTAGCTGCCAAATATGGCGTCAAGGCTGAAGATATCCTGCTGGTCCACGATGAACTGGACAAACCTCTGGGGAAAATCGCCATCAAACATGGAGGAAGCGCCAGGTGGGTCATCCTCTATCATAGTGTTGGGTCTTGGATTGCTTCGGACTCGCCGCGATCTGTTTACATCACCAACAGTATTCATTATCTTAAGCGATGTATTGACATTGGTGAGGGAAAGCAGTCACTAAAGTATCGTCAGGGTACATTTAACATTAACTTTAAGGCCAATAAACAAATATACTTCTGCGTGGAAGTGCAAGTGCGGCTTTTAAACTGCATTTGCACTCATTCGTCCAAACTTTCAGACTGGAAAGTTTCTGTCTTCATGGGGAAAAAACAACAGCAACAAGGCTCCACTATATTTTAAAGACCTGACAGTGTCTTGTCCCAATAGAGCACTTCTCTCTCACACTGCAGGTTTACTTTAGAGCTTCCAAAAGTAGAATAGGAGGCAAAGCCTTCAGCTTTCAGGCTCTTCTTCTGTGTAATCAGCTCCAGTTCGGGTTCAGGAGACAGACAGCCTCGCTACTTTTGAAACTAGGCTGAAAACTTCACTTGAAACTTATTTTTTAATCAAACCTGGATCAGATGGAGGGATCAGGTGACCTCAAAGCATCCATTAGTGATGCTGCTATAGTCTCAGGTTGTTCAGGGACTTCCCATGATGTGCTCAGCACTTCTCTCCACCCCCTTTATTCACTCCCTGTGTGTTTATGCGTCACCACTGCAAGTCATTAACTCGAGTCTTCTTTCCTATGCAATTTGTGTTTGTCCTTATTCTCTCTATACTCTCCTTTTTTCCACTTCTCTTTTATCTGTTCTCTCTAATATTTTAGGGTCTTTACCTTTCACTATTAAGCAATTTGAAGCAACTGCTGTTGGGAATTGTCTTTGTACACATAAGATTGAATTCTCAACACCTCAGTGTTCAAACTTGGAGCATGTGTGAGCTGCTTGAGCTCTGCCTGCTGTAAACCTTGGTGTCTTCCCGATGTCGAGACGAGAAGACAGAAGCAGCACAACCAGAAATAACAGCGAAATGAGGCCTGTATTTTAAAACCAACAAACTTCTAATCAGCACACACAGCTTCTCTCTTGGGCCTTAGTCATTCTGGTTCGTCTCTTGTCTCTTTTCTTCCTCCTGCTACTATTTTTGCTCTTGATTGCTCTGTTGTGATGAAGCCTCCCCGAGCTCTTGAGACTCTTATGGCTGACTCTCTTGCAAATGGTCTGTTTTTATTAATTTTATGCCATGACGCTGGTTGTATCTCATTAACTGTTTTGTCATTTTACTTACTAACAATAAGAATGGTGTTCAGTTAAGAGGCATCCCCTATCAGTACGCTTCTCCTTGCTACTCAGAACAAGCTGTATGAAGCAGTTTAATCCTGCTTGAAAAGCTACGTTAGGCATTCCAGCCGTGTATAACCAGATGGTGATTTATGAAAATTTAATGTAATGCAAGAAACTGCAACTGGTGCATCTGGTATCCTGAAGATGGACAACAAAACCAAAGAAGAAAAGAGGTTGTCAGATTGATAAAATAAATGTCGCTTCTCCTTCCCCACAGAGGTCATAATGGAGTCCGCTCCTGTGTGGACTGTCTTCAGACTGATGTAAGTCACTGCTCTGTGTGTGTGTGTGTGTGTGTGTGTGTGTGTGTGTGTGTGTACTATCACACTGAATTCTGCTCTTTTTTTTTATTTTAATGTCAGATTTATACTGAGAAACGTTTCGTCACTCATCCAAGTGGCTTCTTCAGTCTCAGCTGACTGCAGGTTTCCCCAAATGTATAAACAGTACATTTGCATAATGACTGAAACCAGTCCACTGAAGGATCAATGGGCTGGGAGGTCAGTTAGCTGAGACTGAAGAAGTCACTTGGATGAGTGACGAAACGTTTCTCCCACTACGCTACGTCCAGATGAACAGAATCAACTTTTGGAGATTTACTTTCCTGGATGATTGAGCATGCATCAAGACGAAACTGTTAACATAGTTTGCCGGTCACTTAATATCCATATGCAAAAGTCCTGAGCCGCCCCTCATTTGTTTATACTTTGCTAGGAAAATGGGAAATAGATGTAACGATTTATTGAAACATGCAAACATACATGGAAGTGCAGTTTTCAGTTCTAGCAGGCTGGTATGACCACCATCATTCTTATTCAACACATTCTGAACTCTGTGAGCAGCTTTCTTGTAATTTACTTAAATAGTCTTCAGGAATAGTTCTCCAGGCTCTTTGGATGTTTCTGCATTTTGTTACAATCTCTGTTAAGATGATCCCACACTGCTTCAATAATGTTGAGGTCCAGGCTCTGATGAAGCCAGTCCATGACTGGTAGTGCTCCACTGTGTTTTTCTATCCATGTATGCTTTAACTACACTGGCAGTGTGTTTGGGATAAGTGCATCAAGGGACAGGTGCATGCATCAAGATGTGTTTGGGATCATTTAATGCTTAAATATGAAGCCATTGCCAATCAGATGCTTTCCAGATGGTATTGCATTGTAACATTTTGCACTTCATTATGTTCATGACTTATTCTGTTTTGACATGATCCCTAACAGCACTCGCTGCTGTACCTCTTTCTCGACCTCCTCTGTACATATTGATGACAGTTTGAATCATGACGCTTCCTCAAACAGTAGATGGATCAGCTGCAGGTCTTTTCTGGATTTTTTCCCCACAGTTTCTTAGGAACCTGACTTTCAGATATCTAGAGCAGATCATCTGCTGTAGATATTATTTAGGCATGGCACTCAGCAAAAGAAAAGATATTGGTCAGGTAAAAGGACTGGACTGAAAAAGTAAAAAAAATAGGCCGTGTCCTAAGAAAAAGTTTGAAAACCCTTCTGAAAGGTGGAGAACTATTTCTCAAGCTTTAAAAATTGAGGTGTAGAGACTTTAGTATTTTACTGTAGTCAAATGCACTTTGAAAACATGGACATATACTCAACCAAATCTAAAATAGTAGCAAATAACAATTAGATGAAGATATGTGTTTACAGCTTAAAACGCAGAAATAAAAAACATGTACATTGTTTAACACCAGGATCTTTTGTCTCCTGCAGGTGATGCCTAGACTTCGGATCGGGATTGGCCGCCCGACAGGGAAAACGTCTGTCGACCGTCATGTTCTGGGCAGATTCACCACAGAGGAACAAAAACTCCTGGATTCTGTTTTGGTCCAGAGTGTGGACCTCCTCCTTTCCCAGCTTTCCCAGCAGGACTCACAACAGGACTCCCCGCTCCCCTCCTCACCAGCAGGGGGCAGACAAGCTGCACAGAAGAGAAACGAGAGGGCCCGCTCAGGCTCACCAGCTGAGGACTCTGCAGCAGCTCAGAGCTGAAGCTGAAACCTGAACTCTGTTATCACACATAGAACTGCCTCAAAGAGAAAACATGAACCACTTTATCTGTATTTATTCACTTAAAGGTGATGTTGTTACATGAAAAGTCTCAGAGAACAAGAGGAGAACCGAGAAATCTTGTTGTCTTCAGGTTTGTTCCCTACACGATGAACCAGTTTTCTTTATTCACTTCGCTGAAAAGCCGGAAGTGAAGCCAGAAGCTTGGCTCAGTCTGTAGCAGAGGACAGTCTGTCTGTGAGATATGAAAATAAATCGTTATTAAACGAAATAAATTTGATTATCTGATTTTCATGCACATTAAGAGCAGTTGAGCATTTATTTACATTAAAAACATTTAAAATCTGCAAACTATAGACTCTCTGACACCAGTACTACTATACTAATACTAATAATACCTGCCCTGACCGACTAATTCTAATAAACTCACTGACCACTTCATGAGCTTCACCGTGCTCATACAGGTCTGGACTCCCTTTTGCCTTCAGAGCTGCCTTAATTCTACCTGGCACAGATTTAACAAGCTGCTGGAAACAGTCCTCAGAGATTTTGGTCCATGTTGACACGATAGCATCACACAGATGCTGCAGATTTGTTGACTGCACATCCATGATGTGCATCTCAAAGGTGCTCTATTGGATTGAGATCTGAGATCTGTTGAAGCTGTTAAAGTACAGCAAAGCCATGATATGTTCAAGAAGTTTGAGACGATTTGAGCTTCATGGTGTGTTTTCCTGCTGGAAGAGGCCCCTCTGATCATAAAGTGATGGACGTGGTCAACAACAATAGGTGGGCTGTGGCTTTAAAGTAATCCTCAGCTGGTAATAAGGGGCCCAAAGCGTGCCAAAAAATATTTATAATATGAATATGTCCTCACAAAGATAGCCAAACTAACATGCATGTATCTGTGTGAGAGTCCTACACACAGAGTGGAGCAGGCGGTCACTATGCTGGTAATAGAAAACAATTTTGAGCCAAACCACCACCCTAATCCTACCGCACTCACTCTGATTCACAGCAGTTCACTCATAGTTGCAGACACACTGACATATCTAAAAATATTCAATTTACCTCCCACAAGTGACGCATACAATATATGAAATACTCTTCTTAATATGTGATGGGATGCTAACAACAGTTTATTATACTTTGCACTCTGCATTTGCACTTTCTTCTTGCAGTCGGTCAAAGGTCAAAGTCTCTGAGCCTTCAGTCGTGTGTTATTGATTTTTTTGTTCTTTATTTGATGATCATGTTCTTTAAGTTAGAGGCTTCCTGGGTGTTTTTTATTCGTGAGCAATGTCAGTAGAAGGAGCTGAACCGCTCTAAAACAAAGACTTGTTGAAGCTCATCTTCTCTTTTTTTGTATCTGAGAGTCCACATGTGACTCTGCCCCCGACATACGGTTCTCCTCTCCAGCTCGTCCTCCCTGTTGTGGCTCTTTTGGCCAAAAACATATTGATTTCCTCTTCCGATTGTCCCACTAATTGCGCCTCTTCATCAATTATGTGTCTTTAATGAGTTGCATCCCGTCAAGAGGTGCGCTGCATTCTCACACTGCTGAGAATGCCAGAGGAAGGTTAGCGGAGGAATGGAGGGTTCGGCGGGGGAGGTGGCGTACAAAAAAAGGGCAGAAAACAGCGGAAAGAGGCTGACGAGCCGCTGAATGAGGGAAATCAATACAAAGGAGGCCAGTAGATTGCGATGGAGGGCAGAAGAAGAAAGGCAGGCGAGAAACAAAAGGGGGCAAACATTGTTTAGACCCAGATTTTTGAGGCCTTCTGTCCTGCTGTAGCTCAGAGGTACAATAGCTGTAGGGACACACTTGTGGACATGAGGGAGAAAAAGGGGGGAGCTCAAAGGAAACTTCTATGACACCCCCCAGCACACACACACACGAACACCCTTCGCCCTCCTAAACCCCCCATCTTTCTCTGCTGTGACCCCGTTGAGCCACCTTTTGCTTCCATCAGGCCACTTTCCCAGCCCTTCCTCTCTGGTCAGCTTTATGAGGCCTTACCAGCAGCTTCAGTAACTTTTCTTCTGTGTGGGTCAAAGGTCAAAAGCAGGCTGAACACCCAACCTTTAGAGAAAAAAAATAAATTTATTCAAGAACAGCCCTCAAACCCTCCCCCTGCGCTCTATTCCCTGGAATAGCAGCCCAGTGGGGGGTCTTCCCTCTAACTCTGAAGTAGCACAAAACGAGCCCTCGGACTCCGCTGGCAGTGGGAATTTAGATAATTTAGCTTATTAAGCAGAGCTATGTTAATGGTATGTATATGTTTAATCAATGATACTTTATATTTGGCCCTTTAGAACATCATTTTCCACACTTGAATAAAAGTTGGTCCTCACTTGGTGAACCCTACTCCCGACTTTTCCCAAAGCTTGACCAAAGACTTATATTTCTGAGTGAAATGTCTCAACTTTAATGGATTATTTCGCACATTTCTAGCTCCATGTTTTTATACTTTGACTCTACCAGGGCAGCTCAGGGCAATTCAGAGTTCAAAATAATCCTTATTCATCTTACATTGGGAAGTGCTGCAGCCCCTCAGTTTATCCCTAATGTGAAATAAGCTGTTGGGGGTCCTCTTTCTTTAAGGTGATCCTGCCTTTAAACTAGCTTCCTTCTGATTGGTTTCAGGAGGTTTGAAACGCAGGTAGGTGGGGCTTCCTGTCTTTATGACAGCATACTGATCCAAATGTAGGAAAAAACTCCTTGAAACTAAGTGTCTGAAGCCTGAACTTTTGGGATAACAGGGATTGTCTTTACATGCAGTGACCTCATAATATGATTATCTGAACCTTTAGGAATGTTAAAGGATAAGGCCTGAACCTCCATTTTAGCAGAGTAGACTTCCCTGGAAAAGCACAACAAGTCTTTGATGAGTTTTGATTAGGCAGAAGTGTGGGGACAGCAGCTTATTGAATTTGAGGATGTTTTTTCAGTGGGATAAACAAAATCAAGAACTATCCTCAGAGTATTCTTGGGTTTTTCAAGTTAAATCTAAAACCACTAAACTAATGTCTTAGCTCTGACTCAGCTTAGAGGTTCATAACGTACATACAGTGTCAATGATCACGTACTTCCATACTTTGAATATGTACTTTGACTCTGTAAATGTTGTCATGCTATAAAAACAAAGCTACAATAACTATTATCAGAGAGAGAGAGAGAGAGAGATGCCTCTTTAATGACACAAGTTTGAATTTATTTTGGATTTTCTCTAATACACACAAGGTCAAAAGTATACATAAAGGCTCAAATACATACACTCACTTAAATCTTTTAATAAGTGGGGCTAAAGCTTCTTCTAAGTTGACAAGGCCTAACCTAACTTCTCTTTAGTAATCATGATTGACTATAGCTGGTAGTTTTTCTTTCTGAACTCATCGGATTGATCATTGTTCAAAGCAGTGGGAAAGTCCAAGAATAGTAGAGTTGCACAATTTTACCTAAGTACAAGTTATTCTAATATGTCGCCCCTTTGCCAGCGTCTGGAACAACACCCAAAATGTCACCAGTGCAGTCCAGAAGATAATTGATTAGGATGTTCAAGAACAAACCCAGAAGCCACCAAGACTCAAGCCTGCCATGAATTGAAAGTGCTGGAACACCAGGGTGCTGGCAGAGAAAGAAGCTTCTGCTCAATGACTGACATGTTCAAGCTTGACTGAAATTTTCTGCAAGCCAAATGCCTTCTGGAGAAAAAGGTTTTATGGTGAAACGAGACAAAGCTGTCCGATAACTTCATGAGTCTTTGGACAGCCTATAATGTAAACTACATAAGTGGCCAACATCATTGTTGGAATTTATGCTGTGGTGGTACAATATGTGCAGTTGTGGCAAACGCGCTCCTGTGAAGTCCTCCAAAATCCTAATTGTGCATCTTTGGAAGATAAATCCTGTTCCATAAATGCAATTACATCAAGTCAGTGCAGTCCACAATACTGTGACTGGTCTGATTGTTCCTGTGAACTTTTTCTGTGCTACTTTTTGGCGGCAGTATTGTGTACAAAATATGTACAAATATATTTGCCCCCCCTCATCTACATCCTAACTTACAACGTAACCAGAAACCCCTCTTAACCGTACACAACATTTTACGCCATTCATGTTGTAATGGGCTGGGTGGACCCAACATGTAGTTAAATTTCTCGAGAGGTGCACGTCAAGTTACATTGAAGGTTAAGGTAGGGTTTAGAGCTGTTTCCGGTTACGTCATAAGTTACAACGTAGATCTCCCAAAGCATAATTAAGCCGTTACTCCTTAAGTTGCGATGTAGGGTTTCAGAGGAGTTTGCACCTATGTAGCTACGGCACAGATTTCCCGCTGCAGTAACAGTAAAGGTGAGGCTTGTAAACCTAAGAATTCTATTTTTGTTGTTGTTTTTCTGACTGGTGCCAATATTTTTTTTTTTACAGCTGAAATTTTGTTAACCTATTTAAAATTATATTCTTACAATGCTGTACTGAGTTATGATGATAGTATGGCTGAGAATACCTTCATGATTTCCTAAATATATCCTTTATATATCCTAAGGGACTCACTGTGGTGCTAAATAGTAAGCTAACAGCGACCTTAGTGTGTTTTATCTCTTCATTTATTACTGTAATGTTACAGCAGGGACATGTGCTGCATCTGAGGTCCTTCAGTATCACTACAGTTTCTTTTTTTTTTCTTCCATCATCACAGAATAGACTGAAGCCATCCTGGTTTCCCATGGCAGTTCAGCGTGTTACAGTGAATCCAGGCCCATTGGGGACCCCTTTCTCATTCGCCTCTTTCCGATGAGCAAGCATTAATAACGCGTCCTTTTCTCCTTTCATAGCCATAATCTCCAGTGATCTCAGGCCTCCCGCACTAAATTATTCTTACAGGCCCATGAAAAGGCAGCAGCGGGGCCCTTTAAGAGGCAAATGAGCATCCAACGTGCAAAGATGTTCCCAGCAACGGAAATGTTAACTCACCGTATAGAGCAGAGCAGGGCAGAGGGAAACCACTGGCATGTCTGATGAGAAGGGATGGAAACATTTGCCATCGCCCTGAAGGCAAAGCCTGCTGGGTAATTTATCCTTTAACCCCTTGTCTAACTGTTTACATTTGGCTTTAAGCTGATGGGTTTATTTAGAGCAGTGCTCAAGGAGTGCAACCGTAGAATAAAAAGAATGTTGACTCCACAATGTAGGATTTATTTCAAGCTTTCAGACCACCATGAAAAACCAAATGTCAACCATGACCGATGCCAATATTTAGATATACTTTGGATTTCACACACAGCCGTACATTTCTAAGCATTTCTCTCATTTTGTATAATTCTGCACCAAGTGATTTTTGTTTGTAGTGCAGTAGGTAGTAACACTTTCAAAGTAAAATACAATTTATAATCATATTGTTTCCAAAATCCTTAACATACTGTAGTTGCCACATTCAGATATTTTAGAACTATAGAAATATTTTGGTAAATGTGTAAAATACACAGCTTTGCACATAATTTTTGCCAGAATATCTTTCTTTTTCTTTAAAAGACATCATTTCATAACAGAGACAGCTGAAACAAGTATTTACACTGTCATTTTTCAAATAAAATAACACATATGCTATATTATTACTGTTAAACCAGATATAAGAGGTTTCTCTTAGATGGCCCTCAAGGTTTCAGTATAGGAAAGGGCGCCTCTTCTGCTAATTTCCAGCTTCGATATATTTAATCTTGCATTATACAAAAGTGCTTGAGTGATCCAGACCTCTATCTATGTTCGGTTGGGCACTGGAGCAGCCCCTCAGTTAATAGTCTGTCTAAAACGAGCTCTTTTACCCCCCCTCCCTGTGAGACAACTTTAATCTGACTGGTTGCCCCTCATAAAGAGAAAGTTTGAATAGCAGGTGGGTGGGGCTTCCCTGCTTCAGATGACCATATTAGGGATGTCTCTTTTAATGACATCATACAGATCCAAGTGTTGAAAAAAAAAGTCTCACAAATTCAGCCTGTTAGAACCGTCTGAAACCTGAGCTTTGTTCTTATAAGATTAATGGTTGACTGACTTCATCGTTTGAAACTTTGGCCATGTTTAATTTAAACATTCACCATGGAAACAATGTATAAATACAACTGAAGGTAAGGATTAAGTGATCATGTATCAACCCTGCGCTCATTGAAGTTCTCATCTTTTTAACGTGCTATATCAGTCATTGAAAGCTGAGTCTTGGGCCAACTAAGATTTAAGAGTGGACATTAAGCTTAGTTTCGGGAGATTTTCATAGCACATAATCTAAACCATGTAGAAACATTGTAATGATCAACCTCATGTTGTGGATGGACTTCTTTTAGATGTTTTCTTTGCAGATGTTTGATACATTCATCTCTTTTAAGACCTGAGGGAACAATTTAACCCTCACATTTTCCCCATACTAAAGTGTTTAATTAGCCTAACCTTAGTACTAGCTATATCGTTATATGTCAGCTAGCCCATTTCACTAACCTCGTCAAGCCTCTATGGCATTTAATTTTTCTTCTTTGTTTGTGTACAAAATTATAGCAATTAAATGGCAAAACATAAGGAGTTATATTAGAGGAAACAAAAAGGGTTGTTTCTGCCACTGTAAAAAAAAAAAAATCGGATCAAAATTTCAAGTTATTTCCTCAATTTTGAGCTATTGTCCCAGATGTTAGTGAGTAAACTGTTTGACCTCAAAAAACTTTTGAGATTTTTTATTTTTATTTTCTGGTAGTGCAAACAAGCTCTCTTGGTAATGTGATTTTTATCATTTAAAATAGCTACCAAACTGAGAGTTTGTGATTTGTCTGTGAGTTTTACTTTTATGATTGTTCACTACCATAAACTGTGAATATGTTCACAGCTGCTGACAATAAAGTAATTGCACACTTATATCAGTAGATATATGAGGAAAAGTGTTCCTTGATGGGTTAACAGTGATCAAAACAGGAAAGTTTACATTGTTATTAATTATTATTTTCAAAATCTAAACAAAGGTCATTTTTAATTTTTTTTTAAATTAAATTTTACATTTCTCTTTAACTTTAATATGGTAAGTTTATTTATATATACTTTACTATAAGTTGGATTAAGGATAAAATTTAACAAAAACCTCTGTTTATGTTTTCTTAATAATCTGATGATAAATTGGAGAGAGTTCTTTATGGATTAACCAAAAGCTTAACCACAAAATATTAATTTGCGTCAATTAATTTTTTTAAGGTGTTAGGTCTGCAACACAAACATGGCTCAAAGTGTGTTTATTATTTGACTTAAAAAAAATTATGATTCATTAGCAGGAATAGATTTTTATGCTTATGTTGACTTACAAGGTCAAAAAGGCTTTTACTTGTTTTTTTATTTGTTTTGTTTTGTTTTTTGTGGGCAAACATAGAAAAGCTGTAGGAAAGTTTAGTTTTCATGATCCACAGCTCATATTACAACATCCGTTCTGTCACGTGATAGAAAAAAAGACGCATTTTTTGCATTTTTACAGGTTGTTGACCACCTTTAAATCCTTCTTTAATCTTTATTTACTAATGAATTAATTTTAATTTGTCTTGTACAAAGCTCCATCTTCCCAGTCAGATGGAGAGACCCAGAAGAGAATTTCATTAGCTTTTAGCTTAGCATGATTACTGAGATAAGGTGGGAAATTCTATAACTGCTCGCTGATCGTGGTTTCTTTCATGCTCCTAGTTAAATTAATGAACAGCTAGAATCTAGAATTTACATGCTAATAAATGTACAGTTTTATAATTTACATGATTTCTTTCTTAATTAAAATATTTTCCAAGCACATACATAACAGACATATTCAAAAATGTAATTATTACAACCAACGAAAGTTTCTCTATATTTTTAATTATATATTTTAATTAAGACTCACTTTCACAGGCTCCTGTGATTGGAACCAGCAGCATTTCTTCTTTAAATGTTGTTTCTAACTTTCAAGCTCAACAAAAAAATTTGATCTGCTTCAGGACAGAAATAAAGAATATAATAAAGAATGAATAAAGACCTTTTCTTTAAAATAGGGAGCATTTTACGGGTAAAAAAAAAAACACTGGCTGTTTATGATGCACAAGTTTCCTTAAAAAAAATCTCTTTGCTTGAGGTCACTGTGATTTTATGTCCCCCTCTTTGTTTGTTGTTGTTATTGTTGTTGTTTTCCCACCATCACATCATCAGCGAGGGAAGTCTCTGCAAGCTCCAACTATCTTAGCAAAAAGGAAAACGTCATGCACACACAGTGTGTGTGTGTATGTGCGTGCGTGTGTGTGACAGAGAGAGAGAGTTACAGTGCAGTGTTTGTGTAGGAGGGTTAACAGTGTTTTGATTGTAATTAGGAAAGAAGAAAAAGCTGAAAAAGAGAGAGAGAAAGGGGGAAAATGAGACCGTTGTTTCTTTAAGAGGTTTGCTCCTTCATTGGCAGCTGCTCTCTCTCTCTCTCTCTCTCTCTCAGTGCAGATTCATTACTTCTTCTTCTTCTTCTCCTCCTCGGGGCACAATGGGCATTTATCATCACCCCCGCGGTGCGTGTGTATGTGTTTATTCAAATCTCTGTACCAAGAGCGGAGCGGCCCCACTCCGGAGCTCTCTCTCGGTGACACGGACGCACGGGGGCTCATTGTTGGAGGAGCCCCAGAAAAAGCCCACCAAATCGGCCAGTAGGAGAGAATGAGGAGGATGAAGAGGAGGAGGAGAGCAGCAGCGACAGAAGGAGTCGGGAGTCAGCAGCTGCGGTGCTGTTGATGGTAGCGGCATGCTGTCCACTCGCACGCCGTCTCTCCATGCGACCATCCGGGGGAGCGTCCAGCTTCGCTGTCCGTCTCTTTGCTTCCATTTCCAGCATCTTTTTCTCTCTTTTTCTCTCCGTGCTGCTGGAGTAGCCTGCTGCTTCCAATTCGCTCTCCTGGAACTACACGCGGAGGAGCAGGTGCATCATGCAACCTGCGTGTCATTTGTCCTTTTTCTTTTCAGGGGAAAAAAGATGAAAAAGAGGTAGATGGTAGTTTCATCTTTTCTTTTCTTTTAGCTTTTTTTTTTCTTTTTCGGGGGGTAATGAGGGGGGGCGACAAGGGGAAAGGAAGGATGGGAGGATGGAGGAGAGATGCGTCTTAACAGGTGCAGATATGGCGGAGAGGAGGGTTTTTTTTTTTTTTTTTTTGGGCACAAAACTGCTTTGATTCCCGGATTCCTCCTTTGGTCAGCAGATGAGTTCGTGTCTGGGTTTGGTGTTTGTGAATGGAGGGAGATTTCCCTTTTCCCGCTCCATCAGCTGCTGTTTTGGGAGATTTTATTTTGGAGAGTGGCTAATTAACGGCTGTAATTGGATAATGTGGCTTTATGTGGCGCTGCTGTTGACCTCACTTTGAGCTCAGATTGAATCGTGATGAAGGAGAGTCACTTGTAAACACCTGAACCCCCTCCTTTAAAGCCTCTCTCTCCCTCACGAGCGTCTCAGTTTGGCTCCTTTTCATTTTTCTGGTTCATTTATTTGTCTTATTTTGAGCTCTAGCTGCTGATTGTCCAAACGCAATTCTTGTGAAATTTCAAATCCAACCCGAGAATTGTGCCTGGACATCTGTTGCTGGACGCTCCTGCACCTCCTGCTCCTCCTTCACCAGGATAAAGTCTGTTTTTTCCCTCCTCTGCATGTTCCTCGTTTGGTTTTTCTTTTAAAAGCATGATCACGTTTAACGCGTTTGTTTCCATTTTGATGTGTGCTGAGGGATTTCTATCAGAGGACCACTGTAGTTTTTTTTCCTGACATCTTAAACTTTCATTTCTCCTCATTTTTGATTCATTTTAGCGAATCAGAAAACATTTAAACACTCGCTTTCCCTCCCCTCCAGATTTCGTTTCATTACGGGCCTGCAGGAGTTGGAAGAGAAGGAGGAGGCCAAGCAAAATAAGTAAATAAATAAATAAAGACTGATAATTAAGTATTTTACAAGCTGAGACGTTTTTTCCAAGTTGTTGGAGTGAAACTAATATTTCTCCGGCAGGCCCAGCTCCACAGCTTCTCTCTTTATTCGCACTTTTCCTGCTGAAAACCTCGCTGGGAAGGTTTGTTGTCGCTCCACTGGTGAGGTTTTGTTACCGCCTTTTGTTGGCGTTTTGGGGATTATAATTTGCATAATTCTTCAGGAATGTATCATTTTAATTTTGTTTAACAAACCGTGACCTTTTCCAAACCCTTTATCCTTTTGATAAAGGACGCCATTACAAGCCAATAAAGAGGAATTCGTTTGTACTCATTCTACTGTTAATGAATAATAAAGAATTAATGATCATTGGAAGAATCCGATTTTTTTTGTTCCATTTTTCTTCTTTTCTTCATGTTTTTGTGTTTATTTCCCTCCACATGCATCACTTTTTTTTTAATTATATTTAATTTATCAGAGCATAAGTTAAAGTTTATCATGTTAAAAAGTTGGAAAAGGAATGAATGAAATGAAATTTTCTTTTGATCCAAAAGGCCCACCATGTTCAGTTTCTTTGGGTGCTTGGTTTTGGAGTCCCAGTTTATTTTCTTTTTCATGAGAAGTTTGGATTTTGGCAAAGAAAAGAAAAGAAAAAAAGAAATAAACGGCCAAGTTTGGGAAAAATTTTGGTTCTTAAGTTCATTAGATGTAAGACAAACTAAATAAATCCATTAAAAAATACAATTGCAATTCATATCAATATTTTTTTTAATAGAATTGTTCCCACAGTGAGATTTTTCTATCTGAAACAACCCACTGAAGATTTTTAATTGTATTTTTTCAGTTAAAATCGTGTGAAAACTGTGGCACCACAGGAATCTGAAAAGCTGTCAGCAGCAGGGTAAACCAAACGCTCAGTTTAACTTTGGCCTCCTTTGGGTTTGGGACAGGGGTCTGTTTGATTTTCACACCACAGCATCACCTCAGCTCGGATGCGTTGGGTGTCCTCAGACTAATTTGCTGCTGTAATCCGCTCTCAGCGTGTTGCCTGAGGAGCCGAGCTGCTCTGGGATGGAGCTCACAGGATTAAAAACTCAGGGAGGTGTGTGTGTGTGTGTGTGTGTGTGTGTGTGTGTGTGTGTGTGTGTGTGTGTGTGTGTGTGTGTGTGGTAAATGCACCACCACCCAAGTTGGGGAGACAAAAGAAAGAAAGAAAGAAAACCACAATGTTTGTCTGCTGAGTGTCACTGAATGCCCCATAATGAGTGGATCAGACAGGAGACCCTCTCATATCCAAACAACATCTTGAGATCAGGAATGCTTTAAATTTGAGTTTCAGGTAACAAAATTAGCCATAATTTGGATAAAACACTAGATTTTCCTTTAAAACCAAAGAGTGTTTTATTCAGGAAAAGTTCTTGTAGCCGGTATCAGTTTTGAATTGGCAAAATCTGGAATTATGAGGTTAAAAGTAAAAATCAGAAATCTCTGTTTTCTGATTTTGTTTCTTGATGTACAGACTCAGACTGGTTAATCAAAAAATGTCTGGTTCTTCCACTTTTCTGTAAAACTCTACATAAAACCAGTTCTCTTTTTGCAACCCCTCATCTGTGCTCGCTTTCATTTCTTTTAGATGCCCGAGGAGATAAAAATCATCAAGTAATTTACTAGAAAATTGCAAAATTTTAAAGCAAGAGCCCTAAAACAAAAAAAACTAATAACTGTGTAACATTGGCAGGGATTTCTGGGCTTCTGACTAATTGGTTTAAATTTGCTGGATTATTACACTTGGTTTGATTTTCAGCTTTTTAAAAAATTATTCTGAGGAATAATTTTTGAAAATATAAAATTATAAATGATAACATTTCTAGTGGGAATGTTATATAGTCATTCAGCTTTGAAGAGCATTCAAGCATAGAACCAAACGCTCAGTTTATTTCCCATCATTTGAAGAAATTCTACAAAGTCGCAAAAACGTTTGCAGCTGAAGTGCTGATGTAGCTGAAGCTTCACTCGTTGTGGCATTGAGGGTAACTTCAGGCGCACTTGCAGCTGAGTGCAGCTCAACGAGGGATTGATCAGTATCGGCAGTAATATTGATGACAAAGATATCTTGAGGAAACAATTAGGAGAGCAGTGTAATGATTAGAGGGATCATTAGAGCCATTTAACCTCCATGGCATCTGCTGATGAGGTATGGACTGATCGCTGATGTGTTTCCACTAACTCTGGGGTCCTGAAAGCTCGATGGTGAAACTCGGGATTGTTTGGTGTAACTTGAAATCTTTGTGCTTGAAATCACAAACTATAGGGGAAAAAATGAGCATTTGGACATATAGGTTTGAAAAAGCTCCTTTGTGAGCTGCCGCTTCACTGTTTCAGGCAGACATCTTTGGCCTGCATCTCAGAACAAAAGGACGAGTTCATGTCCGTCTACATGTCTTTGTCTCATCACACATATTCTCCGGATTAATTGAATAGAAATATGATTTCAGGTGCTGACGCAGCTTTAAAACCTTTGAAAATGCTTTCTCTTCCGGTTTCGGCCTCCATGTTGGTCACTGCCGGACGGCATTCGTCTCGCTTGCGTTCTGCTCTGGGTCACTCACTTCCTCCTTCACATGCCACCTCCTTCTGTTCCCAAGAACACCATCACTTCCACAGTCACATGACCCAGGTTGTGTCATCGTCAGGACACACACGCGCACACACACATTTAACGCCGCAGAGTATAAAGCACGGAGGACGGAGATAGAGATGAAGGGAGGGGACCGGATGTGGGCGGAGGAGGAGGTAGAAGAAAAGGAGGGGGTGTGGGAGCATCACAGAGGTGACGTCACATCACGACCTCCTTCCCAGCATCCCTCCCTCCCTTATTCCCATCACACACACACACACACACACACTCAGGCAGCAGAACCAGCATCTCACAGGCGCCTACAGGAACGCCACGGAAATGACCTCCTGTGACTCCACGGAGACGTGACGTCTTTTCAGTAGACGCGAGGAGGCCGTTCGTAGGTACATCTGTGTGGGTGAGCCCCTTCGTCTGCAGAGGCGGTTGTGGACAGGTACAATAAGCGGGTCGCCCCCGCTGAGTGCTGGTGAGGCTGAAAGGGGTTAATGCTTTTGGTTGGAGGTGTCAGAGGGACTGCAGATGTCCATATGATATGATCCCCTCCCCTTCTCATTCCCAGCAACGCACACCCACCCAAACGCCATCATCAGCGGCAGCAGTGAAAATATCACCGCCGCTGGCGCTTTGCAGGGAAAACTGGCGGCCATGTTTTGGCCCTTAAAACAACGGATCTAAAAAAAGTGGCTACCTTTACGACTCACGCACACGAAACACTAAAGTGCGTGCTGCCTGTGTGAACTTACACCCTTTTCATCCTTACATCCTTTTCTTTGCGCCGCCATTTGCTCTACCATTTCATCGCCAGCCAGCAACGCCTGGGACGTCTTCACCCGTCTGCGACCGGGCTGCCATCACTACCATACCACCCCCCCACCACCACCACCTTCTCTAACCCCACACTGCACCACTGTTCAATCCCAGTGCAGACACACAGCTGCAGTTCAGCAGGGGCGCTCTGACATCACCGCCTCCTTCCAGCCAATCATCTGCTTTGTTTATTTTAAGCAACATTTACTGCTTGGCCAGTGGAGGACATGCTTTTTTTATGTAGCAGCAATTTCACATGTCTTTGTGGTCGACTGTTCCTGTAACGAGGAGTAGAGGTGTTTTAATCAATATCGTAAAGAGGGTGGGAGGTTTTTTGGGGTTTTTTTAAACAGTGAATAGAAAGAAAAGTCCTTCAACTATCAACGCAGCAATGCATCACTGCGATGACGCCTGTGCGGTTGCAATAAATGCAGCCATGCAGAGTTTGGCTAAAGTGCCACAAATAAAAAAAGACAGCTTTAAAAAAAAAGCCTTCATGGAGGAAAGGCCGGACTGACCTCAGGTCGCGGTGCTTTCTCAATAAATCAGTCAAGGAATTCCTTTCATTCATGTTCAGCACTTTGCGTTGGCTCTATTTTAGGCTGTCGTCTTGCTTTCAAAGCACTAATATTTAAAGACAATGTTATTAGAGCTCTTTAATTCCCTGATTTAATTACTCTGAATCATCACTAACTGATTGTGTCTGGTTAGCAGTTGGAAAGAGTCAAAGAATCTGGGTGAAGATTTATGGGTAAATTTGTTAACAGTAAAGATGCTGGTTGGAGTATAACTTCCAGAAGTTGTTTAATTGTTCAGTTGAAATGATTATTTTCCTTCTTTCCCTGATTTGGGATCTTACCCTATCCCAGCATCCTCCTGTCACACCAACTTCATTACAACCGCGAATCTTCTCTGTGGTCTTCCTGGCAGCTCCATCTTAAACATCTTTTAGCCGGTACATCCACTATCCCTCCTCTGCACCTGTCCACTCCATCTCAGCCTTGCCTCTCTAACTTTATAAAACTGCCCAACCTGAGCTGTTGCTGTGATGAACTCATTTCTAATCCTGTCCATCGTGGTCACTACCAATGAAAATCTTAGCATCTTAACCCACAAGAAAGTGGTCCGTTTTTCATAACAGCCTCCCTGCTGTCAATCACAGTCTTTAATCTGGCATCTGGCAACTGTACAGAACGACTGAGGCTCCTTTTAACAGAAGTGTTAAGGATTTTCTCAGGAGGTGTGAGTGTGTATACTGCTCTAATAATAATGTTTGACACAGAAAAATCAGAAGGCACACCTGGCCGTGCCTCGCAGCATACCAATGTACCTCAGCACACCATTTGGGAACCATTAAACAACAGAGGTGTCAAAATCATTTTGGTCCATATACAAATCAAGTAAAATCGCTGCGATCCATTCTAAAAAACCTCCAAAACAATGCTTCCAGCTGTATGCTAGACACTCCTGGTTAGAGGATAAACTGACTGGGTTATAGTATTTTTGCACTGTTGAGAATTAGAAGGAAGCTCCAAGGATTTTGCACCTGTGATTTAGACTATTATTGAGCAATTTTGGAAGAAAAAGAAAAGTCATAGCACCCCGCTGTCTCGAAATACAAAGAAGTGATTAGTTCTAGATTACTCTGTTTAAACAGTGTTCACATGAATAAAAATGTAACAAGGCTGTAAAGTGTAGATTGTTTTCTAAATGAAATAACTTGAAGCAATCTTTCTTTTCTCCAAGTTACATGATTTTCCTTCTTTTCAGCGAATAGATTTATTTATACATTTTGAAGAAAAAAAATAAATCTGACACATCTTGGATTAAAGGTTTCAGAATTTGAGAAAAATATTTTTTAAAAAGCACATGTATGGTGGGGAAAAAAACAATAAAACAGTATTTAACTATTATTTTTAAGCAAACAATGTCTATAAAATGTTAAAGTATTTTAAACTATGTGTTAAACTATGTGAAACCCTTTGATTGGATTATGATATTTAGACTGGATACAATATGGGGTTTAAAAAGTAAATAAATAGTCAATTCAAATAATTTACTATTATTATTACCTAAGGGTCAGGAGGGTTTTGTGTGTGGGAAGGTTAAATTTAGAGGGAAAAAAATCTTTAAATGTGCAAAGACTATAAAAGATGGAAAACTTAATAAACACATATATTTCCTCTTCCACACATACACACCCATGAGGCTTTTGGTGCACTCATTCCTGCACGTAAACAATCTGCCTAAATGACATCTACTTTTAAAAGCAAACACTGCGATTGTGCTGCTGCTTGTTCGGTGGGATCAGCGAGCTGTGCAGAGCAGCTGCAGAGTCGCAGCTCCTCATCTCTTTCAGCGCTATTACCATAATATGTGGTGGGAAAGAAATCGCTCATCAATCAGAAGTGTTGGGAAAGTGACCACGCCAAAGACCCGGGGCTGGCTGTTTGAGCAGCAGGCTCACAGGGGTCAGCTGGGGTGCTCTGTGTGTGTGTGTGAGCGTGTGTGTTTTGTCATTAATCACTGCAGGTTTGAAGAGAGCGAGAGGCGTCACACCCTTTATCCTTCCCTGCTCTTCATCCTCTGCCTCCTCCCACACGGCCGGTGGCCTTCGCACCCCATCTGACCATCACATTGAGGCCAAGGTCAACCTGATCACACACCCCCCCCCCCCCCCCCCCCCGACTAACAACTCATCTCCCATCAGCCCTCTCCAGGAATCAACCTTCACCCCCAGCCCACTCGGAGACGTCCTCGCCTCACATTCCCCCCACTGCGTCCCCTTTGTTAACCTGTTGTCCTGGAGACTCGATTGCCACTGAGACCACCCTCTACTGTGTGTCCATGTGTGTGTGTGTGGCAGAGGTCAGGACAGAAGCTAAAATAACAGATAATCCCACAGAGCACCGATCAGGCTATGACACCATGGAGGCCACTCAGAGGCAACCTAAACAACAATAATTTCACAAAAGGAAAATTACACTTATCACATAAAATACGCGCACAACATAGAAACAAACAACTTAAAGCTTTTTTCCAAAACACCAATCTGGAAGCTTTCTGGCTTCTCTTTAGTCTCCTTCTATTAGCCAATCAGGTCTGAGCAGGTAGCGTGCCGGTTAATAGGGAATGCCAAAAAAAGGGAACGCCAAAATTCAACGTTGGAACCTCTGAAAAAGCCAATTGCAGACAAATTGGCTTTTTCATTGGGTTTTTTAAACTCACCTGCTGCTTTTAACAGTGACTGACACATGGAACAGGACGTCTTAGCTAAAAGCTCTGTGAGGCACCATTTCAAGGTTAATGCTCATCTTGGGATGTAAAATAAGGCAGCTCTATCACATGGTACAGGGGTATTACCTTGTCGCACATTATGTCCTTTGGGTGCCTTGATGCAGTGGCTGCAGTCAAACAGGCCACTGAGAAGTAACGGTCCAGTTTAAGCTATATCCACACGTACACGGTATTTCTGAAAATAGAGATTTTACTCTTTCATTTTTACAAAAAACCCCTTAAATCCATAAATCTATATCAAGATGCTAAAGCAACAAGTAATGATATAACCCCAAAAGTATCAAAATGTTAGCTAATCAGAAGCCTAAAGGTAAACATTATTAGGCGAACACAGATGAAGAAATGAGTCTTCTATTTAGAGAAACAATAAGGCTGAACTAGTGTCAGTGTCACTCTGGAGAAAACGTGGACTGGGAGACACGTCAGGAAAAATCCGTCGACATCTGTGCTCTGTTCTTACTCACCCCGATGCCTCAGTGTTTCTAAGTGTGGGGACAGTAGCTGTGGGCAGACAGTAAGATTAACAGCAACTGTCATTTACTATGCACTGAGAGATCAGAGTGATGGCAGCTACATAAATTGCTGGTTGGTCGACCAGCTGGTTGGAATACTTTGTTTCGTTTTTTTCCCCATGCACATTAGATTTAGGCACTCAAAAACATGCTTTGATCTCAAACATTGTGTTATTTCCTTCTGAATTATTACTTAATCTAACTGTTTCATCCCAAAAACATAATCTTATTCCTAAACCTAACCTAAAGTTCTTTTTTGTCAGGTTGAAATCAAAGGTTGACCCAATGCAGACCAAAAACAAACAGGAAAAGCAACTAAATGAGAACAAATCCAAAATGCACAGGCTCAGACAAAGAGGAAGGAAGGACTATTTATACACCGAGGAGTAACCAGGGACTAGAAACAAACAAACAGATGAAAGTAATCAAGACAACAATCTATCAACCAATCTACCAAAGTAAAAAAGGTCACAACCTAAAACACCTGTTCCTAAACATGGAGACAAGAATACTCCCATCAAACACGAAAACACGATGAAGGGAACACAGAAGGACAAATGCATAAACACAGAAAGCGAGAAAGGACAAATGAAAAGGGAAACACTGAGGGAACTAAACACTGTAATAAAACTAAAGTTAACCATCCAAGAATACTAAAGAAGAAAAAAATCAGGAATAAAAAAAAAAAAATCTCACTTAAAATCAAAACGTCAAACATAACAAATATGGTCAAACCTAAGCAGAAACCCAAACTTGAATATATTAAAAGAGTTATCTAGTGGCGTGAAAATTTAGGAGGTACTGACACAAGTATTTTAATATGGCGTGTCATGATCTGCCATCAAAGAGCACCTTCTGTGTAAAGGAACCATATCTGTTTAATAAAGTAGCATTTTACATCTGCCAAGGCTGGCAAAAATGTCACCAGATATATCAAGTATAATCAAAATGTTGGACTCGAAATAATAGTCTAGTCTGCTGTAAGCTTTGTTACAGGTTACTGAATGGTACATTCCATTCTCCTTTCGTGTCCCCACCATATTGTCTAGTGTGTGTATACACCCCACCAACCAGCCCTGTGTTTGCTGTCCATTGAGATGAACTGGAGAAGCTGGGTTGGATCACCGTTCCTATTGTAAAGAGGACTGCAGCACCTTGCAAGCTGTAAATAATTATATTAGAATGACAGCTGTGGTTGTAAATTGTTCTGCACAGGTTGCTGTTCTTGTCTAGTTTTTGGGTTTTTCTGGGGTTGGAGACACTTTGTTAAATGTTAAATTCTGAGACTTTGTTTCTAGCATCTCACCGTGACTTCAGAAAGACACAAGAATGTGACTTTTCCTGGAAGAGAAGAAGAAAAATTGCTAGTGAGTCTGATCCAGGCAGCAATTTGACAAATATTTAGTTGGCAAAAGCATATTAACTTGAAGAAGGAAAGCTTCTGCAGGCTTTTTCACTAAACCACAGCTGTCAGCACCACAACATCTGGTGGCAGGTTTTCTGATCCAGAAGCTGCAGTGCTTAAAAAATGTATTCGACCGTATTTCAGACATCTGTCAACTTGTTTAAAACTTATTTATTTGGCAAATAACAAACAAAAATCAAGTTAGTGGCAGCTTAAATTTGGCTAAGTCGGTAATTAATTAAATATAGCATTCCACCATTAAAATGAAAATATTCTGTTCAGGAATGCAAGTAAACAAAAGTAATTTAACAACAAAATAAGCTCTTTGCCATTTTTTACAGCTTCTTTGTAAAACAGCACATTTTAAAATTCATTGATAATGACAGCAATTGTATTTTAGCATTAAAATATTATTTTGATTATAGAGCTTGCGCATAATGGTAAAGTGACGCTTACAGAAACATTATCTTGGTAACTACCAATGCTATTTATTTACGGTACCTATTAACCACTGTCTATGACTCTAGCACGTCAAAAGTGATTATATTGAGACCATTGTAGTGCTTAGCTGTCAGCTAATGCTACCAAGTTCGGTTCTTCATCAACAAATGTCATGAATGCAGCAAAGACACAGATACTTCCTAATTAGTGATGAGTAACATGCGTAACCTGTGTCGTTGTTGTATCATTCTGTTCTGTCTGGGGTTGCACTGTCTTGGTTTTGGTTTTTTTGTAATTTTTGCACACTTGCACTTTATGTAGCCCTGTGTTGATTGCCTATGTCACATGTAGCACCATGGTCTTGGAGGATCGTTGTCTTGTTTTGCTGTGTACTGTACCATTGCACATGGTTGGAATGACGACAAAGCAATTTGACTTGACTTGAAAAAAACAACAACTAAAATTACACTGACGGCAACGCAGACTTCTTGAATGGTTGTGAATACAATTAATCTCACAACAACCCAGATTATTGGTCACATAGTTGCAGTAAAATTCCTTTAAGAGACTTTAGCAGAATATGTAGCAGTCCATTTCAGTTACTCGATTGTGGCTTGGACAGTCTCGGTCGTTGTGTCCTTGGGCAAAACACTTCACCCATTGCCTACTGGTGGTGGTCAGAGGGCCCGGTGGCGCCAGTGTCCGGCAGCTTCACCTCTGTCAGTGCGCCCCAGGGTGGCTGTGGCTACAATGTAGCTGCCATCACCAGTGTGTGAATGAGTGGATGACTGGATGTGTAAAGTGCTTTGGGGTCCTTTGAGACTAGTAAAGCGCTATACAAGTACAGACCATTTACTCAGTTAGCTGAGAGTGTACTTTGCAGACATTTTGCAGCTGGAGCTACCTGTGTTTCAAACACACCTGTTAATCAAAATATCTACATCTCTTCTCCTGTAACCTGCTTTGTATACCAGCTATAATACTGGGGGATACTGGCTACAGTAAACATGTTTACTTCTCTGGTAAAGCTGGGTTTTTTAATATGGGAGTCCGTGGGGTCGGACTTGCTTTGGCAGGCTTCTTTCTTTCTTGATTATTACATCATGTGTTTGAACTTTATGGTTTCGGTTAGATGTCAAACACTTGGTGTCTTCACCGAGTGCTGCTGCTGTCGAAATATAAATCATAAAAGCCTGACACTGCTGAAGCTGCAGTATTGTACACTGTACAGGATCAGATATGTTTGGAAGTCAAACTTCAGGCAGTAGATTACTAAAATGACGGTTATTCCATATTTATTTTCCCCATTACATTTAAAGGTTGATAGAAGCCAGCGTGGTCACAATTATATTTCCTTTTAAAATCTATGAACTTTTGCATATGATGGTATGCTATTCTACACACACAAATTTATTGAAATATCATGTGCAACTTTTGAGTGAGCTCTCACTCTGGTCATTCCTACACCTCATTCCTACATGCCGTCCCATTCCTCTCCATCCTACTGGGGGGACAGCCGGCTGCAGGAATGCAGGCCCGTCCCAACCGTCCCAAATGACTGCACACACAAAAAAGGATTTAACTCTTTGTCACAATTGTCCCCTCACACTCCGGCCTGCAAAGGGAGGAAAAAAAACAAAACAGCACAAGACTCCTGAATCCACTGCCCCTCCACCATCTCGCCACCCTCAACCATGACCCACCCCCCTCCCTCCACTGTGGCCCCTACCTTTCTCCTGACCCCGGCCGCGTGCATAAAAGACCCATCAGAAGTATCGCTGGCCACATTTACAAGTGAAAGAGGCTTAATAATGGAGCGGTTAGGGAGAAGAATGAGAAGACAGAGGGGCACTCACAGATGTGGAGGTGCAAAGGGAGGGGGGAGGAAGGAGCAGCGTCCCATTGTTGCCCCCGCCACCGTCACCACCCAGCTCTGGTGGAAGGAAGGAAGAAGGGAGGGTTGGCGAGGGGTGAGGAGGTAAAGTGTGAGGTGAAAGTTACTTTTTACACAGATTTTGATGGAGGAGCAGAGAGGAGGAAGTAAATGTGGTGAATAGGAGGTTGGGGGTGGAGCACAACATTAAATTGCAGAAGAATAAATTAATACAACTACACTACTCTTACCTAGGAAAAAATAAAGGCTTGTCCAGCTGTTCTACTGGGAGCGTGTGAAAAAAAAGCTCAAAGGTCGCGGTGTGTGTGTGTGTGTGTGTGTGTGTGTGTGTGTGTGTGTGTGTTACGGTCATCCTGGCTTTTTCTTTCCCTGCGTCTCTCATTGTCCTGAACTGCATAGATGGCAGCACACAGCAACAGCAGCTGGGGTGAAGAGGCCTCTAAGCTGACCTTTGAACCCCTCCTCTTCCTCACACAGCCTGTGTGGTGGTGCTATTGGTGGGTGGGGTGGAGGGCGGAGAGCAGAGGGTGGGGGTTGATGAAGTCATCACAGCAGGGTCGTGGTGAGATGTGGCATATATAGGAGGCAGCCTGGTGCCTTTTGAAAGGATGAGGAGATGTTTCCAAAATTTCATCAAGCAGAGAGGAAACTGAAGTTTGGAGGTTTTGGCTGGTTTCCTGTTTGGTCGGTCACCTCCAGCAGGTGAGAAAAATGGCAGTTGGGCATCTCCAAAGAAACCAAGTTGGCTGAGAAAACAAGCTACAGTAATCTGTAGTAAATCTGGCAGCATCTGAAAAGTTTTCATTGGCCTTGGCTCAAAATTTGACATTTAAATGACAAACTTGACTCTAATGTTGTTTAACTTGACGTTTCTTGGGGTGCATACTTCAAGCACATCTCGTTGCTCAAGAGAGTAAAATCTGACAAAATGAAGAAACAATATTTAAACCAAATTTTGTCTCACGCCAACCTCATCTCCTAACATGAATCTACAACCAAACTGCTTCATTATGTTTGAGAAACGACCATGTTCTCAAATCTCAGAAGCACCGTGCACCATGATTCTTACTTTGGATGACACCAACATGACCTACAGTTCTTCTGTGATGAATATTTTTGATGATTTGTGATTAATTTATGTTCTTTAATTCAAATAAGTCTGCCTTCTTTCATCTGGGAATACTGGTAAAAATCAGAAACTTCCAGTAATGCACCTCTCCTCCAGTTTTCCCATGAATTTATGTGGCACAATTCCTTATTTTGTGTAGTTTCTGCTCACACTCTAACCAGTCACTTTAGATAGCTGCCCCTCCCTGAGCCTAGTTCTGCCTCTTCGTGTTTAAAGGGAGTTCTTCCTCCCTACAGTTGCCAGGTGTTGTTTAAACAGGTAAATTATACTTCTGTGTCAGATCATCGTTACTTACATCATGACGGGACCCCATTTTAACTCTACGTTGAAACCTGACGTGCACCTCCCTCCCAGGAAACGTAACTACACGTCGTGTTGACACATACCACGGCGTGAATGTGTGAAAGTGCAGTGTGGGGATAAAGGTAGTTTCCGTTTACATCTGTTAGGTTTACCTAAAATAAAGACAAACAAAACCTAGAAGTCTGTCGCACAAAGAGAAACTCAAGAAGTTAACCCAAAGTACACTGCTGCTCACACACACTACCAACAAAGGTATTCTGGCACTGGAGTGCTCTTCTTTCTCGTGCTCCCTTATCTAATTACTGAATGCGTTTAGCTGTAAGACGCGGTACCTAAGGCAGCAGAGAGAAAATGCAACACATGTCCACACATGCAAAATGGGCGCTACACAATAAAACTGAATTGAAATGAACATATGAAGATGTAAATTTTTAAAAATAACTTTCACCCCAGAGTTTTGACTCCAGGGTTCATTTTTAAATCTCATGTTTAGGTGACTGTGTGGTAGGATTTAGAAAAAGCCAATTCCAAAAAAAGTGGCCAGACAGTGTAAAATGTAAAGAAAAACAAATACAATTGTTACAAATCTCATAAACAGTTATTTTATTCACAATATAGAAAACATATCAAAACTTTAAAGTAAGAACACTGAATACTTTGAAACCATACTGTTAATGATAGTATGAGTGCTTTTAACAAGCCAGAAGGCCACTCTCCTCTTTAGTCTGGAGGATGGTGCATCCATGTTTTCCACTTTGCCTCAGTTGATAATAAACAAGCTTTGGGCCAGAGAATGAGATCTGTACAGATATGACTTCTTCCATATATAATGGAGCTTTGCTCTGCATTTGTGGATGGCTCCATGAGCTGTTCAGACACTGATTGGTGGAAGTGTTCCTGAGCCCATGCAATGATTTCTATGAATTAATCATGCCTGTTTTTTAATCCAGTGTTGCCCTGCAGGCCATAAGATCACAGGCATCCAATTTAGTTTCCAAACCTTTATCCATTACACAATCTCTGACTCATTTGATATCATGTACTGTAGGTGATGAGATATTTTATACTTTATACTGCTCGTATCATTCCCAATCATGTTACTAATCTCCATCTATCCTAACCTGTTACCAGTTAAATACACGATATTGCTCCAGCGGTTTTCTTTAAGTAACACCAACGTTTTACAGCATTTTGCTGTCCCTGTCTCAACTTTTTTGAGACATCTTGCTGCCATCAAACTCAAAACTAGCTCTTTTGAAATATATATTTTCTAATTTTTTTTTGTGATTAAAATGTGCATCTATGAGATTTGCAAATTATTGCATTCTTTTTTTTTTATTTACATGCTACTCAGTGTCCCAATAGAGGGTAGATAAGAAATCTGATGGGGTGGTGCTTTTACCTAAATATTAATATCAGCTGATGTGATGATGTTTATCAGGTATAATTGTCTAGGTTAGGTGGATGAGAATCTCAGCCTCAACATGAACAGGAACATCTAGTCTAGGGACTGTGAAGTATTGCCAATATTTATATCGAAATCAATGCAAGAACTTTTTCACAAATTGTACATAAAATAATGTGAGTTAGTTATAAATTCAGTGATTTGTCCCATATTTCAAGACCATCTTGCACCAGCCTTCCCTTTTGTTTCTCCAGTGAAACGTCCAGAATTTGATCGCTAAATTTTAATTTACAAAATGGTCAATGGTAGTGATGAAGAACCACTCACCAGTGCTGTCACCTATTGGTTAATGAACTCCAGTTTCGAGGCTTCGTGCATTTGAGCCGCTGTTGTGTTGAAATCAGATGTGACAGCAAGGGACAGATCTACTGGCTAATGACTTGTCAATCTCAAATTGTTAATTAACGAGCATACCCAGGACAATTCTCCTTTCTGAAACTTGAAAATCATAACCATGTGAGATAAAATGAGTGATTTAGCCCAAAAACCATCATCAAAGTTTTTTCAGTCCAAGACCTGTTTCCCCTTAGACTTCTGTGGGACTTGAAGATGTTTTTGCAAACACGTGTATCGCCCCCTGTTGGCAATTAAAGAATGCAGCTGGATGCGTAATGATCACCATGTAATTTAACCCCAACTGTGTCTTTACCAGAGAGAACCCACACAGAAAGGATTCAAACCCAGGACCTTCCTGCTGTGAGAGGATGGTGCTAAGTACCACCCCACTGTGCCAACTCAGTGTAAAAATGAGGTGTCATGCGTAAATGAGTTGGATCTAATGTCAAGTAAGTTAAGAGAAATGTCCACACAAGTGAGAATGTAGCTTCACGGACTGAAAAGAGTGAACAAACACAGCCTCCTGAAGACCTCTGACACCTGTTCATTTCCGATGGAGAAACTATTAATTTCCTGCTCAACGAGATATCAGAGCTACGTCTTTCTCAGAGATCTAATCAGCATCGCATCTCGTACAGAGAGCTGATACACAGCAGCTCCAGTCATTCACAATCAAGGACAGGTGGATAAAAAAAAAAAAAAAAAAAAATCATGCTTCACCCTTTTTGAAGCAATTTGTAATAAAATACCAGAAAAACAGGCTTTTGTAAAGTTTTCAGTGCTGGATAATGTTGAGAAAGGATGAGTTTTAAATGAACATGTTGTTGTATTACATGACCATTATCTACTTGTTGAGTTACAGCAAATAACAGTCGTTAACCACTCTATGTGAAGAACACTGACTTCACTGCAGGTTTTACAGATGTCTTTCAGTCTCTTGATATTTCAACTGTTAGACTATGCATATGTAATTACCGTACAAAACAGTGACTTATCTTTAAAAAGCATCGTCAGTGTAGTAAATTTAACAGCAGCTTTTTCATGCACAGTCTTGACCCCCAAAGTCTTGATGCATGCTCAATCATCCAGGTAAGTAAATCCCAAAAGGTTGTTTCTGTTCCTGCAGTCAGCTGAGACTGAAGAAGTCACTTGGATGTAGCGTTTTCTCCCATTGAAAATGCTACGGCCGGATGAACAAAATCAACCTTTTGGGGTCTTGCTCCTCAAAGTTTTTCAATGAATGCGGCAGCAAATGTCTTAGTTTTTTGTGATTGTGGGGTCTTACTAAGCATTTTCAGTATGAGTGTCATTATGATTGGAGGAATAATTATCTCAGATTGAGAAACACAGAACTCCGAATTTATTTACGTTAAACAACTTCTCGATTCAGTCGCTCCGAGCACTTGGGTTTCCAGTGTGGCAAATAAATCACAATAAATGATAAACAGAAGAATGAAGGTAACTTCGAGTTGGTTAAGCGAAAAAAAAAAAAAGAAACTGGAGATTAATTTAGCAAAAGAATGGGGAATGCCAGGCCTCAAGGGCCGGTGTCCTGCAGGGCCTTGATCCAAAACAGCTGATTTAAATGGCTAAATTACCTCCTCAACATGTCTTGAAGTTTTCCAGAGGCCTGGTAACGAAGTAATTATTGGATTCAGGTGTGTTGACCCAGGGTGAGATCTAAAACCTGCAGGACACCGGCCCTTGAGGCCTGGAGTCCTGCAGTGACCTCTGCAGTGACCAGTTGCCTGATTCAACATAAAGCACCCAAAGGGTTAAAAAGTAATTGGACCCTTTAATATCTTTCTTTGAAAGTTTGAAAATTTGAAATCAGAGTGGTGATTGTTAAAAAACTGAATCAAAAATAAATAAACAAATAAAGCTGTAGTTACATGTCATATTCACAGAAGTAATAGGAACAACTTTATTAGGTGATCAAACGCGTTTCAGCTTATGGCCTTCACCAGGATCAACTGAGTCTTCATGCCATCAGATGTTTGATCTTTTCCATGCACCTTGGAATTGGTGAAGTTGTCCCAGAAATATTTGTTGATATTCTCAGAAGTAAAAAGAATATTTTCTATTAAAATGCAAGAAAACAGAGAAAGCTCCCTGTTTTAATAAATAAATACTGGACAAAAGGCACAGAACACCTTTCTTGTGCCATTACATTTTATTTTTGCTTTACATTGTAGCAGTAAAAGGTGCACAATACCTCAAACGCTTCAGTCACGAATGTTCAGAAGCTGGACCTGAAACTTGTGTAACTCAGAAGAAACAACAAGGACAAAAACCAAAGTGTTTTGTTGTGGAGATTGTATTAACCGTGGTAGTGTGAGGAGTCTAACTGTCGCCGATTATGGATGGCATAAAAATTTTCATACAAAACATGACTGAGTTTTAGCCTGGAGTCTGCCTTCTCCATAGCAACACAGCAAAGCTGAGTGGAAAAAGTAAAAATCAATCAAAAAAAACTGGCGTTTGATTTGACTATTAGACTTTTCTGTACTGAAAGCAAAGCTAATGAACGCTGATCCCTGCGGCTGTCTTGAGTTTCACGAGCCTCTGTGTGTGTCAACCTTCACCCTGATACGATAAGAATTTCATCTTCATCCTGTGAACTCCGTTACCCTTGTTCTTCACTGCATTTAACACGCAATTTATTACAAGAAAAAATTAATACTTTATAATTAGTAATTTGGTGTAAACAATCCAAACTTTTGGAAATATTTCATAATTGACAAAGAACACCAGGTCTTTTTAATACTCCATAAAGTGCACTTTCAGTGTTTTAAAAACATCCCTACCTGCTGCCTTTACAGTACAGTTTAAAGCAATGAAACAAAATAAAAGCACTACAGAACTCACTCACATGGGAGTAAGTGAATTAAAATGCACTGAGCTCTTGGTGAACTCAGCTTCACCTCCGTTACACTTGTCTAAAACAAAGTCTTTACTGCCACCTGATGGCAGAAGTGGTCACATGCTCCCAAAATATGGCACCGAGCCTGCAGGGCTGCAGCACACAAGTTGGGTTTTTTTTCCCCAAAGTAAAACTCATCTCTTCTTCTTTCATTTGCTTTAAAATGATCTGGCAAAGGAGCTCCTTTATCCTGTGACCTCTTTCAGTCCTAAAATATATTCTACTTTCTAATAAGCCGACTGATGACGTGTACTTTCATGTCAAGCTCTCTTTGCCACAAGCCAAATATGTCGCTTCATCCGGGTGAAAAACTTGGATAATGATCGTCGAAAGTCAACACTTAGCAAAAATCCCATTGCTGACAAATGTTACCCAAAATAAAAACAATCTTGTGTGATCCCTTTTGGGAAAAATATTAGAAAAATGAAATGAAGACAAAACAAACAAAAAAAGGTCTTCGCTCACTCAGCAAAGAACCTCCAGCTGTTTAGTCCGCTCTGGACACCTGTGACAATTCCTCATCAGTGTGACCATGGAGGGATGGCAGTGTTGACAAAGAATAAATTAAGACTGGATAAATAATGAGCCTAAAAACAAGAAAACATCAATTAATGACTTCCAGTTGAAGCCTTTGAAACCTGAAACCACAACATACCAACAAAAATATATAAAAATTAAAAGGTAGAGCTGGGTTTGAGGTAGAGTGTGGCATGACTCCTGAAAAAGTCAGAAAATGCCAACTATACCTTCATGGAGATTGCAATATACAATCACTGATTGCAAATCCGGACAGTCAGGAGTTTCACGCCCCTTGATTTCATGCTCCCAGGGCATCCTAGCCTCCAGATGCTGCTCTGACCTGCATGTGAGCATCTTTCTCAGATTTTCCCTTTCAGTCCTAAAAGTTAAACCCAGTTCCCCTCAGCTCACAGGAAAAAGTTGATTTTGGCAGGGACAGTCTTACAGCCAGTGTTGGAGAAGTACTTTCCCTTAGCTGGAGTGTAGTTCATGTCTCCCCCTACTGCCTCCACCACGTCATTGCGGCTGCAGCTGCCCCGCTGGCAGAGCTGTGAGTGCACGCAGCGCTCAACGTGGTATCGGCTCAGGGGCAGGAAGGGAACAAAGCGGGTGATGAGCTTCTGCTGAATGATGTTGGACTTGAAGAGGCCGCCTGAATGGGGGGTAAAAACTCACTTCAGTTACTGAAGTAATGAAAGCTTTCATCAGCAATGTACTGGAAAATTAGCTCAAAGAGGCTGCTTAATTTCTGTGTTCATTATGATGCACTGCTGCAGAGCAATGATGCTGCTTCTATTATGGGCTTTAATTTTATATTCATGATTAACTTAAATGAATCAAAGTCAGAAGACCAGTTTTAGCTCTGGAAGAGCACCAAAGCATCAGTATCACTGCCTTCTTCCTCTTCTAGTGAACATACAGTAAAAAAAAACAAAAAAAACACTGTGTTTGAACAAACCAAGGTGAGAACACTGACATGAAAAAAACTATTTTACCTCCTGACACCAGCATTTAAAATGTCTTAACCTTCTCACACTTTCAACATACATCTTCACCTGCTTCAACTGAAAATCCAGGTTGTACAGAAGCCGGAGTCATCACATCACACCTTTCCCTAAACCTCCTGATAATGGCTCACAGTATGACTTAGAATTGATTTTAGGATCTATTTCAAGGTCCTTCATGGCTTCTCTCTGTGCTACATATCTGAACTATGAGACCTTTACTCAACAATCTGAGTCTTTGTCCAGGCTCTCATGTGACTGTTATCTGGTGCTGAGGCTACAGCCTACTGGCCAAGCGTTTATGACCCATTTCATTTGATTGCAGTTACTTCTTTTTTAATTTATTTCTCCCTTTAAATGTTATTGAACGCAAGTATTGATCTGTAAAGCATTTTATGTGCTCTGTAAATAGAAAACATTAATATTTTATCATGGTTATTGTTACTTTTACTTTTTCTACTTCAAGCACTTTGCAACTTGTTCTCTAATATTTGCCTTCCTCTTGTTTTTGTCTATATTTCTCCTTTTTGTTATTTCTACTATATTTACTATTATTTATATTTTATTCAGTTCTCAGTTGATCAGCTGAGAACTCCCACAATTTCGTTGTACATGTACAATGACAAGGGCCATTCTATTCTGTTTTATTCTATCCTATACACAGAAAATACCGTACTGAACTTTAATCAAACTCTGAAGCGGTTTGGGATGAAACCACCTTACCCTAAGAGTGTGGAGTACTTAAACATGTAAAATGAGTCTTACTTGTGTTATTGTTGTAAACTGCCTGTGCGATGGCCTCCTGCAGGTTGTCCAATTTGATCTCCTCTCTCTCTCGTCCAGCCTGACGGTTCTCCAGAGCCACTTTGTTTATCACCTCCTCTCCTGCAGTGCTGCACACAAGAAACACAAAATAAGCTGCCTGTCCCTTTGTAATAAAAAAAAAAGTTTCTTCTTTAAGCATCACCGGGAGAGAAATAAAGTTTTGAGCATTAACCGTTCATGAAAGCTTTAAGTTATTTTGACAAAGAGAATACAAGAACTTCTTTTGGAGAGAGTTCATATCTGCAGAATTAGTGTCATATAGATCCTTCTTGGTGCTTTAGGAAGCTAAACACTGGACATGCCTCACTGGATTAGGGGAGTGTTAAGTACCTGATAAAGAGGTATATCGCCTTGCGGTAGTTGGTGCGAAATACAACATGAGACGGACCCAAAAAGGGCTCCAGGACATCAATGAGGCCTGGAGGCATCTTCTCCATCTCATCAAAAATGAAAACTGAGCGAGCGCACTCCGTCAGGTTTCCCTGCACCCAGTCCTTCAGCTCCTCCTACAAAACCAAAGGATGGATATTTAATTTCACAAGCTCCCAACACATCACCTATGACTGCAACTAACAATGCTTTTAATTACGTCTGCTGCTGTTCTGCTTTTATTACTTAATTATAGGCTGTGTAACATGTATAACTGCAAATACTGTTGTCTGAAAGGCGGCACTCGCTTGTGAACTTTTAGTATATAATTAAATGATTAGTAACTAGTTCCCACTTAGTTAATTCTATAGACAGAGTCTGCTGAACATAAAACAAAAATGATCATATGAGTCAAGTATCTTTTTTGTGTCTACTTGTGTGATCATTTTTGTTTTGACCAGCCCATCTTCCCTGAAATTGGGAGCAAAATCACAGGACTCTCTTGTAAGTTCTAAATGTATGTTCCTAAGAAGAAAGCAGTGTCCTGTTTGCACATTAGGAATGACAGCATTCAAACTTCCCTTTGTTATGGTCAACAAACATTTTATATTGAACACACAATAAAACGACTAGTACATTACTTCAGATTTTAGATATAACCATTTGTATTTCTCAACATACCCTGTACTGCTTGACTCGGTGGGGCAAGGGGAAGTGCAGCGTGGGGACAAACTGGTGGACATACGGGCTGCTCATGGCTGAGCCGTACAGATGATTTCCCAGCATAGAGCTGACCAGCGTCTTTCCCGTCCCAGAGGAGCCGTGGAAAGACAGCACCAGTGGCTGACTGGGGCTTTTATTATGAAGGAACCTCCCCACCTCCTCTGACACAATGTCCTGAGCCAGATGCTGTCCATAGACATTCTTGTAGAGGTCCCACTCCAAGTCTGGCGATCAGAAAAAAAGAACAGTCACAATCTTTGTTGGTGCAATACTACAGGGCTGGGGTGCCCTGTAATAACCACAATAAAGGGTTATAGGAATAAGCTTCAGGAACAAAACAGAGCAAGAAAAATCTACTTCTCGTGGCTGTTGTCATGAAAAACCTGCAAAGTAGACAACTAGCTAATTTAATTACAGATATTGTAAGAAATTTCTTTTATTCAGCCAGCTAGCATACCAGTTAGAAAATCAGCAATAAGCTACAATGAAAGCCTTAATTGCCTCCTCGGGAACACTGTACACTAAAAAAACAAAAAACAGTTAGCGGATATAATTTTTATAGGAAACATATGTAGTATAATACAGCAACAATAAAATACAGTTTCATATACAAGCTAGCTTGCTAACACGAAGCAGCCTCCGTAGGTTAGCATCCACAAGTACGTCTCACCTCTAATATTCGGCTTAAAGTCACAGTCGCAGCTGTCCGATATGGTGCAGTAAAGTTTCTGGAAAACGCAGCAGACTGGGTTACAAAAGAACAAAAACAGCACAAACAGTGTCGCCAACATTTTGGCTGCCTGCTTGTAGACAGAAAAGCTCAGTTTGGAGCTTCTCCTTATCGCTACCGGCTGATTTTGTAGTTTTTTCCTCCCCGGAAGGCGCCCAGAAAGACGTAGCTCAGTGACAAACTGGACTACAATTCCCAGAGAGCATCCAGCACGGGCCGTGAATTGTAGGACACGTTGGAGGATCACAGTCCAGAAAAACGTAAGACTTTGGCAAACTTTACTAGAAATCTTCCTGACAGATTACTTTAACTGGAATGGGGAATAAGAGGGCGAAACGGTCTGGTATCAGGATTTTTTTGTTTGTTTGTTTGTTTGTTTGAAAGAAAGTTGTGACAGCACGTTTAACAGAGTTGTTGCTAACAAGTCACAAACTTTCTTGTTTTTAGTCGAAACATCAAACCTGAACCCGAGACTTACAGTTAATTCACAGATATTCCATATGGCGTTTAGGTAACAGTGAAACAGAAGCAGAAGGTAGACTAATAAGTGCGGAAAGGCCACATACATAATGTAGCCTTCAATTTTACTAGATAAATAGAATCTTGCATACTGGAACATGGGTGAAAATAGGAAACATGGTGTAAAGTAATAGGTTATATAATTTATATTCATAAACCTAAATGGGATGGATCTAAACCTCATTTTTTATCACTTTGATGTTTATTTATTTATTTACTTATTTACCTGGTATGATTCCATACTTTCTAGGAACTTTAAACAACAGGATATTAAAAAAAAAAAAACGTTGTTGTTGTAGCTCCAAATGAAACAGAGACAAACCATCTGGGTTAAAATATCATACTTAAAAATGCAATTCAAGTAATTTCTTAAACATGTTTAATATCCATTTTATGTAATTATGCATGTAGATTTTTGAAAAATTCAAATAAAATGTGTTTGTGTTTGTGAAAGGTCTTCTATTAGCAAGTCAAAACAAAAAACAAAAAAACCCCCAGAGCTATAAATCCAAGTTGTGTCCTGCATACAGCAGAGGGAGCTATTAATGTGAAAATGATCTTTGATGGAGTCATGTGTTATAACATTCTGGGTCCTTGCAAAATAAAATAACTTAATTTGTTTGTTTAGGGTTTTTTTCCCCTCACTTTTTGTCATGGACAGCACACTTCAGATATGCACCTCAGTGAGATGTCTGTTTTTGTAGTTTTATTAACAGTGACCTAAGCTTCATGCATATGATTAAACCTTTTTTTTTTCAAACTAAAATACAATATTTTGCAATGTTACATTTTAAAACATCTTGAATAATGGTAATTGGGTGTATATTTCAGTTCTACAGGTTTATGGTTTTGAGGTTTGGGGAACAGACTAAGGAATGTTGGTGCTGCTTCAGCACAGGATGTGCTTTGAGCGTTTTAGTGTTTTGACTTCCTGTCTTTGGTTTATCACTCTAGGGACTCTTTTCACCTAACCAGTGTTCCACTGTATCATTTTTAATGAGAGTTTTCTTGCTGTTCTTTGTAGTTGGGTTGTTTTCCTTTATACTCTGATCATTTTCTCTAGTTTCTTGACTCAGACTTTTTGACTGATTGTCTTCATTGCTTCCAGCTGTCTCCTGTTTCCCATCCCCGTTCAGCTCACAGTGTAAAAAATAGACCTGTCATTCTCTTGTGATGTGTTATCTCTACACGTTTCTGTTACGTCTTCTGCAGCTCTTTTAATTTATTCTGTTGCTCCCCTTGCTTAAGTTTTTAAACTTAGAATCTTCACTTAAAACTTGAACTTTATGTTCAGTGTTCTCTACCTCCTGCATATGGGTTTTGGCACTGACGCATTTTTAATGAAGCATTTCCATGATTTGTTTGTATGGTCTTTGTAATACGTGTTACCCTGTAACAAAAGTCACGAATTTTTAATTCAATTCAATTTTATTTATACAGCGCCAAATCACAACAACAGTCGCCTCAAGGTGCTTTATATTGGAAGGTAGTCCCTACAATACATACAGAGAAAACCCCAACAATCATATGACCCCCTATGAGCAAGCACTTTCACGACAGTGGGAAGGAAGAACTCCCTTTTAACAGGAAGACACCTCCAGCAGAACCAGGTGCAGGGAGGGGCGGGGCCATCTGCAGTGACCGATTGAGGTGAGGGGAGGAAGACAGGACAAAAGGCATGCTTGGGAAGAGAGCCAGAAATTAACAAGTTTACAACTGAACAGGTATTTTAGAGGTTTTGCGCAAATGGAAGACATATTCCAAGGTTCCTCACACTGTTACTAGAGGCCAAAGTAATGTGATCTGGAGTAAGATATCATATTTCTCATCATATTAGACTTTGGGTCCTATTCCAATAACCTCAGTTTTATCTGAACTTAGAATCGCAAAGTTACAGGTCATCCAGGTCTTTATGTCTTTTCCTGCAGTTTAACTAATGAGTGTCAAAAATCTGAAGTGGTTTTGTTAATTTCATTTTCCTGATTGTAACTGAGTTTAGAAGCAGGTGATTCACTTTGAAATGTAAGTTCACCACAGCAGAAGAATACAGGAAGAGTTTGGTATTTAGGGCCCGAGTTCATCACTCCGCAAAAATATGCTACACACAGACTGACATTGGGGAGTGATCGGTAACCTCCTCAAGCCTGTAGGTAAAAGCTTTAATGGTGGAAGCGTTGAAACAGTAGGGCAGTGATTTAGAAAAGCTTCAGCACCGACATGTCAAAGGCAGAGAGGGGAAATTTACAGCTAAACAGACCAAAAAAAATAGAGGTTGCCTTTGTTATATGGCCCGGGGAAAGTGAGGCATGTTAGTGTGTATGCTGCAGCGCGGCTCGAGTTGCCAGCTAGCTCACAAGCATGACTGTTTTTATTCAATAAAACAACCTCCAGTGAAATAAATGTTTATTTACACTTTTTGATAAATAAAAAGTAAAACTGTTTAAGATTACAAAAATGATCTGCACCTGTGTGCCGTACTCGTGCAGTTAGGATCAGTTCACTCCCCTTACATTAAAAGTGACATTGTTATAATAAGAAGAAAAGGAAACAAAGAGGAAACACGAACTGACCCCAGGTTACATTTAATAATCTCTTCAAATTATAAAATCCTAATTACTGAAAAGATACAAAAAACTAAACAAAAACTGAAATACAGATGTACAGTTATTCTGTTATTACATTCTACAATGTGACATATGTTTGTGGATTTAGCTAAGGTCCAGCCTTTAGGGAGATTAAAACATTTACAAACATGAGCCTATCAGACTGAGGCACAGCCTCGGTAACCTAAAGGGCACCAAATATTTACACTTCCAAATCATGTCGCCCTGTGCCACTGTGGAGTACATGCAGTCCTTTGTTAGGTAAACTAACACAGGACAATGTTGATCTGTGACGTTGTTGAAGGAGTGCAAGTCCTCAGTCAAAAATAAAAACACCCTCTGGAGACTCCATCAAAGCATTTAGTGGTTTCTTTCACAAACTGTCGTCATTCTGCTGAAGCTTTCAGACAAAGTTCCTCAACCTTGAGTTACATCAGTTTAGCTTCAAAAGAAACTGGAAAAGTGCTGGTATGGGAAGGTAAGCATTTATAAAATTTCAGTCTCACTCTTCAAGTATCCCGGTCTGCTACATGTGACAGATTTGAACTAAGTGGGTGCACTGCTTCGTTCTGGTGTCTACACGCTTAGGAAGCCTCCTTGTTTGAAAGATCACAGCGCTTTCCCTTTTAATGAGCTTTCAGTGGAGGAGCTTCTCAGTGTCCAACACAGTAATTGTCCATGTATGTAGGCATGAGCTCATAAACAAGGCCTCTAAAAACAGTGCTGGGGTCAGTGTCGTCTGATGGGTGGCTCCAGCTTGTTGGACAGGGCGGTGAGCACCTGGTCAAACTTAGAGTATCGCAGAGCCTGTTGCTCCTCGGCCCCCCGGCTCCCCCACAGCAGCCGCATCTGGAAATCAGTCAGGAAAAGCTCCAGGACTTCGGCCTGCTCCCCGAAACCTGCAACATCACATCAGTTTAACATTATTAGCAGCACAGGAGTGTAGAAAGGAACCGGAGACTACCATTTCTACCACAGAGGTCCCTGTAACTGGACCTGTCTCAAACATGAACAAGAACAGAATATATGTGTGTGAATAAGAGGGATGGACAGGGAAGCTGCAAGGAGCAGAGGTAATGAAGGTAGAGTTTAAATATCAGAGGTCAACTATCAGAATAGACATAAAGTGCACAAGAAAGGTGAAGAAGAGAGTGAAGCCAGGGTGGAGGGGGTGTGGATGAGCACGAGGGGTGATGTGTGACAGAAGCCAGAGCGAAAGAGAAGTTTTATTACATGGAAGTGAGACCTGCGGTTGGCGTGACAAGAGGTGACATGACATCATACCCATAGGGAATAGGGTGCTCCTGATGGATGAAGACCCCATCAGGAGCAGAAGAAGCAAGGAAGAGTTTATTTACAGGAAGTGAAAGAGGAAGTTCTTGCAGTTCACTATACAGCCTTGGGTTGTTCATTTGGCCTACCAGTCGTGAAGCTATTTCTTACTGATTGATAATAATATAAACTTCAACTTAAAATAAACCATCAGCTCAAGAATGACCTTAGAATGGGATTTAGGAAATTAAAACACTTTTCCTAATTATTTTTTTATAATCAGATTATTTAATGCTGCAGCATGTACCAGTCTCTTCAATAAAAGGTTTCAAATGTAGTTTGACTTGCATGCATTTCATGCATGCCTCAATCTGACTTTATTATATTTTATTGCAGGTTGCCACCTGGTTGGAACCAGTGTGTTGGACTTTTTCCAGATTGAAAAAAAATACATGCTCTAGTCTACCAACGCTTAAGTGGCTGCTAAGAAATGCTAGGCTACTTTTCTGCTAGAACTTGAGGAAAGCAGTATTTAAAAAAAGAAAGGGGAAAACGTGAAAGCACATTAGAAACAACATGAAGAACAGCAGTAAGCTGCAGCACCTAACATGCGATCCGTGTTCCTGCAGTGGAATGGCAACTGTGTGGAGAGTAAATACAGCAGGTCCCAAGACGGATCCTTTCGTGTTTAAATTTTCTAAAGGTTTGTATTTAATTTGCTAATGTTATAAAGCAGACATACTGCATTTTGTTTTCGTCTCTCACCTTGTAATTTGCTCTCAGCGTTAGAGCGGTAGATGCCCCCTAGCTGGGCAATGGTTCTCGCCGCCCCGAGGTGGAACATGACCACTTCCACCCCAACTTCCACCGTCTCCCATAGTTCTGTCCCCTCCTCACCCACCACTGCATTCTTCTCCATCAGAGTCAGAAGAGGGAGGACGTGGGGGAAAGTGGTGTTGGACAGCGGACAGCTTTCTGGAGAGTTGAAAGACAGATACAGAGATCATGTTTGTTGTGGAAACAATGGTGTAGCACCAAGATATGAGCAGGAATTGTTTCTCCATGCTTTTATCATGTGGTGTCGAGTTCAGGAGACGCTCTACCTCTTCCATCGTTCAGGCTCTTCATAAATGGCCTGAGAGTTTTTTCATAGAGAATGGCACCTTCTGTGTGCCGCTGCCGTAACGCCATCCAAGTCTCCTGCAGACGGGACACCTGAAAGACCGAAGAACAACACTATTGCTTTTGTGCCTTCCTCTCGTTTTGTATATATTTGTTTTATTCAATTTGTCTTACTATTTGTATTACCTGCACAGCTGAACCCACAATTGTTTGACAGCTAATCTTATAGAAATTGTCCCTGTCTTTATTTTTTTCAGTCTGAAAATATAGTTGAGATGTATATGATTCCTAAAAATATTCAGAGGTGATGTCTTTTTTTATGTAAAGACAGTTTTGAATATATACAGAAACTTTGCCAGAAAAGACAGGCCAAGTTAAAAATATATATTAACAATAACTAAGAAAAAATATAAAATGAAGAAACTTTTCTGCATTTGAGTTAATAAAATCACTGAAAGGTTAATAAGTTATCAATAAATGACTTTGCACCTTTTGTTTGAGGATGTGATGAAGCACCCTGATATCAGAATTGTGACATTTTACAGCCTGACACCTTGAGGCAGGGAAACCCAAAAGAAGGCCGAAGGCTAAATCATGTAAGTGATAACATTAAATATCAGTGGGCCTCTTAGCTATTCCTGAAATTAAGCATCTTCACTAAAGGTGAGTCACAGTAATAATAATAATAATAATAATAATAATAATAATAATAATAATAATAATAATGGATTGCATTTATATAGCACTTTTTGGGGCCCTCAAAGCGCTGTACAATTCCACTATTCATTCACTCTCACATTCACACACTGGTGGTGGCAAGCTACAGTTGTAGCCACAGCTGCCCTGGGGCAGACTGACAGAAGCGAGGCTGCCATATTGGGCCATCGGCCCCTCTGGCCATCACCAGTAGGCGGTAGGTGAAGTGTCTTGCCCAAGGCCCGGGGCTCGGACAGTCACATATTAAACAAATATGTAAGACTGCGGTCTTCCATTTGCGCAACATCTCTAAAGTTAGAAATATCCTGTCTCAGAGTGACGCTGAAAAACGAGTTCATGCATTTATTACTTCCAGGCTGGACTACTGTAATTCATTATTATCAGGATGTCCAAAAAACTCGCTGAAAAGCCTTCAGCTAATCCAAAATGCTGCAGCAAGAGTCCTGACAGGGACTAGAAAGAGAGAGCATATTTCTCCTGTTTTGGCTTCCCTTCATTGGCTTCCTGTTAAATCCAGAATTGAATTCAAAATCCTGCTCCTCACATACAAGGTCTTAAATAATCAGGCCCCATCTTATCTTAATGACCTTGTAGTACCATATCACTCTATTAGAGCACTTCGCTCTCGCTCTGCAGGCCTACTTGTTGTTCCTAGAGTATTTACAAGTAGAATGGGAGGCAGAGCCTTCAGTTTTCAGGCCCCTCTTCTGTGGAACCAGCTTCCAGTTTGGATTCGGGAGACAGACACTAGCTCTGCTTTCAAGATCAGGCTTAAAACTTTCCTTTTTGCTAAAGCATAGTTAGGGCTGGACCAGGTGACCCTGAATCCTCCCTTAGTTACACTGAGTTATTAATCTCTGTCTCTCTTCCACAGCATGTCTTTTATCCTGTCTTCCTTCTCTCACCCCAACCGGTCGCTGCAGATGGCCCCGCCCCTCCCTGAGCCTGGTTCTGCCGGAGGTTTCTTCCTGTTAAAAGGGAGTTTTTCCTTCCCACTGTCGCCAAAGTGCTTGCTCATAGGGGGTCATATGATTGTTGGGTTTTTCTCTGTATCTATGAAGCGCCTTGAGGCGACTTTTGTTGTGATTTGGCGCTATATAAATAAAATTGAATTGAATTGAATTGAACCGGCAACCTTCCGGTTACAAGACGAACTGCCAACTCTTTGAGCCATGATTGCGCCCTTATCAGTATACACAGTAGGCAAGGGGTTACAGCCTCATGTTTGTTGTACTACGCTGTTCCATTAAGTCAATATTTGTTAATCTCTTACCTATACCCTGGTTTAACTTTACCCCGGGCAACCTTTGTTACACATCCCTTGCTCTTCCGGCTGTTTCCTGCGTGCTTCCCCTATCTCCATGAACACAAATAACCAAAGCTCCGTGCAGTGCATGTTTACCTGCGGAAGCTCCAAGGCTCTCATGACTGCAGCGAAGCCAAACATATTGCCCATTGTGCTCTTGAGCTCAGCAGCGATTTGGATGATTTTGTGAAGCAGGCAGGCTCGTTCTTCAGTCGTCCCCGTGCAGCCCAACACGTGCACAGCCAACATAATCGACATGGTTTGAAACCTGCAGGAATGTTATGTTATATCAGGTCATGTCAGCCCACACAGTGATCACACTTTGCTTAAAGAGGTCCTTAAAGTCAGAACAAGACTTCCAACAGCAGGAATAGGGAGACAACATTGAAAGGGAAAGCAGACATATGACTAAATAAATCACGTAGTTAAAAGAAGGCTAAAAAAAAGATGGAAAGAATTATAAATTACTATGAATAAATTAGGAATAACACACCATGTCATTGCTGTTGTGACACTCCTGTGTATAAATGCCCCACTTAACAGCAGAAAGTCTTATAGCCTGGTAACAAAGCCAGGTTGGTCTCTCTAGTCTAGTCTACTAACTTAATTAGCAGCATTATAGTTTATGGTTCCAGTTTGTAAAAACATTTGATAGTAGATAAATTTGCAGATAACTAAAAACCAACTTGGTGGACAAAAGTCTAATAAGGCTCATGTCAGATATACACCGTTCTATCACGCTAATGAACAGCTGAACTGGTTGAACAGTATTCACCTCTCCAGCAGGTCTAGTCTTAACTGTTGTCCATGTGGCAGCGTGAGCAGCTCCATCCCGGAGGTAACGCCCATCATTCTTTGCACCTCTGGCGTGACCTCCAGAATTCTGGCCACCTAGGAACACACACAGATGTAAGAACTGCTGCATTAGATTTCAGTTAGCGGAAACAGGATGAGCAGGAAAATACACTTTAAAATCTCCTGAAACATCTGCATGTTTTCACACATCAGTAACACTTTGATTTAGAAATGGTTTAGAATTTGCATTCAAACAAATACCCCATAGTTTACCTGTTATCACTAACGCATAGCTAGCCCTAGATTTCCTTCAGCATAGTTGCCACTGCGTTCAGACTAAAATAAAGAAATCCCTAAACCTTTCTGCAGAGCTGCAGTCCATCCTTAAAAAAGTCCCTATTACTTTACAAATATTGATTAGAGCAGCTATAAACAGTACCATGCAGTCAGCCTTGGTGATGTGTTTGGCCATTGTCCTGGGATCGACCTCCACCAGAAGCTCCTTCACCCTCCGCAGGACGCCCACTTCTAGAGGCTTATTCTCTTTTCCCATCAGTGGTGACTGGTACCTGCTGGGTTTGAAACAGGAGACCGTCTCCACCACAGGTGAAAAGTACACATTCCCATCCTCGGCCCTCAGTGGGTCGACTCCCGCTGACCCCTCTTCTGCCTGCAGCCTCTCCACATAGCTCTGAGGACCAGGGTACAGCTCTGTGTAGCAGCTCCCGTCTGCATGAGAGGAGGGAGAGACCTGGGTGTGGTGAGGTTGGGGTCTGTCAAGATGCTGTCTCTGTAGGGTGCTGCTGGGAGAGGGCAGAGGTTGGACGGTGTCCGAGCGCCTCGGCAGGGACGGAGTCACAGTGGGAGTCCGGCTGCTGGACGGAGTTCTGGATGTGGGGGCTGAAGAAGAAGGGAGGGAAAATTAGGAAAAAGATGTTTACAAATATTTATCCGAATAAAGCAGAATAAATATATACATTTCGGACACTACTTGAGATACATAATAAGAGGAAGTGGCACATTCTATGTGGATGATTATTATAGACTAATGAACCCATGACAATGAAATATACTGATAGAAATATCATCAGTATAGCTGATCACTGTGGTTAATAGTTTTGAACAATTAATTTAGGGCTCTAAGGCAGAGAGGAATATTATACCATCATGGCTTTTGGGTTGACTCATAGTTAATTAATGGTAAACTTTCATATTTGTGCGCCTCTTATTTTCACCTTAGTCTGTGTCTTGGTGTTTCCCTTTTCCAGTTTAGTTCCTGCTTTATTTTGAAGGATAATTTCTTTTTTGCTTTCTGCATTTTCACTTCCTTTCTGTCAGTTTATTTCTGCCTTCATTATTGTCTAGACTGAGTTTACTGGTGCCATGATATTTCTCTCCCCGATTTGGATCTTTACTTTCATGTCATTTAGTTTATTCACCGTCTTGGTTTCTTTGACTTCACTCAGTCATGTCAGTTAATATCAAGCGGCGCTGCTCAATTTGTTTTTTAATAAACAGAAATGTAGATTCCTTTTTATCTTTAATTGTTGTCTCTGACTGCAATTAATCTACCGTGTGAGGACATCCAGTAGAATCATGTGAATCATTTAATTAATTAGTCAATTAATAGGACACACCTACAGTATAATGTATCTTTTGAAGACTTGCATTAACTCTTTCGAACTCTATTGCAGCTTTACTTGGGAATTTTTTCTTGTTAATGTTTTTTTTCCTGATCATTAGCTCATGGCCTGCTATTTGTTTTAATGTGCAATTTATTTGTCTTGTGAAACAACACGTTCACTTTTTTAAGTCAGAGGGCGAGGTAATGAAGTTCATGTAGATGAACTCACTATTTGAACACACTGTTTGATTAATGCACGCCAATAACCTTCTACTTACATCACACTCAATTACAACAGTTTATTTCTATGTTGCCTCCAATTTTTCAATTACTTCCATTTTATCCTCAAATGTCTTCACCCAAAACCATTCATTCATTTCAGATACACTTGTCTTTGTCTATAGTAACCTGTAGCAACAGTATTATCTACTACATCTATAGATCAGAGTTCACAACATTTGATCCAGTTTTCTCTTATACAACCAACCTTGCTGCTGAAAACTACAAAAGGCTCTGAACCAGAGCCCGATGGCAGTCATTCACTCAGAGACCGGTGAAGCAGGCTGGACACACAACCAACAGGCTCTGGTTGAAACGTGAGATCTTTTTACAGGGACGCTCTAGGTAAGATCAGCAAGAGTTTTAGAAGATAAAATGGCATTTTAATGTAAACCCCAAATACCTTTAATGCTGTTTTAGAGCATTTCTTTGTGTAGTTACGCTGCGAGTTCTGTTCTGAAATATGCATGACCAACCAGCTAAGTAGTAGCATATGGATTCTCACAGAGGAACAGAATATTTCCCAGATGTCTCCTCTCAACAATAACAAGGCTGAGCTTTATGATTGCATGGAGGAATCTCACTATATAAACCATCCTCATTCACAGTCATAGTTTGTTCTGATCACAAGGAACAAAAGCAAGAAAAAGAATGAATTGTTTTGGAATCGGATGCATTTCAGCTTGGAAATTTGTTTTCTTTCGAAAAAAAGAAGGGAGCTTCAAAGGTCACACAAGTTCAGACTTTCTCAAATTAAATACAGAGAGAACATGGAGTTACTTTTTTTGATGCAAAACAAAGATTTTTCTTATAAAGTTTTGTTTTGATTATTTTAAATTCGGAACTAAGGAAAAAATGTTAAGTCTTGCAAGCACAAAAGGTCTTTTGACTGGTGGTGGTCAGAGGGCCCGGTGGCGCCAGTGTCCGGCAGCCTCGCCTCTGTCAGTGCGCCCAAGGGTGGCTGTGGCTACAATGTAGCTGCCATCACCAGTGTGTGAATGTGTGGGTGGATGACTGAATGTAGTGTAAAGTGCTTTGGGGTCCATAGGGACTAAGTAAAGCGCTATACAGATACAGTCCATTTACCATTTAACATTAATCAATGGCAGCTTTTACAATATTTATAATTGTTGCTTTATAATTGCTTTATAATTTCATACCCACTAATGCTGGCAGCTGTGAAACAGGGAACAAAAAACAGCTTTGTTGCCTGCTTTTAAACCTCCTGAGATTTAGAGGCAGGAATTTTCACACTGCAGTTGAACCAGTGAGCTGCAGAAAATCTGGAAGCTATGCAAGTATTAAAGTAGGGTGCCTCAGCTTAGTGAAAAACAACTGGAAATCTTTTGTAGAAAGACTGGTGGTGGTGTGAATCAGGGTGGTTTTAGCTATATGGCAACCTTTGCTGTCAAACATAAACTGAAATGACTGAGTTATATTATTTACTCAGATTAGTAATCTAGATCACTAATGATGTACATTATAAAATACCAAAGTATTTTACAATGCCACATTCCCAAAGTGAAATTACAAGGCTCAGAAGTTAGCTTTTTAAATACATCCCGACTTCTAATCAGGAAAATAAATTGGCCTCTTGGATTTAACTGTCATTCTTATGTTTAATAAGAATCACTAGATAGCATCTAATGTGTTCTTAAACATTCATAACTTACGTTTTGGTTGTCATCATTGCAAGTTGCAGAAATCCATTGTCATTTCTTGATCTGGAGTCACTACATCACTGCCAATATCTTCCAGTGTGTATGCAGGAAGGAATTTTTTTAATAATTTTTCTTTGTTTTTAAGTTCATAGAAACCCTTAAACTCAAGGCCCTTACTAAACAGAAGGAGAGATTTAACATCTTGACATCTCTGTCAGAATCTCTTTCAGAGATGTGCCATCCAAGCTTGCTGGCAGTGCTGCTATAACGTCACAGAGCACACGGTGTCTATTATTGTGTAGACATTTATAAATAAGAGCTTAATGAAGATGCTTAATTTCTTAAGAAATAAACAGGTGGCGTGATCTTTATCAAAAGTGGATGTTGCATCTGTGGCTAAACCCCTGTACCCAAAAACTTTAAAAATCTACTGTGTGTGAGGCTGTGTAAGTAAAGCTTGCCCTTTACATTTTATTACAGCTATTATTAAATGGAGAGTCCTCTTCACACACTGAGGTTAATTATGAAGCTCCACAGGCTTCTGTGCAAAGACCAGTTCTGTTTACATTATACGTGCTTTAGAAGACATAGCATACCACAGGTCAGCTCAGCAACATTTCGACTTTGGCTTGTTTTTTCTGGTTAACGTTAATTACGTAATTTAGAATTAAAGTTTAGTGTTCTTAGCATTTAGGATGGCCGTGGCGAGTAACTCGAGTGCTGTAAACATTTCATGAAACCTCATCAAAAGTTATCTGAGTTGGAAGGGTGGCTGTTAATAAGCCATTCTTAAGGAAGGAGAACAGAGAAAAATAAGGCTGAGGTGTGCCAAATTACACAAGAAATTGACTGGAAAAAGAAATCAGCTGTAATATGTCTTATGGAGTAATGAATCCAAATTTGAAATATGCATGGAAGAGGTCCGAAGAGAGATACAACAGTGAATGTCTATAGCCGTCTTTAACACAGCGTGGATACTCTACCGTGCTTTGAGGCTGGATTTCAGCCAGTGTTGTTGGAGCTCTTATCCAAATTAATCAAATTATGAATGTAGAAAAGTTCCACCAGATTTTGATCGACCATGTAATACCACGTAGTGTCTGATTGGCTTCAACTTCATTTTTCAGTACGACAATGATCGCAAACATACTGCCAATGTAGTCAAAGTATGCCTGGATGAAACAACGCATCAGTCATGGATTGATCTCTCCAGGGTTCGAACCTCAAGATAATCGAAGCGGTGTGGGATCATCTTGACAGAAAACAAAACAAAAGGCAGCCAGCATCCAAAGAAGAGTCTCGGATGTCTTTCAAGAAGCCTGCAGAACTAAGAAATTACAAGAAAGCTTACCTATTAGAGTTTAAGCTGTGTTGAAGAATGAAAGGCAGCTTTAACTGAACAAAAGGGGAAAAAAATCCCACATTGACAGCTAACTCAAGAGACAAAAAGCATTAGAACTCAAGTCATTACCTTACTTAAGGATAAATAAGTTAATTAATTACATTAATGCATAAGCAGAAAATAACCTACAGTAACTGCTTTGCGATATGGAAGTGCAAAAGACAACTGAAAGGGAGGATAGTTTCTATATATGTGGTTTCTATTAAGGGACAGAGGAACGATAAGAAACGATAAGAAATCAAGGACAAGGAGTGTGGTGTAGATAAGTGAGGAAATCCGATCATTACTACAAATTTAGTTGAAATTTAAATATTTTAACTATGGTGTGTGAGGTGGGCCCCTGGGTGCCTCCTGTGAGGGCTGTCTGTTTTCCACATTCTGCAACGGTAAAATACGACTTAGAGGCGGATATTTGTTTTACTTTATGGGCAACAGTTGTTCTTGCTCGCCTCCTGTTGACAAAACTCGCCTCATGGTTGACTCTGAGAAAAAAACTCTTTCTCACAGAGGGGAATAAACTTATTCGAATATAATAATAATAATAATAATAATGGATACTTTATTGATCCCCATGGGGAAATTACTTGTTTTTCTCTGCATTTGACCCATTCACTCAGTGAAGCAGTGGGAAGCCCACTAAGCAGGCGCCCGGGGAGCAGTGTGTAGGGACGGTACCTTGCTCAGGGGTACCTCAGGGTAGCCGTTAAGTGGATTCGAACCGCCGACCTTCCAATCATGGGGCGACCACTTTACCTACTGAGCTATCCCTGCCCCCTAATATGAGCTTTTTTCCACTAAGGCTTATTTTATGGGGAGATGTACGAAATTATTTACCGGGTTACAAGCAATGATAATATCGGCTGTTGACTCCTCAGCGTCATCATTTTCTGTCTATTGAGAAAACCCATTGTAAAAGTAATGAAGAAAAAAACTCTACCAAGGAGCAGGCTGCGCAAAAGCTACCTCATATAGATGTTTTAATAATAATAATAATTTTTTGGAGGACGCGTTATAGGTTATAAGCATTGAGAAAAAACTGATATCTGCTGTCTCATTCCTCCTTGACCCGCGGTGTGTGTGTGTGTGTGTGTGTGTGTGTGTGTGTGTGTGTGTGTGTGTGTGTGTGAGAGAAACAAGAGCTCCTGTCACGGCTATTATGGTTTGTTTTTCAGTCTCTTGTAAAAAGGACTCTCAAAGGGAAAAGTAGTATTCACTAAGGGATATTTATTCATTTTTACACATAGGCAGCCTGTAGGTTACAAGCGGATAGAAAGTTCTTATTTTCATCACAAGCTATGGCGTATCTTAAAGGTTTTTTTACTGCGTCTGTATTATAGGAAAATAAAATACTATTGAAAGAAACGGTTCTCTACAGGAAGTCACTCTTTATTCCCATTACAAACGCCGGTGCAGCTTAAGAAAGTAAAATTACATCCGCTATTGTAAAAAAAAAAAAAGAAATACAGAGAAAATTGTCATAATATCGAAACAGAATTCAAACTATGAGTTTGTGGAAAACTAACTGCCGCTCTGTCTCTCTATACAGCACAGAGTCAACTGCTGCGTCACCGCTGTGCTTCAGGAACCCTCTCTGATCTCCCCCCAGCAACCATACCCCTCCCCTCATGCTTAGGGAACATGACGCATCAGGTCTGAAAATGACTAGACACTTCCGGAGTATTTCCGGTAGGGTCATAAGGTCCGGATCGAGGCCTTCCATAGTAAATATGCTGTATTTGAATATGTCATATTCAAAGCCTTCTTTGGGAGAGCAGATTTCTTCGCCGTCCAAGTACACAGGAGCGCTGCTGGGCTGCAGAAGGAAATCCATCTTGCGTCTGTGCCTTAGAAATTGTGCTCCTCCTCTCTGCTTTTATTCTCCTCCCTCTAAAAACTTTTTTCTTTTTTTTCCCAACAACAGGTGCCGCGCTTCCGGGGGTTCCCCCTCCCTTCTCCGGATGCAATTCGTCACGCTTAGGGGATCAAATTACACACTTCCGGGGGGGGAGGGGGGAGGTCAAAAGGTCATGATTAGGGCCATCAATCAAATCGGATCAAATTTTGTCATAAGCTGTAGGGAGTATCTCTCTAACTAGTTAAAACATATATTCAGGATTTATTAAAGTTTTCCATCTGACACCTATTTATTATGCAATTTTTCTTTTTTCATTGAGGGATAATTGAAGTCACTATTTTTGTCAAGTTTCAGCTTTACCATTTTGTTACATGAAACATTTTAAAAGTTCTTATTGTTTTTACTCTTAAACTTTTTGAGGTCGAAGTCATCATCAGCAATGACCCCCAACCCCGAGTAGTATTTATTTAAAACTGTTTCCCAAGGTTTTGATCATCAGACGAAAAACTACTAAACATTCTCACTGACGATATATGAAAAACTATGAAGGGTTAGGTTTAACGTGATTACCTTTCATGAAGCACTAACGTCTTATTTGCTGCGTGAGTAAAGTGAAGTATTGGACTGTATCACTTTACTGGAAGAACGTGAAAGCTGAAGAATTTGTTCAAACTGGTCTTATCCTGAAGAACAGAAATTTTCCATCACTTTCTAATAAGAAATAAAGAAGCTTATCGGTGTTTCCTTACATTATTTAAATTGACCTGAATCAATGCAAGTTTTTAGTTATTGAAACCAAAGAAGACTTGTAGAACAATCTCATAGTGTTTAGAGTTTCACTTTAGTTTTTCAAATTCACCCGCATTTCATTATTTTTTTTTTAAATTTAATTTATTTTTTTCAAATGTTACAGTGAATTCTGCCTTTTTCCCCCTCATATTTACACTTTAATTAAGATCATATGAACAGTCTGGGGTTCCACACCACAATCACCTTTACTGTGCAACATGCTCGTCTCTAGCTCCCAAACTTCTTGTCAGCCTCTATTTACTGAAGGAACACAAACTTTAACTTATCTCTTAAAAGAAAACATTACTGCAGATAATGAGCAAAGTCATATTTAAAAACAAAAAGTAAAAGATTAAATGTTTAACATGAATATTCATAAGAATCAACGAAGTTTACATATATAAATGTTGACTCTAGAATTCAAATCAAGTACAAAAAGGTTTAGCTGATTGTAACGTTTGAAATGAACTAATCAAGAGGACAAGTTTCACGTTTTTTGTTGGAATCATTGTTTAGTCATACAGAAGTTATTTCTTGTTTTGCTGTTTCTTTGTGACTACGGTGTTAAAAAGGTATGAAAATTTAGCGGCAAAGTCACTAACTTATCAATAATGAGATCAACAGGAGATACTCACTGCTGTGAGTAAGAGGCTCATGACTTTAAGATAATAATCTACATCTATAACTTAACCTTTAAATCTGAGTTTTTATCTTAAAAGCCAAAACCAAAGCAGACCTGGCAAATACATCTGACCTCCAAATTTATATATTGGCCAGTCCATATTTTCCCAACTTAAACTTTATCTCAGGTATATCTGTCATTAGTTATTAGGGTGATACAAGCTCTTGAACTCAAACCATTTGCTTAAGAAATAATCTAACATCTTGACATTTTTGTCAGAATCTCTTTCAGAGATGTGCCATCCGAACTTGCTGGCACTTGCAGTGCTGCTATGCTCTACATTGTTGGTAAATGGAGGGAAAGTCTTGGTGTTCCCTGTGGATGGAAGTCACTGGATCAACATGAATATCATCATCGCAGAGCTTCACTCCAGAGGTCATGAAGTCACAGTGGTGCGGCCAAACGACACCTGGTACATCAAGTCAGAGTCCCCTCACTACAAGACCATCACTATAAATTCCTCGGCCGGATTTGATGAAGAGCGTTTTGGGGGATTTGTTATGAAAACACTAATCATGCGTCGACAAGGTGCTTCTCTTTGGACACGTTTATCAATGGAATATGATTTAGTGAAAGAGTTTTATGAAATGAATAAGAAGGTGCTTGAGATGGTGGAACGCATGTTTGAGGATACCAAGCTGATGCAGAGCCTCCGTGATGCCAAATATGATTTGGTTCTGACTGATCCTACGATTGGTACAGGTGTTCTTATGGCTCATCGTTTGGGTCTTCCACTTGTCTTTAATGTCCGATGGACTATTCAGGGTGAAGGCCATCTAGCAATTGCACCTTCCCCACTCTCTTACATCCCCATACCAGGGACAGAGCTGACTGACAAGATGACTTTCATTCAGCGTGTCCAGAATATGCTCTACTTTTTCTTCACATGTTTTCAAATTTGGTACGTCACAGAACCAAACTACAAACCATTTGTCCATCGTCATTTTGGCAGTGATGTACATTACATGGAGCTGTTTCAGTCAGCAGACATCTGGCTGATGAGAAACGATTTCACCTTTGAGTTCCCTCGACCCTCAATGCCAAACGTTGTCTACATGTCAGGATTTCAGTGCAAACCCTCCAAGCCCCTGCCTAAAGAGCTAGAGGACTTTGTCCAGAGCTCAGGTGAACATGGTGTCATTGTGATGACACTGGGGACGCTGGTAGAAGAACTTCCAGAGGACATCGCTGAAGACATTGCTGCTGCTTTTGCAGAACTTCCTCAGAAGGTGATTTGGAGGCACAAAGGCAAAAGACCATCCACCCTTGGTAATAACACGCGAATCTTGGACTGGTTGCCCCAAAATGACCTCCTGGGTCACCTCAAAACCAGAGTGTTTGTGGCCCATGGAGGCACCAATGGGATACAGGAGGCCGTTTACCACGGTGTGCCCCTGGTTGGCCTGCCACTTATGTTTGACCAGGCTGATAACTTCTTCAGGATGAAAGCAAGAGGTGTGGCCAAAGTCCTTGATATTGCAACAGTGAACAAAGAAAACTTCTTGGAGGCGCTAAAGGAGGTACTCTACCAACCATCCTACAGGGAGAAGATGAAGGAGCTGTCCAGCATCCAAAGAGATCAGCCTATGAAACCGCTGGACCGAGCCATGTTCTGGATCGAGTTTGTCATGCGGCACAAAGGAGCGGCGCACTTAAGAACGGAGTCTTACAAGATGTCCAGCATCCAGTACTACTCGATCGATGTGGCAGCCTTTCTGCTGGCAGTTATTCTGCTAGTATTTACCATTTTTATATCAGCAGTCAGGTTTCTATTGCGTAAGTTATTTTACAGAAACAAAGTCAAAAAGGAATGATGATTGTGTTGCAAACTGTGTATGCTTGCCATCTGTTGTCTATTCAGGAGAAGAACAGAGATAAATTTGTACTGGTAGTGTAACAACCTTGAGTGTGTGCAGCTCAGTGCAACAATACAAACCTCACATTTTCTAATGACCTCAGTCTACTCATATTTTAGATGTCTTTTTGTTTATTTGCATTTGGATCTTGAAACTTTGAAACGGAAATACATTGCAGGAAAGTTTGGTGACAAAGTAGAAAATAAGTAAAGGAATGAGTTGTGGGTTTAAATTAATATGATTTTGAATATTTTGCTGTTCTAAACACTTTAAGAATCACCACATTTCCTAAAATTGTCTAACAGTTAAACAGGAAGACAATTAAATGTTTCTCATGCCTGTATGGTGATGATGTTTAATGCGTTATTAAGAGCACATAAGAAGAGTTTGGCCTCGTGCAGTGCTCAACTATAGAATATATTTTATTACATGTATTGCTGCAGAAATTTCACAAAACTTTTTTGGAGATATTTTTCAAATTTATTAAAAAAAAAAAACTTCTGTAACCTGACCAACATATTCACAGTAATATAGAAACAGTGTGCAAGTAACTGAAGTTCACTGTGCAGGGCTCTAGAGTGCGACCAATTTGGTCGCAAATGCGACCAAATTTTTCAGTGGTGCGACTAAAAAAAAATATTTGGTTGCACCTGTGCGACCAACTGTTCGGGTAGCAAAAAAAAAAAAAAAAAATCTGCAACCTTCCCTGTGGTCAACAACAGACACACATTTTGCCCCTATCGTGGACTTAACCAATCAGAGATAGTCAGGGGCGGGACCTCTCTGATTGGCCGTGGTCCAGTTGAAAGTGCAGGTGGAAGTGGGAGGTGAGGAGCTTGAATAAAGCGATATCAATTCATTAAATCCTGAATCGACTTTTAAATATAACTGTGTTTTGCCAGAAACGCCAGATTCTCAGATTAAAGCTGACAAAACCATTTCAACAACAACCAAACAGCAAATGAGAGCAGGTACACGGATTCCACACAAAGACGTAAACACAGAACGGACCGACGCATCAGAATCAACTTTGTCTTTCTCGGCTTTCTCACCCGACGGCCCGTAGACGGACACGCTGTCGGAGCTTAGCGATCCTGATGCGTCCGGTACGCGCTGTGATTACGTCTTTTTGCGCTGATTCTGAGCTGCAGGTTTTGTCTCTCTCCAACCAAAATTCACCGAGCCAGCAGCAAAAGAAGCAGCAAACTGCGCTTCACATTTGATCAATGTCGTCATGAATTTTGCTGTTTTGCTTCCACGACTATTAAAATCACACTTCATGCACAGTTAGCTCTCTCTCTATCTCTCTCTGTACTTCAAGAACAGTTTCCCGTCTCCAATCTCTGTTTTCTGTGTTATTCATTCGCTTATTACCCACCAGTCTACTGTTGTTTACAGCGCTGTGGCTGCTGTCTTTTTCTTTTTCACTTAAATGACCTCGGACAAGAAAGCCTGTTTTTTCTGTTATTCAATACTGAAGAAATTTAAACTTTATATGCAGAACATTGTAGAATATTTTTAAGGTTATCTGCTATAAAAAGCCAGACCAGGAAAATCTCCTTCATGTTTTTCTGTGTTTTATTCTCAGTTACTTTCACACAAAGGCATCTGCTGTGATGTTCACAATTCTGAAGAAGTCAGTACTGATAAATGATGAGAATTATAATATTTCTGACTGTCTGAGGCTAAGTTGAATCGAATTGGGACTTTGAAAACCGGAATCGAATGGATTATAGAAATCAGTGATGATACCCAGCCCTAGTGAGCAGCCTAGGCACGACAGAAGTGGATGTAGCTTTAATAGGAAAAGAACTATTGCTAACTTTTCTGTTAAGGCCTGATCCTTCTGAAATTCATAGCCAGTGCTCTGACACGGTGTCATCAATCTTTGAATGCTGAAAAAGCACAGTGTATCCAGAAAAACACATTATATTATAGAAATTATTATAAAATTTGTGTACGCCTAACTTTTGTGCCGGTACGCCCATGGCAAAAAGTTAGTCTAGAGCCCTGCTGTGTACTGTATATTTTTCCCACTTTATTTTAAATGTTGCTGGAATAGAAAATAAAGTAAGTTGAAATCTGATACAACCATTTTGGTGCACTGTATTACATATTACCATAGAACACTATTGATCACTTTGTTGATTTAAAAAAATATATACAGCAATGTCTCCATTGTTACATTTATTTTTAACTTAACTACATTTAACTACAGAGCCCCGCAAGGGACATTGGAGGAAAAAAAAAAAAAAGATGAACTTTAGTGAAACCTCGCAAAATAGGCTGCAATCCTTCACAGGTCGCATTTGAAGGCTGAGTCGGTGTATCCTTCGTGGCTACTTAGTTTTAATATTACTCTTTCTGGGTGACAAAATAAACTTTTAAGATATTTACAGGCATGAATGTAGCTGTGTAAACTTCAAATATCTGCACTTTTTATCAAGACATCAATTATTTGCAAAAGTGCACCGACGTTTTCGGAGACATCTGTTACCCACCAGCTCAAAGTTGACCGGGAGGTCGAGGCCCACTAGAGCTGGGGGGAACACCGTACTCGCAAAAGTTTTGCGAGATCTCGCAGAAGTTCATCTTCTTCTTTTTTTTTTTTTCTGCAATGTCCCTTGCGGGGCTCCGTATTTAAGTACTTGAATCATATATTCAGGATTTAGGAAAGTTTTTCATCTGACACCGATTTATCATGTGAGTTTTCTTTAGAAGTCAAGTTTTTTTGTCAGATTTGAGAAGTACACTTTTTTGTTTTCTTTTTTTAAAACATGAAATATTTGAAAAGTTCTTATTGTTTTTACTTTTAAACTTTGAGGTCTAAGTCGACATCGGCATTGACCCCAACCCTAACATTAACCCTATGCAAACAGAATATGAGTAAAGTGATATATTGGACTGTACTACTTTACTGGAAGAACGCAAAGGCTCACGAATTTGCTCAAATTGGTCTCATCCTGAAGAACACAAATATTTGGTCACTTTCAAATAAAAAATAAAGACGCTTATTGGTTTTTCCTAAAATTATTTAATTTGACCTGAATCAATACAAGTTTTTAGTTACTGAAACTAAAGAAGACTTCATGGAACACTAAATTGGTTAACAATTTAAAGCTGTTCTGCAGCAATGGAGGTTGATCAAGCCTTGAAAGCTGGTGCTACTAATTCCTACAGGTGTCCCAATTTTTTGGATCACTTACACCCCCCTCTGTCTGCATAAAAGCAGTGTGGGAACACACTGTGTTACCAGACCCAAATGAGCATCAGTTGAACAGTATTGTACAGCAGAAAGCAGTGTGTTGCTACAAAAATGGCGAGAAAAAGACAATTAACAGTGGAAGAGAGCCAGACCATCATAACAATTAAAAATTTAGGTCTGTCCTACAGAGAAATTGCAAAGAAAGTCAAGGTGTCAGTGAGTACAGTTTCCTTCAACATCAAGAGGCACTCAGAAACTGGGCAAACTCTGACAGGAAGAGGTCTGGAAGACCCAAAGCCACAACTGAATCAGAGGACAAGTTTCTGTGAGTTAACAGCTTGAATGATAAGCGGCTCACAGGACAACGGCTTCAAGCACAGCTTAATGGTCGTAGTAAGCAAGTCTCAGTTTCAACTACGAAAAGAAGACTTTGAGCTGCAGGTTTGACAGGACGAATTGCAGCAAGAAAGCCTTTGCTAAGGTGTAGGGATGGGTATCGTTTAGGTTTTATCCGATACCGGTGCCAAACCAGTACTTTTGAAATGGTGCCAGTGCTTAAACGGAGCTCGAACTGGTGCTTAAAGAATGGAGAACACAAACTTTGTCCAAAAATCTCTCATATTTAGCTGTTTTTTTCTAAAAAGATAACAATGTTAGCCTTTTCTGCGGCTATAGGGCATATATGGCATCACTCTGGGCTGGAAGCAGTTCTTAAACAATGGAAAAACACAAACTTTGTCCAAAAACCTCTCATGTTTAACAGAGTTGTTGCTAACAAGTCACAAACTTTCTTGTTTTTAGTCGAAACATCAAACCTGAACCCGAGACTTACAGTTAATTCACAGATATTCCATATGGCGTTTAGGTAACAGTGAAACAGAAGCAGAAGGTAGACTAATAAGTGTGGAAAGGCCACATACATAATGTAGCCTTCAATTTTACTAGATAAATAGAATCTTGCATACTGGAACATGGGTGAAAATAGGAAACATGGTGTAAAGTAATAGGTTATATAATTTATATTCATAAACCTAAATGGGATGGATCTAAACCTCATTTTTTATCACTTTGATGTTTATTTATTTATTTACTTATTTACCTGGTATGATTCCATACTTTCTAGGAACTTTAAACAACAGGATATTAAAAAAAACAAAACTTTGTTGTTGTAGCTCCAAATGAAACAGAGACAAACCATCTGGGTTAAAATATCATACTTAAAAATGCAATTCAAGTAATTTCTTAAACATGTTTAATATCCATTTTATGTAATTATGCATGTAGATTTTTGAAAAATTCAAATAAAATGTGTTTGTGTTTGTGAAAGGTCTTCTATTAGCAAGTCAAAACAAAAAACAAAAAAAACCCCAGAGCTATAAATCCAAGTTGTGTCCTGCATACAGCAGAGGGAGCTATTAATGTGAAAATGATCTTTGATGGAGTCATGTGTTATAACATTCTGGGTCCTTGCAAAATAAAATAACTTAATTTGTTTGTTTAGGGTTTTTTTCCCCTCACTTTTTGTCATGGACAGCACACTTCAGATATGCACCTCAGTGAGATGTCTGTTTTTGTAGTTTTATTAACAGTGACCTAAGCTTCATGCATATGATTAAACTTTTTTTTTTTTCAAACTAAAATACAATATTTTGCAATGTTACATTATAAAACATCTTGAATAATGGTAATTGGGTGTATACCTTCAGTTCTACAGGTTTATGGTTTTGAGGTTTGGGGAACAGACTAAGGAATGTTGGTGCTGCTTCAGCACAGGATGTGCTTTGAGCGTTTTAGTGTTTTGACTTCCTGTCTTTGGTTTATCACTCTAGGGACTCTTTTCACCTAACCAGTGTTCCACTGTATCATTTTTAATGAGAGTTTTCTTGCTGTTCTTTGTAGTTGGGTTGTTTTCCTTTATACTCTGATCATTTTCTCTAGTTTCTTGACTCAGACTTTTTGACTGATTGTCTTCATTGCTTCCAGCTGTCTCCTGTTTCCCATCCCCGTTCAGCTCACAGTGTAAAAAATAGACCTGTCATTCTCTTGTGATGTGTTATCTCTACACATTTCTGTTACGTCTTCTGCAGCTCTTTTAATTTATTCTGTTGATCCCCTTGCTTAAGTTTTTAAACTTAGAATCTTCACTTAAAACTTGAACTTTATGTTCAGTGTTCTCTACCTCCTGCATATGGGTTTTGGCACAGACGCATTTTTAATGAAGCATTTCCATGATTTGTTTGTATGGTCTTTGTAATACGTGTTACCCTGTAACAAAAATCATGAATTTTTAATTCAATTCAATTTTATTTACACAGCGCCAAATCACAACAACAGTCGCCTCAAGGTGCTTTATATTGGAAGGTAGTCCCTACAATACATACAGAGAAAACCCCAACAATCATATGACCCCCTATGAGCAAGCACTTTCACGACAGTGGGAAGGAAGAACTCCCTTTTAAGAGGAAGACACCTCCAGCAGAACCAGGTGCAGGGAGGGGCGGGGCCATCTGCAGTGACCGATTGAGGTGAGGGGAGGAAGACAGGACAAAAGGCATGCTTGGGAAGAGAGACAGAAATTAATAACAAGTTTACAACTGAACAGGTATTTTAGAGGTTTTGCGCAAATGGAAGACATATTCCAAGGTTCCTCACACTGTTACTAGAGGCCAAAGTAATGTGATCTGGAGTAAGATATCATATTTCTCATCATATTAGACTTTAGGTCCTATTACAATAACCTCAGTTTTATCTGAACTTAGAATCGCAAAGTTACAGGTCATCCAGGTCTTTATGTCTTTTCCTGCAGTTTAACTAATGAGTGTCAAAAATCTGAAGTGGTTTTGTTAATTTCATTTTCCTGATTGTAACTGAGTTTAGAAGCAGGTGATTCACTTTGAAATGTAAGTTCACCACAGCAGAAGAATACAGGAAGAGTTTGGTATTTAGGGCCCGAGTTCATCACTCCGCAAAAATATGCTACACACAGACTGACATTGGGGAGTGATCGGTAACCTCCTCAAGCCTGTAGGTAAAAGCTTTAATGGTGGAAGCGTTGAAACAGTAGGGCAGTGATTTAGAAAAGCTTCAGCACCGACATGTCAAAGGCAGAGAGGGGAAATTTACAGCTAAACAGACCACAAAAAGTAGAGGTTGGCTTTGTTATATGGCCCGGGGAAAGTGAGGCATGTTAGTGTGTATGCTGCAGCGCGGCTCGAGTTGCCAGCTAGCTCACAAGCATGACTGTTTTTATTCAATAAAACAACCTCCAGTGAAATAAATGTTTATTTACACTTTTTGATAAATAAAAAGTAAAACTGTTTAAGATTACAAAAATGATCTGCACCTGTGTGCCGTACTCGTGCAGTTAGGATCAGTTCACTCCCCTTACATTAAAAAGTGACATCGGTATAATAAAAAGAAAAAGAAACAAAGAGGAAACACGAACTGACCCCAGATTACATTTAATAATCTCTTCAAATTATAAAATCCTAATTACTGAAAAGATACAAAAAACTAAACAAAAACTGAAATGCAGATGTACAGTTATTCTGTTATTACATTCTACAATGTGACATATGTGTTACGATCTTGTATGTCCATGTGTTTGTTTGTGCAGGTGTTGTGTTTTTTCTATGTTAATTTAGCTGTGCCAGGGCCCTGTTCCGATTGGTGCGTGGATATACTGCCCCGGCGTGATTGGATCCAGCTGGAGAACCCGCCCATTAAAAGGAGGCTGGAGTGCTACAGCGAGAGAGGTCCTCGCGTTTCTCCTCATCACCCAGCAGTAGTCCTGTGGTAGCCGCTGGCTGCAGTACGTTTGAAAGTTGTGGAAGTGGAGTGGGTAGGGGTGAGCTGCCGTTTCTTTTGATCACCCGTTTTCTCCTGTTTTGAGTTAGTTAAGGAGGTCAGACTCGGTCTTTATTTTTGACTTTGTTTTGGTAAGGTCAGGGGTGCGGGATTTGTGTAGGTTTGTTCTGTTTATTGTTTTGGCCTTGGCTCACCCTGAAGTGTTGACACTCCCGTTTTGGTTCTCTTTATTCACATTGTAAATAAATCACCTCATATCTAACGGATTCGTTTCGTGTGACTGCTTGGGTCTTGGGGGGGAAGCGAGTGCCTCGCTAATGTTATGGCCTGGCCCTAGACGGGTCGTAACATATGTTTGTGGATTTAGCTAAGGTCCAGCCTTTAGGGAGATTTAAACATTTACAAACATGAGCCTATCAGACTGAGGCACAGCCTCGGTAACCTAAAGGGCACCAAATATTTACACTTCCAAATCATGTCGCCCTGTGCCACTTTGGAGTAGATAGAGTCCTTTGTTAGGTAAACTAACACAGGACAATGTTGATCTGTGAGGTTGTTGAAGGAGTGCAAGTCCTCAGTCAAAAATAAAAACACTCTCTGGAGACTCCATCAAAGCATTTAGTGGTTTCTTTCACAAACTGTCGTCATTCTGCTGAAGCTTTCAGACAAAGTTCCTCAACCTTGAGTTACATCAGTTTAGCTTCAAAAGAAACTGGAAAAGTGCTGGTATGGGAAGGTAAGCATTTATAAAATTTCAGTCTCACTCTTCAAGTATCCCGGTCTGCTACATGTGACAGATTTGAACTAAGTGAGTGCACTGCTTCGTTCTGGTGTCTACACGCTTAGGAAGCCTCCTTGTTTGAAAGATCACAGCGCTTTCCCTTTTAATGAGCTTTCAGTGGAGGAGCTTCTCAGTGTCCAACACAGTAATTGTCCATGTATGTAGGCATGAGCTCATAAACAAGGCCTCTAAAAACAGTGCTGGGGTCAGTGTCGTCTGATGGGTGGCTCCAGCTTGTTGGACAGGGCGGTGAGCACCTGGTCAAACTTAGAGTATCGCAGAGCCTGTTGCTCCTCGGCCCCCCGGCTCCCCCACAGCAGCCGCATCTGGAAATCAGTCAGGAAAAGCTCCAGGACTTCGGCCTGCTCCCCGAAACCTGCAACATCACATCAGTTTAACATTATTAGCAGCACAGGAGTGTAGAAAGGAACCGGAGACTACCATTTCTACCACAGAGGTCCCTGTAACTGGACCTGTCTCAAACATGAACAAGAACAGAATATATGTGTGTGAATAAGAGGGATGAACAGGGAAGCTGCAAGGAGCAGAGGTAATGAAGGTAGAGTTTAAATATCGGAGGTCAACTATCAGAATAGACATAAAGTGCACAAGAAAGGTGAAGAAGAGAGTGAAGCCAGGGTGGAGGGAGTGTGGATGAGCACGAGGGGTGATGTGTGACAGAAGCCAGAGCGAAAGAGAAGTTTTATTACATGGAAGTGAGACCTGCGGTTGGCGTGACAAGAGGTGACATGACATCATACCCATAGGGAATAGGGTGCTCCTGATGGATGAAGACCCCATCAGGAGCAGAAGAAGAAAGGAAGAGTTTATTTACAGGAAGTGAAAGAGGAAGTTCTTGCAGTTCACTATACAGCCTTGGGTTGTTCATTTGGCCTACCAGTCGTGAAGCTATTTATTACTGATTGATAATAATATAAACTTCAACTTAAAATAAACCATCAGCTCAAGAATGACCTTAGAATGGGATTTAGGAAATTAAAACACTTTTCCTAATTATTTTTTATAATCAGATTATTTAATGCTGCAGCATGTACCAGTCTCTTCAATAAAAGGTTTCAAATGTAGTTTGACTTGCATGCATTTCATGCATGCCTCAATCTGACTTTATTATATTTTATTGCAGGTTGCCACCTGGTTGGAACCAGTGTGTTGGACTTTTTCCAGATTGAAAAAAAATACATGCTCTAGTCTACCAACGCTTAAGTGGCTGCTAAGAAATGCTAGGCTACTTTTCTACTAAAACTTGAGGAAAGCAGTATTTAAAAAAAGAAAGGGGAAAACGTGAAAGCACATTAGAAACAACATGAAGAACAGCAGTAAGCTGCAGCACCTAACATGCGATCCGTGTTCCTGCAGTGGAATGGCAACTGTGTGGAGAGTAAATACAGCAGGTCCCAAGACGGATCCCTGTGGTCTTTCGTGTTTAAATTTTCTAAAGGTTTGTATTTAATTTGCTAATGTTATAAAGCAGACATACTGCATTTTGTTTTCGTCTCTCACCTTGTAATTTGCTCTCAGCGTTAGAGCGGTAGATGCCCCCTAGCTGGGCAATGGTTCTCGCCGCCCCGAGGTGGAACATGACCACTTCCACCCCAACTTCCACCGTCTCCCATAGTTCTGTCCCCTCCTCACCCACCACTGCATTCTTCTCCATCAGAGTCAGAAGAGGGAGGACGTGGGGGAAAGTGGTGTTGGACAGCGGACAGCTTTCTGGAGAGTTGAAAGACAGATACAGAGATCATGTTTGTTGTGGAAACAATGGTGTAGCACCAAGATATGAGCAGGAATTGTTTCTCCATGCTTTTATCATGTGGTGTCGAGTTCAGGAGACGCTCTACCTCTTCCATCGTTCAGGCTCTTCATAAATGGCCTGAGAGTTTTTTCATAGAGAATGGCACCTTCTGTGTGCCGCTGCCGTAACGCCATCCAAGTCTCCTGCAGACGGGACACCTGAAAGACCGAAGAACAACACTATTGCTTTTGTGCCTTCCTCTCGTTTTGTATATATTTGTTTTATTCAATTTGTCTTACTATTTGTATTACCTGCACAGCTGAACCCACAATTGTTTGACAGCTAATCTTATAGAAATTGTCCCTGTCTTTATTTTTTTCAGTCTGAAAATATAGTTGAGATGTATATGATTCCTAAAAATATTCAGAGGTGATGTCTTTTTTTATGTAAAGACAGTTTTGAATATATACAGAAACTTTGCCAGAAAAGACAGGCCAAGTTAAAAATATATATTAACAATAACTAAGAAAAAATATAAAATGAAGAAACTTTTCTGCATTTGAGTTAATAAAATCACTGAAAGGTTAATAAGTTATCAATAAATGACTTTGCACCTTTTGTTTGAGGATGTGATGAAGCACCCTGATATCAGAATTGTGACATTTTACAGCCTGACACCTTGAGGCAGGGAAACCCAAAAGAAGGCCGAAGGCTAAATCATGTAAGTGATAACATTAAATATCAGTGGGCCTCTTAGCTATTCCTGAAATTAAGCATCTTCACTAAAGGTGAGTCACAGTAATAATAATAATAATAATAATAATAATAATGGATTGCATTTATATAGCACTTTTTGGGGCCCTCAAAGCGCTGTACAATTCCACTATTCATTCACTCTCACATTCACACACTGGTGGTGGCAAGCTACAGTTGTAGCCACGGCTGCCCTGGGGCAGACTGACAGAAGCGAGGCTGCCATATTGGGCCATCGGCCCCTCTGGCCATCACCAGTAGGCGGTAGGTGAAGTGTCTTGCCCAAGGCCCGGGGCTCGGACAGTCACATATTAAACAAATATGTAAGACTGCGGTCTTCCATTTGCGCAACATCTCTAAAGTTAGAAATATCCTGTCTCAGAGTGACGCTGAAAAACTAGTTCATGCATTTATTACTTCCAGGCTGGACGACTGTAATTCATTATTATCAGGATGTCCAAAAAACTCGCTGAAAAGCCTTCAGCTAATCCAAAATGCTGCAGCAAGAGTCCTGACAGGGACTAGAAAGAGAGAGCATATTTCTCCTGTTTTGGCTTCCCTTCATTGGCTTCCTGTTAAATCCAGAATTGAATTCAAAATCCTGCTCCTCACATACAAGGTCTTAAATAATCAGGCCCCATCTTATCTTAATGACCTTGTAGTACCATATCACTCTATTAGAGCACTTCGCTCTCGCTCTGCAGGCCTACTTGTTGTTCCTAGAGTATTTACAAGTAGAATGGGAGGCAGAGCCTTCAGTTTTCAGGCCCCTCTTCTGTGGAACCAGCTTCCAGTTTGGATTCGGGAGACAGACACTAGCTCTGCTTTCAAGATCAGGCTTAAAACTTTCCTTTTTGCTAAAGCATAGTTAGGGCTGGACCAGGTGACCCTGAATCCTCCCTTAGTTACACTGCAATAGACGTAGGCTGCCGGGGGATTCCCATGATGCATTGAGTTTTTCCTTTCCAGTCACCTTTCTCACTCACTATGTATTAATAGACCTCTCTGCATTGAATCATATCTGTTATTAACCTCTGTCTCTCTTCCACAGCATGTCTTTTATCCTGTCTTCCTTCTCTCACCCCAACCGGTCGCAGCAGATGGCCGCCCCTCCCTGAGCCTGGTTCTGCCGGAGGTTTCTTCCTGTTAAAAGGGAGTTTTTCCTTCCCACTGTCGCCAAAGTGCTTGCTCATAGGGGGTCATATGATTGTTGGGTTTTTCTCTGTATCTATGAAGCGCCTTGAGGCGACTTTTGTTGTGATTTGGTGCTATATAAATAAAATTGAATTGAATTGAATTGAACCGGCAACCTTCCGGTTACAAGACGAACTGCCAACTCTTTGAGCCATGATTGCGCCCTTATCAGTATACACAGTAGGCAAGGGGTTACAGCCTCATGTTTGTTGTACTACGCTGTTCCATTAAGTCAATATTTGTTAATCTCTTACCTATACCCTGGTTTAACTTTACCCCGGGCAACCTTTGTTACACATCCCTTGCTCTTCCGGCTGTTTCCTGCGTGCTTCCCCTATCTCCATGAACACAAATAACCAAAGCTCCGTGCAGTGCATGTTTACCTGCGGAAGCTCCAAGGCTCTCATGACTGCAGCGAAGCCAAACATATTGCCCATTGTGCTCTTGAGCTCAGCAGCGATTTGGATGATTTTGTGAAGCAGGCAGGCTCGTTCTTCAGTCGTCCCCGTGCAGCCCAACACGTGCACAGCCAACATAATCGACATGGTTTGAAACCTGCAGGAATGTTATGTTATATCAGGTCATGTCAGCCCACACAGTGATCACACTTTGCTTAAAGAGGTCCTTAAAGTCAGAACAAGACTTCCAACAGCAGGAATAGGGAGACAACATTGAAAGGGAAAGCAGACATATGACTAAATAAATCACGTAGTTAAAAGAAGGCTAAAAAAAAGATGGAAAGAATTATAAATTACTATGAATAAATTAGGAATAACACACCATGTCATTGCTGTTGTGACACTCCTGTGTATAAATGCCCCACTTAACAGCAGAAAGTCTTATAGCCTGGTAACAAAGCCAGGTTGGTCTCTCTAGTCTAGTCTACTAACTTAATTAGCAGCATTATAGTTTATGGTTCCAGTTTGTAAAAACATTTGATAGTAGATAAATTTGCAGATAACTAAAAACCAACTTGGTGGACAAAAGTCTAATAAGGCTCATGTCAGATATACACCGTTCTATCACGCTAATGAACAGCTGAACTGGTTGAACAGTATTCACCTCTCCAGCAGGTCTAGTCTTAACTGTTGTCCATGTGGCAGCGTGAGCAGCTCCATCCCGGAGGTAACGCCCATCATTCTTTGCACCTCTGGCGTGACCTCCAGAATTCTGGCCACCTAGGAACACACACAGATGTAAGAACTGCTGCATTAGATTTCAGTTAGCGGAAACAGGATGAGCAGGAAAATACACTTTAAAATCTCCTGAAACATCTGCATGTTTTCACACATCAATAACACTTTGATTTAGAAATGGTTTAGAATTTGCATTCAAACAAATACCCCATAGTTTACCTGTTATCACTAACGCATAGCTAGCCCTAGATTTCCTTCAGCATAGTTGCCACTGCGTTCAGACTAAAATAAAGAAATCCCTAAACCTTTCTGCAGAGCTGCAGTCCATCCTTAAAAAAGTCCCTATTACTTTACAAATATTGATTAGAGCAGCTATAAACAGTACCATGCAGTCAGCCTTGGTGATGTGTTTGGCCATTGTCCTGGGATCGACCTCCACCAGAAGCTCCTTCACCCTCCGCAGGACGCCCACTTCTAGAGGCTTATTCTCTTTTCCCATCAGTGGTGACTGGTACCTGCTGGGTTTGAAACAGGAGACCGTCTCCACCACAGGCGAAAAGTACACATTCCAATCCTCGGCCCTCAGTGGGTCGACTCCCGCTGACCCCTCTTCTGCCTGCAGCCTCTCCACATAGCTCTGAGGACCAGGGTACAGCTCTGTGTAGCAGCTCCCGTCTGCATGAGAGGAGGGAGAGACCTGGGTGTGGTGAGGTTGGGGTCTGTCAAGATGCTGTCTCTGTAGAGTGCTGCTGGGAGAGGGCAGAGGTTGGACGGTGTCCGAGCGCCTCGGCAGGGACGGAGTCACAGTGGGAGTCCGGCTGCTGGATGGAGTTCTGGATGTGGGGGCTGAAGAAGAAGGGAGGGAAAATTAGGAAAAAGATGTTTACAAATATTTATCCAAATAAAGCAGAATAAATATATACATTTCAGACACTACTTGAGATACATAATAAGAGGAAGTGCCACATTCTATGTGGATGATTATTATAGACTAATGAACCCATGACAATGAAATATACTGATAGAAATATCATCAGTATAGCTGATCACTGTGGTTAATAGTTTTGGACAATTATTTTAGGGCTCTAAGGCAGAGAGGAATATTATACCATCATGGCTTTTGGGTTGACTCATAGTTAATTAATGTTAAACTTTGTGCGCCTCTTATTTTCACCTTAGTCTGTGTCTTGGTGTTTCCCTTTTTTAGTTTACTTCCTGCTTTATTTTGAAGGACAATTTCTTTTTTGCTTTCTGCATTTTCACTTCCTTTCTGTCAGTTTATTTCTGCCTTCATTATTGTCTAGACTGAGTTTACTGGTGCCATGATATTTCTCTCCCCGATTTGGATCTTTACTTTCATGTCATTTAGTTTATTCACCGTCTTGGTTTCTTTGACTTCACTCAGTCATGTCAGTTAATATCAAGCGGCGCTGCTCAATTTGTTTTTTAATAAACAGAAATGTAGATTCCTTTTTATCTTTAATTGTTGTCTCTGACTGCAATTAATCTACCGTGTGAGGACATCCAGTAGAATCATGTGAATCATTTAATTAATTAGTCAATTAATAGGACACACCTACAGTATAATGTATCTTTTGAAGACTTGCATTAACTCTTTCGAACTCTATTGCAGCTTTACTTGGGAATTTTTTCTTGTTAATGTTTTTTTTCCTGATCATTAGCTCATGGCCTGCTATTTGTTTTAATGTGCAATTTATTTGTCTTGTGAAACAACACGTTCACTTTTTTAAGTCAGAGGGCGAGGTAATGAAGTTCATGTAGATGAACTCACTATTTGAACACACTGTTTGATTAATGCACGCCAATAACCTTCTACTTACATCACACTCAATTACAACAGTTTATTTCTATGTTGCCTTCAATTTTTCAATTACTTCCATTTTATCCTCAAATGTCTTCACCCAAAACCATTCATTCATTTCAGATACACTTGTCTTTGTCTATAGTAACCTGTAGCAACAGTATTATCTACTACATCTATAGATCAGAGTTCACAACATTTGATCCAGTTTTCTCTTATACAACCAACCTTGCTGCTGAAAACTACAAAAGGCTCTGAACCTTACTCCTGCTACCTTAGAGCCAATGCGGTCAGAGGTGTTTTGCTCGTCAGAGCCCGATGGCAGTCATTCACTCAGAGACCGGTGAAGCAGGCTGGACACACAACCAACAGGCTCTGGTTGAAACGTGAGATCTTTTTACAGGGACGCTCTAGGTAAGTACTTAGATCAAAAACCCAAGATCAGCAAGAGTTTTAGAAGATAAAATGGCATTTTAATGTAAACCCCAAATACCTTTAATGCTGTTTTAGAGCATTTCTTTGTGTAGTTACGCTGCGAGTTCTGTTCTGAAATATGCATGACCGACCAGCTAAGTAGTAGCATATGGATTCTCACAGAGGAACAGAATATTTCCCAGATGTCTCCTCTCAACAATAACAAGGCTGAGCTTTATGATTGCATGGAGGAATCTCACTATATAAACCATCCTCATTCACAGTCATAGTTTGTTCTGATCACAAGGAACAAAAGCAAGAAAAAGAATGAATTGTTTTGGAATCGGATGCATTTCAGCTTGGAAATTTGTTTTCTTTCGAAAAAAAGAAGGGAGCTTCAAAGGTCACACAAGTTCAGACTTTCTCAAATTAAATACAGAGAGAACATGGAGTTACTTTTTTTGATGCAAAACAAAGATTTTTCTTATAAAGTTTTGTTTTGATTATTTTAAATTCGGAACTAAGGAAAAAATGTTAAGTCTTGCAAGCACAAAAGGTCTTTTGACTGGTGGTGGTCAGAGGGCCCGGTGGCGCCAGTGTCCGGCAGCCTCGCCTCTGTCAGTGCGCCCAAGGGTGGCTGTGGCTACAATGTAGCTGCCATCACCAGTGTGTGAATGTGTGGGTGGATGACTGAATGTAGTGTAAAGTGCTTTGGGGTCCATAGGGACTAAGTAAAGCGCTATACAGATACAGTCCATTTACCATTTAACATTAATCAATGGCAGCTTTTACAATATTTATAATTGTTGCTTTATAATTGCTTTATAATTTCATACCCACTAATGCTGGCAGCTGTGAAACAGGGAACAAAAAACAGCTTTGTTGCCTGCTTTTAAACCTCCTGAGATTTAGAGGCAGGAATTTTCACACTGCAGTTGAACCAGTGAGCTGCAGAAAATCTGGAAGCTATGCAAGTATTAAAGTAGGGTGCCTCAGCTTAGTGAAAAACAACTGGAAATCTTTTGTAGAAAGACTGGTGGTGGTGTGAATCAGGGTGGTTTTAGCTATATGGCAACCTTTGCTGTCAAACATAAACTGAAATGACTGAGTTATATTATTTACTCAGATTAGTAATCTAGATCACTAATGATGTACATTATAAAATACCAAAGTATTTTACAATGCCACATTCCCAAAGTGAAATTACAAGGCTCAGAAGTTAGCTTTTTAAATACATCCCGACTTCTAATCAGGAAAATAAATTGGCCTCTTGGATTTAACTGTCATTCTTATGTTTAATAAGAATCACTAGATAGCATCTAATGTGTTCTTAAACATTCATAACTTACGTTTTGGTTGTCATCATTGCAAGTTGCAGAAATCCATTGTCATTTCTTGATCTGGAGTCACTACATCACTGCCAATATCTTCCAGTGTGTATGCAGGAAGGAATTTTTTTAATAATTTTTCTTTGTTTTTAAGTTCATAGAAACCCTTAAACTCAAGGCCCTTACTAAACAGAAGGAGAGATTTAACATCTTGACATCTCTGTCAGAATCTCTTTCAGAGATGTGCCATCCAAGCTTGCTGGCAGTGCTGCTATAACGTCACAGAGCACACGGTGTCTATTATTGTGTAGACATTTATAAATAAGAGCTTAATGAAGATGCTTAATTTCTTAAGAAATAAACAGGTGGCGTGATCTTTATCAAAAGTGGATGTTGCATCTGTGGCTAAACCCCTGTACCCAAAAACTTTAAAAATCTACTGTGTGTGAGGCTGTGTAAGTAAAGCTTGCCCTTTACATTTTATTACAGCTATTATTAAATGGAGAGTCCTCTTCACACACTGAGGTTAATTATGAAGCTCCACAGGCTTCTGTGCAAAGACCAGTTCTGTTTACATTATACGTGCTTTAGAAGACATAGCATACCACAGGTCAGCTCAGCAACATTTCGACTTTGGCTTGTTTTTTCTGGTTAACGTTAATTACGTAATTTAGAATTAAAGTTTAGTGTTCTTAGCATTTAGGATGGCCGTGGCGAGTAACTCGAGTGCTGTAAACATTTCATGAAACCTCATCAAAAGTTATCTGAGTTGGAAGGGTGGCTGTTAATAAGCCATTCTTAAGGAAGGAGAACAGAGAAAAATAAGGCTGAGGTGTGCCAAATTACACAAGAAATTGACTGGAAAAAGAAATCAGCTGTAATATGTCTTATGGAGTAATGAATCCAAATTTGAAATATGCATGGAAGAGGTCCGAAGAGAGATACAACAGTGAATGTCTATAGCCGTCTTTAACACAGCGTGGATACTCTACCGTGCTTTGAGGCTGGATTTCAGCCAGTGTTGTTGGAGCTCTTATCCAAATTAATCAAATTATGAATGTAGAAAAGTTCCACCAGATTTTGATCGACCATGTAATACCACGTAGTGTCTGATTGGCTTCAACTTCATTTTTCAGTACGACAATGATCGCAAACATACTGCCAATGTAGTCAAAGTATGCCTGGATGAAACAACGCATCAGTCATGGATTGATCTCTCCAGGGTTCGAACCTCAAGATAATCGAAGCGGTGTGGGATCATCTTGACAGAAAACAAAACAAAAGGCAGCCAGCATCCAAAGAAGAGTCTCGGATGTCTTTCAAGAAGCCTGCAGAACTAAGAAATTACAAGAAAGCTTACCTATTAGAGTTTAAGCTGTGTTGAAGAATGAAAGGCAGCTTTAACTGAACAAAAGGGGAAAAAAATCCCACATTGACAGCTAACTCAAGAGACAAAAAGCATTAGAACTCAAGTCATTACCTTACTTAAGGATAAATAAGTTAATTAATTACATTAATGCATAAGCAGAAAATAACCTACAGTAACTGCTTTGCGATATGGAAGTGCAAAAGACAACTGAAAGGGAGGATAGTTTCTATATATGTGGTTTCTATTAAGGGACAGAGGAACAATAAGAAACGATAAGAAATCAAGGACAAGGAGTGTGGTGTAGATAAGTGAGGAAATCCGATCATTACTACAAATTTAGTTGAAATTTAAATATTTTAACTATGGTGTGTGAGGTGGGCCCCTGGGTGCCTCCTGTGAGGGCTGTCTGTTTTCCACATTCTGCAACGGTAAAATACGACTTAGAGGCGGATATTTGTTTTACTTTATGGGCAACAGTTGTTCTTGCTCGCCTCCTGTTGACAAAACTCGCCTCATGGTTGACTCTGAGAAAAAAACTCTTTCTCACAGAGGGAATAAACTTATTCGAATATAATAATAATAATAATGGATACTTTATTGATCCCCATGGGGAAATTACTTGTTTTTCTCTGCATTTGACCCATTCACTCAGTGAAGCAGTGGGAAGCCCACTAAGCAGGCGCCCGGGGAGCAGTGTGTAGGGACGGTACCTTGCTCAGGGGTACCTCAGGGTAGCCGTTAAGTGGATTCAAACCGCCGACCTTCCAATCATGGGGCGACCACTTTACCTACTGAGCTATCCCTGCCCCCTAATATGAGCTTTTTTCCACTAAGGCTTATTTTATGGGGAGATGTACGAAATTATTTACCGGGTTACAAGCAATGATAATATCGGCTGTTGACTCCTCAGCGTCATCATTTTCTGTCTATTGAGAAAACCCATTGTAAAAGTAATGAAGAAAAAAACTCTACCAAGGAGCAGGCTGCGCAAAAGCTACCTCATATAGATGTTTTAATAATAATAATAATTTTTTGGAGGACGCGTTATAGGTTATAAGCATTGAGAAAAAACTGATATCTGCTGTCTCATTCCTCCTTGACCCGCGGTGTGTGTGTGTGTGTGTGTGTGTGTGTGTGTGTGTGTGTGTGTGTGTGTGTGTGTGTGTGTGTGTGTGTGAGAGAAACAAGAGCTCCTGTCACGGCTATTATGGTTTGTTTTTCAGTCTCTTGTAAAAAGGACTCTCAAAGGGAAAAGTAGTATTCACTAAGGGATATTTATTCATTTTTACACATAGGCAGCCTGTAGGTTACAAGCGGATAGAAAGTTCTTATTTTCATCACAAGCTATGGCGTATCTTAAAGGTTTTTTTACTGCGTCTGTATTATAGGAAAATAAAATACTATTGAAAGAAACGGTTCTCTACAGGAAGTCACTCTTTATTCCCATTACAAACGCCGGTGCAGCTTAAGAAAGTAAAATTACATCCGCTATTGTAAAAAAAAAAAAAGAAATACAGAGAAAATTGTCATAATATCGAAACAGAATTCAAACTATGAGTTTGTGGAAAACTAACTGCCGCTCTGTCTCTCTATACAGCACAGAGTCAACTGCTGCGTCACCGCTGTGCTTCAGGAACCCTCTCTGATCTCCCCCCAGCAACCATACCCCTCCCCTCATGCTTAGGGAACATGACGCATCAGGTCTGAAAATGACTAGACACTTCCGGAGTATTTCCGGTAGGGTCATAAGGTCCGGATCGAGGCCTTCCATAGTAAATATGCTGTATTTGAATATGTCATATTCAAAGCCTTCTTTGGGAGAGCAGATTTCTTCGCCGTCCAAGTACACAGGAGCGCTGCTGGGCTGCAGAAGGAAATCCATCTTGCGTCTGTGCCTTAGAAATTGTGCTCCTCCTCTCTGCTTTTATTCTCCTCCCTCTAAAAACTTTTTTCTTTTTTTTCCCAACAACAGGTGCCGCGCTTCCGGGGGTTCCCCCTCCCTTCTCCGGATGCAATTCGTCACGCTTAGGGGATCAAATTACACACTTCCGGGGGGGGAGGGGGGAGGTCAAAAGGTCATGATTAGGGCCATCAATCAAATCGGATCAAATTTTGTCATAAGCTGTAGGGAGTATCTCTCTAACTAGTTAAAACATATATTCAGGATTTATTAAAGTTTTCCATCTGACACCTATTTATTATGCAATTTTTCTTTTTTCATTGAGGGATAATTGAAGTCACTATTTTTGTCAAGTTTCAGCTTTACCATTTTGTTACATGAAACATTTTAAAAGTTCTTATTGTTTTTACTCTTAAACCTTTTGAGGTCGAAGTCATCATCAGCAATGACCCCCAACCCCGAGTAGTATTTATTTAAAACTGTTTCCTAAGGTTTTGATCATCAGACGAAAAACTACTAAACATTCTCACTGACGATATATGAAAAACTATGAAGGGTTAGGTTTAACGTGATTACCTTTCATGAAGCACTAACGTCTTATTTGCTGCGTGAGTAAAGTGAAGTATTGGACTGTATCACTTTACTGGAAGAACGTGAAAGCTGAAGAATTTGTTCAAACTGGTCTTATCCTGAAGAACAGAAATTTTCCATCACTTTCTAATAAGAAATAAAGAAGCTTATCGGTGTTTCCTTACATTATTTAAATTGACCTGAATCAATGCAAGTTTTTAGTTATTGAAACCAAAGAAGACTTGTAGAACAATCTCATAGTGTTTAGAGTTTCACTTTAGTTTTTCAAATTCACCCGCATTTCATTATTTTTTTTTAAAATTTAATTTATTTTTTTCAAATGTTACAGTGAATTCTGCCTTTTTCCCCCTCATATTTACACTTTAATTAAGATCATATGAACAGTCTGGGGTTCCACACCACAATCACCTTTACTGTGCAACATGCTCGTCTCTAGCTCCCAAACTTCTTGTCAGCCTCTATTTACTGAAGGAACACAAACTTTAACTTATCTCTTAAAAGAAAACATTACTGCAGATAATGAGCAAAGTCATATTTAAAAACAAAAAGTAAAAGATTAAATGTTTAACATGAATATTCATAAGAATCAACGAAGTTTACATATATAAATGTTGACTCTAGAATTCAAATCAAGTACAAAAAGGTTTAGCTGATTGTAACGTTTGAAATGAACTAATCAAGAGGACAAGTTTCACGTTTTTTGTTGGAATCATTGTTTAGTCATACAGAAATTATTTCCTGTTTTGCTGTTTCTTTGTGACTACGGTGTTAAAAAGGTATGAAAATTTAGCGGCAAAGTCACTAACTTATCAATAATGAGATCAACAGTAGGAGATACTCACTGCTGTGAGTAAGAGGCTCATGACTTTAAGATAATAATCTACATCTATAACTTAACCTTTAAATCTGAGTTTTTATCTTAAAAGCCAAAACCAAAGCAGACCTGGCAAATACATCTGACCTCCAAATTTATATATTGGCCAGTCCATATTTTCCCAACTTAAACTTTATCTCAGGTATATCTGTCATTAGTTATTAGGGTGATACAAGCTCTTGAACTCAAACCATTTGCTTAAGAAATAATCTAACATCTTGACATTTTTGTCAGAATCTCTTTCAGAGATGTGCCATCCGAACTTGCTGGCACTTGCAGTGCTGCTATGCTCTACATTGTTGGTAAATGGAGGGAAAGTCTTGGTGTTCCCTGTGGATGGAAGTCACTGGATCAACATGAATATCATCATCGCAGAGCTTCACTCCAGAGGTCATGAAGTCACAGTGGTGCGGCCAAACGACACCTGGTACATCAAGTCAGAGTCCCCTCACTACAAGACCATCACTATAAATTCCTCAACCGGATTTGATGAAGAGCGCTTTGGGGGATTTGTTATGAAAACAGTAATCATGCGTCGACAAGGTGCTTCACTGTGGACTCGATTATCAATGGAGCATGACTTAGTGAAACAGATGTATCAAATACATGTCAAGGTGCTTGAGATGGTGGAGGGAATGTTTGAGGATACCAACCTGATGCAGAGCCTCCGTGATGCCAAATATGATTTGGTTCTGACTGATCCTACGATTGGTACAGGTGTTCTTATGGCTCACCGTTTGGGTCTTCCACTTGTCTTTAATGTCCGATGGACTATTCAGGGTGAAGGCCATCTAGCAATTGCACCTTCCCCACTCTCTTACGTCCCCATACCAGGGACAGAGCTGACTGACAAGATGACTTTCATTCAGCGTGTCCAGAATATGCTCTACTTTTTCTTCTTAACTTTACAAAATTGGTATATGACAGAACCAAACTACAAACCATTTGTCCATCGTCATTTTGGCAGTGATGTACATTACATGGAGCTGTTTCAGTCAGCAGACATCTGGCTGATGAGAAACGATTTCACCTTTGAGTTCCCTCGACCCACAATGCCAAACATTGTCTACATGTCAGGATTTCAGTGCAAACCCTCCAAGCCCCTGCCTAAAGAGCTAGAGGACTTTGTGCAGAGCTCAGGTGAACATGGTGTCATTGTGATGACACTGGGGTGTGTGGTGGAAAAACTTCCAGAGGACATCGCTGAAGACATTGCTGCTGCTTTTGCAGAACTTCCTCAGAAGGTGATTTGGAGGCACAAAGGCAAAAGACCATCCACCCTTGGTAATAACACGCGAATCTTGGACTGGTTGCCCCAAAATGACCTCCTGGGTCACCCCAAGACCAGAGTGTTTGTGGCCCATGGAGGCACCAATGGGATACAGGAGGCCGTTTACCACGGTGTGCCCCTGGTTGGCCTGCCACTTATGTTTGACCAGGCTGATAACTTCTTCAGGATGAAAGCAAGAGGTGTGGCCAAAGTCCTTGATATTGCAACAGTGAACAAAGAAAACTTCTTGGAGGCGCTAAAGGAGGTACTCTACCAACCATCCTACAGGGAGAAGATGAAGGAGCTGTCCAGCATCCAAAGAGATCAGCCTATGAAACCGCTGGACCGAGCCATGTTCTGGATCGAGTTTGTCATGCGGCACAAAGGAGCGGCGCACTTAAGGACGGAGTCTTACAAGATGTCCAGCATCCAGTACTACTCAATCGATGTGGCAGCCTTTCTGCTGGCAGTTATTTTGCTAGTATTTACCATTTTTGTTTCAGCAGTCAGGTTTCTGATGTGTAAGTTTTACAGAAACAAAGTCAAAAAGGAATGATGATTTTTATGCTTGTCATCTGTTCTCTATTCAGGAGAAGGACAGAGATAAATTTGTACTGGTAGTGCAACAAACCTGAGTGTGTGCTCAGCGCAGCAATGCAAATCTCACAATTGTCTAATAAACTCGGTTTAATCACATTTCAGATGTGTTTTTGTTGTTGTTGTTTTTCAATCTTAAAAACTTAAAATGTATATAATTTTCAGTGTTTTTCAGTAAAAAGTTAGAAAATGAGGCAAGTAAATCAATAAATTAGTTACGGGTTTAAATTCATGTGACTTAGAATATTTTGCTGTTGTAAACACTTTAAGAATCACCACATTTCCTAAAATTGTCTAACAGTTAAACAGGGAGATAATTAAATTTTCCTACACCCGTATGGTGATGATGTTTAAACCTTCATTAAGAGCACATAAGAAGATTTTGGCCTCATGCAGTGCTCAACTATAGAACATATTTTATTATATGTATTGTTGTAGAAATATTACAGAATTTGATGGTGATATTTTTCATGTGCATAAAAAAAACTTATGTAACCTGACCAACATATTGACAGTAACATAGAAACAGTGTGCAAGTAGCTGAAATTCACTGTGTACGGTATATTTTTCCCACTCTATTTCAAATGGTGCTGGAATAGAAAATAAAGTAAGTTGAAATCTAATACAACTATTTTGGTGCACTGAATTACATATTACCATAGAACACTATTGATCACTTTGTTGATTTAAAAAATATATATACAGCAATGTCTCCATTGTTACATTTATTTTTAACTTAACTACATTTAACTACAGAGCCCCACAAGAGACATTGGAGGAAAAAAAAAATAAAGATGAACTTCAGTGAAATCTCGCAAAATAGGCTGCAATCCTTCACAGGTCGCATTTGAAGGCCGAGTCGGTGTATCCTTCGTGGCCCAACCTATCCCAGAATTCATAACACGGCCCAGCCAATTCCAGTTTCTAACAATGGCGGCAAATATCTGGACTTTTTATCAAGACATCAATTATTTGCAAAAGTGCGCCGATGTTTTCGGAGACATCTGTTACCCACCAGCTCAAAGCTGACTGGGAAGTCGAGGCCCACTAGAGCTGGGGGGAACACCGTACTCGCAAAAGTTTTGCGAGATCTCACAGAAGTTCATCTTCATTTTTTTTTCTGCAATGTCCCGTGTGAGGCTCCGTATTTAACTACTTGAATCATATATTCAGGATTTATGAAAGTTTTTCATCTGACACCGATTTATCGTGTGAGTTTTCTTTACAAGTCAAGTTCTTATTGTTTTTACTCTTTAACTTTTTGAGGTCTAAGTCATCACTGGCAATGACCCCAACCCTAACATTAACCCTATGCAAACAGAATATGAGTAAAGTGATATATTGGACTGTACTACTTTACTGGAAGAACGCAAAGGCTCACGAATTTGCTCAAATTGGTCTCATCCTGAAGAACACAAATATTTGGTCACTTTCAAATAAAAAATAAAGACGCTTATTGGTTTTTCCTAAAATTATTTAATTTGACCTGAATCAATACAAGTTTTTAGTTACTGAAACTAAAGAAGACTTCAGGGAACATTAAAATGGTTAACAATTTAAAGCTGTTCTGCAGCAATGGAGGTTGATCAAGCCTTGAAAGCTGGTGCTACTAATTCCTACAGGTGTCCCAACTTTTCTGGATTACTTGCACCCCCCTCTGTCTGCATAAAAGCAGTGTAGGAACACACTGTGTTACCAGACCCTAATGAGCATCTGTCAGTGCGCCCCAGGGTGGCTGTGGCTACAATGTAGCTTGCCATCATCAGTGTGTGAATGTGTGTGTGAATGGGTGGATGACTGGATATGTAAAGCGCTTTGGGGTCCTTAGGGACTCGTAAAGCGCTATATAAATACAGGCCATTTACCATTTTGAACAGTATTGTACAGCAGAAAGCAGTGTGTTGCTACAAAAATGGCGAGAAAAAGACAATTAACAGTGGAAGAGAGCCAGACCATCATAGCAATTAAAAATGTAGGTCTGTCTTACAGAGAAATTGCAAATAAAGTCAAGGTGTCAGTGAGTACAGTTTCCTTCAACACCAAAAGGCACTCAGAAACTGGGCAAACTCTGACAGGAAGAGGTCTACTCTGGCAGACCCAAAGCCACAACTGAATCAGAGGACAAGTTTCTGAGAGTTAACAGCTTGAATGATAAGCGGCTCACAGGACAACAGCTTCAAGCACAGCTTAATGTCGTAGTAAGCAAGTCTCAGCTTCAACTATGACAAGAAGACTTTGAGCTACAGGTTTGAAAGGACGAGTTGCAGCAAGAAAGCCATTGCTAACGTGTCATAATAAGACAAAAAGGCTTGCCTGGGTCATGAAACGCCACCATTGGACCACTGAAAACTAGAAGAAGGTATTATGGACTGACGAATCAAAACTTGAAATCTTTGGTTAATCAGGCAGGATCTTTGTACGCCATCGAGTAGACGAAAAGATTGACTTTGACTTTGACTGTGGAACAAAGTCAAAGTCAACTTTATTTGTCAATTCTGCCACATGTACAGGACATACAGAGAATAGAAATTTCGTTACTCTCAAACCCTAGATGAAATAGCAAATGAACATTTAAATATAAGAGAGTGATTAAAAAATGCAAATAAAATAAATTAAAAAGTAAAAATTTAAATAAATACAATACAATTTAACAAGAAAGCTATGCAATATACAATATACAATATTCAGGTAAGGGTAAATGACATTGAGTGTAAACCAGGCAGAGTAGTGCAAATAGGCAAATAGTGCAAATGGAGATTTAGTAATATACGGTAAGAGATAGTATAACAACAAAGTCTTATGAGGTAATGGCAGTCCAATGCTCCACAAAGTGACTGGTAACTGGTGCAGGCCAGTGAGTGAGTCAGAGAGAGAGAGAGAGTGTGAGTGAGTGAGTGAGTGAGTGAGTGAGTGAGTGTGTGTGTGTGTGTGTGTGTGTGTGTGTGTATGTGACAGAGTTCAGTGAGACCATGGAGGAGAAGAGGGGAGAGGGGGCAGAATCGGGAGGGAGTTAAGCTTCCTGACAGCCTGATGGATGAAGCTGTCCTTCAGTCTGCTGGTCCTGGCCTGGAGACTCCGCAGTCTCCTCCCTGACGGCAGCAGCTTGAAGAAGCTTTGCATTGGGTGCGTGGGATCAGCCGCTATGCAAAGGGCTTTTTTAGTGAGACGGGTGCTGTAAATGTCCTGGAGGGAGGGGAGAGAGACACCAATGATCCTCTCTGCAGCTCTCACTATGCGTTGGAGGGTTCTATGACAGGACACATTGCAGGCTCCAAACCACACAGTGATGCAGCTCGACAGGATGCTCTCGATGGTGCCTCTGTAGAAAGTGTACATGATGGGGGCTGGTGCTCCTGCTCTTCTTAGTTTGCGGAGAAAGAAGAGACGCTGCTGTGATTTCACTGTGATTTCACAGTGTGTGCCATCCACTGTCAAACATGGAGGAGGAAGTGTGACGGTCTGGGGCTGTTTTGCTGGATCCAGGGTTGGTGATTAGGACAGAATGAGCAGCACCCTGAAACAAAACAGCTACCACAGCATTCTGCAGTGCCATGCAATACCTTCTGCGCCTAGTTGGTCAGAGGTTCATCTTACAGCAAGTATTAGGAAAATATATTTTCTAGTATTTATTTGCTGTGTATTTTGTTTTATGCATTGAATAACAGGCCAGTATATTACAGGCCACTTTTCAGTTATAAACTGTGTCATAGGTCATTGCTTAGCAGAGATGGGCAGTAACGCCTTACTTGTAACACTGATTACTTTTTTCAAGTAACGAGTAAAGTAAGGGATTACTATTGCAAAAACGGTAATTAGATTACCGTTACTTTCCCATAGGAACGCTGCGTTACTGCGTTACTAAAACCGTGATTTTTTTGTCAGAATGTCTCACGACAGTGACGTAAGCGAGTGCGCTGTTAGTGACAACAGCTGTGTGCAGATCAACAATGGATCATATATCGAGTGCAGAGAGAGTATGAGCGTGCAGCGTTTAAAGCGTGGAAGTACTGACCTTACTTTGAGTTTGATTCCATAAAAAATAACAAAAACATTAGCGTCCATCGTGCGTGGGAAGAAAACTTCTTTTTACAGCGAAAAAAACCCCAAAACTTCCAAGCAAGCACCAAGTGCACAACGAGGTAATGGGAAATTCACAGAGAAACTCGCGGATTCTTCAACTGACCGCGGCACACCTGCACCAGGGTAAACCTCCGCCTCCCACAGTCCTGCTTTACAGGTGAAAATAGAGCAACAGGACCGCTGAGTCTTTGACTTTATTTATTTTCTGCTGTGTTTTACTTGCATCTATTTGAAAGAGTGAGTGTAAACACAAAAAATATTTTATTTTATGTGCGGGAATGTGTAGAAAATAGGTTTAAATGTTAAACTAATTTATTCAAGTCAGAGAATGTTGCATATAATTAAATTTTTACTTGATGCATAAAGTTAAAAGATTAAAACTGATAAAACAAGTTAAAAAAAGAGACTTTTCCATTTGATTACATTTTGTATGATGGATTATGTAGAAAAAATAGAATTGGGCTGAAAGATCTATCGCTTTATCACCTATTCAGGTTGTAAATCGTGTTTTTAAAAAGTAACTAAGTAATTATTACTTTTGAAAATAAGTAATCAGTAAAGTAACGGGATTACTTTTTGGGGGAAGTAATCAGTAATTAGTTACTGATTACTTTTTTCTTTTTTCAAGTAACTTGACCAACACTGTTGCTTAGCAAGACTGAAACTGTGCAGAATAGGAAGCTGCAGAGTTGCAGAGAGCATGGCGTGCGTTTGCTCTGCTAAGAGAGAACAAAAGGAAACCCTGGGGCAAGAGGCAGTTAAGAAAGATTTCTAAGTAATTGCATAAGATCACGGAAAAAGGAATTGTGTCTTACTGTCACTAACGGTAACTGATGCGTGTTATGTTATCTGCTTACACATGAGGGGGCGTGAAACCTGACATATAAAACAGTATGACGTGTGCTTCCTCTTTGAGATCTATGCAGAGGGTGACGTTGTGTACATCTCCCACATATGTGTTTAATAAATAATTGTTGTTGACTGGACTTGATCTGAGTATTGGTTGTTTATTCTCAGCACATCAAAAAAGAATCGGGACAGTTTTTGGTGTTTCTGCCCGGTTGATGTGAGTCTGAGTGTTAAATTGAGGAGGACAGAGTCCAGTGTCAGACGGACAGGAATCAGCAGATCAATCGGGTGGACGGGGCCCACTAAATTAAAGGTAAGCACAACCTTTTGATTAATAACTGAATTGTGCTGAATTGGAAAGCTAAACTAAATTAGCACTTTCGTTTGTGGTACTGAATCTGATACATATCTGATGTTTTAGAAAGTGACTGCTGTTTGAATGGTCATGTCGCGTTACGTCACTGACACAAGACAGACGCCAATTATCAGCACCGCAGAAGCGCCCGAGAAGACATCGTGAACGCTTCCTGGCCATCCAGTGAAACATGAACATTTTATTTGTACTGTATAATCTGCAGATTCTGACAGAAATCTGCAACTATCCTTTGAAGCACCGCTCCTCTCTAAAACAGCAATAAGGATAATTATTAGGCCATATGTAAATAACACCATAACTTTATAACTTAAAGCACAATTGGAAAACAAAGTCCGAAACAACTCTTTACATTAAGGGCCATCAGTCAAACAATACTGTTTGGTCTGGGTCTAAACAGAGCGCGTTGTGTGACGTCTTCTTTTGCGCATGTGGGCCTCTTTGAGGGTTCACACTAGAGCACGTTTGCTGTCACATTTTATTTGTAGTGTGAACAAGCAGACAAAAAAAATCGGATTAGATCAAAAAATCAGAATTGAGCATTAAGACTTGCAGTGTGAACGCAGCCTTAGTTGGAAACTGTGGTCCTTAGACTGAGTGTATCAAAGCAACGAGGATGTGGTTCTGATTGTGTTGTTTTTGTTAGACTCAATACAGACGAGTGAAAGCTAGATGTAACCCACATCAGATTTGTGGGTTGTGCTGCTGCATAAGGTTGGAGGTGTAATTTTCCCTCCCCGCCGCTAGGAGGCGAGTATGCCTTGAGATGACTTTCTGTTAGTCAACATTTCCTGTTGTGGAAGCCATTACTCACGAGGCAACCGCTACTCACGAGGCAACCGCCAAATTAGCTGAAAGATCCTGGATCTGAGATCTGTGAAATACGGCCGTGGGAAGCTGCGTCAGCTGGACGAGCTATCTCACCACGAGCTCCGGTAAGGGATGCTACATGAATGTTAGCACCATAAAGACATGTAGTTGACTGCTGTCAATATATTTTCTGCTTTAAAAAATAAAACCAGTCGGAGTTGTGATATTTATGTTTAAAGTACTGTAAGATCACTGATGTGCAGATGTTTAATTTTAAGTGCTAAAGTATACATTAGAATGTGCCCAGCTAACCGCTAGTATTAAGTTACTGCTTAGCGATCTCTGTGTTCTAACATTACTGTGATTCATCTGAGTTTGTTAGCTTTCCAAAACGTTGGAGAAGCAGTAATATTGTCATGTAGTGCTTAAATGCACCCTTTCAGTTTTGTTGACTTAGAAGTTAATTCATTTGATGAAGATGCAAAAAGTTCATAAAATGTGATTATAAAATGTGAGGGATCTCATTACTCTGTTGAATGTGTTAATGTTTAAAGAAGTTGATATATTTTTCTGAGAAATAATTCAGGTTGAAATATCTGAAAAAAGAACAGTTAAAAGCAAGCTGTTAAAAGGATAAATATGGGAGAGTGAATCTTATAAGTTTATTTATTCCCAAAAGGGTAAATATAAGGTATATTTTCTGTTGCACTAAGACCTTGTGTGATGTAACTCAAATTATTTTAGGATGGTTGAGACATTGTATAACTAAAATAATTTGTTATACTTGAGCAATACTTGACTGAAAGACGAGTGATGGAAGAAGAATAGATAAAATAGTAATGTATGCACTCTGCACTGTGTGCATAGATTGGTTTTTGACCAGGACTGGATCATTTGAGATCTGAACCCTGTGGGTTCAGTGGCGAGCCAATCCCGAGAGTGACTGTCGACGGACCCGAGTGCGGTGTGGCCAGCCGTGGGATCCATCTTCAGCGAACCTCAGGACTATTACTACCTTCCTTGATACAGATAAGACTAACACTTTAAAAATCGACCCGGGTAGTGTTCGAACCAATGGACAGAAACACACACACAAGGAACTCTAATTTCTCTTTCTAAAGAGAAGTGGACTGAGCAACGGGAGCCGAAGCTCTTTAATTGAAACTCTTTGGAGAATTTCCTTAAAGAGGATGTTGTTTTGATTTTATTTTTGGGCCCTTTAATGTGCGTTTGTGCACTGTAGGAAGCCGGCTTTAGACAGGCAGGGTTTGTAAACTTTACAACTTTCAATACAGTTTCTACTCAAATCACATCTATTCTATCATTGTGTGGTTCCTTCTCTGCTGATCCTTTCAAGGCTCCATAGTCTTACCTAGAACTTTCTGATACTGGTCCAAAGTCGTCGAGACAATAATTTAATGCATATCTCATGTTGTTTAATTGTAATACCTGTTACATAGAGCTGGGTGTAAGTATTATTCATTCATCTCTCCTCACTATTCCCCCTGCTTAAGGGCACAACATTAGGTTTCACATGATTACATTTAATGAAGGACTAAAGACTTATTTGCTGCATGAGTAAAGTGAAATATTGGACTTTACCACTTTACTGGTAGAACATGAAGGATCAAGAATTTGCTCAAATTGATCTTATCCTGAAGAACAGAAATGTCTGTCTCTTTCAAATAAGAAATTAAGAAGCTTATTAGTGTTTCCTTACATTATTTAATTTAAACTGAATCAATGCAAGTCTTTAGCTACTGAAACCAAAGAAGACTTGAATATGGGCTCAAAATGTGGTCATAAATATTTTGTACTTGTAAAAAAGATTTGTGTGTGTGTGTAAAAAAGATTTGTATGTGTAAAAAGAATTTGTATGTGAGTAAAAAAGATTTGTGTGTGTAAAAAAGATTTGTGTGTGTAAAAAAGATTTGTGTGTGTAAAAAGGATTTGTATGTGTGTAAAAAAGATTTGTGTGTGCGTAAAAAAGATTTGTGTGTGGACTTAGAAAAAAAAACCCTGCAAGTTACAAGTGCGAATTTTGACCCTATTTTTCTTCCTTTCATCTGATTGGTCAATGTCATGTCAATCACAAATGTAACAATCCAATCGGAGAACAGATGGGTTTGGCTGTCGGAGGGGCGCTTTTTTGAACTGCAGGTCCTTGAAGGGTGATACAGTTTGAAGCTGCAGGATCTCTATATAAATATCCGATAGCAGCTAGGTCCCCTAACTTTCAGTAGCTGTTGAAAGGATAAAGTTGTGGTATATCAGTGGTTAGAAATACCATTATTACTTTAGGATTAGTTTAACACAAAGTCAGGGCTGACCCAGGACCATTGCTGTGAGTCACAGTGCGCAGCATAAAAGTCATTTCACATCGGACGCAGGATGTGCTGCTAATGCTAACTGCTAACTAAAAGCAAAGGATCCAGAATTTGTTGCGCTGGCTGCTGGGCTCTGTGGGTTTTTGCAGCAGCTCTACCTGTACTAGATGCACCTGCTCCTTGTCTTTTCTATCTCTGACTTTATGTCCTCTACAAGAGTTTCTGGTTTTTTTGCTGGTTCCTCAAATGTTCAATAAAAACATGTATGCTAATTCATAACGAAGAAAGCTTTGTAATGAAGACTGTCATTTCCAAAACACTGCCCGCCCCCACCCCGCGGTCCGCAGCGCTGTTGAAAAGGCTGTGGAAGTCCCTGTATTAAACACGTAGACCTGTGACACAAAAATCACCAAACTCGGACGACCACAGACTGTTTTCCTTCGTGGTGATGAAGGAAAACGCTGGGTTGGCATGTAAAAGGGCATTTATTCCCTTCAAAGACCTGCAGTTCAAAAAAAGCGCCCCTCCGACATCCAAACCCATCTGTTCTCTGATTGGATTGTTACATTTGTGATTGACATGACATTGACCAATCAGATGAAAGGAAGAAAAATAGGGTCAAAATTCGTACTTGTAACTTGCAGGGTTTTTTTTTTTTCTAAGTCCACACACAAATCTTTTTTACGCACACACAAATCTGTTTTACACATACAAATCTTTTTTACACACACACAAATCTTTTTTACACACACACAAATCTTTTTTACACACACACAAATCTTTTTTACACACACACAAATCTTTTTTACAAGTACAAAATATTTATGACCACATTTTGAGCCCATACTTGAAGGACAATCTCATAGTGTTTAGAGATTCACTTTAGTTTCTTATTTCTTATTTTGCTTTTTGTGACTGCGATGTTAAAAAGGTATGAAAATTTAGCAGCAAAGTCACTAACTTATCACTAATGAGGTCAACTGTACGAGATGCTCACTGCTGTGAGTAAGAGGCTCATGACTTTAAGATAATAATTCACATCTTTATCTTAACCTTTAAATTTACGTTTTTATCTTATCTAAGCCAAAACCAAAGCAGAGCTGGCAAATACGTCTGACATCCAGTGGTCAAGTTTAAATATTGGCCAGTCCATATCTTCTCAACTTAAACTTTATCTCAGGTATTTCTCCTTATTTATTAGGGTGATTCAAACTTTTAAACTCAAACTCCATCTCCTCATAAGAGATGATCTAACATCCTGACATCTTTGTCTGACTCTTTCAGAGATGTGCCATCCAAACTTGCTGGCACTTGCAGTGCTGCTATGCTCTACATTGTTGGTAAATGGAGGGAAAGTCTTGGTGTTCCCTGTGGATGGAAGTCACTGGATCAACATGAATATCATCATCGCAGAGCTTCACTCCAGAGGTCATGAAGTCACAGTGGTGCGGCCAAACGACACCTGGTACATCAAGTCAGAGTCCCCCCACTACAAGACCATCACTATAAAGTTCTCGAATGGTTTTAACAAAGAGCACTTTGAGGCATTTGTAATGGAAACACTAATCATGCGTCGCCAAGGTGCTTCACTGTGGACTCGATTATCAATGGAGCATGACTTAGTGAAACAGTTGTATCAAATGCATGTCAAAGTGCTTGAGATGGTGGAGGGAATGTTTGAGGATACCAAGCTGATGCAGAGCCTCCGTGATGCCAAATATGATTTGGTTCTGACTGATCCTGCAATTGGTACAGGTGTTCTTATGGCTCATCGTTTGGGTCTTCCACTTGTCTTTAATGTCCGATGGACTATTCAGGGTGAAGGCCATTTTGCAATTGCACCTTCCCCACTCTCTTACATTCCCATACCAGGGACAGAGCTGACTGACAAGATGACTTTCATTCAGCGTGTCCAGAATATGCTCTACTTTTTCTTCTTAACTTTACAAATTTGGTATATGACAGAACCAAACTACAAACCATTTGTCCATCGTCATTTTGGCAGTGATGTACATTACATGGAGCTGTTTCAGTCAGCAGACATCTGGCTGATGAGAAACGATTTCACCTTTGAGTTCCCTCGACCCACAATGCCAAATGTTGTCTACATGTCAGGATTTCAGTGCAAACCCTCCAAGCCCCTGCCTAAAGAGCTAGAGGACTTTGTGCAGAGCTCAGGTGAACATGGTGTCATTGTGATGACACTGGGGTCTGTGGTGGAAAAACTTCCAGAGAACATCGCTGAAGACATTGCTGCTGCTTTTGCAGAACTTCCTCAGAAGGTGATTTGGAGGCACAAAGGCAAAAGACCATCCACCCTTGGTAATAACACGCGAATCTTGGACTGGTTGCCCCAAAATGACCTCCTGGGTCACTCCAAGACCAGAGTGTTTGTGGCCCATGGAGGCACCAATGGGATACAGGAGGCCGTTTACCACGGTGTGCCCCTGGTTGGCCTGCCACTTATGTTTGACCAGGCTGATAACTTCTTCAGGATGAAAGCAAGAGGTGTGGCCAAAGTCCTTGATATTGCAACAGTGAACAAAGAAAACTTCTTGGAGGCGCTAAAGGAGGTACTCTACCAACCATCCTACAGGGAGAAGATGAAGGAGCTGTCCAGCATCCAAAGAGATCAGCCTATGAAACCGCTGGACCGAGCCATGTTCTGGATCGAGTTTGTCATGCGGCACAAAGGAGCGGCGCACTTAAGGACGGAGTCTTACAAGATGTCCAGCATCCAGTACTACTCGATCGATGTGGCAGCCTTTCTGCTGACAGTTATTCTGCTAGTATTTACCATTTTTGTTTCAGCAGTCAGGTTTCTATTGCGTAAGTTATTTTACAGAAACAAAGTCAAAAAGGAATGATGATTGTGTTGCAAAATTTGTATGCTTGTCGTCTGTTCTCTATTCAGAAGAAGGACGGAGATAAATTTGTACTGGTAGTGTAACAAATCTGAGTGTGTGTGCAGCTCAATTCAGCTATACAAACCTCACATTTTCTAATGACCTCGGTCTAGCCATATTTCAGATGTATTTTTGCTTATTTGTCAGTATCTTAAAAACTTAAAATAGAAATTATTTTCAGTGTTGTTCAGGGAAAAGTTAGTAAATGAAGCAAGCAAATCAATGAATCAGTTATGGGTTTATATTCATTTGATTTGGAATAGTCTGCTGTTTAAACACTTTAAGAATCACCACATTTCCTACAATTGTCTAACCGTTAAACAGGGACACAATTAAATGTTTCTGACTGTCGTATGGTGATGATGCCTAATCCTTTATTAAGAGCACATAAGAAGAGTTTGGTCTCATGCAGTGCTCAACAATAGAATATATATTTTTTATATGTATTTTTGTAGAAATTTCACAGAATTTTATGGTGATATTTTTAAAATTTATTACTAAAACTTATGTATCCTGACCAACTTATTCACAGTAATATAGAACCAGTGTGCAAGTAGCTGACGTTCACTATGTACTGTATATTTTCCCACTCTATTTTAAACGTTGTTGGAATACAAAATAAAGTAATTTGAAATCTGATACAACTTGATACACGCACTTTATTATATTTTAACTATGGATCACTATTCATCACTTTGCTGTTTTAACAAAAAATAAATACAGAAATGTCTTCATTGTTAAATTTAATAACATGACTACATTTAGCTAGAGAGAGATACTCCCTACAGCTTATGACAAAATTTGATCCGATTTGATTGATGGCCCTAATCATGACCCTTTGACCTCCCCTCCCCCCCCGGAAGTGTGTAATTTGATCCCCTAAGCGTGACGAATTGCATCCGGAGAAGGGAGGGGGAACCCCCGGAAGCGCGGCACCTGTTGTTGGGAAAAAAAAGAAAAAAGTTTTTAGAGGGAGGAGAATAAAAGCAGAGAGGAGGAGCACAATTTCTAAGGCACAGACGCAAGATGGATTTCCTTCTGCAGCCCAGCAGCGCTCCTGTGTACTTGGACGGCGAAGAAATCTGCTCTCCCAAAGAAGGCTTTGAATATGACATATTCAAATACAGCATATTTACTATGGAAGGCCTCGATCCGGACCTTATGACCCTACCGGAAATACTCCGGAAGTGTCTAGTCATTTTCAGACCTGATGCGTCATGTTCCCTAAGCATGAGGGGAGGGGTATGGTTGCTGGGGGGAGATCAGAGAGGGTTCCTGAAGCACAGCGGTGACGCAGCAGTTGACTCTGTGCTGTATAGAGAGACAGAGCGGCAGTTAGTTTTCCACAAACTCATAGTTTGAATTCTGTTTCGATATTATGACAATTTTCTCTGTATTTCTTTTTTTTTTTTTACAATAGCGGATGTAATTTTACTTTCTTAAGCTGCACCGGCGTTTGTAATGGGAATAAAGAGTGACTTCCTGTAGAGAACCGTTTCTTTCAATAGTATTTTATTTTCCTATAATACAGACGCAGTAAAAAAACCTTTAAGATACACCATAGCTTGTGATGAAAATAAGAACTTTCTATCCGCTTGTAACCTACAGGCTGCCTATGTGTAAAAATGAATAAATATCCCTTAGTGAATACTACTTTTCCCTTTGAGAGTCCTTTTTACAAGAGACTGAAAAACAAACCATAATAGCCGTGACAGGAGCTCTTGTTTCACACACACACACACACACACACACACACACACACACACACACACACACACCGCGGGTCAAGGAGGAATGAGACAGCAGATATCAGTTTTTTCTCAATGCTTATAACCTATAACGCGTCCTCCAAAAAATTATTATTATTATTAAAACATCTATATGAGGTAGCTTTTGCGCAGAGTTTTTTTCTTCATTACTTTTACAATGGGTTTTCTCAATAGACAGAAAATGATGACGCTGAGGAGTCAACAGCCGATATTATCATTGCTTGTAACCCGGTAAATAATTTCGTACATCTCCCCATAAAATAAGCCTTAGTGGAAAAAAGCTCATATTCGAATAAGTTTATTCCCTCTGTGAGAAAGAGTTTTTTTCTCAGAGTCAACCATGAGGCGAGTTTTGTCAACAGGAGGCGAGCAAGAACAACTGTTGCCCATAAAGTAAAACAAATATCCGCCTCTAAGTCGTATTTTACCGTTGCAGAATGTGGAAAACAGACAGCCCTCACAGGAGGCACCCAGGGGCCCACCTCACACACCATAGTTAAAATATTTAAATTTCAACTAAATTTGTAGTAATGATCGGATTTCCTCACTTATCTACACCACACTCCTTGTCCTTGATTTCTTATCGTTTCTTATTGTTCCTCTGTCCCTTAATAGAAACCACATATATAGAAACTATCCTCCCTTTCAGTTGTCTTTTGCACTTCCATATCGCAAAGCAGTTACTGTAGGTTATTTTCTGCTTATGCATTAATGTAATTAATTAACTTATTTATCCTTAAGTAAGGTAATGACTTGAGTTCTAATGCTTTTTGTCTCTTGAGTTAGCTGTCAATGTGGGATTTTTTTCCCCTTTTGTTCAGTTAAAGCTGCCTTTCATTCTTCAACACAGCTTAAACTCTAATAGGTAAGCTTTCTTGTAATTTCTTAGTTCTGCAGGCTTCTTGAAAGACATCCGAGACTCTTCTTTGGATGCTGGCTGCCTTTTGTTTTGTTTTCTGTCAAGATGATCCCACACCGCTTCGATTATCTTGAGGTTCGAACCCTGGAGAGATCAATCCATGACTGATGCGTTGTTTCATCCAGGCATACTTTGACTACATTGGCAGTATGTTTGCGATCATTGTCGTACTGAAAAATGAAGTTGAAGCCAATCAGACACTACGTGGTATTACATGGTCGATCAAAATCTGGTGGAACTTTTCTACATTCATAATTTGATTAATTTGGATAAGAGCTCCAACAACACTGGCTGAAATCCAGCCTCAAAGCACGGTAGAGTATCCACGCTGTGTTAAAGACGGCTATAGACATTCACTGTTGTATCTCTCTTCGGACCTCTTCCATGCATATTTCAAATTTGGATTCATTACTCCATAAGACATATTACAGCTGATTTCTTTTTCCAGTCAATTTCTTGTGTAATTTGGCACACCTCAGCCTTATTTTTCTCTGTTCTCCTTCCTTAAGAATGGCTTATTAACAGCCACCCTTCCAACTCAGATAACTTTTGATGAGGTTTCATGAAATGTTTACAGCACTCGAGTTACTCGCCACGGCCATCCTAAATGCTAAGAACACTAAACTTTAATTCTAAATTACGTAATTAACGTTAACCAGAAAAAACAAGCCAAAGTCGAAATGTTGCTGAGCTGACCTGTGGTATGCTATGTCTTCTAAAGCACGTATAATGTAAACAGAACTGGTCTTTGCACAGAAGCCTGTGGAGCTTCATAATTAACCTCAGTGTGTGAAGAGGACTCTCCATTTAATAATAGCTGTAATAAAATGTTCTGGCCGACGGTGTTAAACGCTGCACTTGTGTCTAGCAGGGAAGATTTCAACTTTTCAATATGAATGAAGGCTGAAAACTGATTAGATTAATGTCTGATGATCTTTTCTGTGCTTCTTCAAGTTTGTAACACCAAACATATTAAAGGATGATGTAAGGTTCACAGGAAGAGTTTAATTAGACACACATTTACTATTTTCTTTATACTCTTTCTTTCTTGACATGTTTAATATGCTTACTATCAGAGGAGAAAATGACCCTTGTGTAGTTTAAAAACTTTTTATTTAATCAAACTGTAATGTTGTTGAACTCTGACGGACGTGTCTTTTAATCTTGTCAACAAATCCTTAATCACCTAAATCTGCCATTTATCATCTAGTAAAATGTTCCCTCTGCTTCTGTTGCACATCTCCCCCGACACTCTCTGCTTCACCTGTCCTGTGCAGGTGGTCCAACCCCTGCCTGCCTCCTTAAACCGGGGTGTTTAAATCTCTTTACCTCTGTTGTGAACTTCACACAAAGTTTGTGGTAACAAAATCAAACTGACGAGGATCTCGTTTGAAAAAAAAACAAACACACACACAGTCACGAGACAAAATAAAAACAGACTGCTCAAAGCAAAAGCAGAGCCCTCACAGCTGGTAGTACAAAACACAGCGACAACATGCGTATTAGATACCCTCAGTGCCAAAAGCATAAATATGAAAAAGGTGGGATCACCAAGAATATCCTAAAAACGGCGTTGAGGTGGGTGTTACAGTGAAAAAACAAAAAGCAGCCAAATTTTCATCTGAAAATGTTGAATTTTAGTAAAAACAATGCTCTGTAGTTTGATACTGTCGTTACAGACAAAGCAGATGTTTAAAGCCTTCGGACGCTCATTTGAAATGCACACATTCTCCTTATCAGCTGGAAACATTAAAGCCGTAAAATGACTTTTTCGAACGGATAAAAACTATTGAACAGCAGCAATGTTGAGCCTGTTCCAGAATTTGAATGTACATGTGTTGAAGGTGTGGGTCTTGTTGAATTATTAAACATACTTTCTTTAATTTTTCGAGCCACAAAAAAAACAACTTTTAATTTCTTCTGCTTGAGTATCGGCCTCGGGTAGCTCTACTTATCATTGCTCAGTCAGTCGTCTGTTTGCGCTACTTTTTCAAGGAGCAGCGGATTATTGGTAAGGGTGACTTTATGTGTTTAGCTACTTAAGTGGAAGTACTGTGGATAGTTTTACCTTACATACATAGATCTACCAGTACAGCTTCTGAGGTAACTGTTTACAAAATGTTATAATCTATCCACAAGTTCTTTGCAATTTTACATTGATAAACATTATCCTTAACACATTTGGCCCACGTAAAGTGCTATGGCCATCACACTGTCATTTAGAATTGTTTAAATAACTCGTGTCTTAAGTCCTTCCATCAAACAGAAAATAAAAAAATAAAAAAAGTCGCATGGTTCACTTTATATTTCTAACATTTTGTGATATAAAGTCGTTCATAACAAACTGAAAGGCCGGGAGTTTAAAATGGAAACCGATGGAAGCAGAAGTAGAAGACTATAATGTCACAGAGCACACGGTGTCTATTATTGTGTAGACATTTATAAATAAGAGCTTAATGAAGATGCTTAATTTCTTAAGAAATAAACAGGTGGCGTGATATTTATCAAAAGTGGATGTTGCATCTGTGGCTAAACCCCTGTACCCAAAAACTTTAAAAATCTACTGTGTGTGAGGCTGTGTAAGTAAAGCTTGCCCTTTACATTTTATTACAGCTATTATTAAATGGAGAGTCCTCTTCACACACTGAGGTTAATTATGAAGCTCCACAGGCTTCTGTGCAAAGACCAGTTCTGTTTACATTATACGTGCTTTAGAAGACATAGCATACCACAGGTCAGCTCAGCAACATTTCGACTTTGGCTTGTTTTTTCTGGTTAACGTTAATTACGTAATTTAGAATTAAAGTTTAGTGTTCTTAGCATTTAGGATGGCCGTGGCGAGTAACTCGAGTGCTGTAAACATTTCATGAAACCTCATCAAAAGTTATCTGAGTTGGAAGGGTGGCTGTTAATAAGCCATTCTTAAGGAAGGAGAACAGAGAAAAATAAGGCTGAGGTGTGCCAAATTACACAAGAAATTGACTGGAAAAAGAAATCAGCTGTAATATGTCTTATGGAGTAATGAATCCAAATTTGAAATATGCATGGAAGAGGTCCGAAGAGAGATACAACAGTGAATGTCTATAGCCGTCTTTAACACAGCGTGGATACTCTACCGTGCTTTGAGGCTGGATTTCAGCCAGTGTTGTTGGAGCTCTTATCCAAATTAATCAAATTATGAATGTAGAAAAGTTCCACCAGATTTTGATCGACCATGTAATACCACGTAGTGTCTGATTGGCTTCAACTTCATTTTTCAGTACGACAATGATCGCAAACATACTGCCAATGTAGTCAAAGTATGCCTGGATGAAACAACGCATCAGTCATGGATTGATCTCTCCAGGGTTCGAACCTCAAGATAATCGAAGCGGTGTGGGATCATCTTGACAGAAAACAAAACAAAAGGCAGCCAGCATCCAAAGAAGAGTCTCGGATGTCTTTCAAGAAGCCTGCAGAACTAAGAAATTACAAGAAAGCTTACCTATTAGAGTTTAAGCTGTGTTGAAGAATGAAAGGCAGCTTTAACTGAACAAAAGGGGAAAAAAATCCCACATTGACAGCTAACTCAAGAGACAAAAAGCATTAGAACTCAAGTCATTACCTTACTTAAGGATAAATAAGTTAATTAATTACATTAATGCATAAGCAGAAAATAACCTACAGTAACTGCTTTGCGATATGGAAGTGCAAAAGACAACTGAAAGGGAGGATAGTTTCTATATATGTGGTTTCTATTAAGGGACAGAGGAACAATAAGAAACGATAAGAAATCAAGGACAAGGAGTGTGGTGTAGATAAGTGAGGAAATCCGATCATTACTACAAATTTAGTTGAAATTTAAATATTTTAACTATGGTGTGTGAGGTGGGCCCCTGGGTGCCTCCTGTGAGGGCTGTCTGTTTTCCACATTCTGCAACGGTAAAATACGACTTAGAGGCGGATATTTGTTTTACTTTATGTGCAACAGTTGTTCTTGCTCGCCTCCTGTTGACAAAACTCGCCTCATGGTTGACTCTGAGAAAAAAACTCTTTCTCACAGAGGGGAATAAACTTATTCGAATATGAGCTTTTTTCCACTAAGGCTTATTTTATGGGGAGATGTACGAAATTATTTACCGGGTTACAAGCAATGATAATATCGGCTGTTGACTCCTCAGCGTCATCATTTTCTGTCTATTGAGAAAACCCATTGTAAAAGTAATGAAGAAAAAAACTCTGCGCAAAAGCTACCTCATATAGATGTTTTAATAATAATAATAATTTTTTGGAGGACGCGTTATAGGTTATAAGCATTGAGAAAAAACTGATATCTGCTGTCTCATTCCTCCTTGACCCGCGGTGTGTGTGTGTGTGTGTGTGTGTGTGTGTGTGTGTGTGTGTGTGTGTGTGTGTGTGTGTGTGTGTGTGTGTGTGTGTGTGAAACAAGAGCTCCTGTCACGGCTATTATGGTTTGTTTTTCAGTCTCTTGTAAAAAGGACTCTCAAAGGGAAAAGTAGTATTCACTAAGGGATATTTATTCATTTTTACACATAGGCAGCCTGTAGGTTACAAGCGGATAGAAAGTTCTTATTTTCATCACAAGCTATGGTGTATCTTAAAGGTTTTTTTACTGCATCTGTATTATAGGAAAATAAAATACTATTGAAAGAAACGGTTCTCTACAGGAAGTCACTCTTTATTCCCATTACAAACGCCGGTGCAGCTTAAGAAAGTAAAATTACATCCGCTATTGTAAAAAAAAAAAAAGAAATACAGAGAAAATTGTCATAATATCGAAACAGAATTCAAACTATGAGTTTGTGGAAAACTAACTGCCGCTCTGACTCTCTATACAGCACAGAGTCAACTGCTGCGTCACCGCTGTGCTTCAGGAACCCTCTCTGATCTCCCCCCAGCAACCATACCCCTCCCCTCATGCTTAGGGAACATGACGCATCAGGTCTGAAAATGACTAGACACTTCCGGAGTATTTCCGGTAGGGTCATAAGGTCCGGATCGAGGCCTTCCATAGTAAATATGCTGTATTTGAATATGTCATATTCAAAGCCTTCTTTGGGAGAGCAGATTTCTTCGCCGTCCAAGTACACAGGAGCGCTGCTGGGCTGCAGAAGGAAATCCATCTTGCGTCTGTGCCTTAGAAATTGTGCTCCTCCTCTCTGCTTTTATTCTCCTCCCTCTAAAAACTTTTTTCTTTTTTTTCCCAACAACAGGTGCCGCGCTTCCGGGGGTTCCCCCTCCCTTCTCCGGATGCAATTCGTCACGCTTAGGGGATCAAATTACACACTTCCGGGGGGGGAGGGGGGAGGTCAAAAGGTCATGATTAGGGCCATCAATCAAATCGGATCAAATTTTGTCATAAGCTGTAGGGAGTATCTCTCTCTAGTTAAAACATATATTCAGGATTTATTAAAGTTTTCCATCTGACACCTATTTATTATGCAATTTTTCTTTTTTCATTGAGGGATAATTGAAGTCACTATTTTTGTCAAGTTTCAGCTTTACCATTTTGTTACATGAAACATTTTAAAAGTTCTTATTGTTTTTACTCTTAAACTTTTTGAGGTCGAAGTCATCATCAGCAATGACCCCCAACCCCGAGTAGTATTTATTTAAAACTGTTTCCCAAGGTTTTGATCATCAGACGAAAAACTACTAAACATTCTCACTGACGATATATGAAAAACTATGAAGGGTTAGGTTTAACGTGATTACCTTTCATGAAGCACTAACGTCTTATTTGCTGCGTGAGTAAAGTGAAGTATTGGACTGTATCACTTTACTGGAAGAACGTGAAAGCTGAAGAATTTGTTCAAACTGGTCTTATCCTGAAGAACAGAAATTTTCCATCACTTTCTAATAAGAAATAAAGAAGCTTATCGGTGTTTCCTTACATTATTTAAATTGACCTGAATCAATGCAAGTTTTTAGTTATTGAAACCAAAGAAGACTTGTGTTTAGAGTTTCACTTTAGTTTTTCAAATTCACCCGCATTTCATTATTTTTTTTTTAAATTTAATTTATTTTTTTCAAATGTTACAGTGAATTCTGCCTTTTTCCCCCTCATATTTACACTTTAATTAAGATCATATGAACAGTCTGGGGTTCCACACCACAATCACCTTTACTGTGCAACATGCTCGTCTCTAGCTCCCAAACTTCTTGTCAGCCTCTATTTACTGAAGGAACACAAACTTTAACTTATCTCTTAAAAGAAAACATTACTGCAGATAATGAGCAAAGTCATATTTAAAAACAAAAAGTAAAAGATTAAATGTTTAACATGAATATTCATAAGAATCAACGAAGTTTACATATATAAATGTTGACTCTAGAATTCAAATCAAGTACAAAAAGGTTTAGCTGATTGTAACGTTTGAAATGAACTAATCAAGAGGACAAGTTTCACGTTTTTTGTTGGAATCATTGTTTAGTCATACAGAAGTTATTTCTTGTTTTGCTGTTTCTTTGTGACTACGGTGTTAAAAAGGTATGAAAATTTAGCGGCAAAGTCACTAACTTATCAATAATGAGATCAACAGGAGATACTCACTGCTGTGAGTAAGAGGCTCATGACTTTAAGATAATAATCTACATCTATAACTTAACCTTTAAATCTGAGTTTTTATCTTAAAAGCCAAAACCAAAGCAGACCTGGCAAATACATCTGACCTCCAAATTTATATATTGGCCAGTCCATATTTTCCCAACTTAAACTTTATCTCAGGTATATCTGTCATTAGTTATTAGGGTGATACAAGCTCTTGAACTCAAACCATTTGCTTAAGAAATAATCTAACATCTTGACATTTTTGTCAGAATCTCTTTCAGAGATGTGCCATCCGAACTTGCTGGCACTTGCAGTGCTGCTATGCTCTACATTGTTGGTAAATGGAGGGAAAGTCTTGGTGTTCCCTGTGGATGGAAGTCACTGGATCAACATGAATATCATCATCGCAGAGCTTCACTCCAGAGGTCATGAAGTCACAGTGGTGCGGCCAAACGACACCTGGTACATCAAGTCAGAGTCCCCTCACTACAAGACCATCACTATAAATTCCTCGGCCGGATTTGATGAAGAGCGTTTTGGGGGATTTGTTATGAAAACACTAATCATGCGTCGACAAGGTGCTTCTCTTTGGACACGTTTATCAATGGAATATGATTTAGTGAAAGAGTTTTATGAAATGAATAAGAAGGTGCTTGAGATGGTGGAACGCATGTTTGAGGATACCAACCTGATGCAGAGCCTCCGTGATGCCAAATATGATTTGGTTCTGACTGATCCTACGATTGGTACAGGTGTTCTTATGGCTCATCGTTTGGGTCTTCCACTTGTCTTTAATGTCCGATGGACTATTCAGGGTGAAGGCCATCTAGCAATTGCACCTTCCCCACTCTCTTACATCCCCATACCAGGGACAGAGCTGACTGACAAGATGACTTTCATTCAGCGTGTCCAGAATATGCTCTACTTTTTCTTCACATGTTTTCAAATTTGGTACGTCACAGAACCAAACTACAAACCATTTGTCCATCGTCATTTTGGCAGTGATGTACATTACATGGAGCTGTTTCAGTCAGCAGACATCTGGCTGATGAGAAACGATTTCACCTTTGAGTTCCCTCGACCCTCAATGCCAAACGTTGTCTACATGTCAGGATTTCAGTGCAAACCCTCCAAGCCCCTGCCTAAAGAGCTAGAGGACTTTGTGCAGAGCTCAGGTGAACATGGTGTCATTGTGATGACACTGGGGACGCTGGTAGAAGAACTTCCAGAGGACATCGCTGAAGACATTGCTGCTGCTTTTGCAGAACTTCCTCAGAAGGTGATTTGGAGGCACAAAGGCAAAAGACCATCCACCCTTGGTAATAACACGCGAATCTTGGACTGGTTGCCCCAAAATGACCTCCTGGGTCACCTCAAAACCAGAGTGTTTGTGGCCCATGGAGGCACCAATGGGATACAGGAGGCCGTTTACCACGGTGTGCCCCTGGTTGGCCTGCCACTTATGTTTGACCAGGCTGATAACTTCTTCAGGATGAAAGCAAGAGGTGTGGCCAAAGTCCTTGATATTGCAACAGTGAACAAAGAAAACTTCTTGGAGGCGCTAAAGGAGGTACTCTACCAACCATCCTACAGGGAGAAGATGAAGGAGCTGTCCAGCATCCAAAGAGATCAGCCTATGAAACCGCTGGACCGAGCCATGTTCTGGATCGAGTTTGTCATGCGGCACAAAGGAGCGGCGCACTTAAGAACGGAGTCTTACAAGATGTCCAGCATCCAGTACTACTCGATCGATGTGGCAGCCTTTCTGCTGGCAGTTATTCTGCTAGTATTTACCATTTTTATATCAGCAGTCAGGTTTCTATTGCGTAAGTTATTTTACAGAAACAAAGTCAAAAAGGAATGATGATTGTGTTGCAAACTGTGTATGCTTGCCATCTGTTGTCTATTCAAGAGAAGAACAGAGATAAATTTGTACTGGTAGTGTAACAACCTTGAGTGTGTGCAGCTCAGTGCAACAATACAAACCTCACATTTTCTAATGACCTCAGTCTACTCATATTTTAGATGTCTTTTTGTTTATTTGCATTTGGATCTTGAAACTTTGAAACGGAAATACATTGCAGGAAAGTTTGGTGACAAAGTAGAAAATAAGTAAAGGAATGAGTTGTGGGTTTAAATTAATATGATTTTGAATATTTTGCTGTTCTAAACACTTTAAGAATCACCACATTTCCTAAAATTGTCTAACAGTTAAACAGGAAGACAATTAAATGTTTCTCATGCCTGTATGGTGATGATGTTTAATGCGTTATTAAGAGCACATAAGAAGAGTTTGGCCTCGTGCAGTGCTCAACTATAGAATATATTTTATTACATGTATTGCTGCAGAAATTTCACAAAACTTTTTTGGAGATATTTTTCAAATTTATTAAAAAAAAAAAAACTTCTGTAACCTGACCAACATATTCACAGTAATATAGAAACAGTGTGCAAGTAACTGAAGTTCACTGTGCAGGGCTCTAGAGTGCGACCAATTTGGTCGCAAATGCGACCAAATTTTTCAGTGGTGCGACTAAAAAAAAATATTTGGTTGCACCTGTGCGACCAACTGTTCGGGTAGCAAAAAAAAAAAAAAAAAATCTGCAACCTTCCCTGTGGTCAACAACAGACACACATTTTGCCCCTATCGTGGACTTAACCAATCAGAGATAGTCAGGGGCGGGACCTCTCTGATTGGCCGTGGTCCAGTTGAAAGTGCAGGTGGAAGTGGGAGGTGAGGAGCTTGAATAAAGCGATATCAATTCATTAAATCCTGAATCGACTTTTAAATATAACTGTGTTTTGCCAGAAACGCCAGATTCTCAGATTAAAGCTGACAAAACCATTTCAACAACAACCAAACAGCAAATGAGAGCAGGTACACGGATTCCACACAAAGACGTAAACACAGAACGGACCGACGCATCAGAATCAACTTTGTCTTTCTCGGCTTTCTCACCCGACGGCCCGTAGACGGACACGCTGTCGGAGCTTAGCGATCCTGATGCGTCCGGTACGCGCTGTGATTACGTCTTTTTGCGCTGATTCTGAGCTGCAGGTTTTGTCTCTCTCCAACCAAAATTCACCGAGCCAGCAGCAAAAGAAGCAGCAAACTGCGCTTCACATTTGATCAATGTCGTCATGAATTTTGCTGTTTTGCTTCCACGACTATTAAAATCACACTTCATGCACAGTTAGCTCTCTCTCTATCTCTCTCTGTACTTCAAGAACAGTTTCCCGTCTCCAATCTCTGTTTTCTGTGTTATTCATTCGCTTATTACCCACCAGTCTACTGTTGTTTACAGCGCTGTGGCTGCTGTCTTTTTCTTTTTCACTTAAATGACCTCGGACAAGAAAGCCTGTTTTTTCTGTTATTCAATACTGAAGAAATTTAAACTTTATATGCAGAACATTGTAGAATATTTTTAAGGTTATCTGCTATAAAAAGCCAGACCAGGAAAATCTCCTTCATGTTTTTCTGTGTTTTATTCTCAGTTACTTTCACACAAAGGCATCTGCTGTGATGTTCACAATTCTGAAGAAGTCAGTACTGATAAATGATGAGAATTATAATATTTCTGACTGTCTGAGGCTAAGTTGAATCGAATTGGGACTTTGAAAACCGGAATCGAATGGATTATAGAAATCAGTGATGATACCCAGCCCTAGTGAGCAGCCTAGGCACGACAGAAGTGGATGTAGCTGTAATAGGAAAAGAACTATTGCTAACTTTTCTGTTAAGGCCTGATCCTTCTGAAATTCATAGCCAGTGCTCTGACACGGTGTCATCAATCTTTGAATGCTGAAAAAGCACAGTGTATCCAGAAAAACACATTATATTATAGAAATTATTATAAAATTTGTGTACGCCTAACTTTTGTGCCGGTACGCCCATGGCAAAAAGTTAGTCTAGAGCCCTGCTGTGTACTGTATATTTTTCCCACTTTATTTTAAATGTTGCTGGAATAGAAAATAAAGTAAGTTGAAATCTAATACAACCATTTTGGTGCACTGTATTACATATTACCATAGAACACTATTGATCACTTTGTTGATTTAAAAAAATATATACAGCAATGTCTCCATTGTTACATTTATTTTTAACTTAACTACATTTAACTACAGAGCCCCGCAAGGGACATTGGAGGAAAAAAAAAAAAAGATGAACTTTAGTGAAACCTCGCAAAATAGGCTGCAATCATTCGCAGGTCGCATTTGAAGGCTGAGTCGGTGTATCCTTCGTGGCTACTTAGTTTTAATATTACTCTTTCTGGGTGACAAAATAAACTTTTAAGATATTTACAGGCATGAATGTAGCTGTGTAAACTTCAAATATCTGCACTTTTTATCAAGACATCAATTATTTGCAAAAGTGCACCGACGTTTTCGGAGACATCTGTTACCCACCAGCTCAAAGTTGACCGGGAGGTCGAGGCCCACTAGAGCTGGGGGGAACACCGTACTCGCAAAAGTTTTGCGAGATCTCGCAGAAGTTCATCTTCTTCTTTTTTTTTTTTTCTGCAATGTCCCTTGCGGGGCTCCGTATTTAAGTACTTGAATCATATATTCAGGATTTAGGAAAGTTTTTCATCTGACACCGATTTATCATGTGAGTTTTCTTTAGAAGTCAAGTTTTTTTGTCAGATTTGAGAAGTACACTTTTTTGTTTTCTTTTTTTAAAACATGAAATATTTGAAAAGTTCTTATTGTTTTTACTTTTAAACTTTGAGGTCTAAGTCGACATCGGCATTGACCCCAACCCTAACATTAACCCTATGCAAACAGAATATGAGTAAAGTGATATATTGGACTGTACTACTTTACTGGAAGAACGCAAAGGCTCACGAATTTGCTCAAATTGGTCTCATCCTGAAGAACACAAATATTTGGTCACTTTCAAATAAAAAATAAAGACGCTTATTGGTTTTTCCTAAAATTATTTAATTTGACCTGAATCAATACAAGTTTTTAGTTACTGAAACTAAAGAAGACTTCATGGAACACTAAATTGGTTAACAATTTAAAGCTGTTCTGCAGCAATGGAGGTTGATCAAGCCTTGAAAGCTGGTGCTACTAATTCCTACAGGTGTCCCAATTTTTTGGATCACTTACACCCCCCTCTGTCTGCATAAAAGCAGTGTGGGAACACACTGTGTTACCAGACCCAAATGAGCATCAGTTGAACAGTATTGTACAGCAGAAAGCAGTGTGTTGCTACAAAAATGGCGAGAAAAAGACAATTAACAGTGGAAGAGAGCCAGACCATCATAACAATTAAAAATTTAGGTCTGTCCTACAGAGAAATTGCAAAGAAAGTCAAGGTGTCAGTGAGTACAGTTTCCTTCAACATCAAGAGGCACTCAGAAACTGGGCAAACTCTGACAGGAAGAGGTCTGGAAGACCCAAAGCCACAACTGAATCAGAGGACAAGTTTCTGTGAGTTAACAGCTTGAATGATAAGCGGCTCACAGGACAACAGCTTCAAGCACAGCTTAATGGTCGTAGTAAGCAAGTCTCAGTTTCAACTACGAAAAGAAGACTTTGAGCTGCAGGTTTGACAGGATGAATTGCAGCAAGAAAGCCTTTGCTAAGGTGTAGGGATGGGTATCGTTTAGGTTTTATCCGATACCGGTGCCAAACCAGTACTTTTGAAATGGTGCCAGTGCTTAAACGGAGCTCGAACTGGTGCTTAAAGAATGGAGAACACAAACTTTGTCCAAAAACCTCTCATATTTAGCTGTTTTTTTCTAAAAAGATAACAATGTTAGCCTTTTCTGCGGCTATAGGGCATATATGGCATCACTCTGGGCTGGAAGCAGTGCTTAAACAATGGAAAAACACAAACTTTGTCCAAAAACCTCTCATGTTTAACAGAGTTGTTGCTAACAAGTCACAAACTTTCTTGTTTTTAGTCGAAACATCAAACCTGAACCCGAGACTTACAGTTAATTCACAGATATTCCATATGGCGTTTAGGTAACAGTGAAACAGAAGCAGAAGGTAGACTAATAAGTGTGGAAAGGCCACATACATAATGTAGCCTTCAATTTTACTAGATAAATAGAATCTTGCATACTGGAACATGGGTGAAAATAGGAAACATGGTGTAAAGTAATAGGTTATATAATTTATATTCATAAACCTAAATGGGATGGATCTAAACCTCATTTTTTATCACTTTGATGTTTATTTATTTATTTACTTATTTACCTGGTATGATTCCATACTTTCTAGGAACTTTAAACAACAGGATATTAAAAAAAAAAAACGTTGTTGTTGTAGCTCCAAATGAAACAGAGACAAACCATCTGGGTTAAAATATCATACTTAAAAATGCAATTCAAGTAATTTCTTAAACATGTTTAATATCCATTTTATGTAATTATGCATGTAGATTTTTGAAAAATTCAAATAAAATGTGTTTGTGTTTGTGAAAGGTCTTCTATTAGCAAGTCAAAACAAAAAACAAAAAAACCCCAGAGCTATAAATCCAAGTTGTGTCCTGCATACAGCAGAGGGAGCTATTAATGTGAAAATGATCTTTGATGGAGTCATGTGTTATAACATTCTGGGTCCTTGCAAAATAAAATAACTTAATTTGTTTGTTTAGGGTTTTTTTCCCCTCACTTTTTGTCATGGACAGCACACTTCAGATATGCACCTCAGTGAGATGTCTGTTTTTGTAGTTTTATTAACAGTGACCTAAGCTTCATGCATATGATTAAACCTTTTTTTTTTCAAACTAAAATACAATATTTTGCAATGTTACATTATAAAACATCTTGAATAATGGTAATTGGATGTATACCTTCAGTTCTACAGGTTTATGGTTTTGAGGTTTGGGGAACAGACTAAGGAATGTTGGTGCTGCTTCAGCACAGGATGTGCTTTGAGCGTTTTAGTGTTTTGACTTCCTGTCTTTGGTTTATCACTCTAGGGACTCTTTTCACCTAACCAGTGTTCCACTGTATCATTTTTAATGAGAGTTTTCTTGCTGTTCTTTGTAGTTGGGTTGTTTTCCTTTATACTCTGATCATTTTCTCTAGTTTCTTGACTCAGACTTTTTGACTGATTGTCTTCATTGCTTCCAGCTGTCTCCTGTTTCCCATCCCTGTTCAGCTCACAGTGTAAAAAATAGACCTGTCATTCTCTTGTGATGTGTTATCTCTACACATTTCTGTTACGTCTTCTGCAGCTCTTTTAATTTATTCTGTTGCTCCCCTTGCTTAAGTTTTTAAACTTAGAATCTTCACTTAAAACTTGAACTTTATGTTCAGTGTTCTCTACCTGGGTTTATATATATGGGTTTTGGCACAGACACATTTTTAATGATGCATTTCCATGATTTGTTTGTATATTTTTTGTACTCATGTACATGTTACCCTAAAAGAAAAATCATGAATTTTTAATTCAATTCAATTCAATTTTATTTATACAGCGCCAAATCACAACAACAGTCGCCTCAAGGCACTTTATATTGGAAGGTAGTCCCTACAATACATACAGAGAAAACCCCCAACAATCAATATGACCCCCTATGAGCAAGCACTTTAGCGACAGTGGGAAGGAAAAACTCCCTTTTAACAGGAAGAAACCTCCGGCAGAACCAGGCTCAGGGAGGGGCGGGGTCATCTGCAGTGACCGATTGAGGTGAGGGGAGGAAGACAGGACAAAAGGCATGCTTGGGAAGAGAGACAGAAATTAATAACAAGTTTACAAGTAAACAGGTATTTTAGAGATATTGAGCAAATGGTAGTAAGTAGTCCTACATATTCCAAGGTTCCTCACAGTGTTACTGGAGGCCAAGGTAATGCCATCCAGAGTAAGATATCATATTTCTCATCATATTAGACTTTAGGTCCTATTACAATAGCCTCAGTTTTATCTGAATTTAGAATCGCAAAGTTACAGGTCATCCAGGTCTTTATGTCTTTTCCTGCAGTTTAACTAATGAGTGTCAAAAATCTGAAGTGGTTTTGTTAATTTCATTTTCCTGATTGTAACTGAGTTTAGAAGCAGGTGATTCACTTTGAAATGTAAATTCACCACAGTAGAAGAATACAGGAAGAGTTTGGTATTTAGGGCCCGAGTTCATCACTCCGCAAAAATATGCTACACACAGACTGACATTGGGGAGTGATCGGTAACCTCCTCAAGCCTGTAGGTAAAAGCTTTAATGGTGGAAGCGTTGAAACAGTAGGGCAGTGATTTAGAAAAGCTTCAGCACCGACATGTCAAAGGCAGAGAGGGGAAATTTACAGCTAAATAGACCACAAAAAGTAGAGGTTGGCTTTGTTATATGGCCCGGGGAAAGTGAGGCATGTTAGTGTGTATGCTGCAGCGCGGCTCGAGTTGCCAGCTAGCTCACAAGCATGACTGTTTTTATTCAATAAAACAACCTCCAGTGAAATAAATGTTTATTTACACTTTTTGATAAATAAAAAGTAAAACTGTTTAAGATTACAAAAATGATCTGCACCTGTGTGCCGTACTCGTGCAGTTAGGATCAGTTCACTCCCCTTACATTAAAAGTGACATTGTTATAATAAGAAGAAAAGGAAACAAAGAGGAAACACGAACTGACCCCAGATTACATTTAATAATCTCTTCAAATTATAAAATCCTAATAATTGAAAAGATACAAAAAACTAAACAAAAACTGAAATACAGATGTACAGTTATTCTGTTATTACATTCTACAATGTGACATATGTTTGTGGATTTAGCTAAGGTCCAGCCTTTAGGGAGATTAAAATATTTACAAACATGAGCCTATCAGACTGAGGCACAGCCTCGGTAACCTAAAGGGCACCAAATATTTACACTTCCAAATCATGTCGCCCTGTGCCACTGTGGAGTACATGCAGTCCTTTGTTAGGTAAACTAACACAGGACAATGTTGATCTGTGACGTTGTTGAAGGAGTGCAAGTCCTCAGTCAAAAATAAAAACACCCTCTGGAGACTCCATCAAAGCATTTAGTGGTTTCTTTCACAAACTGTCGTCATTCTGCTGAAGCTTTCAGACAAAGTTCCTCAACCTTGAGTTACATCAGTTTAGCTTCAAAAGAAACTGGAAAAGTGCTGGTATGGGAAGGTAAGCATTTATAAAATTTCAGTCTCACTCTTCAAGTATCCCGGTCTGCTACATGTGACAGATTTGAACTAAGTGAGTGCACTGCTTCGTTCTGGTGTCTACACGCTTAGGAAGCCTCCTTGTTTGAAAGATCACAGCGCTTTCCCTTTTAATGAGCTTTCAGTGGAGGAGCTTCTCAGTGTCCAACACAGTAATTGTCCATGTATGTAGGCATGAGCTCATAAACAAGGCCTCTAAAAACAGTGCTGGGGTCAGTGTCGTCTGATGGGTGGCTCCAGCTTGTTGGACAGGGCGGTGAGCACCTGGTCAAACTTAGAGTATCGCAGAGCCTGTTGCTCCTCGGCCCCCCGGCTCCCCCACAGCAGCCGCATCTGGAAATCAGTCAGGAAAAGCTCCAGGACTTCGGCCTGCTCCCCGAAACCTGCAACATCACATCAGTTTAACATTATTAGCAGCACAGGAGTGTAGAAAGGAACCAGAGACTACCATTTCTACCACAGAGGTCCCTGTAACTGGACCTGTCTCAAACATGAACAAGAACAGAATATATGTGTGTGAATAAGAGGGATGGACAGGGAAGCTGCAAGGAGCAGAGGTAATGAAGGTAGAGTTTAAATATCAGAGGTCAACTATCAGAATAGACATAAAGTGCACAAGAAAGGTGAAGAAGAGAGTGAAGCCAGGGTGGAGGGGGTGTGGATGAGCACGAGGGGTGATGTGTGACAGAAGCCAGAGCAAAGAGAAGTTTTATTACATGGAAGTGAGACCTGCGGTTGGCGTGACAAGAGGTGACATGACATCATACCCATAGGGCATAGGGTGCTCCTGATGGATGAAGACCCCATCAGGAGCAGAAGAAGAAAGGAAGAGTTTATTTACAGGAAGTGAAAGAGGAAGTTCTTGCAGTTCACTATACAGCCTTGGGTTGTTCATTTGGCCTACCAGGCGTGAAGCTATTTCTTACTGATTAATAATAATATAAACTTAAATAAACATAAACTTAAATATCAACTTAAAATAAACCATCAGATCAAGAATGACCTTAGAATGGGATTTAGGAAATTAAAACACTTTTCCTAATTATTTTTTTATAATCAGATTATTTAATGCTGCAGCATGTACCAGTCTCTTCAATAAAAGGTTTCAAATGTAGTTTGACTTGCATGCATTTCATGCATGCCTCAATCTGACTTTATTATATTTTATTGCAGGTTGCCACCTGGTTGGAACCAGTGTGTTGGCCTTTTTCCAGATTGAAAAAAGAAAAAAAACATGCTCTAGGCTACCAACGCTTAAGTGGCTGCTAAGAAATGCTAGGCTACTTTTCTACTAAAACTTGAGGAAAGCAGTATTTAAAAAAAGAAAGGGGAAAACGTGAAAGCACATTAGAAACAACATGAAGAACAGCAGTAAGCTGCAGCACCTAACATGCGATCCGTGTTCCTGCAGTGGAATGGCAACTGTGTGGAGAGTAAATACAGCAGGTCCCAAGACGGATCCCTGTGGTCTTTCGTGTTTAAATTTTCTAAAGGTTTGTATTTAATTTGCTAATGTTATAAAGCAGACATACTGCATTTTGTTTTCGTCTCTCACCTTGTAATTTGCTCTCAGCGTTAGAGCGGTAGATGCCCCCTAGCTGGGCAATGGTTCTCGCCGCCCCGAGGTGGAACATGACCACTTCCACCCCAACTTCCACCGTCTCCCATAGTTCTGTCCCCTCCTCACCCACCACTGCATTCTTCTCCATCAGAGTCAGAAGAGGGAGGACGTGGGGGAAAGTGGTGTTGGACAGCGGACAGCTTTCTGGAGAGTTGAAAGACAGATACAGAGATCATGTTTGTTGTGGAAACAATGGTGTAGCACCAAGATATGAGCAGGAATTGTTTCTCCATGCTTTTATCATGTGGTGTCGAGTTCAGGAGACGCTCTACCTCTTCCATCGTTCAGGCTCTTCATAAATGGCCTGAGAGTTTTTTCATAGAGAATGGCACCTTCTGTGTGCCGCTGCCGTAACGCCATCCAAGTCTCCTGCAGACGGGACACCTGAAAGACCGAAGAACAACACTATTGCTTTTGTGCCTTCCTCTCGTTTTGTATATATTTGTTTTATTCAATTTGTCTTACTATTTGTATTACCTGCACAGCTGAACCCACAATTGTTTGACAGCTAATCTTATAGAAATTGTCCCTGTCTTTATTTTTTTCAGTCTGAAAATATAGTTGAGATGTATATGATTCCTAAAAATATTCAGAGGTGATGTCTTTTTTTATGTAAAGACAGTTTTGAATATATACAGAAACTTTGCCAGAAAAGACAGGCCAAGTTAAAAATATATATTAACAATAACTAAGAAAAAATATAAAATGAAGAAACTTTTCTGCATTTGAGTTAATAAAATCACTGAAAGGTTAATAAGTTATCAATAAATGACTTTGCACCTTTTGTTTGAGGATGTGATGAAGCACCCTGATATCAGAATTGTGACATTTTACAGCCTGACACCTTGAGGCAGGGAAACCCAAAAGAAGGCCGAAGGCTAAATCATGTAAGCGATAACATTAAATATCAGTGGGCCTCTTAGCTATTCCTGAAATTAAGCATCTTCACTAAAGGTGAGTCACAGTAATAATAATAATAATAATAATAATAATAATAATAATAATGGATTGCATTTATATAGCACTTTTTGGGGCCCTCAAAGCGCTGTACAATTCCACTATTCATTCACTCTCACATTCACACACTGGTGGTGGCAAGCTACAGTTGTAGCCACGGCTGCCCTGGGGCAGACTGACAGAAGCGAGGCTGCCATATTGGGCCATCAGCCCCTCTGGCCATCACCAGTAGGCGGTAGGTGAAGTGTCTTGCCCAAGGCCCGGGGCTCGGACAGTCACATATTAAACAAATATGTAAGACTGCGGTCTTCCATTTGCGCAACATCTCTAAAGTTAGAAATATCCTGTCTCAGAGTGACGCTGAAAAACTAGTTCATGCATTTATTACTTCCAGGCTGGACGACTGTAATTCATTATTATCAGGATGTCCAAAAAACTCGCTGAAAAGCCTTCAGCTAATCCAAAATGCTGCAGCAAGAGTACTGACAGGGACTAGAAAGAGAGAGCATATTTCTCCTGTTTTGGCTTCCCTTCATTGGCTTCCTGTTAAATCCAGAATTGAATTCAAAATCCTGCTCCTCACATACAAGGTCTTAAATAATCAGGCCCCATCTTATCTTAATGACCTTGTAGTACCATATCACTCTATTAGAGCACTTCGCTCTCGCTCTGCAGGCCTACTTGTTGTTCCTAGAGTATTTACAAGTAGAATGGGAGGCAGAGCCTTCAGTTTTCAGGCCCCTCTTCTGTGGAACCAGCTTCCAGTTTGGATTCGGGAGACAGACACTAGCTCTGCTTTCAAGATCAGGCTTAAAACTTTCCTTTTTGCTAAAGCATAGTTAGGGCTGGACCAGGTGACCCTGAATCCTCCCTTAGTTACACTGCAATAGACGTAGGCTGCCGGGGGATTCCCATGATGCATTGAGTTTTTCCTTTCCAGTCACCTTTCTCACTCACTATGTATTAATAGACCTCTCTGCATTGAATCATATCTGTTATTAATCTCTGTCTTTCTTCCACAGCATGTCTTTTATCCTGTCTTCCTTCTCTCACACCAACCGGTCGCAGCAGATGGCCGCCCCTCCCTGAGCCTGGTTCTGCCGGAGGTTTCTTCCTGTTAAAAGGGAGTTTTTCCTTCCCACTGTCGCCAAAGTGCTTGCTCATAGGGGGTCATATGATTGTTGGGTTTTTCTCTGTATCTATGAAGCGCCTTGAGGCGACTTTTGTTGTGATTTGGCGCTATATAAATAAAATTGAAGTGAATTGAATTGAACCGGCAACCTTCCGGTTACAAGACGAACTGCCAACTCTTTGAGCCATGATTGCGCCCTTATCAGTATACACAGTAGGCAAGGGGTTACAGCCTCATGTTTGTTGTACTACGCTGTTCCATTAAGTCAATATTTGTTAATCTCTTACCTATACCCTGGTTTAACTTTACCCCGGGCAACCTTTGTTACACATCCCTTGCTCTTCCGGCTGTTTCCTGCGTGCTTCCCCTATCTCCATGAACACAAATAACCAAAGCTCCGTGCAGTGCATGTTTACCTGCGGAAGCTCCAAGGCTCTCATGACTGCAGCGAAGCCAAACATATTGCCCATTGTGCTCTTGAGCTCAGCAGCGATTTGGATGATTTTGTGAAGCAGGCAGGCTCGTTCTTCAGTCGTCCCCGTGCAGCCCAACACGTGCACAGCCAACATAATCGACATGGTTTGAAACCTGCAGGAATGTTATGTTATATCAGGTCATGTCAGCCCACACAGTGATCACACTTTGCTTAAAGAGGTCCTTAAAGTCAGAACAAGACTTCCAACAGCAGGAATAGGGAGACAACATTGAAAGGGAAAGCAGACATATGACTAAATAAATCACGTAGTTAAAAGAAGGCTAAAAAAAAGATGGAAAGAATTATAAATTACTATGAATAAATTAGGAATAACACACCATGTCATTGCTGTTGTGACACTCCTGTGTATAAATGCCCCACTTAACAGCAGAAAGTCTTATAGCCTGGTAACAAAGCCAGGTTGGTCTCTCTAGTCTAGTCTACTAACTTAATTAGCAGCATTATAGTTTATGGTTCCAGTTTGTAAAAACATTTGATAGTAGATAAATTTGCAGATAACTAAAAACCAACTTGGTGGACAAAAGTCTAATAAGGCTCATGTCAGATATACACCGTTCTATCACGCTAATGAACAGCTGAACTGGTTGAACAGTATTCACCTCTCCAGCAGGTCTAGTCTTAACTGTTGTCCATGTGGCAGCGTGAGCAGCTCCATCCCGGAGGTAACGCCCATCATTCTTTGCACCTCTGGCGTGACCTCCAGAATTCTGGCCACCTAGGAACACACACAGATGTAAGAACTGCTGCATTAGATTTCAGTTAGCGGAAACAGGATGAGCAGGAAAATACACTTTAAAATCTCCTGAAACATCTGCATGTTTTCACACATCAGTAACACTTTGATTTAGAAATGGTTTAGAATTTGCATTCAAACAAATACCCCATAGTTTACCTGTTATCACTAACGCATAGCTAGCCCTAGATTTCCTTCAGCATAGTTGCCACTGCGTTCAGACTAAAATAAAGAAATCCCTAAACCTTTCTGCAGAGCTGCAGTCCATCCTTAAAAAAGTCCCTATTACTTTACAAATATTGATTAGAGCAGCTATAAACAGTACCATGCAGTCAGCCTTGGTGATGTGTTTGGCCATTGTCCTGGGATCGACCTCCACCAGAAGCTCCTTCACCCTCCGCAGGACGCCCACTTCTAGAGGCTTATTCTCTTTTCCCATCAGTGGTGACTGGTACCTGCTGGGTTTGAAACAGGAGACCGTCTCCACCACAGGTGAAAAGTACACATTCCCATCCTCGGCCCTCAGTGGGTCGACTCCCGCTGACCCCTCTTCTGCCTGCAGCCTCTCCACATAGCTCTGAGGACCAGGGTACAGCTCTGTGTAGCAGCTCCCGTCTGCATGAGAGGAGGGAGAGACCTGGGTGTGGTGAGGTTGGGGTCTGTCAAGATGCTGTCTCTGTAGGGTGCTGCTGGGAGAGGGCAGAGGTTGGACGGTGTCCGAGCGCCTCGGCAGGGACGGAGTCACAGTGGGAGTCCGGCTGCTGGACGGAGTTCTGGATGTGGGGGCTGAAGAAGAAGGGAGGGAAAATTAGGAAAAAGATGTTTACAAATATTTATCCGAATAAAGCAGAATAAATATATACATTTCGGACACTACTTGAGATACATAATAAGAGGAAGTGGCACATTCTATGTGGATGATTATTATAGACTAATGAACCCATGACAATGAAATATACTGATAGAAATATCATCAGTATAGCTGATCACTGTGGTTAATAGTTTTGAACAATTAATTTAGGGCTCTAAGGCAGAGAGGAATATTATACCATCATGGCTTTTGGGTTGACTCATAGTTAATTAATGGTAAACTTTCATATTTGTGCGCCTCTTATTTTCACCTTAGTCTGTGTCTTGGTGTTTCCCTTTTCCAGTTTAGTTCCTGCTTTATTTTGAAGGATAATTTCTTTTTTGCTTTCTGCATTTTCACTTCCTTTCTGTCAGTTTATTTCTGCCTTCATTATTGTCTAGACTGAGTTTACTGGTGCCATGATATTTCTCTCCCCGATTTGGATCTTTACTTTCATGTCATTTAGTTTATTCACCGTCTTGGTTTCTTTGACTTCACTCAGTCATGTCAGTTAATATCAAGCGGCGCTGCTCAATTTGTTTTTTAATAAACAGAAATGTAGATTCCTTTTTATCTTTAATTGTTGTCTCTGACTGCAATTAATCTACCGTGTGAGGACATCCAGTAGAATCATGTGAATCATTTAATTAATTAGTCAATTAATAGGACACACCTACAGTATAATGTATCTTTTGAAGACTTGCATTAACTCTTTCGAACTCTATTGCAGCTTTACTTGGGAATTTTTTCTTGTTAATGTTTTTTTTCCTGATCATTAGCTCATGGCCTGCTATTTGTTTTAATGTGCAATTTATTTGTCTTGTGAAACAACACGTTCACTTTTTTAAGTCAGAGGGCGAGGTAATGAAGTTCATGTAGATGAACTCACTATTTGAACACACTGTTTGATTAATGCACGCCAATAACCTTCTACTTACATCACACTCAATTACAACAGTTTATTTCTATGTTGCCTCCAATTTTTCAATTACTTCCATTTTATCCTCAAATGTCTTCACCCAAAACCATTCATTCATTTCAGATACACTTGTCTTTGTCTATAGTAACCTGTAGCAACAGTATTATCTACTACATCTATAGATCAGAGTTCACAACATTTGATCCAGTTTTCTCTTATACAACCAACCTTGCTGCTGAAAACTACAAAAGGCTCTGAACCAGAGCCCGATGGCAGTCATTCACTCAGAGACCGGTGAAGCAGGCTGGACACACAACCAACAGGCTCTGGTTGAAACGTGAGATCTTTTTACAGGGACGCTCTAGGTAAGATCAGCAAGAGTTTTAGAAGATAAAATGGCATTTTAATGTAAACCCCAAATACCTTTAATGCTGTTTTAGAGCATTTCTTTGTGTAGTTACGCTGCGAGTTCTGTTCTGAAATATGCATGACCAACCAGCTAAGTAGTAGCATATGGATTCTCACAGAGGAACAGAATATTTCCCAGATGTCTCCTCTCAACAATAACAAGGCTGAGCTTTATGATTGCATGGAGGAATCTCACTATATAAACCATCCTCATTCACAGTCATAGTTTGTTCTGATCACAAGGAACAAAAGCAAGAAAAAGAATGAATTGTTTTGGAATCGGATGCATTTCAGCTTGGAAATTTGTTTTCTTTCGAAAAAAAGAAGGGAGCTTCAAAGGTCACACAAGTTCAGACTTTCTCAAATTAAATACAGAGAGAACATGGAGTTACTTTTTTTGATGCAAAACAAAGATTTTTCTTATAAAGTTTTGTTTTGATTATTTTAAATTCGGAACTAAGGAAAAAATGTTAAGTCTTGCAAGCACAAAAGGTCTTTTGACTGGTGGTGGTCAGAGGGCCCGGTGGCGCCAGTGTCCGGCAGCCTCGCCTCTGTCAGTGCGCCCAAGGGTGGCTGTGGCTACAATGTAGCTGCCATCACCAGTGTGTGAATGTGTGGGTGGATGACTGAATGTAGTGTAAAGTGCTTTGGGGTCCATAGGGACTAAGTAAAGCGCTATACAGATACAGTCCATTTACCATTTAACATTAATCAATGGCAGCTTTTACAATATTTATAATTGTTGCTTTATAATTGCTTTATAATTTCATACCCACTAATGCTGGCAGCTGTGAAACAGGGAACAAAAAACAGCTTTGTTGCCTGCTTTTAAACCTCCTGAGATTTAGAGGCAGGAATTTTCACACTGCAGTTGAACCAGTGAGCTGCAGAAAATCTGGAAGCTATGCAAGTATTAAAGTAGGGTGCCTCAGCTTAGTGAAAAACAACTGGAAATCTTTTGTAGAAAGACTGGTGGTGGTGTGAATCAGGGTGGTTTTAGCTATATGGCAACCTTTGCTGTCAAACATAAACTGAAATGACTGAGTTATATTATTTACTCAGATTAGTAATCTAGATCACTAATGATGTACATTATAAAATACCAAAGTATTTTACAATGCCACATTCCCAAAGTGAAATTACAAGGCTCAGAAGTTAGCTTTTTAAATACATCCCGACTTCTAATCAGGAAAATAAATTGGCCTCTTGGATTTAACTGTCATTCTTATGTTTAATAAGAATCACTAGATAGCATCTAATGTGTTCTTAAACATTCATAACTTACGTTTTGGTTGTCATCATTGCAAGTTGCAGAAATCCATTGTCATTTCTTGATCTGGAGTCACTACATCACTGCCAATATCTTCCAGTGTGTATGCAGGAAGGAATTTTTTTAATAATTTTTCTTTGTTTTTAAGTTCATAGAAACCCTTAAACTCAAGGCCCTTACTAAACAGAAGGAGAGATTTAACATCTTGACATCTCTGTCAGAATCTCTTTCAGAGATGTGCCATCCAAGCTTGCTGGCAGTGCTGCTATAACGTCACAGAGCACACGGTGTCTATTATTGTGTAGACATTTATAAATAAGAGCTTAATGAAGATGCTTAATTTCTTAAGAAATAAACAGGTGGCGTGATCTTTATCAAAAGTGGATGTTGCATCTGTGGCTAAACCCCTGTACCCAAAAACTTTAAAAATCTACTGTGTGTGAGGCTGTGTAAGTAAAGCTTGCCCTTTACATTTTATTACAGCTATTATTAAATGGAGAGTCCTCTTCACACACTGAGGTTAATTATGAAGCTCCACAGGCTTCTGTGCAAAGACCAGTTCTGTTTACATTATACGTGCTTTAGAAGACATAGCATACCACAGGTCAGCTCAGCAACATTTCGACTTTGGCTTGTTTTTTCTGGTTAACGTTAATTACGTAATTTAGAATTAAAGTTTAGTGTTCTTAGCATTTAGGATGGCCGTGGCGAGTAACTCGAGTGCTGTAAACATTTCATGAAACCTCATCAAAAGTTATCTGAGTTGGAAGGGTGGCTGTTAATAAGCCATTCTTAAGGAAGGAGAACAGAGAAAAATAAGGCTGAGGTGTGCCAAATTACACAAGAAATTGACTGGAAAAAGAAATCAGCTGTAATATGTCTTATGGAGTAATGAATCCAAATTTGAAATATGCATGGAAGAGGTCCGAAGAGAGATACAACAGTGAATGTCTATAGCCGTCTTTAACACAGCGTGGATACTCTACCGTGCTTTGAGGCTGGATTTCAGCCAGTGTTGTTGGAGCTCTTATCCAAATTAATCAAATTATGAATGTAGAAAAGTTCCACCAGATTTTGATCGACCATGTAATACCACGTAGTGTCTGATTGGCTTCAACTTCATTTTTCAGTACGACAATGATCGCAAACATACTGCCAATGTAGTCAAAGTATGCCTGGATGAAACAACGCATCAGTCATGGATTGATCTCTCCAGGGTTCGAACCTCAAGATAATCGAAGCGGTGTGGGATCATCTTGACAGAAAACAAAACAAAAGGCAGCCAGCATCCAAAGAAGAGTCTCGGATGTCTTTCAAGAAGCCTGCAGAACTAAGAAATTACAAGAAAGCTTACCTATTAGAGTTTAAGCTGTGTTGAAGAATGAAAGGCAGCTTTAACTGAACAAAAGGGGAAAAAAATCCCACATTGACAGCTAACTCAAGAGACAAAAAGCATTAGAACTCAAGTCATTACCTTACTTAAGGATAAATAAGTTAATTAATTACATTAATGCATAAGCAGAAAATAACCTACAGTAACTGCTTTGCGATATGGAAGTGCAAAAGACAACTGAAAGGGAGGATAGTTTCTATATATGTGGTTTCTATTAAGGGACAGAGGAACAATAAGAAACGATAAGAAATCAAGGACAAGGAGTGTGGTGTAGATAAGTGAGGAAATCCGATCATTACTACAAATTTAGTTGAAATTTAAATATTTTAACTATGGTGTGTGAGGTGGGCCCCTGGGTGCCTCCTGTGAGGGCTGTCTGTTTTCCACATTCTGCAACGGTAAAATACGACTTAGAGGCGGATATTTGTTTTACTTTATGGGCAACAGTTGTTCTTGCTCGCCTCCTGTTGACAAAACTCGCCTCATGGTTGACTCTGAGAAAAAAACTCTTTCTCACAGAGGGGAATAAACTTATTCGAATATAATAATAATAATAATAATAATGGATACTTTATTGATCCCCATGGGGAAATTACTTGTTTTTCTCTGCATTTGACCCATTCACTCAGTGAAGCAGTGGGAAGCCCACTAAGCAGGCGCCCGGGGAGCAGTGTGTAGGGACGGTACCTTGCTCAGGGGTACCTCAGGGTAGCCGTTAAGTGGATTCGAACCGCCGACCTTCCAATCATGGGGCGACCACTTTACCTACTGAGCTATCCCTGCCCCCTAATATGAGCTTTTTTCCACTAAGGCTTATTTTATGGGGAGATGTACGAAATTATTTACCGGGTTACAAGCAATGATAATATCGGCTGTTGACTCCTCAGCGTCATCATTTTCTGTCTATTGAGAAAACCCATTGTAAAAGTAATGAAGAAAAAAACTCTACCAAGGAGCAGGCTGCGCAAAAGCTACCTCATATAGATGTTTTAATAATAATAATAATTTTTTGGAGGACGCGTTATAGGTTATAAGCATTGAGAAAAAACTGATATCTGCTGTCTCATTCCTCCTTGACCCGCGGTGTGTGTGTGTGTGTGTGTGTGTGTGTGTGTGTGTGTGTGTGTGTGTGAGAGAAACAAGAGCTCCTGTCACGGCTATTATGGTTTGTTTTTCAGTCTCTTGTAAAAAGGACTCTCAAAGGGAAAAGTAGTATTCACTAAGGGATATTTATTCATTTTTACACATAGGCAGCCTGTAGGTTACAAGCGGATAGAAAGTTCTTATTTTCATCACAAGCTATGGCGTATCTTAAAGGTTTTTTTACTGCGTCTGTATTATAGGAAAATAAAATACTATTGAAAGAAACGGTTCTCTACAGGAAGTCACTCTTTATTCCCATTACAAACGCCGGTGCAGCTTAAGAAAGTAAAATTACATCCGCTATTGTAAAAAAAAAAAAAGAAATACAGAGAAAATTGTCATAATATCGAAACAGAATTCAAACTATGAGTTTGTGGAAAACTAACTGCCGCTCTGTCTCTCTATACAGCACAGAGTCAACTGCTGCGTCACCGCTGTGCTTCAGGAACCCTCTCTGATCTCCCCCCAGCAACCATACCCCTCCCCTCATGCTTAGGGAACATGACGCATCAGGTCTGAAAATGACTAGACACTTCCGGAGTATTTCCGGTAGGGTCATAAGGTCCGGATCGAGGCCTTCCATAGTAAATATGCTGTATTTGAATATGTCATATTCAAAGCCTTCTTTGGGAGAGCAGATTTCTTCGCCGTCCAAGTACACAGGAGCGCTGCTGGGCTGCAGAAGGAAATCCATCTTGCGTCTGTGCCTTAGAAATTGTGCTCCTCCTCTCTGCTTTTATTCTCCTCCCTCTAAAAACTTTTTTCTTTTTTTTCCCAACAACAGGTGCCGCGCTTCCGGGGGTTCCCCCTCCCTTCTCCGGATGCAATTCGTCACGCTTAGGGGATCAAATTACACACTTCCGGGGGGGGAGGGGGGAGGTCAAAAGGTCATGATTAGGGCCATCAATCAAATCGGATCAAATTTTGTCATAAGCTGTAGGGAGTATCTCTCTAACTAGTTAAAACATATATTCAGGATTTATTAAAGTTTTCCATCTGACACCTATTTATTATGCAATTTTTCTTTTTTCATTGAGGGATAATTGAAGTCACTATTTTTGTCAAGTTTCAGCTTTACCATTTTGTTACATGAAACATTTTAAAAGTTCTTATTGTTTTTACTCTTAAACCTTTTGAGGTCGAAGTCATCATCAGCAATGACCCCCAACCCCGAGTAGTATTTATTTAAAACTGTTTCCTAAGGTTTTGATCATCAGACGAAAAACTACTAAACATTCTCACTGACGATATATGAAAAACTATGAAGGGTTAGGTTTAACGTGATTACCTTTCATGAAGCACTAACGTCTTATTTGCTGCATGAGTAAAGTGAAGTATTGGACTGTATCACTTTACTGGAAGAACGTGAAAGCTGAAGAATTTGTTCAAACTGGTCTTATCCTGAAGAACAGAAATTTTCCATCACTTTCTAATAAGAAATAAAGAAGCTTATCGGTGTTTCCTTACATTATTTAAATTGACCTGAATCAATGCAAGTTTTTAGTTATTGAAACCAAAGAAGACTTGTAGAACAATCTCATAGTGTTTAGAGTTTCACTTTAGTTTTTCAAATTCACCCGCATTTCATTATTTTTTTTTTTAATTTAATTTATTTTTTTCAAATGTTACAGTGAATTCTGCCTTTTTTCCCCTCATATTTACACTTTAATTAAGATCATATGAACAGTCTGGGGTTCCACACCACAATCACCTTTACTGTGCAACATGCTCGTCTCTAGCTCCCAAACTTCTTGTCAGCCTCTATTTACTGAAGGAACACAAACTTTAACTTATCTCTTAAAAGAAAACATTACTGCAGATAATGAGCAAAGTCATATTTAAAAACAAAAAGTAAAAGATTAAATGTTTAACATGAATATTCATAAGAATCAACGAAGTTTACATATATAAATGTTGACTCTAGAATTCAAATCAAGTACAAAAAGGTTTAGCTGATTGTAACGTTTGAAATGAACTAATCAAGAGGACAAGTTTCACGTTTTTTGTTGGAATCATTGTTTAGTCATACAGAAATTATTTCCTGTTTTGCTGTTTCTTTGTGACTACGGTGTTAAAAAGGTATGAAAATTTAGCGGCAAAGTCACTAACTTATCAATAATGAGATCAACAGTAGGAGATACTCACTGCTGTGAGTAAGAGGCTCATGACTTTAAGATAATAATCTACATCTATAACTTAACCTTTAAATCTGAGTTTTTATCTTAAAAGCCAAAACCAAAGCAGACCTGGCAAATACATCTGACCTCCAAATTTATATATTGGCCAGTCCATATTTTCCCAACTTAAACTTTATCTCAGGTATATCTGTCATTAGTTATTAGGGTGATACAAGCTCTTGAACTCAAACCATTTGCTTAAGAAATAATCTAACATCTTGACATTTTTGTCAGAATCTCTTTCAGAGATGTGCCATCCGAACTTGCTGGCACTTGCAGTGCTGCTATGCTCTACATTGTTGGTAAATGGAGGGAAAGTCTTGGTGTTCCCTGTGGATGGAAGTCACTGGATCAACATGAATATCATCATCGCAGAGCTTCACTCCAGAGGTCATGAAGTCACAGTGGTGCGGCCAAACGACACCTGGTACATCAAGTCAGAGTCCCCTCACTACAAGACCATCACTATAAATTCCTCAACCGGATTTGATGAAGAGCGCTTTGGGGGATTTGTTATGAAAACAGTAATCATGCGTCGACAAGGTGCTTCACTGTGGACTCGATTATCAATGGAGCATGACTTAGTGAAACAGATGTATCAAATACATGTCAAGGTGCTTGAGATGGTGGAGGGAATGTTTGAGGATACCAACCTGATGCAGAGCCTCCGTGATGCCAAATATGATTTGGTTCTGACTGATCCTACGATTGGTACAGGTGTTCTTATGGCTCACCGTTTGGGTCTTCCACTTGTCTTTAATGTCCGATGGACTATTCAGGGTGAAGGCCATTTTGCAATTGCACCTTCCCCACTCTCTTACATTCCCATACCAGGGACAGAGCTGACTGACAAGATGACTTTCATTCAGCGTGTCCAGAATATGCTCTACTTTTTCTTCTTAACTTTACAAAATTGGTATATGACAGAACCAAACTACAAACCATTTGTCCATCGTCATTTTGGCAGTGATGTACATTACATGGAGCTGTTTCAGTCAGCAGACATCTGGCTGATGAGAAACGATTTCACCTTTGAGTTCCCTCGACCCACAATGCCAAACATTGTCTACATGTCAGGATTTCAGTGCAAACCCTCCAAGCCCCTGCCTAAAGAGCTAGAGGACTTTGTGCAGAGCTCAGGTGAACATGGTGTCATTGTGATGACACTGGGGTGTGTGGTGGAAAAACTTCCAGAGGACATCGCTGAAGACATTGCTGCTGCTTTTGCAGAACTTCCTCAGAAGGTGATTTGGAGGCACAAAGGCAAAAGACCATCCACCCTTGGTAATAACACGCGAATCTTGGACTGGTTGCCCCAAAATGACCTCCTGGGTCACCCCAAGACCAGAGTGTTTGTGGCCCATGGAGGCACCAATGGGATACAGGAGGCCGTTTACCACGGTGTGCCCCTGGTTGGCCTGCCACTTATGTTTGACCAGGCTGATAACTTCTTCAGGATGAAAGCAAGAGGTGTGGCCAAAGTCCTTGATATTGCAACAGTGAACAAAGAAAACTTCTTGGAGGCGCTAAAGGAGGTACTCTACCAACCATCCTACAGGGAGAAGATGAAGGAGCTGTCCAGCATCCAAAGAGATCAGCCTATGAAACCGCTGGACCGAGCCATGTTCTGGATCGAGTTTGTCATGCGGCACAAAGGAGCGGCGCACTTAAGGACGGAGTCTTACAAGATGTCCAGCATCCAGTACTACTCAATCGATGTGGCAGCCTTTCTGCTGGCAGTTATTTTGCTAGTATTTACCATTTTTGTTTCAGCAGTCAGGTTTCTGATGTGTAAGTTTTACAGAAACAAAGTCAAAAAGGAATGATGATTTTTATGCTTGTCATCTGTTCTCTATTCAGGAGAAGGACAGAGATAAATTTGTACTGGTAGTGCAACAAACCTGAGTGTGTGCTCAGCGCAGCAATGCAAATCTCACAATTGTCTAATAAACTCGGTTTAATCACATTTCAGATGTGTTTTTGTTGTTGTTTTTTTTCAATCTTAAAAACTTAAAATGTATATAATTTTCAGTGTTTTTCAGTAAAAAGTTAGAAAATGAGGCAAGTAAATCAATAAATTAGTTACGGGTTTAAATTCATGTGACTTAGAATATTTTGCTGTTGTAAACACTTTAAGAATCACCACATTTCCTAAAATTGTCTAACAGTTAAACAGGGAGATAATTAAATTTTCCTACACCCGTATGGTGATGATGTTTAAACCTTCATTAAGAGCACATAAGAAGATTTTGGCCTCATGCAGTGCTCAACTATAGAACATATTTTATTATATGTATTGTTGTAGAAATATTACAGAATTTGATGGTGATATTTTTCATGTGCATAAAAAAAACTTCTGTAACCTGACCAACATATTGACAGTAATATAGAAACAGTGTGCAAGTAGCTGAAATTCACTGTGTACGGTATATTTTTCCCACTCTATTTCAAATGGTGCTGGAATAGAAAATAAAGTAAGTTGAAATCTAATACAACTATTTTGGTGCACTGAATTACATATTACCATAGAACACTATTGATCACTTTGTTGATTTAAAAAATATATATACAGCAATGTCTCCATTGTTACATTTATTTTTAACTTAACTACATTTAACTACAGAGCCCCACAAGAGACATTGGAGGAAAAAAAAAATAAAGATGAACTTCAGTGAAATCTCGCAAAATAGGCTGCAATCCTTCACAGGTCGCATTTGAAGGCCGAGTCGGTGTATCCTTCGTGGCCCAACCTATCCCAGAATTCATAACACGGCCCAGCCAATTCCAGTTTCTAACAATGGCGGCAAATATCTGGACTTTTTATCAAGACATCAATTATTTGCAAAAGTGCGCCGATGTTTTCGGAGACATCTGTTACCCACCAGCTCAAAGCTGACCGGGAAGTCGAGGCCCACTAGAGCTGGGGGGAACACCGTACTCGCAAAAGTTTTGCGAGATCTCACAGAAGTTCATCTTCATTTTTTTTTCTGCAATGTCCCGTGTGAGGCTCCGTATTTAACTACTTGAATCATATATTCAGGATTTATGAAAGTTTTTCATCTGACACCGATTTATCGTGTGAGTTTTCTTTACAAGTCAAGTTCTTATTGTTTTTACTCTTTAACTTTTTGAGGTCTAAGTCATCACTGGCAATGACCCCAACCCTAACATTAACCCTATGCAAACAGAATATGAGTAAAGTGATATATTGGACTGTACTACTTTACTGGAAGAACGCAAAGGCTCACGAATTTGCTCAAATTGGTCTCATCCTGAAGAACACAAATATTTGGTCACTTTCAAATAAAAAATAAAGACGCTTATTGGTTTTTCCTAAAATTATTTAATTTGACCTGAATCAATACAAGTTTTTAGTTACTGAAACTAAAGAAGACTTCAGGGAACATTAAAATGGTTAACAATTTAAAGCTGTTCTGCAGCAATGGAGGTTGATCAAGCCTTGAAAGCTGGTGCTACTAATTCCTACAGGTGTCCCAACTTTTCTGGATCACTTGCACCCCCCTCTGTCTGCATAAAAGCAGTGTAGGAACACACTGTGTTACCAGACCCTAATGAGCATCTGTCAGTGCGCCCCAGGGTGGCTGTGGCTACAATGTAGCTTGCCATCATCAGTGTGTGAATGTGTGTGTGAATGGGTGGATGACTGGATATGTAAAGCGCTTTGGGGTCCTTAGGGACTCGTAAAGCGCTATATAAATACAGGCCATTTACCATTTTGAACAGTATTGTACAGCAGAAAGCAGTGTGTTGCTACAAAAATGGCGAGAAAAAGACAATTAACAGTGGAAGAGAGCCAGACCATCATAGCAATTAAAAATGTAGGTCTGTCTTACAGAGAAATTGCAAATAAAGTCAAGGTGTCAGTGAGTACAGTTTCCTTCAACACCAAAAGGCACTCAGAAACTGGGCAAACTCTGACAGGAAGAGGTCTACTCTGGCAGACCCAAAGCCACAACTGAATCAGAGGACAAGTTTCTGAGAGTTAACAGCTTGAATGATAAGCGGCTCACAGGACAACAGCTTCAAGCACAGCTTAATGTCGTAGTAAGCAAGTCTCAGCTTCAACTATGACAAGAAGACTTTGAGCTACAGGTTTGAAAGGACGAGTTGCAGCAAGAAAGCCATTGCTAACGTGTCATAATAAGACAAAAAGGCTTGCCTGGGTCATGAAACGCCACCATTGGACCACTGAAAACTAGAAGAAGGTATTATGGACTGACGAATCAAAACTTGAAATCTTTGGTTAATCAGGCAGGATCTTTGTACGCCATCGAGTAGACGAAAAGATTGACTTTGACTTTGACTGTGGAACAAAGTCAAAGTCAACTTTATTTGTCAATTCTGCCACATGTACAGGACATACAGAGAATAGAAATTTCGTTACTCTCAAACCCTAGATGAAATAGCAAATGAACATTTAAATATAAGAGAGTGATTAAAAAATGCAAATAAAATAAATTAAAAAGTAAAAATTTAAATAAATACAATACAATTTAACAAGAAAGCTATGCAATATACAATATACAATATTCAGGTAAGGGTAAATGACATTGAGTGTAAACCAGGCAGAGTAGTGCAAATAGGCAAATAGTGCAAATGGAGATTTAGTAATATACGGTAAGAGATAGTATAACAACAAAGTCTTATGAGGTAATGGCAGTCCAATGCTCCACAAAGTGACTGGTAACTGGTGCAGGCCAGTGAGTGAGTCAGAGAGAGAGAGTGTGTGTGTGTGTGTGTGTGTGTGTGTGTGTGTGTGTGTGTGTGTGTGTGTGTGTGTGTGACAGAGTTCAGTGAGACCATGGAGGAGAAGAGGGGAGAGGGGGCAGAATCGGGAGGGAGTTAAGCTTCCTGACAGCCTGATGGATGAAGCTGTCCTTCAGTCTGCTGGTCCTGGCCTGGAGACTCCGCAGTCTCCTCCCTGACGGCAGCAGCTTGAAGAAGCTTTACATTGGGTGCGTGGGATCAGCCGCTATGCAAAGGGCTTTTTTAGTGAGACGGGTGCTGTAAATGTCCTGGAGGGAGGGGAGAGAGACACCAATGATCCTCTCTGCAGCTCTCACTATGCGTTGGAGGGTTCTATGACAGGACGCATTGCAGGCTCCAAACCACACAGTGATGCAGCTCGACAGGATGCTCTCGATGGTGCCTCTGTAGAAAGTGTACATGATGGGGGCTGGTGCTCCTGCTCTTCTTAGTTTGCGGAGAAAGAAGAGACGCTGCTGTGATTTCACTGTGATTTCACAGTGTGTGCCATCCACTGTCAAACATGGAGGAGGAAGTGTGACGGTCTGGGGCTGTTTTGCTGGATCCAGGGTTGGTGATTAGGACAGAATGAGCAGCACCCTGAAACAAAACAGCTACCACAGCATTCTGCAGTGCCATGCAATACCTTCTGCGCCTAGTTGGTCAGAGGTTCATCTTACAGCAAGTATTAGGAAAATATATTTTCTAGTATTTATTTGCTGTGTATTTTGTTTTATGCATTGAATAACAGGCCAGTATATTACAGGCCACTTTTCAGTTATAAACTGTGTCATAGGTCATTGCTTAGCAGAGATGGGCAGTAACGCCTTACTTGTAACACTGATTACTTTTTTCAAGTAACGAGTAAAGTAAGGGATTACTATTGCAAAAACGGTAATTAGATTACCGTTACTTTCCCATAGGAACGCTGCGTTACTGCGTTACTAAAACCGTGATTTTTTTGTCAGAATGTCTCACGACAGTGACGTAAGCGAGTGCGCTGTTAGTGACAACAGCTGTGTGCAGATCAACAATGGATCATATATCGAGTGCAGAGAGAGTATGAGCGTGCAGCGTTTAAAGCGTGGAAGTACTGACCTTACTTTGAGTTTGATTCCATAAAAAATAACAAAAACATTAGCGTCCATCGTGCGTGGGAAGAAAACTTCTTTTTACAGCGAAAAAAACCCCAAAACTTCCAAGCAAGCACCAAGTGCACAACGAGGTAATGGGAAATTCACAGAGAAACTCGCGGATTCTTCAACTGACCGCGGCACACCTGCACCAGGGTAAACCTCCGCCTCCCACAGTCCTGCTTTACAGGTGAAAATAGAGCAACAGGACCGCTGAGTCTTTGACTTTATTTATTTTCTGCTGTGTTTTACTTGCATCTATTTGAAAGAGTGAGTGTAAACACAAAAAATATTTTATTTTATGTGCGGGAATGTGTAGAAAATAGGTTTAAATGTTAAACTAATTTATTCAAGTCAGAGAATGTTGCATATAATTAAATTTTTACTTGATGCATAAAGTTAAAAGATTAAAACTGATAAAACAAGTTAAAAAAAGAGACTTTTCCATTTGATTACATTTTGTATGATGGATTATGTAGAAAAAATAGAATTGGGCTGAAAGATCTATCACTTTATCACCTATTCAGGTTGTAAATCGTGTTTTTAAAAAGTAACTAAGTAATTATTACTTTTGAAAATAAGTAATCAGTAAAGTAACGGGATTACTTTTTGGGGGAAGTAATCAGTAATTAGTTACTGATTACTTTTTTCTTTTTTCAAGTAACTTGACCAACACTGTTGCTTAGCAAGACTGAAACTGTGCAGAATAGGAAGCTGCAGAGTTGCAGAGAGCATGGCGTGCGTTTGCTCTGCTAAGAGAGAACAAAAGGAAACCCTGGGGCAAGAGGCAGTTAAGAAAGATTTCTAAGTAATTGCATAAGATCACGGAAAAAGGAATTGTGTCTTACTGTCACTAACGGTAACTGATGCGTGTTATGTTATCTGCTTACACATGAGGGGGCGTGAAACCTGACATATAAAACAGTATGACGTGTGCTTCCTCTTTGAGATCTATGCAGAGGGTGACGTTGTGTACATCTCCCACATATGTGTTTAATAAATAATTGTTGTTGACTGGACTTGATCTGAGTATTGGTTGTTTATTCTCAGCACATCAAAAAAGAATCGGGACAGTTTTTGGTGTTTCTGCCCGGTTGATGTGAGTCTGAGTGTTAAATTGAGGAGGACAGAGTCCAGTGTCAGACGGACAGGAATCAGCAGATCAATCGGGTGGACGGGGCCCACTAAATTAAAGGTAAGCACAACCTTTTGATTAATAACTGAATTGTGCTGAATTGGAAAGCTAAACTAAATTAGCACTTTCGTTTGTGGTACTGAATCTGATACATATCTGATGTTTTAGAAAGTGACTGCTGTTTGAATGGTCATGTCGCGTTACGTCACTGACACAAGACAGACGCCAATTATCAGCACCGCAGAAGCGCCCGAGAAGACATCGTGAACGCTTCCTGGCCATCCAGTGAAACATGAACATTTTATTTGTACTGTATAATCTGCAGATTCTGACAGAAATCTGCAACTATCCTTTGAAGCACCGCTCCTCTCTAAAACAGCAATAAGGATAATTATTAGGCCATATGTAAATAACACCATAACTTTATAACTTAAAGCACAATTGGAAAACAAAGTCCGAAACAACTCTTTACATTAAGGGCCATCAGTCAAACAATACTGTTTGGTCTGGGTCTAAACAGAGCGCGTTGTGTGACGTCTTCTTTTGCGCATGTGGGCCTCTTTGAGGGTTCACACTAGAGCACGTTTGCTGTCACATTTTATTTGTAGTGTGAACAAGCAGACAAAAAAAATCGGATTAGATCAAAAAATCAGAATTGAGCATTAAGACTTGCAGTGTGAACGCAGCCTTAGTTGGAAACTGTGGTCCTTAGACTGAGTGTATCAAAGCAACGAGGATGTGGTTCTGATTGTGTTGTTTTTGTTAGACTCAATACAGACGAGTGAAAGCTAGATGTAACCCACATCAGATTTGTGGGTTGTGCTGCTGCATAAGGTTGGAGGTGTAATTTTCCCTCCCCGCCGCTAGGAGGCGAGTATGCCTTGAGATGACTTTCTGTTAGTCAACATTTCCTGTTGTGGAAGCCATTACTCACGAGGCAACCGCTACTCACGAGGCAACCGCTACTCACGAGGCAACCGCTACTCACGAGGCAACCGCTACTCACGAGGCAACCGCCAAATTAGCTGAAAGATCCTGGATCTGAGATCTGTGAAATACGGCCGTGGGAAGCTGCGTCAGCTGGACGAGCTATCTCACCACGAGCTCCGGTAAGGGATGCTACATGAATGTTAGCACCATAAAGACATGTAGTTGACTGCTGTCAATATATTTTCTGCTTTAAAAAATAAAACCAGTCGGAGTTGTGATATTTATGTTTAAAGTACTGTAAGATCACTGATGTGCAGATGTTTAATTTTAAGTGCTAAAGTATACATTAGAATGTGCCCAGCTAACCGCTAGTATTAAGTTACTGCTTAGCGATCTCTGTGTTCTAACATTACTGTGATTCATCTGAGTTTGTTAGCTTTCCAAAACGTTGGAGAAGCAGTAATATTGTCATGTAGTGCTTAAATGCACCCTTTCAGTTTTGTTGACTTAGAAGTTAATTCATTTGATGAAGATGCAAAAAGTTCATAAAATGTGATTATAAAATGTGAGGGATCTCATTACTCTGTTGAATGTGTTAATGTTTAAAGAAGTTGATATATTTTTCTGAGAAATAATTCAGGTTGAAATATCTGAAAAAAGAACAGTTAAAAGCAAGCTGTTAAAAGGATAAATATGGGAGAGTGAATCTTATAAGTTTATTTATTCCCAAAAGGGTAAATATAAGGTATATTTTCTGTTGCACTAAGACCTTGTGTGATGTAACTCAAATTATTTTAGGATGGTTGAGACATTGTATAACTAAAATAATTTGTTATACTTGAGCAATACTTGACTGAAAGACGAGTGATGGAAGAAGAATAGATAAAATAGTAATGTATGCACTCTGCACTGTGTGCATAGATTGGTTTTTGACCAGGACTGGATCATTTGAGATCTGAACCCTGTGGGTTCAGTGGCGAGCCAATCCCGAGAGAGTGACTGTCGACGGACCCGAGTGCGGTGTGGCCAGCCGTGGGATCCATCTTCAGCGAACCTCAGGACTATTACTACCTTCCTTGATACAGATAAGACTAACACTTTAAAAATCGACCCGGGTAGTGTTCGAACCAATGGACAGAAACACACACACAAGGAACTCTAATTTCTCTTTCTAAAGAGAAGTGGACTGAGCAACGGGAGCGGAAGCTCTTTAATTGAAACTCTTTGGAGAATTTCCTTAAAGAGGATGTTGTTTTGATTTTATTTTTGGGCCCTTTAATGTGCGTTTGTGCACTGTAGGAAGCCGGCTTTAGACAGGCAGGGTTTGTAAACTTTACAACTTTCAATACAGTTTCTACTCAAATCACATCTATTCTATCATTGTGTGGTTCCTTCTCTGCTGATCCTTTCAAGGCTCCATAGTCTTACCTAGAACTTTCTGATACTGGTCCAAAGTCGTCGAGACAATAATTTAATGCATATCTCATGTTGTTTAATTGTAATACCTGTTACATAGAGCTGGGTGTAAGTATTATTCATTCATCTCTCCTCACTATTCCCCCTGCTTAAGGGCACAACATTAGGTTTCACATGATTACATTTAATGAAGGACTAAAGACTTATTTGCTGCATGAGTAAAGTGAAATATTGGACTTTACCACTTTACTGGTAGAACATGAAGGATCAAGAATTTGCTCAAATTGATCTTATCCTGAAGAACAGAAATGTCTGTCTCTTTCAAATAAGAAATTAAGAAGCTTATTAGTGTTTCCTTACATTATTTAATTTAAACTGAATCAATGCAAGTCTTTAGCTACTGAAACCAAAGAAGACTTGAATATGGGCTCAAAATGTGGTCATAAATATTTTGTACTTGTAAAAAAGATTTGTATGTGTAAAAAAGATTTGTGTGTGTGTGTGTAAAAAAGATATGTATGTGTAAAAAGAATTTATGTGTGTGTAAAAAAGATTTGTATGTGTAAAAATGATTTGTGTGTGTGTGTAAAAAAGATTTGTGTGTGTGTGTGTAAAAAAGATTTGTATGTGTAAAAAGAATTTGTATGTGAGTAAAAAAGATTTGTGTGTGTGTAAAAAAGAATTTGTATGTGAGTAAAAAAGATTTGTGTGTGTGTAAAAAAGATTTGTATGTGTAAAAAAGATTTGTGTGTGTAAAAAAGATGTGTGTGTAAAAAAGATTTGTGTGTAAAAAAGATTTGTGTGTGTAAAAAGAATTTGTATGTGTGTAAAAAAGATTTGTGTGTGCGTAAAAAAGATTTGTGTGTGGACTTAGAAAAAAAACCCCTGCAAGTTACAAGTGCGAATTTTGACCCTATTTTTCTTCCTTTCATCTGATTGGTCAATGTCATGTCAATCACAAATGTAACAATCCAATCGGAGAACAGATGGGTTTGGCTGTTGGAGGGGCGCTTTTTTGAACTGCAGGTCCTTGAAGGGTGATACAGTTTGAAGCTGCAGGATCTCTATATAAATATCCGATAGCAGCTAGGTCCCCTAACTTTCAGTAGCTGTTGAAAGGATAAAGTTGTGGTATATCAGTGGTTAGAAATACCATTATTACTTTAGGATTAGTTTAACACAAAGTCAGGGCTGACCCAGGACCATTGCTGTGAGTCACAGTGCGCAGCATAAAAGTCATTTCACATCGGACGCAGGATGTGCTGCTAATGCTAACTGCTAACTAAAAGCAAAGGATCCAGAATTTGTTGCGCTGGCTGCTGGGCTCTGTGGGTTTTTGCAGCAGCTCTACCTGTACTAGATGCACCTGCTCCTTGTCTTTTCTATCTCTGACTTTATGTCCTCTACAAGAGTTTCTGGTTTTTTTGCTGGTTCCTCAAATGTTCAATAAAAACATGTATGCTAATTCATAACGAAGAAAGCTTTGTAATGAAGACTGTCATTTCCAAAACACTGCCCGCCCCCACCCCGCGGTCCGCAGCGCTGTTGAAAAGGCTGTGGAAGTCCCTGTATTAAACACGTAGACCTATGACACAAAAATCACCAAACTCGGACGACCACAGACTGTTTTCCTTCGTGGTGATGAAGGAAAACGCTGGGTTGGCATGTAAAAGGGCATTTATTCCCTTCAAAGACCTGCAGTTCAAAAAAAGCGCCCCTCCGACATCCAAACCCATCTGTTCTCTGATTGGATTGTTACATTTGTGATTGACATGACATTGACCAATCAGATGAAAGGAAGAAAAATAGGGTCAAAATTCGTACTTGTAACTTGCAGGGTTTTTTTTTTTCTAAGTCCACACACAAATCTTTTTTACGCACACACAAATCTGTTTTACACATACAAATCTTTTTTACACACACACACAAATCTTTTTTACACATACAAATCTTTTTTACACACACACAAATCTTTTTTACACATACAAATCTTTTTTACAAGTACAAAATATTTATGACCACATTTTGAGCCCATACTTGAAGGACAATCTCATAGTGTTTAGAGATTCACTTTAGTTTCTTATTTCTTATTTTGCTTTTTGTGACTGCGATGTTAAAAAGGTATGAAAATTTAGCAGCAAAGTCACTAACTTATCACTAATGAGGTCAACTGTACGAGATGCTCACTGCTGTGAGTAAGAGGCTCATGACTTTAAGATAATAATTCACATCTTTATCTTAACCTTTAAATTTACGTTTTTATCTTATCTAAGCCAAAACCAAAGCAGAGCTGGCAAATACGTCTGACATCCAGTGGTCAAGTTTAAATATTGGCCAGTCCATATCTTCTCAACTTAAACTTTATCTCAGGTATTTCTCCTTATTTATTAGGGTGATTCAAACTTTTAAACTCAAACTCCATCTCCTCATAAGAGATGATCTAACATCCTGACATCTTTGTCTGACTCTTTCAGAGATGTGCCATCCAAACTTGCTGGCACTTGCAGTGCTGCTATGCTCCACATTGTTTGTAAATGGAGGGAAAGTCTTGGTGTTCCCTGTGGATGGAAGTCACTGGATCAACATGAATATCATCATCGCAGAGCTTCACTCCAGAGGTCATGAAGTCACAGTGGTGCGGCCAAACGACACCTGGTACATCAAGTCAGAGTCCCCCCACTACAAGACCATCACTATAAAGTTCTCGAATGGTTTTAACAAAGAGCACTTTGAGGCATTTGTAATGGAAACACTAATCATGCGTCGCCAAGGTGCTTCACTGTGGACTCGATTATCAATGGAGCATGACTTAGTGAAACAGTTGTATCAAATGCATGTCAAAGTGCTTGAGATGGTGGAGGGAATGTTTGAGGATACCAAGCTGATGCAGAGCCTCCGTGATGCCAAATATGATTTGGTTCTGACTGATCCTGCAATTGGTACAGGTGTTCTTATGGCTCATCGTTTGGGTCTTCCACTTGTCTTTAATGTCCGATGGACTATTCAGGGTGAAGGCCATTTTGCAATTGCACCTTCCCCACTCTCTTACATTCCCATACCAGGGACAGAGCTGACTGACAAGATGACTTTCATTCAGCGTGTCCAGAATATGCTCTACTTTTTCTTCTTAACTTTACAAAATTGGTATATGACAGAACCAAACTACAAACCATTTGTCCATCGTCATTTTGGCAGTGATGTACATTACATGGAGCTGTTTCAGTCAGCAGACATCTGGCTGATGAGAAACGATTTCACCTTTGAGTTCCCTCGACCCACAATGCCAAACGTTGTCTACATGTCAGGATTTCAGTGCAAACCCTCCAAGCCCCTGCCTAAAGAGCTAGAGGACTTTGTGCAGAGCTCAGGTGAACATGGTGTCATTGTGATGACACTGGGGACGCTGGTAGAAGAACTTCCAGAGGACATCGCTGAAGACATTGCTGCTGCTTTTGCAGAACTTCCTCAGAAGGTGATTTGGAGGCACAAAGGCAAAAGACCATCCACCCTTGGTAATAACACGCGAATCTTGGACTGGTTGCCCCAAAATGACCTCCTGGGTCACCCCAAGACCAGAGTGTTTGTGGCCCATGGAGGCACCAATGGGATACAGGAGGCCGTTTACCACGGTGTGCCCCTGGTTGGCCTGCCCCTTTTGTTTGACCAGGCTGATAACTTCTTCAGGATGAAAGCAAAAGGTGTGGCCAAAGTCCTTGATATTGCAACAGTGAACAAAGAAAACTTCTTGGAGGCGCTAAAGGAGGTACTCTACCAACCATCCTACAGGGAGAAGATGAAGGAGCTGTCCAGCATCCAAAGAGATCAGCCTATGAAACCGCTGGACCGAGCCATGTTCTGGATCGAGTTTGTCATGCGGCACAAAGGAGCGGCGCACTTAAGGACGGAGTCTTACAAGATGTCCAGCATCCAGTACTACTCGATCGATGTGGCAGCCTTTCTGCTGGCAGTTACTTTGCTAGTATTTACCATTTTTGTTTCAGCAGTCAGGTTTCTGTTGCGTAAATTATTTTACAGAAACAAAGTCAAAAAGGAATGATGATTGTGTTGCAAAATTTGTAACCACTTTCGTTTCTGAAAATGAGCTCAATATAAATGTCTTTTGAATTTTCATCTTGTCAAGTGTGAATACAGATAAACAAGACAATGTTGCTGACTGACATTACTGATTATGTATAATCTTTATAATCCATACATGTACCCTTCAAAAAGTTAAATGAAATTAAAATGTAATTACAGGAAAAAAAACATTCGCAATTTGGCCATTATATTTACCATAATACAGACACAGTGTGCAATATATATAATGAAAACCATACTGTTGCACTGTCTTACCTGTCAGCATTAATCACAATCTGTCAGGATTGGTTATTTAAGAAAATGGCTAAATGTTTTTATTGCTGATGTAATTATTAATCTTGCTATATTAATAATTACTACATGATTTTGGGATTTCTGCTATCTAATTAGTTTGCAGCTTCAAAAAACACAATTTAAATTCTTAATAATAGTTTTGTCTTTTAAACCTTTGATGTCTACAAATGTTTGGACACACCTTCTCATTTAATGGGTTTTCTTTATTTTCTTGAGTATTTACATTGTAGACTCTCTGTCAAGGCATCAAAACTATGAATAAACACATACCGAATTTAAACAAAAAAGTGTGAAATAACTCAAAAAATATTTTTGATTTTAGATTCTTCAAAATAGCCTCCCTTTGCTTAGATTACTGCTATGCACACTCTTGGCATAATCTTGTTCAGCTTCATGAGGTCATGCGAAATACTTTTCCGACAGTCTTGAACGAGTTTCCAGAGATCACAAGCACTTGTTGGCCTTTTTGCCTTCACTTTGCTGTCCATATCATCCCAAACCATCTCAATTGGGTTTAGGTCAGGTGACTATGGAGGCCAGGCCATCTGGCACAGCACTCTATCACTCTCCTTCTTTATCAAATAGCCCTTACGCAGCCTGGAGGTGTTGTTTAGGTCATTGTCCTGTTGAAAAATAAGGACAATGACCTATATCTATCTATCTATCTCTCTCTCTCTCTCTATATATATATATATATATATATATATATATATATATATATATATATATATATATATATACACACCTTTATCAACAGCCTGATGTCTTTATTAGAATTCCTGATTATTCTTGCCCAGATCTTGTTATACTTTGCTCTTTTTTCTGTTTCCTTGTTCCTTTTGTGTTTAAAACATTGAAATATAAATATTCTTCATTATACATTATACATAATCATACATTAAACTCAGAGACCCATCCTTGCATTAAACATCAGCTAGATTACAGCAACTATGTTTGTGTCCAGCCTGTCCACTGTCATGCTTCTCTTAAGACTGAACTAATGCACATTTAGTATCTAAATTCTGGATAAGGAAACACTTTAAGCTTTGAATAAATTTTGAATGATTTCTTTTAACTCTTACTATTCATCAGATGTCATCTTTTACTGGAAAAGCAAAATGACTACATTTAAAACATAAAATCATGTCGATTGTGAAAAATGTTAAAAGGTTAAAGTGTCTAAGGGTTTAGCCCAGGTCTACACAAGTGACCTGCTGCTGAGGTTATACAAGCCAGAGAGCAAACAGCCACAGATCCTCTGAATCAGGTTGAAGTTCCTGGCTGTTGACTAAAAGCCAGGCAGACCAGGCTGTTGGGGCAATAACAACCCAATTAAGACTCTTTTTTTGACCTTCTTCCTACTGCTGTACTATTGATTTTTCATAATACTGATGAGTATTTAGGGATTATCAAGCTGTGAGGCAAGAAGAGAAAAAGTTTAACTTACAGCGGCTAGAAGGAGTAGAAAGAAACAATTCTCCAGGACTCAGCTGGCCATCCTGTTCCCTGTTCACGTCTGCCTCCTTGTGGTTGTTAGAGGAAGGACTACATGGAGAGAGATGGCACATATTACAGAACCACAGTACTCATTTTAATTTCATCCACCACATTTACTGTAGCAGATTAATACAAGATTGTAAAGAGGATGAGTTCATGTTTTTAATTAACTGCTCTATGAAGCCCTCCATTGTTTTTCCCCAAGTGAATCAAGAAATTCAACGTGGCAAACTTTTTATTGGATTATGTTTTTCTTTCTTACTATAAAATAAACTTTATAGCCTTAAACAATCAAAAGTCAGACAATTCATTTACAGTCCTTGTGTGCCATAGTTTTTCACATGAGTTCACGCTGTGCGTTTATTATGTTACACATAAAAATCGTAACTTAAAAGGAATTAAACAAGTGGAACCGCACCTTCTCGGACAGACCCTCTCCTCTCCTCCCATGCTACCGTTCCTCAGCCCCCTTTGACCCGATGAGGTGACGGCAGTGGTGCGGAAAGCCGTCTCCAGGTAGCTAAGTGGCAAGGTCCTGTTGACTGGCTGGTGAATCTGAGCTCCGCTCCACCGAGTCAGAGCCGCCCGGCTGCCCACATAGAAATGAACAAGGGCAGGTAAGGAGTCGAAGGCCTCGCCCTCCAAGCTGTACTGAACCCGAGTGTACGTCTCAGCGGACTGAACCACCGCCTTCCCGATGAGGAAGTGAAGCGTTTTCTGCTCCCACCGGCTGGTAAGGACAAAGTCACCCTGACTGGACTGAGAGTCCCTGACAAGAAAGTCACCATGGTTCACCACAAGGCTCTCCGACACCTGAACAGATGTTTTAATTTCTGTTAGTTATTAGACGTTTCATCATTTTTACATTTATACCGATGTGATTAAAGATGCAGTGTGATGTTTGACTTTTATTTTATGTTGTCTAATTGATATATTAATTTTATTTCAAAAAATGTTTGGAATGAATTGGGTTAAAAAAATACAATAATAGTCACATAACTTAAAATGTATCTGTTTTTAATAGTGATGTAAACAATATTTGTGAAAGTTTTTTTACATTTGCACATCTAAACACTCAGACACAGAGGAAGAAATCCAAGTTAGTTTAAATCTCATTCCTGAAAGTGTTTCTCAAACTTTGAGGGTTGGATAGGGCTGCTGCTGGAGGGTGAAACCACCAGGGGAAAAATAAAGTCAAACTAATTTAAATAAACAGGAGTCATGAAAAATAAACACGCATTTCCAAACACTATCATGCTGACCTTTATTTCACTAAATTCCCTTTTTGTATTGACACTAAATGATTTATAAGAATTGTGGAAGCATCAACGTTTCTGCTTCTGCTTTTTTGATTTTTGTATTTAAAATGAAAACTAAGAATAGAGGCTGGCATGTATTGAACAGAGAGAAAAACCTTTTGAAGGGGTTTTGTAATATAAAGTATACCTGAACTCCTTCTAACATCATTCTGTCTCCAAAGTTTAGCCAGACGCTCCCCCTTGTGGCCTAATAGCTACATGACTGTGGTATCTGAGTAAATGCTGTAGTAAGCTTTGCAGTCTGGGCTTTGCTGTGTGGGGTTTGCAGGTTCTCCCTGTGACTGTATGGGTTCTCTCTGGGTTTTGCGAATCTGAATGTTTTCTGTCTCTCTGTTAGCACTGCGATAAACCGGCAAACTGTCCAGAGTGTAGCCACCTTTCACCCTCTGTCTGCTGGGACAGGCTCCATTGACTCTCAACTGGATAAGCAGTTAAGAAAACTGATGGAAGTTATTTCTACAGGTTCTGATTGTTCAGTTCTGCTCTGAATCCAGTTCTAGCTGGATGGGGCAAATGCATTTCTTTAAAACAAGCTTGCTTTAATAATATGTTTTTTAAAACCCAAAGATACTCTCTGTTTTATCAGGAAGCAATGCAGCAAATCTGACAGAAAAAGAAAAGATGCAAAAGAAAAGGTGTTCTAATGGTGATATAGTTATCCATGCTTCAGTGAGCTCATTAGTCTCTTAGATTGAAGATGCTTTTTAACCAGCATGCGCTTTTCCCCTGAAACAACAACCTTTTCCCTTCAGGTAGCCTTCATTCCCACATCAGCCTATCAGCTTGTCCTGCCATCATAGGATGTTGGATACATCTGACTTTTTGATAGGTGCATTGCATATTTTTTAAACTTCATTTTATGTTTTAGTTTTCTTCTTTATTCTCTGTAGAACTACTTGGTTACATTACTCTTTATGTTACTTTTTTGTTACTCAGTATCACCTGTGTAGATTCCGATTAACAATCTAACACTAAACCTTTCATATTCACACATATCTGCACAAAACAATCCCTGTTCTAATAAGGAGAACACCTAAAAGTCCTTTCCTTTCACAGCCTAGACAAATATCTGACAAAACCAACAACCGATTCGGTGAAGAAACAGCCCACAGAGCACATCACAGGAAAAATATTTTTCCGTTAGTGGGCTCGACTGTATGAACAAGTATGGAAATGTACACTCCTACAAGACTTTTGTTGCGTGTTGAAAAACAAACTTTGACTCTTTGGTTCACGCTCACTTACACTCTGGGTCAGGAGATGTGTAGTACTCCTGAAGGTTTCCCTGATTGGTTAAGTATACTAATTTTCTTTAGCTCCAGTTGCTTCATCACAAGCCTCGCAACTTTGGTGATGAAGCAGCTGGAGTCCAATGTTTTAAAAAAGTGAAAGGAAAAGTAAAGAAACTAAAATTAAACCAACCTTTGAGAGCATACCCCCCCTCCCCCCATTCACTACCATCCTCACACCCACTTAACCACCACCGCCCACTATTTCCACTCTCTTGTTTTTGTTTCATTGCTGCATTTCTAATCGATTACTATCCCACGCTCTAGTCTGTAGTGACGTCGATCAGTAACTAAGAAACTAAAGCCATTTTTGTTACGTAATGTTCACAGCTGGTTTGTGGTGAAAACACGTGCTTGCTTGCTTGCAGGGCAGATGCTGGGAACTGTTTTTTTTCTCCCCCACATGTACTTTTCCAGATATTACCTGACGTAGCCGTCAGAACCACAGTTGGGCAATTGGACTATAAATAGACCTAGCCATTGTGAGATCACCCACTGATTTAAGCCTCTGCATTTTGAAGCTTCGTCTTTGGTCAATACCACATTTCTTAGTTTCTTAGAGCTGGAATATTCATACATATTTAAACTTACTAGCTAATGCTACCTACAACCAAATTCATGGAAAGTATTTACTACAAAGCAAGCCATATTATTTGCCAGATAACATCATTAAAAGTGCTCCGCAAGATACCAAACATGGTTGAGAGGTCTAGTTCGGTGAGTCAATTTAATGGAGGTCAGGCCTAGCAGGTAGTTGTTGGGTCTACCTGTTGACTCACCTGTCATTCAAAACAGTCATACCATTAAGATTAATAAAATTCATACAGTGGATAAGAGAGCTCAATAGTGTTTTTTGAACAAGGCTGTAAACATGTCTGTTTGCTGGATATACTTTGACATGGGCGTCAGCCTCAAGTGGCCATTAGAGGAACTGCATGTTTTTGTCACTTCAGTGTTGGTTTCTTTTTGCAGCCCTGGAAATGCTTGGTCAAAATTAAACAGTCCATTAGAGTCTGGCCCGTGTGATGCCCAGTTCCATGCAAGTGACGCTGTGTAATTGTCTCGTAACAACTGAGTACCCCTCGATGCCTAAACATTGAACAACTGCTGAGTGCTGCATAAGTAACAGTGCATAAAGTCCAGAACTGATTCTCTCAACATTGTCTGACCTTAATGCATGAAAGCTAAAAACATCCTTTATTCATATCCTTTTTGTGTAACCCTAAATGACACAAGTAATGAGAAGCGTTTTTAAAAATTATGACATTTTCATGCAACAGCTGCAAAAAAAAAAAAAAAGTGTGTATTTGCATGTGCGTATGTCAGAGGCAGACCTGCCAGGGGATGCATCCGTGGTACCAAGCGTGGCTCTTCAGGTTTGTGCCGCTCAGCCTCAGCTCTTCCTCCAGCTGCTTCCTCAGCTTCTCAGACGGCGCCTCCAACCAGAACTTCTCCTTGGAGAACTTAAAAGACATGACAGGCGCACGTTGAGAAACAACCTCCCCATGTACGAACACAGGAAGGCAACAACATGAGTTTAAGCCATTGTGTGACCTCTGCTGGCTAAAGGTCAAATCCCAGCAGAGTCTTTTATCTCCTGCGTTTTTCCTTCCTGAAAAAAAATGTAAACCAGATTGGCTTTTTAAAGAAATGGCTAAAATACAAGCATGTAGCCAATCTGCAGCCTTCTCTGCTGTTTTTGTGTGAATGTCTGTTAACAGAGGAAAGAGTGGGATGAGGGAGGAGGAATAGAGAGAGGGAGGATTGACAGCTCTGGCATTCCCACACTGGCATCCACAGTGGCGGCACCAGAGGCCCAAAACCCAGACCCATGCTGGAGTTTTGGCCTTGTCACTGTGGCAACGTCATTGTTAGATGGGGGTCATCGCTCAGCGGCCTTTGTCTGTCGTGTCTTTATGCAAAAAGAAGAAGAAGAAGAAGCTACTGTATACAAAAATTTATGTTAAGGACAAGCTGGGAATACTGGGAGTGTGGACACACACACAAACACATTCCTCAGCTTTATAGGTGACATGTTGTTTTTCTGGTCCCTGACACCTCCCACCCCCTTCTTCTTTGACAGAATGGTTTGCCCCGTTGAACTGGGAATCAAAGACTGGGAACGGGGCCAGGACCACTTCAAAACAAAATAAGATGGTGTGTGTGTTGTGAGGTAAAGACCTGGAAGCCTCCAGCTCTAATTTCATTAACATTATCATTCACTGGCAGCTTGTAACATTTAGAGAAGTGTGTTTGTCAAGTATCTAATTATAAGTCAATGGAGTGGAAATCATCTTGCTCTCCGGGTCTCTCTCCACCTTTCCTAAACAAGGCCGCCGGCCGAGACGCCACCATTTCCAGCGGTAACCAAGTCAGCTCAAAAGTATGTCACCGCAGAGGGGCTGCATTCCCCGAGGCTTTTCTGTCACTGTCCTGATTGAATTAGAGCCACAGAGCCGAGTGTAGGGAATCACAGAGGTTTGCTGAGAGGTCCATATACAGCTGGAAAAAGGCTTGACCACAGGAAGTGAGAAAGCAAAAGGAAGCTGAATCAAAATGAGAGTCAAATGTACTTTAAAGTCGCACAAAAAGGTAAGCTTACTTTCACATATTCTCCTCCACCATCTGTCATGTCCTGATGCCTAAAAAACAAAGGAAACAAGTTTGATTTATTAAGAATATTAGTTTGAAATTTTTCTTGTAAGAGTCCCCAGTTACCTAACAGCTAATAATTCACAGGAAAGTTTCTAAAAAAAAAAAAAAGAGTCTAATGAGGTATTAATAACAGGGCAAAATAAATATTGAACTAAGCAAATTATAGAAGAGGGTTCTCTCTCTTCAACACATCCAATGCCACAAATAAGCTCTAGGTGATCTGAGCAGAGTTTAGCAGATGTCAATCAAGTAAATAAATAAATAACTACGATTAACACATTTTAGAAAAATGTGTTTGTTTCATCTGTCTGCTAGAAAAAAACTAAATCACCAAATATCAGTATCAGTCTTTAAAATCCTGTATTGGTCAGGTTAGTATTTGTTTATTTATTTTTCTTCTACTTTTAATTTTTTGTTATTTATTGGATGCGATACAAGCACTGTGTTTTCATGAATGATGGCTGCTCTGAATAAATTAAGTTGTTTTTTTTCTTTGTTCATGAATTGCTCAGTAGAGATCAACAGAGCAGCTATGGGAAAAGAAAAATCGACCAACATACAATAAAGATCCAAGCAGGAAGAATCTGGGACCAATGACTAGTTTCTGTGTCGGAAAAGTCAAGCCAAAGTGGTAGTGCCCTAAATGTGTATTCTTTTTAATGACCACCAGGGGGACAAAGACGTTGTATAGAAGTCGATGTGAAACAGCACTCAGCGCATTGCTGTATGACCTCACTAAACACAATTTTAAATAGTTTCTGGTCTCAGTTGCTACTTTAAGCTCATATTGTAATCAAGTATGTAATCGGTCTGTCTGTTAGCAGTCTAGTGTTTTTAACATATGATTCTCATATTTTGTGTCTTCAACAGCATCTAGCGCTGATTTAATTTAGGTGAAAAAGATCACAGCAAATGTGACAATCATTAAAAACTTTATATTACCCAGAAAGTTTTTATGGATCGTCTTCAAACTTCACAACAGTAAGCTAGGCCTTGGGGGTCACGAGTACCTAGGTAGGGTAAGCATTTGCCCTTGATCATATTGTAATAAAAAAAAATGGCTGACGTCAGCATGTTATTAAAAAAAATCATAAAACATCAAAGTTTCAGTATAGCTCTCGTGTTTCTCAGGGAGCCTTGTTAGAGGAGAGAGAATCGCCCGCCGCTTGATCAGCTGCCAATGACTTGTAATTGAGAAGTTGTTAACTAGCAACTGTGGGGTGGTTCAGTCAGACCTCTCCCCCCGCCCACCTCCGCCTGTCATGTCTGGTTTCAAACTACCAAGAGGCCGCTGAGCTCAAAGCTTCATGACGGTGTTTTACTAACCAGTATGAGACGCCACAATATTTATGTCCAACTTTTATACAGTCTATAGCTGGGAGTCAGTTAAAACACTGCAGCTGAGTGTTTGCATGTCATGTTTACACCATACCATGTCGTCCTAACCCCCCATCTGCTCTGTGCAGCTACAGCTGGCACTATTTTTAGAGTTGCCGAGAAGAGGGTCGCTTCTGCGACGCGTCAGAATCAAAGTAGAGTCTGCAAGGTGGTGAAATAGCTGACACTGCTACATCATCCACTGAAGCTCCACAGGATTCAGTGTGTCTGAGTCAGGTAACTACTAAATGTAGCCAGGGGGTCTACAGCGCCTGCTGTTTCCAGAAACCACATTTTATGCAACTTTCAACAAACATTCAACGTGTTTTGTAATTTTCATCTACTGTGACATATTTCCTGTCGCACTCATGTAAGATTAGAGTTTAAACTGTTGCAGAGTCGTGGTCATTGACATAGCAACTCTATGGTATCAGATAAAACAGCAAACAACTGTCATCACGGTCACATTCAGCTTTTGTCTTTTATTGTTCAGCCTTGATTAAAGGCTGGAAATCCAACAGCCCTGTTTTCAAACAGCACGTTTTCCTTATTGTTTGTCATCATAATTTACTTGATTTTTAAAAAAATCCCATATCTTGATAAGTGAGTAGCAGTATTATCAGTTAGTTCTGGTAGCAGCAGCAGAAGTTGTACATGCTTTATGCTGTCTGCTGTCCATTGGCCCTCTTGCGAAACTCTCTGACAGCAGCAGTGAGTTCATTCGACACCGCCCAGCAACAACATGCAACCCAACAAACTCCTCCAGGGAGGATCGGGAATATTCCCGCTCGTATCTGCAAACCGTCTGTTTTTCAAGACTGAAGCAAAAGAAACATTTTTTCTCCATGATGTCCATCCACACAACAGCTGGATCCTCACCAAATCTGAGGCCTGTGGGGCTCACAAAACTAAACTCAGCACCCAGAGGACCACTGACACTTTTCAAATGATGCTTTAAACAAAAAAAACTCCCAAAAAGCAAAAGCTTTGTTTCTTTCTGACAGCTTTGATGCATTATGTCAGCGCAGAAACACAGCACACTGGCAGGGTGAAACTCTCTGCTCTTCCTCAACTGGCTGCATACTTCCAAGAGTCAAGGGAGGTGACCTTTTGTTCCCAAATACAAACTCTGAGAACAGGCAGCACACACTCACAGATGTGGACATACAGCATGAGAAACGCGCTGGCATTCAAAAACTAAACCCCACGCAGATGATTTTGAGCCCTGATATACTGCTTGTGCTGTTTGGGAATGATGCCAACGCTCACTGGCTGTTTTAATTATTAGATTAAACCCTTTAGGGCTAGGAAGGAGGAGGAGGGTATTTTTATGGCATTATTGAGGACAATATAATAAACAGGAAGTCAGACGAAGACAAAACTCCCAGGTTACAACACGGCACCCCATTCATTCCAGTAAAAGCTGCTCCATACCTGCTTTTTCAAACTCAGGACTGAAAAACTCCAAGTTTCCAAGTATCAGGATGTTCCAATTCTGAGATCCTTGGAGCAAATAAAAACAGAGAGCACCTCTCCCTCACAGGATAAAATAAAATAAATGAAAGCCTCTTCTAGATGTTCCAAATGGTTCAAAAGCGAGTATGGATACAGTCGTCCGATGTGGATCAGATATCGGGTGACAGCAAACGACCACAGTGATAGCAGTAAATACTGAAAGTGCAAATGCAAATTTTTTTTTACATTTTTTCTTTTTATCTATCTTGTAATTGACTGTAGCTTATTACTTAACCAATAAATGCAGGTTCAGAACATTTATATTGTATTATATTATATATTTGTTATATTCATGTAATTATTTATAAAAAAGTTAAGCTGATTTTTCCATTCAAAACACATAATGACTCAGTCATTTCCTTGCAATGAGGAATGTAGCTTATTACTTATTAATGACGAATTCTGTAAAAATAGGATGTGAACCTCCTTGAGAACAGGAAAAAAGCTGGTGGTTGCCCGGTGATTGTGTTTAAATTTTTCACTACTTTTCAAACAACCCAGAGGATAAAAGAGTAGCGCCCTCAACCCTGAGGTCTTTGTAAGGAGACGGCTCAGGTCACCTGATGTGAGATATAATGATAGATGTTTTTATCTCTATTTAAAGACGACAAACTGGAGACCTGCAGCTATATCTAAGAATAAGCTTATAACCAGCTTATAACCAGTGGTCAACATCCACTTATACGTGGACAGGATACTGTCACAAATGGTCAATATTCTTCTGCTCACATTTTTTCTTCACACTTGGACCGAACCACAGTTAAAGTCTGTTCACTGTTAAGTTATAAGACTGTTTGCAGTGGCCTTATCCATGAGGGGAAACTCCCTCCACTTCAGGGCTGCACTCCTCAAACCAGCACCAAATTTTACAGCAGTTCCTGCTCCGACTGCCAGCAGCTGTTACGCCATCAAGCAACAGCAACACAGTCAGAGAGACTCTGCCTGTGGTTTAACGCTTCCCTAATAACGACATTAGTTGCAAAGAGCTGAGGCTGACTGCAACAAACACAGAGTGGAAAAAGAAAGTCACCAAGCCTGGATGACTTTTTAAAAGCAGGTCAAGTTCAGCCTCAGTGACCACTTCTGCTCTGATGGCTTCTTAAACTTGAATTACCTCCTTTATTGCAATAAGGTGAGAATTCAGAACGTGCTGAGTTCGGGCAGTGCAATTCCTCCGAAACTGTGAACAGCTGAAAGCTGATATGACACCTCTGCGGCTGCGCTGCGGGTAAAACTACTCTTACTACTACTTACTAATAATTTGAGAAATCTCCAATTCGCCTGTCTCATCGATCGTTCGCGGGATATGCCTCAAACTTGATGGGTTTCTGGTCATTTGGATGAAGAGTTCCCATCGTTTTCCTGTTCTCAGTGAGTCCACTACTGTGACTGTGGCTCTACTCTATCTGCAGGGACGGGGCCCACACACCAACACAGCCATGTTTGTTTAAATATCTTTGTGAGGGCATTCATCCACATGAACGCACGTCACTTAGTTTAGCGATACCACATCTAAAAGTGTCCGACATGGCGGTGTTTTGGTCCCACACTGAGGTTTGAAGACCATCGTCTACATCTTAAGGCTTTGTAGTGTCCCGTGGGTGCAGGGTTGAAATGTGGAATAACAAAATTCAGACTGGTTCTCAAAAAGACAAACAGGCATTTAAAAAAAATGTTAGTCTTTGGTTTCCTGTGACAAACAGCTTAAGTCATCCAGTTATGTTTTCACTACACGCACATTCAACAAGTGTGACCATACAGCGGTCGTCTTTTCAAACCAGCAACTTCCAATTAACTGCACAGTCAGGGAAAATCTGTAAGTTGGGGCTACACTTACCCGGAACAGGCACTGCACCAGTAGTTAAAAGAAACACACTGTTAATGAGAGGCTGGACGAGTCGTCTCTGTTTATCCACAAATCCACTCTGAGCCTTTTCCCCTGACAGCTACAGGACACCATTTCCTCTTATTCTGCTACTGAAAGTCAATAATCAAACTAAAAGCTTTCCTTCGATGCTGATGTGAGTCTTAAAGCCGTTTAATGTTCGTTTTTTTTAACAGATACTGAGGATTTTTGGTTGGGAGATCTTCTTTCTCCTAAAGCTTCGAGTTTGAAAGAACGGGTGTTCGTCGACCCTAACTGGACTTCTTGAACATGACTCACTGTGTCTGTGTTGTTTGTGCTTTTTGGAGAGTTTTTAATAGAATTATCTGACCAATAATACGACTTTCTGTCTGCTACAAAACATCCGAGACGTGTTAGCGTCAGTGCTGGTGACTGATATTCTTAGCACTAGTTGATAGGTACCTGTCTTCTGTGTGATGCACACGTACAGTCTATGAATGAAGACAAACACCTTTTCCTTCAGATATGGTTATTTCTGTCTCCAAAACATAAATACATAAAATGACAGGAGCCAAAATGCTAACAATAAGACTTCATAATGAAACAACATAAGCCGATTTTTTAAGTAAAACAACCAAATATTCAGCATTCTCGTCATTTCAGATGTTCTTTTTTATAGATACAGACACATTTCCTTTTACTTTCACTCTTGTTGGCCTTTATCAACCTCTTGAACTCTCTAGCAGGTTAAGCGAGTTCAAATCAAATGATCAGGCTGGTGATAATTAGCAGGCCTGTTATTACAGCTGTCCGATGAACTGTATATTAAGTTGAGATTCTGGACGTATCAATATTTTGTTCAATATTTTGAGCATTTTTGTGATTCTGACTTTGTAAAATTTTGGCACCTCTGAGCTTTATTTTTCCAGTAATGCACTGGTATCAGATATAATTACATCTACACGAATCACACCGTCACTTCGCTGTTTTACTCAAATGTTTGGTGACATTTAGAAGCTTGAAACAGATCTTTGCAAACGAAAACTAACTTAAAGTCAAATTCTGATGATTTTTTTTCACAGTTTTACAAACTAAATTCTTAATTACAGCATAATGTTAACAGGAATAACAAGACAATATATACTGAAAAAAGAAAAATACCAAAAAGTTCAATTTGGGAAGACATAATCATTTACTTCAGCTTGATTAAGATAGACTTTTACCTGCAGGGCCATAACATTTAAGTATTTTCATAGCCTTTTATTTGTACAAGAATCATTCATTTCTTTTATAATTTGGATTAAAGCAGCAGAAGGTGGGATGCTTTTCCTTGAAGCCAGCACTAAGCGACTGACACAAGGTCGCAAAACTGACAGCATGCAGCGGGACATACAAGTCAGGTGGAAAAGAGACGAAGTTAAACCTGCTGCTGCATCTCTGCCAAAGAAGTCTTATCACTCTTCAGAGTGAAGCAGCGCAGGATCAAATTCCTCCGCTTATGTAACTAACAGACCGGTCCAGAGCCAGCAAGCCGACTCACTTCAAAGTCGACTTGTAGCTAGTAAATGTTTTACTGATCCTCGTTTCAGGTTTTATGGCACCAAACTAACCAAAAACACGCCTCTATTTCCGCCTTTACAAATATACTTCAAACGAAAAAAAAGCGACCGAAGGGATAAAAATATCAAAGCCTCGGAGCTGAGACTGTTCCCCGAAGCAGATTAACAGATGATCGCGACAGATAGTTTTCTCTGACTGTCTCACTGTTTCAGAAAAAACTAACTGTGTGTGTTCTTATTCAAGAAACACAAACCCTGATCTCACAGCCTGGCTCCGTGTCATCAGTGGATAAAGAGTTAATAGCGGAAGCGGTTTTCTCACCTTTCCCTCCTCACCGCGCTTAACTTTAAGTCCCCAACTTCACACATCTTGTCCCGAGGTCAGTCCTCACGGCTTCGCCCAGCTGACTGATAGCCGCGGTGAGTGGGAGCGGAGCTACTGCGCATGTCCGCAGCGACAGCCACTTTCACAGTGCATTTTAATCTTCACGTGTTGAATATTTGAGAGTTTTATTTTTTAGAGAGTGTCATAATGTTACTTACTTTCTTTTCGATAATTAATTAGTTATTATTTTACCACAGAGTTACTTTCATTGTCTCTTCTGTTACAGACAATATTTTCTATTGTTTCATTATATTTACATTTTAGATCTATTCATTTTAAATATTTTCATCCAGCATTATTTGATTCAGTGACTCGAGCTTATAGAGTGTTGTGCATTTTATATTATTTTTTAATTTAATTTAAGTTGATTTAATTTTTATGCTCTATTTTTAAGATTTATATCTTTTTTCTTTTTAAACAGATAATTTAATAGATCAGTGATCGATTAAGTGACTGATTTATTTCAGGTCAACTCAATATTAAATTAATTTCCACTAACAAGCAGCTGGGTGTCAGGAGGTCATGAAACATGACCTTTTTCAATCTCTCGTGATTATTACTATTTTCTACTAATAGTTTAAGTCTCACAAAGACACTTTTGTGAATTTTCAGTCTGTTTTTCTTATGTTTCTAACTAAAAACGTTTTTCTACTGATATGAACTGACTGCCTGAATAACAATCAGGCTGTGTATTTCTGACCTGCATCTTCTGAGAGAAAAATAAATAAACATCTCACTTGTCAGCATACTCCACTTCCTGTGAGCTTTTCATGGTTGTGGTGGTTTCCTGTGTACGTGTGACGCCTCGCAGTCTCTCTGTTTGGGGGTCCAGGTGGCTGTGGGCTGTTTCAGCTATAGGATCCATCGGCACATACAGATCCTGGTTCGAAGCAGCCTTGTGGCTCTTAACTGAAGGCTCTCTGGCTGTTTCTAAATCATTCTCGCTCTTTAATGCCTCACTGCTGGTTAAAAATTCCACAGCAGGATCACAGCTGTCAGATTCTGAGGTCAAAGGTGAAGTCGGGCTGGATGTCGGTGTCACTGGCAGTGACCGGCCCAACGTAGAAGCAGGCTGAGGCTTTTCCATGTTGTTCGCACTAAGGCTTGTCAGAGCACCAAGCAGGGGCGAGTCCCGGACATGCTCTCCCGCCTTCAAATTGCCCTGCCTCTCACTCATCCCTTTCTCCTCCTCCTCCTCCTCTGTCTTGGTCTTCTTCTCCTTTAGCCCCTTGAAGCTCTTCTTCTGCTTGTCATTGCGAGGCACAGTCCCCACATGTGTGTACATCTCACAGGAGCGAGCGTAGGTGGGGCTGTGGAGGCAGGACTCCATGTCGTCCACCGACTGGTTGCCCATCCCTGCAGATTTGTCCCCGGAAAAGCTCCCATCATACTCCAGGGACGCTTTGGTGCTCTTCTTCCCTGTTGAGCGGCGGAAGGAGAGGTTGGAGAGGCTCCCGAACAGTTTTAAATCTGGAGAAGAAGAGTTAGTTAAAAAGGAGTTTAATTTTTTTTTAAGTGCAAAAACATTAATAAAAGCATTTTTAAATTACGCAGATGGAGAACACAGAAGCCAATGCCTAAGTGATTTTAGTCTTTCGAATGGCCAACAGGGGGCGACTCCTTTGGTTGCATAAAGATGTCTGAATGTATAGAAGACTATGAGAAAATTAGCCTCTTCTGATTTAATCTATGACATCAGTATACACTTTGCTGGTGACTTTATGGTCTTAATTGCCCGTTTAAAGTCCTCCATCCACATATTCTCTTCCGTTTGTCCTTATCAGGGACGCAGGGAGACTGGAGCCTATCCCAGCTATCATAGGGCGAGACACAGTATACACCCTGGACAGGTCACCAATCTGACGTAGGGCTAACACAGAGCGACAGACCTGCTTAATAAAATGTGATGTTCATTTTGTAAATGTTAGTCCCATTTAGAGTGAAATAGATGGGTAAGCAGGGTATAGAGTGTACTGTGATTTTTGGCTTCCTGGTCAGATCCCTGTATGAGGTCTGGTTTTATTAAAGAAAAAGAAGAAGAACAAGAAGAAAGAAACACCTGGCAGTGACCTAAAATGCCAGCTGTTTCCTCCCTGTTGTGTCGTATACAGATGTTTTCTCAAAGCTGTTGCTGTCTCACATTTCTGTCCAAAGGTTTTGTGCAGCAGGGCTCATTTTCACTCACAGCATGTCACAAATTGCAATAGCAACAAGCTCTTGGCATCACATTCAAATGCAATAGTCGACCTGTAACCTCATATTTTGAACCAAACCACAGAAAAACCGCGTGTTTTTCAAACCCTAACCGAGTAATTAGTAGTGCCTTTATAGGGCCTAAACCATATATATAAACCATATATAAACCTAACCATATATATATAAAGTAAACAACACCTTTTTAGGAACAGTGATAGGCTTGTGTCAGAACCACAGACTTTATATACCCACATGTTTGTTTTATTTTTTACAGATTTGTTACTTGCTAATAGACGTTTACTCAGTAAAATCTTTAGATGACTCATACCGTAACTCATACCAGGCAACATTGTTAGTCAGATTATTCCTGGAATCCTTTTAAAATACTGTGAGACTGTGTTTAAAATTATCTTCAAAATAAGAGCTCAAAAAAGAAAGGACATCATGGTAGCCTCCATCTTTTGTATACAGTCTGTGATTTCAAGCTTGTTTATCAGAATTGTTTTAGAAACATAAACATGCAGTTTTTTTTAATTGTTTTTTTAGTTCATGACGTCTTTATATTCTCTGGCTTTAGATCTTTAGTCAGAGAGTTTCTCAACTTTTTTGCTTGCTGAGTGAGTTCAATCAATTTCTTTGTCATCTTTTATCTTTTAAAAAATAGAAAAACAGGAAAACACAACGTGTGTGTTAAAAACTGAAAAACCCCAAATTCATCAAGATTAAACGCGACAAAATGATTTTAATCTGGCTCGTTTTGCAGTGATGCACTGGCTGATCCCTGCACAGGGTCATCTTTTTAATTTGGGTTAGCCCCTTAGTGACATGAACATGCACATTTTAAACACACATTAGCATCAGTGCAGAGCCATTATGTCCCTATTTAGACCTACAGCTGCAAACCAACATGTTTTCTTTGCGTTGGAGGCATTTGAGGAATGTCATCGTACCCTTGTTTCTCTCTTATGAGGTGAAGCTCCCGAACTTTCACCAGTGTTCAAGTGTTTTCCCAAAGGACCAATTAGGCTCTGGAGGCACTGACTGTTGTTTATTTAATTCAGCAGCTAAACATGGACTCATGATTTGGAGAGAGATACAAAGATGGGGTTGATGGAGGGTAGATGTTATCTTTTACACTTGAGCCAGCATGTGTCACTTCCACATTGTTCTTAATCGATTTCCATGACCATAAAAATGAGAAAATGTTCTTTATTGCCTGTCATATTTTAGAGTAAATCCCACTCAGTGGAGTTAAGTTAAACACTGTAGTACTAAACAATCAACTTAAAAACCTCCTCTCTTTCCAATAAACAGATATGGGCATTTCCCTTTGTGTCATTTATTCCTTATTATACTGTTGGGTTTTGTTAAGTTTATGGTCAGTTTTGCTTCTGTTTTTACTTAATTCATCCCCTTCTCTGTGTTTTTTAGTGCTGTCCTGTCTCATCTCAGAGAGAAGTGAACATTTGTCCTAGATATGGCCCACATCTGTGGTTTTCTATGAACCACACTGAACCTTGAGCCAGAGGTCAGATCAGTTGTGACATCTGGGGCACATCTGGCCCACATAGTACTTTCTATAACCCATGCCTGACCTGCTTTATGCCCACAGAGCACCTGATGGTGCCATAACTGAACCGTACGTACCAAAAGTAGCCCAGACCAGGCCCGACTGTGCGTGCCTGCTACCTGGACTGTTTTTCACTCCCTTTGTCTCCCTCTGTTTGTTGTCAATGCATGCTTTGTCTCTCTGACATGCACTTCCTGTTTTATTTTGGTAGCAACTGTATTCGCTTGGTTGTAGAAACATTCAAAAATCCCAAAGAACTTGTTAGGCGTTGAGTTCATTCTGTTTTTAAAATGGTTTCGCTTTCTTTGAGATACAATTACTTTGAGGAACTAAGGAAAAATTATCTACTGTTAACTCTAATCAGATTTATGTATATAGTGCCAAATTATAACAGCAGACAAGCAGATTTTACAAAATTTGCAGCTACGTCCTTTGCCAATTTCTGTTAAGAAAAATAATGCCACGATGTTCCAAAATTAATGTTTTTCTGCAGCAAACAGATTCACTTCAGCATTTATGATCCTTGGCTATTTCTGTAAATGTCAAAGGACAACGTGACACTTAAAGCAACAACGTGACTCTAAAATTTGAACTTTTTAAAACTACTCAACTGAGCTCCATTGGAGGTTTTTGTTGTCCCGAAGCCTGAAGCTGATTTGTTTTCACAGAGCGAATAAATGTCCTCAGGCTGCCTCAAAAAATCAGTTTTTATAAGACAGCTACCAAGTCAAGCAGCAGAAGAAGAGATGCACAGAGGCCTGTTGTCCTGTCAGCAGGAATTCGCTGTCTTTTCTTAGCTCAGCTCTGTGCGCTCAGCCGGGCCGCTGTCCCTTCAAACAGCACAAAGGCACGTCTATGCTTCGTTAACAATGGAGCAAAAAGATGTTTGTAAGTGGAACAGTGGACAAAGCAACAGCGGACACACTGGAACGAGCGCCAATAGAGCACATTCATTTATGGGCTTGCACAAATAAACTTACATCAGCCTCTTTTACCAGACTCGTCTAATACCACTGTCTCTGTGCTTCTACTACTACTTTTCTACTTCAGCTCTACTAAGAGTTAATATATAGTAATATTATTCATGTCTTATGTACCATACATACAAGACATTTTCAAATATGTTTGCTTTAGATTACTTCCTCCGCTTTGATACAGTTCCATATTATAATATTTATAAATGTAACCTGTGATAAGTTACACTAAGGTTTTGGGGGGATTTTTAATGCTCAATATATTTGTGACTGATATCAACAGATGTTAAAGAAGATGTATTTTATCATATCATGGTGTGGGTCGCAATGTCGCATCACAGGAAGAGGTTCCTGTTTCAGGGCACTTCTTTAGTGTCATGTGTTCTCTCCTGATGTTCCAGCTTCCTGCCGCAGCCCAAAGACATGCATGTTGTGTTGAATGGTTATTCTGAAATAATCTAAGGTATGAATGAGTTCAGATTCAGTTCAGATAATGGATGGTTTTCATTCATTTTGTCTCCAGCAGACTTAGAGTCTCCAGCAGACTTAGAGTGCACTGGGGTTCAAGTTTATGGTGACTGAGCGTATATAGGTAAGTAAGGATTGTGCCCGATCTAAAAGTGGCCACCTGAGCTCATTTTATTTATATGCTTTTACATATAACCACTAGAGATTGCTTAATTTTAAAAATGCTTCTACACTGAAAAAGTGTTGCATTGCACTCCACTGTAGCAACAGAAAATTGGGATTTCTAGGTTAACACTGTTTATTTCACTGTACCTAAAATTAAAAATAACTTACCATGAAAATAATCAACACAAACAATTTGTCAAAGTGAGAATCTGTACTTCAAGTAAAAGGTTTATATTAAATTACAGTCTGAGTACAACTAATAAACTTAGCTGTAACAAAATAGGGTAATTATTAAAGTTGGTTCAAAGTAACATTTCTTTTCAGTGTGTTACGCTAAAGTCACACCAAGAAAAACTGTGGTGGAAGACGGCGGTCCAACTAAAATTACTGTAACTTTGTGCAATGAACAAGTTCCCTACTCGCTTTTGAAATGGTTGCTTCGAAGGACTGCGATCACTCACTTCAGTCTCACTTTGGTGCATCAAAACTGAGTTAGTCTGCTCTTATTTTTTAGATTGAAAGTTAGCAATTGCATGAAATCGCTTTGTGAAAATGTGGCAACTAAGTATGATAAATCAGTGAAGATCACATATCTGTTGCCATCCACATACACAGAAACCTACTTTCATAATCCAGCCAGAAGCTTAAAGAAAAATAAATTCAGAAATTCCTCCACAAACAGTGACGTAGCTGCTGCAGTATATCATTTAACTGTAACATGACAAAGGCGTTTGCAGCTTTGCTTTAAATGGGAATATAACATGAATACAACCAGCTGAATAAAAGGAGAACCTCCGACTGCAAAGACGCAAACTGGGTGCTGAGTAAGATTGACTGCCATGCGTAGGCAATCTGTTTGCATTTACAAATAAGTAGGTAGTTATTAGAAAGTCAGTCAGAGAGTGACTGTGTCAGTCTGAGTCTGCTAGGACAGGCTGCAGGTTGTCTTTAGGAGACCAGACTCAAAACCAAATTTAAGACGCTGCTTTTGTCATTTGGCTGCTCTGATATTCCAATCAGATTAAAAACATAATTTAAAAACATACAATAAACAATATCTGGTTGCAAATTTAATAAATTGTTTCAAATTCTTTTGGCTTTTATTAATAAATGATGAATCCCTCTTCAGCACTGAGGCTTGCTGTGAAGTCCAATCTGTCCTCACTAGTTATCTGTAGCCAGTGCAAATATCCTTTCTATGGAAGCAGCTTGCCAACCAGGCCAGTGAGCTTCAGCTGACAGCTTTACCTTTGCATGTAACAGTTACGTCTGGCTTTGGAAAAATAAGATGGCAACAGCAATTTACCAACAGTCAAACACATGAAAAAGGTTTGCAAGCGACAGACAAAAAAGCAAAGAAAGTGAACTGAACACAAGTGAACATCAAAAATGGCAGAACTATTAAAGACAGCAACAGAATTTAGCTAAAAGAATAAACAGAAGACCACAGCAGAGGGGGAGGTGTTTGAACTATCAATTACAGTAAAATGTGCAGCACCAGCCGCAGTGATAAGAGTAAGCAGAAGTGGCAAGGCAGCAGTAAAAATATTTTTGTGTCAGGAAGTCTGACTGAGATCAAGATCTGCTTTGCAAAAACAACACTGATAACTACTTTAATACACAAAAAACAGCCGTCACACACAAATTAAACATGGAGAGTGTTTTTATATCCGCTGTCCAGTTTCTGCAGCTTCCATTGCAGATACACAGTCACTGGACTTTTCTACAACACAGTTTAGAACATTTAATGGTAATTTATCACCTGTGTGTAAAACGTTTTTAAAAATTTATGTCTTCAAACGGCTTATTAGGCTTACTTCCTACTTCTAAGCTGGACTGCTGTAATTATTATCAGGATGTCCTAAAAACCCTCAAAGTTGCTCCAGAATGCTGCAGCCAGAGTTCTGACAGGGACTAGAAAGAGAGCATATTTCTCATGTATTCTCATCAATCCAGAATTGAAGTTAAAATCCTGCTCCTCACATGCAAGATTGTGAATAGTCAGGCTCCATTTTATCTCAAAAACCTCATCGTACCATATCAACCTGTTAGAGCACTTCGCTCTCAGACTGCCGGCTTACTATTTGAAAATAGAATGAGAGGGAGAGGCTTCAGTTTTCAGGCCTCTTCTGTAGAACCAGCTCCCAGCTTGGATTCAGGAGACAGACACATCTCTACTTGTAAGATCAGACTTTCTTTTGTGCTAAAGTGTACAGTTTACTGCTGGATCAGGTGACCCTGAATCCCCCCTTAGTTATGCTGCAATAATTCTAGGCTGCTGGGGGATTCCCATAATGCATTTCTTTTTCACTGACTATGTGTTAATAGACCTCTCTGCATTTAATTATTACTTGTTATTAATCTCTGACTCTCTTCCACAGCATGTCTTTTGCCCTGTCTTCCTCATCTCACCCCTACTGTTAGCGGCAGATGGCCCCGCCCCTCCCTGAGTCTGGTCCTGCTGGAGGTTTCTTCCTGTTAAAAGGGAGTTTTTCCTTCCCACTGTCGCCAAAGGTCTTGCTCATAATGTTGCTGGGTATTTCTCTGTTTTATCATATGGTCCTCATCTTACCATACAAACCACATTGAAGCAACTGTTGTTGTGATTTGGAGTTATATAAATAAAGTTGAACTGAATTGAACTGAGATCCCCTCATGACCCTGATAAGGATAAGCGGAAGAGAATGGACGGATGGATGATCAAGATCCCAAATATCTATTTACAACATGTCACATGAAATTTGTAGATTTATCTCAGAAAAAGCTGCGTGCCCGGCAGAGAGACACAGGCTAGTTTGATGCCACAACTTTTGTACTATTACTTAGAAGGATTACACCTTTCACCTAAATTTAAACATCCTTGTTAGTAGATCTGCAATGTTGTAAGATGACTGATAAGTCATCCAACAAAAATGTTGGAAAATGACTGTTTCAGTCCTGAAACTGAGGTTTTAAGCTTTGTATAGAACATAAGCACAACTTTAATTCATGTCATGCCCAACCAGTTTTATCTTGTGACCTTTGGACGATCTAAACTTTAGAAAAAAATATTGCTGGATTTCAGAGCAAAGATTTTTTTTTTTACTGTGTATGCTTTGTGTGAATTCTGCTGTCACTACCTTTTCTTTTTAGTATTTTACACCAAAATATAAAACTTTAAACAGTTTTTAAAATCAGCCTAAAATCAGAGAAAGTTCAGTCCACCATCAGGTGCTTCTCTCACTGACGGATTTGATTTACTTTTGCTGGATCCTTTAGGGCGACAGACAACAAGTACTTTTCCAAATAATTCCCCATCAGAAAAAAAAACATAACTTACTCAGTTTCCGTTTGCTCATGGCTCACTGGTGGAGTGTGTGGGCTTCCTAATAACATGTAAAGCACTCTTTAAAAGTGTCCTCCACGTCTTTCCAGCACCATGCTCTTTACTCAACAGAATGAATCTACTTCCTGTCTTGTGAACGCAGCGGAAGCTGGGGGTAAAATTTCAAGTTTTCGCTGTGCTGTCTTGTAGCAATCAGATGACAAGTCCTATCGTCACTTTACACTGGAAGTGAGAGGTGCAACAGCAAATTACTGTTTTCTCACTAACTCTCTACCCAACCAACAAACCAACAAACAGGAAATCTCATTGTGGTTTCTACAAGAAAATTATATATTTTTACTTTAAATATAATTTAAATTCAGACACTAGTAGATACACAATGGTAGCTGGAAACTCTTTTTTTGGCATCTCTATAATCTATACACAAGAAACATTAGCAGCAGTTATGAATTTAAAGATATATTCAAGACGTGTGGACTGTTTACCAATAAATCATCTCTTGTCTGTTGTTGCCTTTTAGCAAACTGTATAATGTTTGATTATGTATGTATGCCATAATCAAACACGTGAAGATGTTTACAGTATCCATCGGTATCTAGTGTGTGTGTGTTTTAATATACTTATTTTTATTTTATTGCTTTTCTTCTTTCATCACATCTGCATCATAAGCTTTATCCATACATTCAGATTTTTGATCAAAAGTAGAAAAAAGAGACACTGATGATCAATAAAATAATGCATCCTTTAAGTAACGCAGTCCTGCCTGTGTTTGGCATGTTTCTGCTGTACACCATACCAAGACAAAGCCTAAAAAGTCTAATTTAAACCAATTTTTAAAAAGTCTTTTAAAAGAAAACACTGCCATTTAAATAGTTTCACTTCCTGTTTCAGTTCTTAAAATCACTGGGTGGTGTCCAAACTCCCCTGAAACACCCTGCATGTTAAACATTTCTAAAAGGAGTGATTCAAAATCCTTTTCTGGCATGACCCAACTGCAGAAGAAAAAAAAATCTTATCTTGTCCCCATTTTTAAAACATTTTAAACCCCCCCCCCCCCCCAAACATTTTTTTTTTGGGGGGGGGGGGGGGGGGGGGGTTCCTCCAAATTATGTCATTCGTGGTTCTGTGCCCCACTATGGGGGCTGCAGTTTGAGAACAAATGTGACAGAATTGAAGAATAAAGACACGTGAAGTTTGGCTTAAGAAAAATATCCGCCCATCCATCGATCCATTCACTTCTGCTTATCCTTTTCGGGGTCGCGGGGGGCACTGGAGCCTATCCCAGCTGTCTTAGGGTATATATGTGGTGTTCATCTGAACAATAGACTGGACTGGACTCATAACTCAGACGCCCTCTACAGGAAAGGGCAGAGCAGGCTGTACCTGCTGCGGAGACTCAGGTCGTTTGGAGTGGAGGGCCCACTCCTGAAGAAATTCTATGACTCTGTTGTGGCTTCTGCTATCTTTTATGGCGTGGTCTGCTGGGGCGGCAGCATCTCTGCTGGGGACAGGAAGAGACTGAACAGGGTGATCCGAAGGGCCAGCTCTGTTCTAGGATGCCCTCTGGACCCAGTGGAGGTGGTGAGTGACAGGAGAACGGCGGCTAAGCTGTCATCCCTGATGGACAACATCTCCCACCCCATGCAGCAGACTGTGACAGCACTGAGCAGCTCCTTCAGTGGGAGACTGCGGCACCCACGGTGTGGGACGGAGAGATTTCGCAGGTCTTTCCTCCCCACTGCTGTCAGACTCCACAACAAAGACTTTAACTAAACAAGCACACACATCCATACATATGCAATAATACTAAGTGCAATAATCCTTTCTGTCATCGTTGTATTTTTACTCAGTTGTATATAGTATTTGTATTTGTATTCTATTTGTATCTTATTGTATATTTATTTTATTTTATTCTACTGTATATAGTATTTTATTTTATTCTATTCTGTACAGTTGTGTACTGTATTTATTCTTATTGTATTCTAATTTTTGCCTCATAACTTTTGCACTGTCCACTTCCTGCTGTGACAAAACAAATTTCCCAAGTGTGGGACCAATAAAGGTTATCTTATCTTATCTTATCTTATATATAGGGTATATATATATATATATATATATATATATATATATATATATATTCAAATGTATTTAAATAAAAGCTACAATTATTGACAAGTGTAGTGCATAAAATATTACAGAATGTTAAAGAATATGCAATAGCAAGTGTTGCTGTCTGCTCGTATTCTCATTGCTTTTTTCAAGCTGTTATAGCACAGAACATGTTCCTCTTTAACAGACACGAATCGTAGGAAAGGAAAACATGTAAGCGCAGCACGCGGACTTTCATCTGTTTACAGGCTCAGTAGGTGGAGGCACAGAGCTGTCAGCATCTTGCAACATTTCCTGCCAACATTTCCTGGTGAAGCAAAATCCCAACACCAACTGAAAGGATTTTACATTCATCTGCACCTTTGTAACTTTTTTTAACCACTTCCACTCAGTGACGTTCAAAACTCTGTGACCATATCAGACATCAGTCCTCCTTTCATGCAAAGCTGAAGACTAGTCAGAAAGTCAGAGGCGGCAGGAGCACAAGATTTTCTGAAATGATGAAATATTTCAGATTCCGCTTTATTTCCAGGTCAGCAATCAGACTGAAGCAGATGTCATCAGTTATGTTAATTCCAGCATTCAGATGATTCTCAGGTGGTTTTCATTTTAATCAGCCTCCGAGAAATATGTATGTGCCTCAAGCTTCCCGCACTAAGCAACAATGGGATTTAGTTTTATTCTTTATTTGTCAAGGACCACTACTGTGGCCATGACTGGTTTCTTAGAAACAAAATCTAAATGAAAAAGGAGACTCTTTAAAGGCGGAGCTTCTGTTGGGAACTTTACTGTAAGCGGCTGATGTGACAGCTGTTTATGTATTCTGAGAAAAAACTGCAACTCGTTTCCATAGTAGCAGTTTTACAAAGTATCCTGAACTGTTGAGATGAGGTGAAACAGTCTAAAGTCCAGTTTTTATTCTGACAAAGAAGGGACTCGGAGTCAACTCATAGCTGGACTGAAGGATTCTAAGGACGTACGCAGCTGGATCAGCTGGGCCCAAAGCACCTGTAGTGAGCACAGCATCAGAAGATCAATGCATCACACTTGGTTCAAATAAAAAACAGAACAGAAAATTCTTTTAAAATGCATAGAAGGCTTTGTAGTAATGCTCTCAGAGGACAAGCAGTGTCTCTAAACCATTTCTTGGAAGGAGACACAAGGAAAACCCCTCAGGCTGCAGGACTCAGAGAAACCAGTTAAAAATCCCCACTGAATAATTCCGGTTAGAGATCAGTGGCAATAGAAAGGTGACTGTGAGGCGACAAACACAAAGGAAAATGAAAAAGAATGCACAATAAGACTTTTCATTACATTTAACAAATTTCAGTTTTCATTATGGACATCTCATTATTGAGATTGCTCTGTTAAAAGCCATCACACTGAATTATCTAACATTGAATTATCCACACAAGTCGACACAAAATAATAATAATAACAATTTAATACTTGAGCCACAAGAAATTGAAATCCTGGCTGAGTTTGGAGCTGAGGAGGTCTCCAAGATATTCAGAGAGGGACAAAACCAAATGACGGCATCTGGTGATGGTGGCCACTGATTTTTCAAACGTGTCTGCTTCAGTGTGGGCTGTTTCGAATGGATTTTGATTTCCTGAATCCGAATACGACAGTTAAAACAGCTGACTGGTGGTCGTTTACACACATCTACATTATCTTGATGAGTTGGATGTCTTTTACGTCTGTTTGTGGCCACTTTATCTAAAAATCTGAAAAAGGGAAGCAGTTACACAGCGGCTATTCTACCACAAATAGACTGACTTTATTTTGAACCCAGCGAGGCCAGATCCAGTCGTTGCTGTTTCATCAATTACCCAGAATATTATGACATGATGTTAGTTTGTTTCATCACTTGGCAACGTGCCTGTTTACAGATGTCTCTACAACCAACCTTATTTATTCAGTGATACATGGCACGAAAGAGGAAAGACACTTCAAATTCTGAGGAACAGTAAATCAAATATATACTCTGCTCAAAAAAATTAAAGGCACGCTTTGAAAGCCCTTCAGATCTAATGGGGACAAACAGCATTCTGGATGTCTGTACTGATATGGACAGCGTGATGTGTTCAGAATAAACCTACAGAGAGTTGAATTCAAAGACGCCCTGAAAATCAAAGTGAAAAAATAATGCAGCGGGCTAGTCCATTTTGGCAAAATCTCAGTAGTTTGCACGGCCCCACATGCTTGTATGCATGCCTAACAGCGTTGGGGAATGTTCCCTATGAGACCACGGATTGTTTCTTTGGGGAGCTCCCCTCAAATCTGGACCAGGACATCATTGAGCTCCTGGACAGTCTGAGGCGCAACCTGGCAGCCACCCATGGACGAAGCATAATGTCCCAGAGATGTCCTATTGGTTTCAGGTTAGGCGAGCGTTATGGGTCGGTCAGTGGTATCAATTTCGCCTGTAGAGATCTGTGCATCCCTCCATGGATATGTTGCCCCAGACGATCATTGGACCACCACCGTTTGACATCGGTGGTATAGCTTTGAAATCGGTGGTGATTGGCCCGTAACACTCGCCTAACCTGAATCCGAGTTAGACTAATGAAGGTTATCTCTCTCATCATGTCAAATGATGTCACAGGTAACACAATGTTCTCCCCACCCTCTTCTGACCTTTTCACGTCTGTCGCATGTGGTCAGGGTCAACCTGCTCTCCTCTGTGAAAAGTACAAGGTGCCAGTGGTGGACCTGCCAGTTCTGATAAGCTCTGGCAAATGCCAATCTGGCTCCATAGAACCAGGAAGTAATCACAGGTCCCACTAAAGGACATTCAGTTCTCAGGCCACTTTCACAAAGTCTGTTTCTGACTGTTAGATCAGACATATTCACACCAGTGTCCTGCTGGAGGTCATTATTGTAACTCTGGCAGTGTTCATCCTGTTCCTGCTTGCTTGAAGAAGCAGATACCGGTCCTGCTAATGGGTTAAGGACCTTCTACAGCCCTGTCCAGCTCTCTTACATTAACTGACTGTCTCCTGGAATCTCGCATGCTCTTAAACCTGTGCTGGGACACACAGCAGACCTTCTGGTAATGGCATGTGTTGATGTGTCATCATGGAGGAGGTGAGCTACCTGTGCACCTCTGTAGGGTCCAGGTCTCAACAGCCCAATGCAAAACTATTGAAAAAGAGTCAAAAAAAAAGAAGAGCAGGGAAAAATGTCAGCAGCTGTCACCAACAAAACCATTGCTGCTTCAGGGGTTGTCTCATTGTTGCCCCTCCACCGAACCTGCTGTTAATTCCATAAACACCAAAGCAACTGAAACTAATTAACTTCTGTACTAATTAAAAGACCAGATCAGTGTCCCAGAAGTTTAAATGTCTTGATATATACTCTGTTTAAAAAATGGTATTTTAATTGTTTTGAGCAGTTTACATTAAAGCGTATATTTTAATGTCCATCCATTTGTCTTTGCTTATCCTTTTCAGGGTTGTGGGGGATAGTGGAGTCTATCTCAGCTGTCTTAGAGTGGGAGGCAGGGTACACCCTGGACAGGTCACCAATGTGTCGCAACTATGGGCAATTTAGAGTTTCCAAATAGCCTATCCCCACTAACTGCATGTCTTTGGACTGTGGGAGGAAACCGGCGGGAACCACACAAACACGGGGAGAACATGCAAACTCCACACAGAAAGCCCCTGGCCTGATGGTGGAATTGAACTCAGGACATTCTTGCTTGCTGTGAAATTGTTCTTGCACCGTGCTGCGCATAATTTAATGTGGGGTTTTTTTTTTTTTTTTAATGTCTAACTTTACCTTGTAGAATTACAGATTTCCCGCTAAAAGAAAAGTCCAGGTCAGAGTAGAGCTCAAAAGCTCAAGTGATTGATAGTTTGAGAGACTGTCCATCAGAAAATGAGCACCTACTAAAAAATATTCCACTAATTTCTGGTTTCAGTTAGGAACTTTAATCTTAGAACTGACCGACAAACACGTCATGAAAACCAACCAACAAACCATCGGACGTTTTAAGCGCCATTTCTGGTTTTAGTGACTCATAATTTCTAAAGTTTGATAACATGTATCCTGAAAGCATTTTGGCTGAGGACCAGTGATATCAAAACTTCTTTTAATCATTTAGTTCTGTTCTACGTTTACACACTGCCGGTGACACAGACTGAGGTTTGTGACATTTTCGATGAATAAAAGCTCGTTTCACACACAGACTGGTCTGTTACTGGGCCTGAACTGTGTTTTGTTCTGTCCCAGCTGCCAGCTGTGACTTTCTGTCTGCTGCATACAACAGCTGTTATGTCATCTAAACATTGAGTAAACCCAGACAAACAAAGGCTGTACCAAGGAAGACATGTTACTGTGTGAAAACAGCAAATCAGAGTACTCTCACAGCTGAAATGCAGCAAAACAATGACTGCCACCGTGCAGGTACAGCAGGAAGAGACTAAGTAGGGCAGTAGGTCGTTTCTGTATGAGACAACTTCCTGAACAACAAACACTTCAACGTGCAAATTTTCATGTGTGAAAAAAACCCATCCATTCACAGCAAAGACGTCCACCTCAACATTTTTCTGCCATCACGCCCACTATCTCATCTAAAAAGTTTCTTGAACTTGCAAACGAGCCAAACTTGCCCAAGCTGTGATTGTGTTAGAGGTGAGTGATAGAGGATTTAGATATTTATTTATTTATTTAGATATTTAGAACATTTACATAATTTTCTATATTGAGACACTTTATTTTATTTTGCTTTTGTGGCTCTTTTTCTACAATAAATATATCGTAAGTAAATCCATCTTTCTTTCTAGGATATCCTAGGTTAGAGGTGAGTGTTAGAGGATAGAGATACTTTTCACCCCAAAAAGCCTAAATATGTAGTTTATTGTTGATTGACTGCTGCTGTGGCGTTCGTGTTCTTCATGTTTCTGGTCTTGGCCACTAGGTAGCAGCATAACTCCTCAAACAGAAGGCGAGCTGGAACTCGAGGTGACTGTTTACATGTCTGTATGAGCAGCAGCACGTACTTCACAATTTTAACAGAAGCTCTTATTATAAGGAAGGAAGCGGTTTAGTTTCTGAGTATTGATAAGAGTCTTTCTGTTTAATTTGTGCTCTTGTGCAATTTGTCCAATTCTAAGAGTTTTCATCTTGAATTTCAGGGTCTCTAAACTTCACTGAAGTACAGTCACACCCGTTACTGCCGTTTAGGATCCTAATTGAGTAAGACCAGAAGAATTCACTTCAAATATATCTGAAGCGTTGGCTTTTTTTTCCTCTGATGGTCCTTTCACAAATCTTTGTCATCCAAGAGAATCACTTGCTCAAACAAATTCTTGTAAATTTTAAACAAAAATGTTCTCTAGAGAACTTTGAACTGGCTTACAGCGTAGAAAATGACTACAAGGACACTTACAGGAAACTTTCATGACTCTTCAAACTTCTTCAATTTCAAAGAGAAACTCCTCAGACCTCTCACATCTACAAGTTATTTTATTTTAAATATCCCGCACTGTTTGCTGCCCTTACACCACTGCACATACCAAACACAAAGAGCTATTTTGGTTTATTTTACAGAGCCAATAAACAGATCAGTAAGTATTTTGTTTTATTGATCTTTTATTTATTTGGACTTATTATTGCCATTATATTTACAGCATTGGACCGAGCAGCGAAGGAAACTCAGGCACAGGTTAAAGTCCAAAAAAAGTTGTTTTTTTTATTTAACCCAAAAACATAGTTGGTTAAATCATATAAAAGAAATCTAAATCTTGGGTCCATAAAAGATGCCAAAATAACAGAACTCCACTCGAAGTTGCCAACAAACAATACTGGTAACTCAAACAAACTGAGCTAATTAAGTGAGACAAAGGAAAAACTTAAATAGTGGCTGATCAGCCCACAAAAACACAACACACGAAACCTAACTGAAACTAATGTAACGAACTCCAATCCCCCCCATGATCCCGAGTTATGGAATGAGCCAATTTGCTGCTCTCCATATAGGCTTGCTCCGCCCCTTTTCCACCCCTTGGCTCCTCAATCAAGGGACTGCAGCAGCTGCAACTGAGGTAACTCCGAAAACAAAGAGATTAAATCATACATAACAGTGTAAACTAAAATGTGCGCACTTATTTTAGAGTACAGTGTTATGTATGTGAATTAATTCTAAACCAAAACCAGTTATTCATTGTCCCGTAAATTAATTCCTAAAGAAAGACAAACGTCAAAGCAGTGTTTTGTATAAGCCTCAACACTGATATTACCACTGTGTGGCTGTAACTGCAGCCACACAGTGGTAATATCAGCAGCATGTTTTTATCCAGTGAGACATTTTGCTTCACTTTTAGATTATTTAGATCATTTACATAATTTTCTATAATGAACCACTTTTATTTTACAGTGTTTTTGTGGCTCTTTTTCTAAAATAAATATACTGTAAGTAAATCCATCTAACTGCAGTCGATTAATTACCCAGGATAATATTTGAAAAGTGAAAAAATACTAAATTGATATCTCTCTTTAAATCTTGAGCTCTGTTGGTTTCTCTGAGCTTTCTGAAAGCACGTTGCACTCTTTGGGGATCTTGAATGCTCTGTTTTGCTGGTTTCATGGTTAAAGGATATGGGGGGGGGAAGCTAATATTTTGCATGCAAAAATCATTAATACATGAATTAATATAGTGAAGTAAAAGCATAAAGTTGCTCAGAGAGTTAGAGAGAGTGGAACTTTAGGTAAAATAAGTATCAGTGAAACAATAAAGAGCAGCATAAAAGAATACAACTTGCAGGTTTGCAGTCAGATTTACAGGTTTTGGATTTACAGAGCCGTGGTAAAATATTCTGTCTTTTATGAAATCAAAGTGAGATGCAGCATGACTCGGGAGTATCTGCATCTGAAAGCAATTTCATTGACCCAGGATCAGTTTGGAGTCGTGTGTGTGTTCTCAAAATAGGATTGCTGTCTGCATGGGGTGAAAATAAACATTCTTTTTTTATCTGCTGCTAATAAAGTTCATTTGTCCTCAAAAGAATAAAATTCTGTTTGTTTCCACATCAGTTTAGGACTTCTCTGAGGCTTAGACACGGTCAGGATGTAATCCTGGATGAGTTGTGAATCAGTTCAGTTCACTTTCTGTTCTATTTGCTCCAAAAAAAATGAAATCTACTGTCAGCTTAACACTGTTTTCGCTTTAAATAATGTCAAGCTTTTAGCTAAGGGGTTCTCTCTCAAAAAGGACGTCAGTCTTTTGGTCAAATGCAGAGACACGACCAAAGCAAATCCAAGTTTTTCTAATTTTACAATGAAAAAAAACAAACAAACTTGGAACATATTTGTGATATAAAGGCTGCAACTTGGCAACAGTTTTATTGCTAATTGATCTCAACTGGCAATCATGAGCAGAAAAGGCCCAAAAAAACTGTTTATATTGAGCAACATCGTCTTCTGAGAGCTCTCGTTATAGTGCCTCAAATCAGAGTGGGGAGGAGGAGGGGTGGATGGGTGATAAAACGTTACAGATCAGTGTTGGCATCTTCAGCCTTTTGTTTGGAATAATCATTATCTTAAAAATCTTAAAATTAAGTTAAGATTAAGATTATAACTCCCCAGCCTTAAAATTTTGTGCATATATATGTAAGCGTACATTACCATGACATTGCCACAACATCAAAGCTTGGTTATAAATTTATATGTATCTTTTTTAACAGTTCAGTTTAAAAAGTATGTCAATCAGAAACAAATAAAACATATTTGTTAATTTGGACATAGCCTCTGGGTCTGAAAACTGAAGCCAAGAGAAAGTGCTTTATACCTGCATTCTTGTTGGCAGCCAGCAGGGGGTGCTTCCTTTCAACAAGGCTACTCCTGAATAAATGTTGCAGTTCAACTTTAAGGCCATCACAGCCTCGGTAAGTTTCCCTTCCTAACAAATGCTGCTGGGTTTTTTTTTTTTTTTTTTAGTAAACCTAGGAGCTGAACTCACTAAACTGGACGTCTTGACCATATGTGTGCTATTGGTGCCTTTTTGAGCATATTAATGCAATTATTTAACAAATAATGCAGCTTGCTTGTTTTGGTGAGTGAAACGTAACGTAAAAACGTAAAAAATTTACTTAGCAATAATTAGCATTAGCTTGGCATCCATGCTGCAAACATTGGCAGCATAATTTATGTCTATGCCATCTTTTATATACAGTATATGAATTTAATAAAAAAATCCAACTGTATGGAAGTCAGTGGGAAAATTAGCTTATTTCTCACTGTGTATGTGACTTCTATCCTTCTATTCTTTTCTGCTTATCTAACATTTGGTCATGCTAGCAGCAGGCTAACCAGGGTATTTCAGACTTTTCAGTTCCTCCTGGGTGGTCCTGAGGTGTTTCTAGGCTTCTCCACCAGGTTCTGGGTCTATCCAAGGGTGTGTTCCCTTTTGGGTGTACCCAGAAAATCCCTAGGTGGCATCCGAACCAGATGCCCAAACCACTTCATCTTGGGGTAGCAGCTCTACCCCAAGATCCCTCCAGATATCAGAACTTCTGGTTTCAAATATTATTTTAAAAAGCAAGTTGTTCCTTTCACAAATTGTTCTCCCATTGAGAGTAAAACAAATGCTGAAGCAGGATTTGCTTAGGATCATGGCTACCTTTTGATTGACAACTTGTTTTGTTAGCATTTTTGGGAGGCATTAATCAATTTAAAGAGTACATCAGAGTTGTGTTCCAGGTTTACAATCAGTTTAAAACATCCTGGGAACATGAAGTGAAATCACAGGAGAGTCTTCTTGAAAGTGTCCCTGAAAGAATTGAGCGGCTGCTGAAGGACTTTCCTGGCTGCGCCATCTGTCAGTAAAGAAAAATGACGTCTGACATGATTTTGTCAAGGTCTCTTTACCTCAAATAAACATGGAGAATATGAGGACATCTGGTTGATCAAATTAAAATGTGTCCCTCATCTAATGACACCATCTGGCCCGCTGAGCTGTAAGCTTGCTAATTTATGATTATTTTTTTTTCACTGTGCTCAATGCTAAATCACTGCACATTAAACGCACGGCACTTTCCTGTGACAGTCGACTGAAGTAATTCTGAATGAAACACAGAATCAGATCCAGATCAATCAAGAAGGGATCAATGAGTGGAAAGAGCCTCGTTCCAGGCCAGATTCGAACCTAATCTACTCCTCATGTCTCATGTTATGTAAAGTCAAACACACAGCTTTTAAAACTAGATTTGCATTCGGATTCTTCTCTTTCAGCTGATCTGCAAGGATGCTGCAAGAACATTAGCCAAAGCAGGAGGAGGGAGCACATTCCTCTGATTCAAACAGTTCAACTGTAGCAGGCTGAATTTTCTCAACCTGTAATTTTGGACTAACTAGCAGCACGAGACCTGTGATCTCATTTGTAGTTACAAAGCATTTATTGTTTACAGTATAATTACATGACATGAATAACCCGGCTGTACACATGGTTAATGTGTTAATGCCCTCAATACCCTGGCTTTTATTCTGCAATCACAGACTTATTCACTTGTCTTATTTGATTGTATATTTATTTATGTTTTATATAGTGTATATTTTGCATAACTTGTACAGCACTTTGGTCAATTAAGGTTGTCTAAAATGTGATATGTAAATAAATAAACCTGACTTGGTCATTCCTACCATAAAGTTGGGCATTTTCCCGCTTGTCTGTGGAGATAGGCTCGCTTTTGTATCAGTTTTTAACTTTTTTTTCAGTTTCAAAACATCAAGTTAGTGGCAGCGAGGATTCATAATGAGACTTCACTAACCGGTCTGATGTGAATTATGTCTTTTTTTCTCAGCACTGGTAAAACCTCTCACCCTGCTAACAGTACAGACAGCTGTGGTTCGTTATAGTGCACTGAAGATCATTATTGTGTAGAAAAACAGGACAGGGCAACGTATTTACTTTAAATTGTCCTTGTGAAATTTCAGTATTGGGTTTTAATAAAGTTATTTATTAGTCACCGACATAAAGGAGGCCACACGCACTCTTAGGAAGATGTTTAGTGTTTTATTTTCATTAAGTAAAATAAGGAAACCAAATAACTGTCTGCCAGCAAGTCAGTAAGTATGCAGTGTATGAGTGAGAGCATCCATGTAAAACAATAACACAAAGGTTTGTCAGTCAGTCAGCCTGTATTAGAGCTTCTGCCAGAGCTACACTACACTACGCCCAAACTGCTCAGGTGTGAGGCATCCTTAACGAGGTCAGCTCCACCCACTGATTACCTGGAAGAGACTGGCAGACAGAGCCAACGAGGAAAGTAAAGCATAAAAGGAAAATAAATGAAACTGGCTGCCTTCAATTCAATTTTATTTATATAGCGCCAAATCACAACAAAAGTTGCCTCAAGGCGCTTTATAATGTACAGTAGATGCAGAGAAAAGCCCAACAATCATATGACCCCATATGAGCACGCATATTGGCGACAGTGGGAAGGAAAAACTCCCTTTTAACAGGAAGAAACCTCCGGCAGAACCAGGCTCAGGGAGGGGCGGGGCCATCTGCTGCAACCGGTTGGGGTGGGAGAAGGAAAACGGGATAAAGACATGCTGTGGAAGAGAAACAGAGATTAATAACAGATATGATTCAATGCAGAGAGGTCTATTAACACATAGTGAGTGAGAAAGGTGACTGGAAAGGAAAAACTCAATGCATCATGGGAATCCCTTGCGACCGGTGTGCACTGGTTATATTCAAATGACATCCACTGTAAAGTAATCTGTAACATTACGATTACCCACCAAGGAAAGTAACTTCTAAAAGTGCTTGGCTTCCCAAAAATGGTGAAACAATTACAGGGTAATGTAGTTTGATTTTTTTTAGACTCCTCAAACAGCAGCTCCCTTCATTTTTTATCAAATTTGACAGAGACATGGTGTGTTTGCTGAGGACTTCTTTCAGCGGTGGATTAATACGCACTTCTTCTTCTTGCTTATGTCCTTCATGTCTGCAGTGAAGCACTTGTGGCACTTTCTGTGCTTTAGAAAGCCCTTTACCCTGTTTATTTTATTTCTGCATGAGTAGTTTTGCATCTTGTGTAACAAGAGTATGAACCAAAAGCTTCTCTGTGGGTTTTTTGTCCCTGCCTGTCAGCCCTCTTGCATACATACCCTGAAGCATTAATGAACAGAGATCTCGTTGTGAATAATGACACAGAAATGTCAGCATAAAGGCAGTGGCCTCCTTTTTGTTATCGCGTGTGCTGAAATATTGATGAGCCTCTCTTTTTCGCCATTGCCGTCTCAGATATTTGCCTCTGACTGATGAATGCTGGGGCATTTTTCCTGCCAGGCAACCAGGACTGTTTACTGTTAACAAGAGCCGCAATGCAGGCCTTGTTTTTAAAAATCACAAGGGGAGAGGATGGGTAACCATCCTGCGACGTGAACAGTTTGTCACTATTTTCATCTCACCGCGGTCTGTGCCCAGTTTGCCGCTTTCCTCGAGAGCTGCTTTACATGTCGCCTTTGTTTTTAGCTTCTGGAGTCTGGAGGAGACTCATTCTGCTGCTAATTTCACCGGCTCTCCCTCTGTGCTTCATTTGCTGAGCACATCACTACGGCTGTGATTTATCACCACTCTGTGGCTTTCTGGTAATTCCCAGGTGAAACTACCTGTCTTAACAACTGCCTAAAATAGAAGACTTATCACCAAGAAGTAGGCTACAGAGGATGTGAATTTTCCCTCCTGTGTTCATGTGTGCGTTTGGAGTTCATCCCACTGCTTAGAAATCATTTCCCGACAAGATTCACACACTACTGAAAGGGTTTCTCTATTCGTGTCGAGACAAATGAGGGCTCGTGAGTTGCTGCTGAATTAAAAAGATATTTCTGCAGCACATAATCTCTTTCAGTGTGATATGAAAGACCAAAACCGATAAATCATTCACCGAGAGGTGTGCTTACCACCCTTGTTCTTACAAGGGCTCAATCATAAGTAAGGATCTTTTTTTTTTTTTTTTTAAAAAGAAGAAGCTTTTCCTCTTCACAAGAAAATGAGGACTGTCTTGTCAGGAGAAGAATTTGCATTAACTTTGAGGGGAGACTGTATTTTTATTTTGTGCATAAAATTCCAGCACAGAAATTTTAAAAAATGGATGGACGCTCCTTTTTGTTCCATTTTACTTCCTGTTTTTGTTTTTCCCTCCAATATGACCGTTTGCCTCACCCTGACTGGTTGTACTGTAGCTCTGTGTGCGTGTAGTACTGTTTCCCATTGTTAAATGTCAGTGAGCTTAAATGTGAGTATAGCTAGTAAAACAAACTTCAGAAACAATAACTTGAAGTAATTTTTTCAGAATAATTTTATCAGTTTCTCACAATGTTGTGGAAGAATTGTGGCCGACCCTCTTTACCGTACTGCTCTCAAAGTCTCCCAACACAGCATTTCAATTGGGCTGAGGTCTGGACTTTGCCTGGGCCTTTGCAACACTTTAATTTAATTTCTTTTTGAGCCATTCTGCTGTAGCTTTGCTCCTGTGCTTTGGCTCATTGTCCTGTTGGGTGAACAGGTTTGGCCTTTAACTGTCACATTTAAATCTGGAATACTTTGGTAAACAGAGGAGTTCATGGTCGACTCAGTGACTGCATTTTATGGCCTGAAGCTCAAGTGCATTTGGGTTATGCAACAGGACAAACCAGTACATCCACCTCTGAATGGCTCGAAAGGGAAAATAAAAAGAGGCCTAATAAAGACGTTCTTGACTTTCTTAGCAGCGCAGTTTCATTAGTGCTTCTCTCTTTGAAGGCTGATTTCCTAATAAAGACCAAACATGAATTAGATTGAGATACCTTTGCATGACCTTAAACAGGTATTCCGTGCCTGGAAATCCTCCAATGTGTCTGAATTAAACCAATTCTGCAAAGACTGTGCCCAAGTAATGTGAAAGACTCATTGCCAGTTATCACAAACACTTGATTGTATACCGTATTTTCCACACTATAAGGCGCACTTAAAATCCTTTAATTTTCTCAAAAATCAACAGTGCGCCTTATGTCTGAATTCTGGTTGTGCTTATTGACCTCGAACCAATTTTATGTGGTACACAGCGCTCAAAAATCTGTCAAAAAATGTTTTAGTACGACTTTGGTAAGCTATGAAGCCGCACCGCTTTGATGGATTGTCGGAGAATTACGGCTGCCGTAGTCAGAAGACTCGCGGAGTAATCTGGGTCCAAAACTCCGCTTCAGGTCCCAAAGTCAAACAAACACCGCGGCATCACTGAGAGTTAAAAACTGTCTAAATTCTTTCATCTTTAATAAAATGATCAGCGTTGCTGCTTTACCAGGTGTAACAATTAAGTTTAACATCCAAGCATCCATGAAAACAGAATGTATTAAATTTAATAGTTAGAAGTTAGCAGGAAGTTAGCAGGAAGTTAGCTCGCTAGTTTCCACCTAAACATGATATAGCATGTTCTGACTGAGAGATTTCTGAAAAAATTAAGACATACAGCTTTGCTTTCACTTCCAACATAAATAAAGACAGAAAACTAAACAGCAGAGACGTTTGTAGGGTTACTGAAGTTGGACTAGCTGGTATATAATAATGTGATGGCTGCTACGTGATTGCTAGCGACACAGCTATGTTAGCATAACATAAACACAGTGAAGCTGTAGGATGAACGCTTATTTTTTTCCACTCGATAAAAGTTAACGTGAGGGTTCCCGATGGTTAGGGACAAATGCAATCGCATGGCAGGATGCTGTAAACGGACCAAACTTCAGTCAGGAGAACAACTGAGAAAATCCATCTACAATACGAGGTTAGTCATTCATATATTGCAACATGGGAATAGAGCAGCTGCGAGAGAATTCAACATTAATGAATCAATGGTACAGAAGTGGAGGAAGCAAGAAGAATGAGTTGAGTAAAGTTTGACGTATCTGTTTGTTTTGCTTAATGTGTCTTATGGTCCGAAAAATATAGTAGTTATTTATTAGGTTTAGGCCTTTTCCACACAGGTAGCATTGGATAGCTTTTATCAAAACATCATTTTATATTTATTCAGTTTATCTTTGCCTAATATTACAATTCGTTTGATGTGAAAGATGTAAGTGTATCAAATGTGGGGGAAAAAAGACATCAAGAAGGGAGCAAATACTTTTTCACAGCGTGAATGTGGCACTCTGATTTCACTGCTGTAAATGTTCAATGGATTTAATTATGTCATCATTGTGTTCTTCTCCGATGGTTTAAAGACACCCAGCTTGAAATTTAGCCACAACAAGATTACTGTTACTTGCATAATTATGGCCTTCAACAAAACAACCTTTCCTGCAGCTTCAGTGTTGCAGACAAATGTCCAAAGCTTTAATAAAATCAGAACAATTTTGTTCTTGGTATGAGATGACCATGAAAGCTGTCAGCCTTTTCTTATCTTGAAATTCCAATAAATTTAAATATGTTTAATATTTGCTTACTTTTTTTTTCTTGACATTATGCAGATAAATTCTAACCACATGAAATTAATTTCAGTCTCTCCATTCTATCCCAACTATTGCCACTGTCATAGCCACTATGTGCAGTGTCTTCTTTTTCTCGTGGACACACACACATTGGCAGGTCTGGCCAAGGGCAGGCATGCTGCTTTGTTCAACAGTTTTTCTTCTTGGAAATTTCCACCAAGGGCATTTTAGTTGTAATCTTGTAAGCAGTGACCCAGCAAGATTCCTGATCTTTGCAAAATCTCATGACTGTTATGTCATCTTTAGATTCAAGTGAGTGCTAGACCGTCTTTTCAGAGCCTTAAATAGATAATGGACATGACATCAGTGGACTGCAATGCTTTTAGATGCAAATCTTCAATAAATATTATTCTATTAATTCATTATGTAAACTCAGCCCTCAGTTTCAATTTGTTCTAAATCTAGAGAGGACAGAGGGCACTGAAGATGGGCTCTCCCAGCTTTTTAAGGAACCTAGACTGGATTATTTTGTGCTGTGTAAATTCAGAAATGTTTAAATGACGTTCTTAGCAGCGCAGTTTCATTAGTGCTTCTATTATAATCTCTCTTTGAAGGCTGATTTCCATGAACAGGCAGAGCTGCAGTCTCTTTTCCCTTCCATCAATTGGCCAGCACCTCAGCGAGCATGCAAACCCAGTCTGAGTTTCACAGCAGATGGATGAGTGGCAGCAGCATGTATATATCAGCACAGATGGATGGATGCCAGCAGCAGCAGAGAGACGGAGGCAAGGACTTTGCATGTGCTGCTGTTTTGTTTTTGTTTTTTTTTCTTTTGGATCAGACGGAGGCCTCTGGGCAGCTTTTAAATATAAATGAGTTAAGTATTGATGACACTTTAATGATGTATGAGAAAACAAATTGCCAACATCTTTAGTGCTCTTTCTCTGCATGAAGCCATAATGCTGCTCACTGATTCTCACTTCTCTTCTTTACGCAGCTTTGATAACTCTTTCATGGTACGGCTCATCAGCTTTACGACAGTTCTGCACTTCACCTTTGCTCTTGAAAATCAGAACCAATACACTTCTCCATTTCTCAGTCTCACTCTACAAGATTGTGTTAAACAGTCTGGTTAAAAAGGCTGCTGTTCTCTCTCAGGGACCAGCCACCACTCTTCATCCTCTTCATAGTTCCCATCACTTTTTCTTTACTAATACTCTGCACTTTAATACATTCATCAGCTCCTCACAGCACTCCTACCACCTTCTCAGCACATTTCTATCTCTGTCTTAATCACCCTGACCTGCTGAGCATCCTTTCTAAAAACTCCAGCCCCTCTTTACCCTCCACTGATTTCAGAACCTCTGCTGTGCATTGAAGTCTTTAGCTAATCTGTATCTCTTAATCTCCCATACAAGATGATATGATGTGCCAGGTTTCTAAAGACAGTTTGGGCACTTGGGGAGGCCTTTGATTGATGCCCAATCTGCAAATTACTGGGCCGACGGCTCCTTTGGGCCCAGCCACGTGTTTCTCACAATCAGTCCCTTACCCAAAGACATGGGCCCAGGGTGGGGCACTGGTGATCAGTAGATGTTGGCATCATAGGCATATTTTGAGTCACACTTAATTTAGACCCTCAAACAGAACCAGTTTTGCTTTGGAGACCCGACCAGGGTTAAGAAACCCCAGCAACACCCTCCTGGGATCACTCGGAAATGTGAAATGGTGGTGATTCATTGAGGAGGACAAGTCTGAGTCTGAATATCCTGTGTGGGAGGAATAGTGGGGTAAGAGTGGAGCGGATGATTGGCAGATTGGTGCATTCAGCTTCTGCTGTGGTGAAAAAAAGAGCTGAGGGTGAACAGCAGTCACCTGTGTTCATCCATTCACAAATACCCACAAGCTGTGGGTAGTGATCAAGAGGAAAGGCAAGGCAAGGCAAGGCAAGTTTATTTGTATAGCACAATTCAACAACAAGGTGATTCAAAGTGCTTTACAGAGACATTAGAAACAAGAACAAGTGTAAGGATCAAGTGTACAGGCACAGAAATGAGCTTCCTCTGTAATGTGTCTGGGTCAGCCTTAGACACAGGGAGAAGAGCTCAGTCATTTGAGAGGAGCTCAGTGTAGAGCTGCTGCTTCTCACTGAAAAGAACCAAATGAGGTGTTTCTGGCATTTTCAGAGCAGTCTGAGCCTGAGTTTGTGTCTCATCGGGATTAGCCGTGCAGACACTGACCTCATTATTTAAACTTTGGCTATGTTTAATATGGATGTCCACCAGTATATTAGAAAAAAAAAATAGGTCACCTTTAGGCTAGAAAATGATGGTAATTTAGGCTCTGGACATTTTTAAAAAGAAGACTAAGTAGTACATTTTGGGTTTTATTTAATAACATAAAATATAAGTGGAAGATTGTACCATTTTCTGACATTTTGTTCAATTCTCACTTTTTCAAACAGCTGTTTGGGGGGTAAAACTTCAAGGTTAAGCTTTGTTTTGTGATGCAGGCAGACTAAGAGGTTGGGGAATGGATTTTTTCACTAAGGGTTCTCACAGTTACAGAAGTACAAATCAGTGTCTGCAGACACGCGTGACAGTCTTCCATGTGTAGTGTAAGCATAAGCATCTGCCAATGCTTGTCTCGCAGTTTGTCCCCATGTATGTGTGTTTTTGTCTATGTGTGTGTGTGTGAGAGAGTGAGACACTGCAGCCTCTTCTGACCTTGGACGCCCGTGAAGCTGCTGGAAACATGCAGCAGCTCATCAAATATTTACGGCTCCATCTAATTCAGGACTTCATGTGGTCTTTCTTCCTCTGGCCTCGGGCGATTGGCCAGAGGCTGCCAGTGCAGGGAGGAAATCATCTGCTCTCAAGTCCAAACTTACTCTGAACACATGAAAAGCACCAGTCACGCATCATGCCTTTAGGAGCTGTTACACAAGCTTTCTGGGGTTTAAACTGTAGTCGGGTCTGTGCTCTGGAATTTACGTCTGAAGAATGTTTTGGTCTTAAAATGAAATGATTATTATAGTAATAACTGAGATTGTTTTGATGTTAAAATTAAAAATTTTAAAAATCTCAAGCCGGCTCTGTGACTGTAGGGGGAACAATACTGGTCAGATATTAAAATGGACTGAAATGTAATTAGAGATTCATCTCCCCCTTGTGAAATGTAATCATGTGTCACTATTAGATCAATATACCAATTAATGCAATTAGTATGACTTGCAAATCTTGTTTTGCAAGTTGCAACAGCAAAGTGTCTGCAGTTCCTCTAGTGGCCACTAGAGGCTGGCTCCACAGCTCCCGTGTTTAAACCTCACAGCATAAATAAACATGTTTGCAGCCTAGAAAACTGTTTTATTCACTGTAGGCAGTTTCCCCAATTTTGTTTCTTTACAAGGGTTTTTTTTTTTTTAATAATCCATATAGAGACTATTAACAATTAAAGTGACACTGTTTCCATTTGATTGTGCCTTTTGACAAATAACATGGCCTGCTGTGTGGTACAACCCATGTAAGAAGCTTGTGCTTTTTTTTTTGTTTGTTTGTTTCTCTTCTCTTTACAGCTTCTATCCTTCCCTGCCTGTAGGCTCTGGGTTTGTTATAGTCCATATGTACTCATGTGAATAATAATAAAAATGAATAAATAAATAAAAAGGAAATACAATGTTTTTTGTCTTTGGGCAGGGGGAGCATTGACCCCTGAGGGTTGAAAGCCCTACCTTAGAGACAAGTCCACATAAGTACCTGTTGGGGTGGTGTGATCAGTCAAAACACCGTGGTTCACATTCCCATTCCCGCCTTTTTCCCCACTCACTGTTTAATTTTGTATTCACTCACTTCATGCATTTCCTTTCACTTGCTGATTAGAGTCAGTGACCTAAAACTATTTCATTAGGTTTAGGAAAGTAAAGCACAGCCATTCAAACTTTGCACTGAGAAAAGATGAGTTCAGAGTGACAACACCGTGTAACTAATGGCATCACCCTGTGCACACATACCACTGCTAACTGATCCACCGCAGCTGCTTTGAGAAACTTGCATAGTGTTACATCCTGAGAATGAGAACAGCCTGTGTGCAAACACTAGAACAGGATACCTAACCAAAGCACTTTTAGCCACTGAAAGTTAAAGGTTTAGCATATAAATTCACACAGTTCTGTTTGATTCTTAAGGAAGATGCAACTTCGAAAGTTTTTTGTGACTCTTGCAGAAAAACTTCTCTCTGCACAAGCCCACGTGTAGAATAAGCCTCGTGTCATTAATTAAACTCAATCGAATGAGTTTAGTTTTGTCAAAAGTAGATTTCAGAGCATTCATGGTTATTTGTCACCTGCTAAGTTAACAGCACCAGCTTTATACTTAGCTCTGTACTTTGTAGATGTAGAACAAATATAAATTGCTACTGCCTTAAAGAAGGAGAAGCAAAAACAAGTTACTAGAACAAATAGTTGAAGAAATAAATACGACAATCCTTTTTTTAAAGCTTTTTGTCATAATCATGAGGGCCTCCTCTGCTAAAAAAAAATGCCAAGTTTGTGCTCAAATCCTATGCAAATTACAAAAGTAATAGATAGTAATAGATAAATAGGTTGGTGAATGTGAAGAATTGATAGGCAACGGATGTTGAAGAGAACTGACTGATACATTCTGAGACGGTTTTGGTTGCATGCAGTTAAACAGCACATGTGGAAAGCGAAAGACAGAATGGATTTGCCTATGTACAATCATGTGATGACATTATTACAAAAAATTGTAATAATAAAATATTATTGATGAAAAGTGTGTGATGTGCAAAGAACTAAGAAGCAGTTAGTTTAAATTTCAGATGGATTTTCACAATGGGTGAAACGCTTATTCAAACTTTAGTCAGGTTTCTTTACAGGCAGCAGCTGTCCTTATGTGTTACAGTTAAACACGTAAAGCGTATACTAAATAAACAAATTCTAATTTGAAAGAATTTACTCAAGTCCGAGCTTTAAATCTCCAGTCTATCAAATGTCACTAAGCAGTCTATAACTTCTCTTCATCCTCTCCTGTCATGCCTATCTTACATCTTTCTCCGTCTCTGAGTGAAGTTACCTCACTCCTTTCTTTCAGGGAAATACCTGTGCCCCCCAGCTGTGTGGAGTCTTTCATAAACTGTTTATGCTGAGTCTGAGTCTGCAGAGGGTCCCGGTGATGTGGAAGACATCATGCCTCGTCCCTGTACCAAAGATGCCACGTCCCAGTGGCCCCCAGGATTACAGGCCCGTGGCACTGACCTCTCACATCATGAAGACCCTGGAAAGGCTCATCCTGGACCAGCTGTGACCCATAGTAAGACCACATCTGGATCCCCTTCAGTTCGCTTATCAGCCTCGTCTCGGAACTGAGGACGCCATCATCTACCTGCTCAATCGTGTCTACACCCATCTGGACCAGCCGGCGAGCACTGTGAGGGTCATGTTTTTTGACTTTTCCAGTGCTTTCAACACCATCAGGCCGACCCTCCTGGGTGATAAGTTAGCAGCGATGCAGGTGGATGCTTCTCTGGTGTCCTGGATTGTTGATTACCTGACAGGAAGACCACAATATGTACGTCTCCCACAGTGTGTGTCTGACAAGGTGATCAGCAACACAGGGGCACCACAGGGGACTGTCCTCTCCCCCTTCCTCTTCACCCTCTACACCACAGACTTCAGCCACTGCACAGAGACCTGCCATCTTCAGAAGTTTTCTGATGACTCTGCGGTGGTTGGATGCATCAGCAGGGATGATGAGACAGAGTACCGGGCTGTGGTCGACTCCTTTGCCACGTGGTGTGAGCAGAATCATCTGCAGCTCAACGTGGCAAAGACCAAGGAACTGATCGTGGACTTCAGGAAGACCAGGAAACACTTGACCCCTGTTTCAATCCAGGGGGTCAGTGTTGACATTGTGGAGGACTATAAATACCTTGGAGTACACATTGACAATAAACTGGACTGGGCTAAAAACACCACAGCACTTTACAGGAAGGGCCAGAGTCGTCTCTATTTTTTGAGGCGACTGAGGTCCTTCAACATCTGCCAGAAAATGCTCAGGATTTTCTATGAGTCTGTTGTGGCCAGTGCGATCCTCTATGCTGTTGCATGCTGGGGGAGCAGGCTGAGGGTCGCAGATGCCAACAGACTCAATAAACTAATCCGTAAGGCCAGCAATGTTGTGGGGATGGAGCTGGACTCCCTCAAGGTGGTGTCGGAGAGGCGGATGCTGTCCAAGATAAAGACAATGTTGGATAACACCTCCCACCCACTCCATGACATGTTGGTCAGTCACAGGAGCGAGCTCAGTGAGAGACTGAGATTACCGAAAAGCACCACTGAACGACACAGGAAATCATTCCTGCCTGTGGCCATCACCCTGTACAACGCATCCACTTAACACACTGTTTGCTGCTATAACTACACATGTTTCTTGTTCAGCTATTTATTTATGAGTGACTTATGTATGTATGTATGTATATATATGTATATATTGTACTATTCTTAGTTAGTGTATTGTCTGTCTTGTCTTAATGTTGGTTTATAATGGAGCACTGTAACAAAAAATAATTTCCCCCAGGGATCAATAAAGTATTCTGATTCTGATTCTGATTCTGAAATACAGCAGCTGCACCTTTAGCTAGCAACACACTGTGCGACAAACTACACACAAACTGTGTTTACTGATGTTTGTTGAGCTGATAGAAACATTACATTTAAAATTACCTGCTGAAAGACTGTGACCACAATGTATGGACTGCTGTTCTGGATTGTTCTAGCCCTCTTTAACCGAGTCCAGGGCAATTAATGCATTAATCATTTATTTTTTACCTTTTTCATCTCTTCCTTGCGATAAGCCCGTTGCTGAATGCACAAATACGATTGTCTTGTGTTACTGTTTCCTTCATTTAGGTTCAAATGGGTTTAATACTGGGAGGGAGCTCAGTGAAGTGAATTATCTGTAGATATACATAAATATTGTTAGTATCTGTAGAACATATAGATATTTATTTAAAAACATAGGAAGCAAATGTAAAAAACCTGTCAGAAAAATAAATACTCAGAGTACAGATACATGAACACTCTAATTAAGTACAGCAACAGAGTATTTGTACCTAGTTATCTCTGTCTTTTATATACAGTCTATGGCTGTGTGAGGCAGAAGAAAGTTTTAAATTTCATGCTCCCTGAAATTTGTTATTCTTTAACAGGCACAGCTTCCACACTCACCTCTCCCACCCACTCCCACTCCGCCCCACACCATGACTGTAAATGTGTTCTGACACCGTTTCCATACAGATTTAAAGGTGTTATCACTGTCTCTACTTTTGGTACCTTGCAGAGTAAACCTGAGTTTGGGTGACAGAAAAGATGGAGATGAAAGCTGCTTCACACATTGGCAAGCTCCATCTGTCAGAAATACTGTGAGGTGACATGAGTGTGAACGCTTTTATTCCCAAAGCAAGCGACGGGATTAAAGAGGAAAAGATTAATCACTCATGATTGTAGCTTCCTGTGAACGGAAACCATTTGTACTTCAGTTTTCAGCAGGTTTTGTAATCCAGCTCTGTTCACATGAATGTGCTAAGTCAAACTGCAAACTCTGGAGGGCTTTTTGATTTTATTCTCAGAGTAAATGTCTTGTCTGATAGTAAAATATCCAATCTTAGCCTTATCAGAGTTTTTTTTCCCATAAGGTTCATCTTAAATCTTTTCATGTGCACAGCAACGTAATGAATGTGGTTTATGGCCATGCTAGCATTAGTGTTTATGCTGAATAATCCAAAAGCTAATTGATGCTAAATGGTGCAAATGCAATGTCTCTCTGTTTGCGTTCTTTTCGCATGTTACATTCAACATACGTTGCCCTAAGTAACTTAATTTGAATATTGTTTGAATCACCACTAAATACAGAAAGAAGAATTTGAAAAAAGAGGCCTGGGAGGAAATCATCCATGGGACGGGTTTTTACCAGTTAGAACGAGCAAAAATCTGATCTATGGGGAGGCTTGTGTCTCCCAAAGACACCAACAGCACAAACACAGTCAAGGGGTCAAGTTCAGTAACAGGAATCAACGTGGCCACACCACAAGTTTAAGGCCTAACATCATCTGAATGAACAAATGATTAACAACAAAATAAATAAAATTCATAAAATTAACTTGATAAAAGATATTTGTGACACTGTAAAAATATTTATTTCTTCTGTAGTTGATGTCTGAACATGGGAGTCTCACGTGGCCACTAGAGAAAGTGGCGTTGCTTCTTCTTTAACTCGGTGCTTTGCGATGGGCAATAATGTGTTCATGCTAAAATGTCAAACGGAAAATCATCTTTTTTTATTCCGACTGAGAAAATTATCTCCGAATTCAGTCATTATCTATAAAATCCTAAGAATGAAGTGACTCACATGCTGTTTGTTACTTTGTTGCTGACAGTTACTTGCTACTAGATATTTAGAGCTCCCGTTGCCTAGGTAACCTGCTAATGTATTTTACCACCCTGCAATATATCAGTTAATGCTGTCCCTCACTGGTAATCACTTCAAAGTCCACCTCGAAGTTAAGAAAAGTTGAATTCGAGACTCGTCCACTACATGTTGCCATTTACGTCACTTTTAGTTACTTCCTGTGAGGACGCTTATGTACTCCACAATAAACAACCTTGGGCTTCACAAATCAGATGCTTGTGTCACCTTCACCAGGCCTGACAATCAAAATACACATTTTTACTTTTGTCTAATCATCTTCATCAAAACTGCAGATTAATGTGTAAATATGAGTATTAATATAGCCGCAGTAAACATTGATAATATTGTAACTGCTGCTTCTTGTTCGTCTTCTTCTTTCAGCTGCTCCCTTCAGGAGCCAGCACAGCACATCATCTGCCTCCATCTCACCCCATCCCGACTATCATTTCCTCTGTCATGCCAACCATCTGCATGTTCCCCTTCAACACGTCCGTTAACCTTCTCCGTGGGCTTCCTCTTTTCAGCTCTACCAAATTTCATGAAACAGAGCAGTGGTGCATCTTTCTTGGTCATAGTGATACTAGTCAAAGTCAGATTGATTCAAGAATTGAATGCCTCAATTAAAAATCAGCCATACGAAGGCTTTAGTTGGGATACATGCTTATTTATACTGATGCAGAGGATTTTAAGAAGAATATGTATTTGCAGCAGAGCACACACTGTTTTTGAACTTTATCCTGCTATTTTCCATTATACAGTAGATTAGCGCTAATGCTGGGTTTGCTTATGATTGCATGCATATACACACAGTCAGAGAACCTGGTGACCAGCATGTGTCCACATCCCTTCAAAACTTAAATACGCACATGTACAGCCAACACCACCTCACTGATTTTGTTTCACTGCTGTGCTCAGCTGCTTCTTGTCTTTTTAGTCTCTTCTGATCCCTTGATTGTAATTCAGCGGTGGAGGTGAAGGGCAGATGGAGGCGATGGGAAGATCTGCAGTGAGGAGAAAACAGAGGAAGAGGTTTCCTCAAGTGAAAGGTGTGATTAACAGCGAGGTTGAAGGTGACTCTGAGAAAAAAAAAGAAAAGGAGCTGAGAGAGTGTAAGGATTTGTGCGTCAGTGGAAGTGAAAGTGCAAAAGAGAAAAGCAGAGGAGGGAGGTGATGTGTCGACAAGACGTTCGCTGCTGTTAACATCATGTTTTTGTGTCTGCGTGAGAACAGAGTGAAGACAAAAGCCACGGGAAGAGTTCAAAGCTCAGCCTGTCATTATTCAGATGTCAGGCTTTATTGTTTTCTTTTGTGAGCTTTTATGGAGAAATGTTAAGTCTCTCATCTCAACCACTAATCTACAAAATTAATTACACAGATTTACAGCACTGTGGTGCAATAGTCACAAACTGCCTTTCAGTCAGGACCACTTCAGTCCAAACAACATTGTTCCACCTTTCCACAGTTAAGGCCGGGCATGCAAATTAACCTTAAGTTCAGTGCACCTTTTTCCTTTACAGCTGTAAGCTTTCACCTTTTAGTTCAGCCTGAGGTCGACCCATGTGGTAACTCAAGAACGAGCCAATGTAGGTTTTTCAAATTCCTCCCATAGGATTTATCTACCAAGAATCTCAGATGAGTTTGAATCCAGGAGTTTTGTAATTTCAGAAAATCTTGTGATTACAATAACTCAAACAAGGCAATGTAGGCTTTGTAAATTCATCCCATAGGTCAATCTACCAGGTCAGCTTTTAGAAAAAACACCTTGTGCTTTTCAACTTTATGCTATAGGTGCTGTTAGAGTGTTAGAGGCTGTTATAAATGCTAATACTGATAGATCAATAAATAGCCAGTATTGGGTGATAATATTGGCCTTCAACAAATCACTCAGGCTCTCTAAAATGATATAGACTGAGCCATCAAAACTGCAATCTGCTCTTTTCAAGCATGAGTTTGGCTCCTGGCTAAAACTGAACAAACGTTATGCTCAGTTTGTCTTGATTAAGAATATGAGCATGTCTGAAACTGTTTATCCAATCATCAAATCATCCGATCATTCATTACTTTTATGGCATTTGGGAAAGTCTTATAAAGTGAGCCAAAACTGCCAAATGCAACATCTAATAGATGATTTTTTAAAGTCAAATAAAATGATCTATGGAATATGTTCAGTGACAGCACACAACTGCAAAATGTTGCTGCAAAGCTCTGCATAGCACCTACAGACACACAACCATGCTGGGAGTTTAATAGAGCACTTAATCACTCGGATTCTTGGTCAAACAGCCTTTGCAGAGCTGTCAGATGTATCTGCTGCTTGAACTCTGGGACGCACCGATGTGAGCGCAGATCTGAGCAGCTGTTAATCGCTGAGTCTTCGTCTTCCTTTCCTTGGGCAGTCATCCCGAGTCAATTTAGATTTTTTTTCACAGGGTTTGAACTTGAACTGAACTTCAAAAAACTTTAAATGTTATTGAAATCTTCAGCAGTTTTCTTATATTCTTATACACAGAGCTAAATCCATTCCCCACTGTGTGTTTACATTGGACTCAGAAAAGATGCTGAGCTTAAAGAACTCAGAATAAGCAGGGAGTAAAAACCCATCTATAACTCACACACCTGTGATCAGCAAAATGAAATCTACTTCAACTGACAGGACGTGCCTTGGGGTTTTCCCCTTGTCAGCAAGAATTAGGGTTTTGTCATGAACAGCCAAGGACCAGACAAGACAAGCAAACTTATTTTTGGAAGATGAATTATCTTATTACAGAAACATCCATGAGTGAGATATAACCAAAAGACTGGACTGTTAATGTAAGGTAGTCTTGACTTCATCATTCGATGTGTGGCAGTACTAAATGTGTTTGCATAATTCAAACAAATTCATGTAAAAAGTAAAATGCATTCATACAATTTGTGATAGGAACACACCATCACTATGATGGCAGCGTAACCTGAAGCCAGGTGATGCGTCTCATTTTGTAAACCAAATAGTGGGTATAAAAACACAAAGCCAAATATGCAGTAGAGGATTGTGTCACTGTAACTGTGAACTGTGTTTTTGTCCTACAATGAATTAGTTCATTGTGCGTGTCCTCATTCCTGGGGCGTCACTTCGTACAGCTTTACTGCTAATGTGGCTAATTTACAGACAAGGCGTCCTTAAGCATTTGTGCTTTGATGCATCGAGTTATGGCATAACTAAGAGTGATGTGATACTCACAATGCATCATTGTCAGGGTAACTATTATTCAATTCAATTCAATTTTATTTATACAGCGCCAAATCACAACAACAGTCGCTTCAAGGTGCTTTATATTGTAAGGCAGACCCTACAATAATAGATACAGAGAAAAACCCAAGAATCATATGACCCCCTATGAGCAAGCACTTTGGCGACAGTGGGAAGGAAAAACTCCCTTTTAACAGGAAGAAACCTCCAACAGAACCAGGCTCAGGGAGGGGCGGGGCCATCTGCTGTGACTGGTTGGGGTGAGAGAAGGAAGAAAGGATAAGACATGCTGTGGAAGAGAGACAGAGATTAATAACAAGTATGATTCAATGCAGAGAGGTCTGTTAACACATAGTGAGTGAGAAAGGTGACTCTCCCTCCCATTCTGCTTTTGAATACTCTAGTAAGCCTGCAGTGTGAGAGCGAAGTGCTCTAATAGGGTGATATGGTACTACAGGGTCATTAAGATAAGATGGCGCCTGATTATTTAAGACCTTGTATGTGAGGAGCAGGATTTTGAATTCAATTCTGGATTTAACAGGGAGCCAATGAAGGGAAGCGAATACAGGAGAAATATGCTCTCTCTTTCTAGTCCCTGTCAGGACTCTTGCTGCAGCATTTTGGATTAGCTGAAGGCTTTTCAGTGAGTTTTTAGGACATCCTGATAATAATGAATTATAGTAGAAGTAATAAATGCATGAACTATGAAGGAGAATATTTTAACCTATTGTACGCAGTGCCAAACCTAAGTGAGACATCCATGATGCCTAAGCCTAGAACCCAGAAGAAAAATCTTCTGGGAAAAATGTCAATGTTCACATTTTGGACAGAGAAGACAGATGGTTGAAAGAGGAGAGAAAGAAGCCATCTATGTCCACTGTGAGCGACCATCTTTGAACAGAGGTGGTATTTTAAGACACCAACTATCTGCCATCTATAATAAGACGCTTTAACACTCACTCACATCCTGGGCCATTTGACCTCAGTAAATCACATAATAGGGTGGGGCTAGGTTTCACAATGGGTTCACCTGAAACCTTAGCTTATTGTGAACCACACCCATTTTCACACCTTGGCTCGTGTGATTAGGTAGAGGGTCAATAGGGGGTCCATGACCCTCTTGGGACTCTCCACCAATTGCTCTTAGAACTGAAGAAGCTTCTCAGATGAGAGGTGAAACATCTTCAAGGAAACTTAAAGAAGTCCAGACGCTTTTCTTTCCAAGCTCCTTAGACTACGATTAAAGCGACAAGCCAAGAGATCACAGAAAAACACACTAGAGAAGAGCTGGGCTACACTAACTGAAAAGAGTATAACAATCCAGCGAAGGCCAGTACTCCACGAGGCCTTGAATACTGCCTGGAGTAATCAGCTGGGATGAACAACGGGTGAGTAAGTTGTGGGTGTTGAATCCAGGGGGACACAGAACCTTCAGGCGCCGCCGTGATGGAGAAGGTAAGCACAACCGCTAGAGCAGCATCCAAAAGACCGTGACAATTAGAGCCTCAGACTAAATTGCTTTATCTGGTTAATGCAAACATATCTAACTTCAGCCAAGTTAAACTGCGCTGATGAAAATATATTCCTAACAAATGCACAGAAGCAAGAGAAACGCTGTTTCACAGTGTTTGCAAGAATGATTCAGACATTTCATCAAGAAATTAGTCTGATGGCTTTTTAGGGTTTTTTAATTAAGCAAACCTAAAGCTATTTTCACTTGGTTTCATAACTATAATATAATAACAGTGAAAAAAATGTATTAATGAGCCTCAGTCTTCACCTGCACTCTCGTGTTAGTCATTTCACATCTACACTAATTATTTCTGGTCAAAGGTAGAAAATAATGAATACCAAACAATGCAAATGAGTAAATAATTGATTTTCAGAAGCAAATAAAAAATAAATCATTGCTCTCGTGAAGCCTCACAGGCAGAGAGGTAGCAAAGGGCATCATTTTTCACTTTACAAATAAATAAAAATTCTCTACTGATCTTTGTGCTCATCAAAAGAAAACCAAATGCTAAATTTGCATTTGAATTGCCAAGATTATAAATGCCTTTTGTTTGCTTGCTATTAATAAACTAAGTTGTTCTTTTTCAAAGCGTGACTGCAGCAGACTGAGGGACTGATGTTGTGTAACAGCCCACTCATGTATTCAGTAAAAACACCGGCTATTCACTAAAGTCATTCTGTAAAGCTGAGTGATCAGCCACAAATTGCTTTGCCCCACATAAACCCAGTTAAGAAGGAATTATGAGGTTTGCTTAATTAATTAGTTCTGCGATTTTATCCTCACATAAATCATAAGTAAAGACAAACACGAGGTGCTTACGATAACAGCATTCAAAATTTATAATCCTTTATTGAAGATCCATCAAGTGATCGCCTAATGGGTGATCACAGTGCTGTGATGACTTATGCCAAGCACGTGACCTCAAAACCTCAAACATGTCCTTCTGGTAGTCATAAATCAAACCTGCAAACTTTTTGGAGGTGTTTTCTTCCTCCTAACTGCTTCAGCTCAAATGTATCCTCAGTATTCTTTTATGTTTACAACAGCTGTCCTGCTACGTGATCCAAATTCTGCTGACTATCAGTAAAATTAATAAAAAACAACCCCCTGACATTACCCGTTTGGATACCTTGATAAAACTGAGGGAGAATACATTTCATTGAAGCTGCTGGGGTGGCTGTGGCTATGGAGGTAGAGCAGGTCATCTGCTAATCAGAAAGTTGGTGGTTCCATCCCTGGTTCACTGCTATCCTTGGGTAAGATGCTGAACCCCAAGTTGCTCCTGGTCGGATTTACAAATTAATGCACAGTTCAAATTCAGCAAATGCACTGGTGATCTACTGAGAATGCTCTAACTGATAACCAAAGACACAGCCGGTTCATTCCAATAATGACCAGCAGCGTTCTCGCACCAGCAAACACAAATTAGTGGGACAAAAACAAGCAGACCAGATGAAGGACTGAGTAACACACTAAAAATAATGTTGTGTAAGTGTAGATTTCTTGCTGGAAACAGCATGGCAATTCAGAACCATGAGAAGCAGCTGAAGGGGAATCAATACAAGGGAAAACTCTTGTGTGGGCCTCTAGGTTGAGACAGCCGCAAAGCCATGAGCCAGAGGAGAGCTGGAGTGTGACAAACCATTCCACTATAATCTGTGTAGCAGCTGAATTATATGATATGAAGAAGAATGTAAAATATTTTTTAACTGCAAGATTCTTAAGTTAATTATGTTTTTGTGCCATGTGTCTATCCATCGCCCTTTTTCAGGCTGCAGGTATTTATTAAAGTCAATATTTCCCCTTTCATTTTACGATTCAGGTGTTAATCTAAACCACTTGAGGTCTACCAGTCACATTAATAGCTGCATTGCAGCAGACACTTTAATATGGTGTGCTCCAACAGAATATGCCTCAGCCTTGTAAGCAAGCCACGTTACATTTAGTTAAATTCTGCCCTGTTTCATCTAAAAGAGAAAGAAATAAACACTAACATTAACTGCTGGTCCTGGTCTATTTACAGGTTTTCTGCATTACTCTGTAGTTTCATGATTGCTAAGTCAGGCAAATTAACAAAGAAGCAGATGCACAATTATTTTTGTCCTTGAGATCACTGTTGGGCGCGTGACTCTAGTCTGTCTGGATTTTTATGTTCCCTCTTCTTGCAGTAAAACCGTTATCCTTCCTGTGATTTACTTTATGTGGAAGGTGATACTGTTATTATGCCTCTCAGCTGCTCACACCTGTACTTGCTTACAGACACCTCTACTGACTGGTGTAATCTCATGTGTGTATAACACTGACTACAACAGTCTAATGTGAGTTAGTGTGTCTCAGTCTGTATACGTCCGCTAGTGCACTATGAGTACTACACCATGTTCAATATTTGGTATTCTGTTTGTAGTCCGTTTATATTTTGGTTCATTTTCTTGGTTTTGTATTACTCGGTTACCATCTTCTGTGATACCTTTCTGACTCCCCAGTCGTGTCCCTATATCTGCCCAGTCTGTTTGTGTTCTGTCTATGTAGTGATCTGATTACCCATTTCGTTTTGTCAAGTTTCAGATTCCAGTTACTTCCTGTTTTATTTTGATAGTCTCTCATCCTGTCCTATTAGTTGGATTTAGTTCAGCTGTGCGGTTTTCCCCAGGTGTATCTACTTGTCCCTAATCCCCTCTTATGTACTTAAACCTTCAGTTTGCTCGTGCCTTTGTTGTGTCCTCTCTCATCTCTCAATGCTCCTCTAATGGTGTGGCTGCTTCTAATTTTATTTTTCAGTCAATTTGCCAAAAAAATAACACCATCTGTTGCCAGCAAATAAAATCTGTGTTTTAAGCTTATTTCCGCTCTCATGAGTCTGGCTTTGGGGTCCAACAGGAATTTTTTTAAAAAAATGCAAGCAATCATGGAGGGTAACCCATGAAGAAGAATAACAGACATGTTTACAAAAAGGGAAGATAGTCACTGAAGATAGTCCTATCTGTAGATTAGAGCATAAGAGTAAAACAGGTGTTCAGGTCCAGGCAGGCTTGGGTTTGGTATCTCCTTTCTTCTTCTGTCCATAGAAGGAAAAATGTCCAGGGCTGGCATTTCCTTGCTGGCCCACCTTGGGCTAAGTCTCTGTCACTTGGGCTTTTCTTCCCACATTTGCTGCAGTTCTCTGCCAGTGTCATCATGGTGGTAATCAGGCCCACTTCTTGCCCTCTAACCTTGTTTTTTATCTGCCTCTCAATTGCCTGCTTCAAGTCTGACCTGCAAACCTGTTTACCTGGATCCCTGCTCTCTGAGGGGTTTTGCAAACACCACAAGTCACCTGAACATGATTATCTCAGTCAGTTCCTTCACCTACAAAGAAAAGTACTTACCAGTTACTCACCTAGCTGTCCACTCTTTCTGACTCTCATCCACATACTTGAGATATTCACCTGCCTGCCAGTAACCCCTCCAGAGCTCCTGTTTCAGAAAAGAAACTGTTCTCAATAATTACAATATTTCATTGAACTCACCTTGGCTACTCCTAACTCTCCTCCCTGTCTCCCCTCTCTGACAGGGATGCCAGGAATGTTTCAGTGTCCCACTGGGGAGCTGGAGGAGGTGGCTGTGGAGAGAGGGTCTGGTCATCTCCATTTAAACTGCTGACCCCACAACCCAGACCCAGATAAGTGGGAGAAAACAGATGGATGGACTTTTGTGACTGATCCTCTGTATAAAAGCTACAAATGCAATCCATGCAATGCATAAATTACAGTAAGAAAAGGGTGTGCAGAACACAGATTTTATGTCTGTGAAGGTTCTCAGTCATCCAGATCATTGTAGTCTAAGGAGCTTGGAAAGAAAAGCGTCTGGACTTCTTTAAGTCCAGACACTTTTCTTTCCAAGCTCCTTAGAACACAGATTTTAAGACTTACCAAAACCTTGAACAAATCAATGAACAAAAGAGATCGTCAGCACAGATTCAGAGGCAAATCTGAACGTATTTACACACAAAAATGACGTAAAAATTCTATCATTATGTTAGTGAGGGCAGGAAGGCTCCTGGAAGTTTTGTAATTTGCATTTAGAAGTAGGAGGGGAAAAAAACTTAACGCTACCCAAGATTAATAAGCACTGCAAAATGCCCCTGAAAATCAGATTAATAGCTCGACACTATTTAATTTCAGGCCAGAACTCAAATTCAAAAACTGATTAAATTCTGCAATTAAGTATGCTGGACCCGAACCTGTGAACACTCCCACCAGAGCTGTCTGCCACTGTGTTTCACTGCTTCAGCTTCAGAGAGCACTGAATAAAAATCTGCTGCTTCTGGCTCGTCACGGGCTTTCTGAACATCCACTCGCTTGTCAAACAAAAGCTAAGCTCAGCATTTGTGATGGCTGAGTGATGTGTGCATCCAGAAAATGTCCATCTGGCAGTGGATTTCTCATCCATGTGTTTGTCTCCAGAGAGTTACTGCAGCTGAGTAATTTAACTGGGAACAGCTACAATGCAGAAACTCAAAACGCAAAACAAACACAAACATATTTTCAACAATATGAAGTTTACAAAACTTCATCTATTTAATTTCTCTGAGCACACAGGTTCACTGTGTGCATTAGTTGCTGCTTTCCTCCAGAATGCACCGCTGTGAATGTGTCCTCTAGCTTGCGCTGAACAAATCTGTAGGGCTGCCTTATTTAATCTGTGCAATAGTGTCAAAATAGAAGCATCCTGTCTCAGAGTGATGCTACAAAAAAGTAATGCATTTGTTATTTGTAGGCTGGACTGTTGTAATTCCTTATTACCATAAGTACTAACAGGGACTAGAAAGAGAGATTATATGCATTTTAGCTTCCCTTAACTGGCTCCCCGTTGAATTATTCTGATTACATACAACATCCGATGATCAGGACCTGTCTTACTTCAAAGCCCTATTAGTATTGTATCACGTCGACCGTGCACTTTGCTTTTAGACTGCAGGCTTACTCATGATTCCTTGAGTCTCTAAAAGTAAAATGGCAAAGCCTTCAGCCATAAGCTTCCTGGGAGCTCCCAGTTTGGGTGGAGGAGGCAGACACTCTGTTCTTTTTGACAAAGCTTTTAGTGAAGGCAGAGGTTAGTAAATACTAGTGATTAAATGCAGATTGGTGTATAAACACATAGTAAGTATCCAGCCCTATATGCCTATATTGTCAAAAAGCAAAGATTTCAGCCTAATCTTAAAAACAGAGAGCGTGTGTGTTTCCGAATACATACTTGGAGCTGGTTTCACAGAAGAGGGGCCTGAAAGCTGAAGGCTCTGCCTCCCATATCCTGGGAACCACAAGTAATCCAGCAGTCTGAGAGTGAAGTGCTCTATTAGAATTATGCAGTACTATGAGGCCTTTAAGATCACGTGGTGCCTGATTGTTTGTTGTTTTTCTCTGTCTATGCTCCTTTTTCTGTCTTTTTTCCCACCTTGTAGTTTTTCCTCCCCACTGTTGCCAAGAGCTGCTCAAAAAGGACCATTTGTCAACATCCTCTCTATAATATTGCAGGATCTTTACAATATAAATCACCTTGACATAGCTGTTGTTGAGAATTTGCACCATATAAATAAAACCAAACTGAACTGAACTTCATAAGTAGTCAGGGATCTCTTCCATATCGAATTCTCTTTTCACTGAAATCACAGAAAGAGAGGACTCCTTTTTTTTTATTTGCTCTGCTGCGGTGAATCTGAACATGGCCTAAAAAGTAGTCAGACTTTGCATAATGTAGCTGGAATGAAAGTCTAAATATCTAAGTTTTCAGCTTACATAAATCCACAGGATTGTAATAAGTGTGAAACCAGAACGATGCCAAGAGTGGAACAATCCAAACTTGTGCGTGTTTATATGAAAACAGGCTGTAGGGTTGCAGCAGTGAGGGAGGCTCTCTCACTCCACAGTCCACCTGCTGCTAAGTGACGCAGACAGGGCTGCCACACACGCGCGCGCAGGCACACACACACGCTCACCCCTGTAACCCGGCACTTTGCTGATGCAGCAGTACAACAGCCAGTGTGTCTCTCCATCTAAACAGTGTTACTTGAGAGCGGTGCAACATGACAGATAAGCCTCGTCCTTCTCTCCACTTGAAGGGCTGAGACGGCTGCTGATGCACACCGTTACAGATAGACATGGGGGACCTGACGTCTGTGGCGTTAAACGCATACCAGATGGAGGGAGTCAGCTTTGTGCGTGTGTAAATGTGAGATTGTGTGTGCGTTTGTGTGAAAGAGACAGCTGACTTTAAATGTGAGAGAGAGAAAAAGAAATATCGTAGGAGAATGAGAGCAGAAAAAATAGCGCGAGTGTGTGTCTTTGCTGCAGCGTGAGAGATACCAAACACAACAATGGTGCGCACACACCAGTTCAAACCACAGGAGCCTAAATGATCAGCTGTCACATGTCGTCTTCATCAGCCCCAACTTTCAGCTGAACCAGAGTGTGATTATTAATTAACGAGAACAACCAGCTGAGCATGGAAATTGCTGCAATTATTGCAATTTTCAACATGACGTGGCATAAAGTCATCAAAATCAAATGCTCATTTGGATAATATGTGATGTATATTAGCACGCTGCACTTCTTAGTTTATTCATCTGCACGGTGGTGGTGACTCACCAGCAGGATTACTTTGTATTACCTGAATTGCCTGGGCTTCTGCTGCCAGAGAGCTTTTTTTGCCTCTACACCTGAGATCAGTCAAAAAAGTGTGATGCTCCACTCTGCTGGAGGATCTAGGAACCAAAATCACCTCTCAGCATAACATTAATAATAATATTACAATATATCCATTATTGACAATATATCAATATTTCATCTTTAAGTGTGTCAGGATATGATTGGCAACAACAGGGAGACATATCTGAGTATATGGGCAGGACAGCTCGCCGTAGGGTTGGATGTGAGAGAGTGTGGTTGTTTGTCTCTCAGTGTTTTCCCTGTGATGGACCACTGACCCATGTAGTGTAAAATTCACAAAGAGCCACACTAGAAAATGGGAATCGGATCAAGGTCCTGACATGTTAAGTTTACTGAGAGGCATTAAAACAAAAGTTGCCTTCACGGCGCCTCATTTTAAGATTTGGCTTGAGATGACTCACTGGTGCACCGCTCGTTCCAGTTCAGTAGCTTTGTGTTTCCTGTCTGTAACTCCATATTTAGAGGTTTAGAGGAAAGAAAACAAAGTATATTGAATTAATCTGTATTCATTCATATCACAGCCAAATTAGAAACGAGAACAGTATGACAGAATTAACTGTCAATAATCCAGTAATTTAAAAAAATAAGGGGGTGTATTATAAAACCAGCTGGTTAGCACATCTGTACAATTCAGTGATTTGTCATACATGCTGATGTGAAAGTGCAGCTGGTACCTGCAGCTGTTTCACTTGCCAAACACTCGGTGGAAACTGGGGGTTTTCTCCTGGTGACCAGAATAATCGCTGTGAAAGATTTCATCACTAAAGTGTTAAAGGAATTATTAAAAATTTGTTCAGACCACAAACTCATCTCCATCAGACATGTTGGCAAATGTGATTAACAACAGAAAATTCATTTGTGAAGATGAGAAATCAGAGTAATTATGTATTCACTTGCTGCCACTACTTCTGTTTGCACGTATCTGATACACAGATCGTGGCTGATCTCAGGGCAGTCAAAGCAGAGCCAGGAGTAGCTTATCTAACATGCTGGTCTCCTGTCAGCCTCCCATCAAAGACCAGAGGGTTGTCCACAATATGCAAACAACCAGGAAAACCATACGCTTCAGAGCTTGACAAGCTGAAGCTTTGCAAGTGGAGCAAAGACACACCCAGGAATCATCTGTGGCTCAAAGTCGAGCTAAATCCAGAAACAATAATCAGCTGTAGCTTCGAGACGACAGTGATTTACACGATGGATGGAAATAGGCAACATGAGATCCTTTAGAGGACAGAAGACTGTTAGAAATGTAAGGAGAGAGGACACTTTTACTTTGTTGGGCTTTAATTGATGTCTATTTTTAGATGTCTCTGGGGAAGTATTACTTGCATTGGATGGATGGATGGATGGATGGATGGATGGATGGATGGATGGATGGATGGATGGATGGATGCATATCTATAGAGAGAGATCTATATACAGTTTAAGTGCTTGCATGGACATGCTCTACATTATCTCTCAGGTCTTTGACAATGAGGAGGTTAGTAATAGGGAAAGAGATCGCTTTCTTTTATGGAGCAAGACACATAAAAGTGTGTGTGTGTGGGGGGGGGGATCATGAAATCTACCGGCCTGTGGCTTCAACTGGACTGAAATCATCAGCAGACCTCAGTTTGAGTGTGTCACTGCAAACTAAACATCCCTTCTGAGAGAAAGCAAGGCTATTTGAATAGAATAGAATAGACAAGGAAAGCAAAGTGCAAGTTATATACTGGTGGAGTTATGAATTTAGATATCATAGATTTGATGCCATGTCCAGACTGCAGAAAGCAGCAGTCAGTACTGCCCTTATCTGACAGTGCAATCGAAAGAAGAACTCGTGCCAACTCAGATGAGCTGTTTTGTGCAGATGATTATTGTGGTGTTCCCTGAAATTTTAGTCCTTTGGTGCAAAAAAAGTTTGAAAACCACGGGTAAAGCTTTTTTCAGACATGGGATCATCGCTGGTTTCATCCAGTGGTTAAAGTGACATCATTCAGACATGAGTCACTTCTCTTTTAATGTTCCTCACAGCTTCACTGTAATAACACTAACTTGTGTTATTTTTTATTTTATTTAAATTAAATGACATGTAAATTTGATCTAAACTGAGTGACATGTAGCTGGCACAGGTTTGTTGGTCAGAGCGGTTGGAGGTGCTGCAAAATCTGCCCAGATGTTGTGAAACAACCTGGAATTTTTTGACATACTGCTTTTAACATGCTCCGTATCTGGGTCAAACTAAATCTTCTTTTAGCATGCTAATATGGTAACTGGAACACATCCTCCATGTGCCCTGTTGGCCACACCTCAAAAACGATGACATGACTAGCAAGCCTTGTCATAAATATTCTTCCACAAAAAAAAAATCACGTCTTTTGAGATAAAAGGAGATATAAGATTTTTTTTTTTTTAAATAAACAGAGAACCTGGAGTGTATGTTTGAATGCCGACATGCTCACAGAACATGTGGTTTCCCTTTTTCTGTAATTTACACAGACATGTAATAGTTGCATTGCTTGAAAATGAAACTTTAACAGTCTTCACACCTTTGCTGTGAATCTTCACACAAATTCCACTGTCCCTCTCTTTTATTTAAATGAGCCCCACATAACAGGATTCAGCAGGGAAAAAAGAAGCGTTCTTGAATTTCATCAGTTACAGGACAGACTGTCCTCGTGTCCCTGAAACAAACATTTCATGGTACGTGCAGCCATTTATAACAGTGCACAGGTTCTCTGAGGTCAGCGAGGGGTAACAAGCAAAGACCATCATGCACAAAATCCAGACTGTCCTCGTTTAGGTGAAGTGGGAAAGCACCTCCTTTGCCAGTGCACATCAATTTACTTTTTGTATTTATTTTATTTGTTTTTGTAGTAGTAATAGTATAAGTAGTGTATTCATCTGCAGATGTCCAGGTATCATAGGCTGAAAGGCAGCATACACCCAGGAAAGCTTTTGAGTCCATCACAGTGCAAAAACAGCGAGCCAGACAACCACACACTCACATCCACACTTAAGGCCAATTTAGATTCAACAGTTAACCTGAAAGGCCCATGTGGTCATTTCTATGGGGAAAACTAACATGGCTGATCACGCCTTCTGCCAGGCAATAATGAAAAGTGGAAAAAGGGTGAAGGAGAACACGCATGGGTGCACCTGACAACCAGGTTCAAACCCAGAACCCTTTCTTGTTTTTTTTTAAAGGATATGATCTAATAGCACTTCCTACCGGTATGCAATTTACAGCCTTTTGGTGACTTCAATATTTCATTGGCACAATTGTGAGTGCTGTTGTCTGTCTGGTTGTACTAATTACTGTTGTTTCTGTGGTGTTTGCTGTATGCACCTTAATCCATCTCTCACTTACTTGTAGCCTACAGTATACTCTATGTATAGAAGAATAGCAACAAAGTTGAGTTTATCGCCATCTGTGCTGCAGCACAATAACTTATGTTTAAAAGAGATTTAAAAATACTTTAACACAAACAGAGGTGTATTTAGAAGATACGTTTAAACAGAAAGCCAGATAGTTAAGTCAAATAAAATCAAGGTTAAGTTAAAGTAAAGTGCAAAAAAGGGCAAATAGGTGAATGTTAACATAAATAAATTAAATGAAGGAATAAAAGCAATAGAAGATTAAAATGTCAGTGTGCACGCTTCTTCAGGTTGTTTTACAAGTAGATGGTCCTGATGCCAAAATCGCAGTCACCTTTAGATCTAAGGTACACTCGCGCTGTCTTCACTTTAAAACTACAAATACACCCAGTGTCCATGAGGCTGATGTGTTTTATAACCCCTCAGTAGAAACCCAGTTTAAATCTGAAACGTGAGAGTTAGTGTTTTAGTCCAGACCAGCTGTGGAGAATAATCATGCAGGCACTCATATTTACCTCTTACCATGACTTAAAAATCAAGTGAAAACACATTTCAGATAGGCTCACATTCCTTTTGTGATTTCAACCTTCACGTGTGGGTATCTTCACATCGCCATGACTTTGTTTGGCAATGCTGGTTCTAGAATTGCTCTCATGCCATATTTGACTGGCAGTGCCAATGGTTTCTGCTCTGCTAATCTCTTTTTGCTGTTCTTGTTCATCACTTGTATTATTTTCAATGTAGAACCAAGCCTTTACTTGCATAAATGCATGCAAGCCTATTGCCCAGACACTCACCTAGACCTAACAAACAAAACAGGGTTTTGATGGTTTTATGTGGATGTGATCTTAGTTCTCAGCCATGAACAGCAAGAAGGGCCCCAGAGAAGAGAAGAGGTGAAACTAGGATACGAATTCTGCAATGCAGCCTGAGGCCAGACCCAGATGGGTTTTGAAAGATTACAGTAAAATCTTAAGATTCACTCTGAAATGAACAAAAAGTTAGGAACTGGGTGAGGCAATGATGCCACCTCACCCACTTCCGACCAACAGCCAAGTTACTCCCTTCAGAGGGAGCCTGAGTAAAGAGAATCCTTTATGGTAGTGTGTGAATGTGTGTGTGAATGGGTGAATGACTGAATGTAGTGTAAAGTAAAGCGCTATACAAATACAGGCCATTTACCTTTTTTTTTTTTTTTTTTTTTTTTTTAGAATGGAGGGAATTATGGAAGTCAAGGCTCCAGAAAATAAGAGGCTCAACTGAACGAATGGTTTATTTAATGGCACTAATTTTGTAGTACATGTTATAAATTGGATGTGTTTTTAAATTTTGAATTCATGTCTTTGAAAGCTGGTTGTCAGTTGGTGGGCATATGAACTGTACAGCTGTGTCACATTTTCTGTGGATAATTCAGCAGCAAAGTGATTCACACTAACTGGTAAGTGCACTGAGTGACTTTGTTGTGGGCCGAAGTCAAATTAGCTTTGAGAATATCGCGTTACAACCAGCCAGACTAGAGGTGCACGCCGGCCGCCGCAGAGGTCTGAGTGGTTGTTTTGCAGCAGCCTGCTATTGACTGGGCACAGCTTAAGAGTAAACAGTGCACCAAAGCACGGTGTGCAATGTCACGGCAGTTTTCAAATTAGAGGCTGCAGATGGAACATTTAAACAGTTGAATGGGAGGGCTTGCATGCACAGTAAGAATAGCTATGGACGATCATCCATTAATCTTCACCCAGCAGAGGCTAGCCTCCTGATGTAGCTACATTAAAGTTGTAATTTTGAGCTCTATTTTTAGTACAGCTGTGCCCAGAGTCCCTGAAAGTCCTTGGCTTGTGTTATCTAATCTGCAGGGAACTTACCTCCCCCTCAGCCTTTACACTTCAGCCTGAGTAAGCTGCACATCTCACAGAAAATCTTATCAACACTGCATCTAAAATGCAGAAAAGTACAGATTTACAAGCACAGTTTGCTTTGCTATATAGTGTACAGCACATTTAAGCCCAACAGTAGAAGCTCTTTTAGGCTCAAATTAAACCTGTATAGCCGAGTGAAAATCATGAAAATGCGTGCATGGTTGGTTGCAAATAGACAGAAGTTGCAGCACATAGATACAGTATCTGACTCAATCTAAATACCTGTGAACCCGAAGCATAACTGATCTATGAACTATGCCAAGGTACTGCAGATGGCATACCAGCATCTTCCATAGCAGCTGTGTGAACGAGTGAATGAGAAACACACTGTAAATAAGTTTGTAGAAGCACAAAGGTTAAATAAGCATAATGCATCTACCGACCATTGTTTCTGTGTTATAAATGAAATTGAGTTGGATGAAGAAAAGAAAAAAAAAACACATAAATAAACTGTAATCTGGAATAAAAATCAGATGGAATATTCAGTGTTCCCAGAGCACTGACTTTTCTATTATCAATAATCTTTATTATTCACCATTCATTACCAGCCATCACTAATGAGCAATAAAACAGATTTTAGTTTTAGTACTAATTTCTATCATCCATGGAATCAGGTATTTTTCTGTGTATTACTGACTGAGAGTGAAACTGTCAAGAAGCTTTAGCTTTTGTAGCCTAGACATACACAACAAATCACATAAATATAGACTGCCTGAGCATTGTGCTGATTAGACACATTCAGTTTTTCCTAAATTTAAGAGTTAATAGAGACCAAGTGTGGGAGAAATTGATATGTTTAATCTCATTCATTTTAGATTATCTCAGAATATTTTAAGTTATACCTTTCTTTTCCAAGAGTCTGGGTTAACCACCAGGCACCTATTGAAACTCAATAAAAGGCTAGATTTTAGGGAAAATTAAACTGTATTTGAAAATATTTTATATACTATATCAAATATATGATAGTCATGGTAACTGGTGGGTGCAGACTTACAGTGTCTCTCTGATAGAATAGCATTAGCTTTTATGCAGTTTTCTGTGTGTTCATAACTTGAGAAAAACTCCAAACTGAATTATAGATGAAAAACAACTTGCAAAAAATAAGCAAATTTCTGATTTAATTTTAATCCAGTTCCATTCTTTCAGTAACATTTTTCCACTCAAAAGGTCCTTAAAGGATACAAAAAAAAATTCTACTGGAACCAGTCCCTGAGGATTTTATCAGAATGGACCTGGTGGGTTGTATGATATACGATCTTAACCTATATAATTTTAATATATTTAATCATCTTATAATTTCTTTTTTTTTTTTTCTTTTTTTTTTTGGCCTGTCCCGTTTGGCTCTTTTGCCATCAGAATTGTTGTCTAAAGGCAAAGAAAGATGCCCAACGGATTTACTTTACCAAATTGACCATCCCAGCCTTGCCTTAATGGTCCATTTGATTCACCTTTTATTGTTTATTTTATTTTCACTTACTGAACATGGGACAGACTTGACTGGGGGAAAGAAGGGGAGAAAGAAAGAGGGAAAGAGAAACAGCTGAGAAGAGGGACGGGGGAGAAGGGCAAAAACCAAAAACCAACAGAATGAGCAGAAAAAGAAAAAAAAGAAGAAAAGAAGAAAAAAAATGCATATATCAATCACCTGGATCACCTGCTGAGAAAGAAAAAAGAAAACAAGCAGAAGAGAACAAGAGTAATAGAATAAACAACATCACAATGATATATGGGAATATGACAGTAAATACTAAATATTAAACATTATTGTGCAGCACATAAGATCAACAGAACACAGTGTGCTTTGAGGTAGGAGCCAAAAAGGGTGTAGTTTGTGGGTGTGATCACCCGTGTGTACACCTGTGAGCATGGACGCGCTTGTTTTTTGTTTTTTAAAAGGTTCCTTCATGTAATGATCTGCTAGAGGGTGTGGGGGGGCCACAGCCCCGTCCTCCAGGGCATGAAGCAGGTATGGAGGAGATCAAAACTCCAGACATCCAGAGGCCCCCAGAACACAAGAGACCAAGGAAGACCAACAGAGGGGCAGCCGCGCCACTGTCCCTTATAGAAATCATCTTATAATTTCTACAGAATCATGGAGGAATTTAGTGTGCATCTCATTCTGCCAGATTATTCCTTGGGATTAAGTGGAATAGGTGTTGAAAAAGGGGACAAAGATAATTAAAGAATTAGTGTAATTATTAAAAAAGAAACAAGCCCACATTCTCATATGTTTTTACATTTTGGAAATATAATATAATATAATAATATAACTACAGAATTTTAAATGTGCACCTTTTAGACTTAACAGATTTAATGCTACCCCCTTTTATTAAAATTATGACTTAAAATTATGACTGCTCTGCAGGTTAAAATATTATATAGGGGAAAAAAGACTGGTCCCAACAAACAGATTTTTATGCCAAAATGTTTGTTTGTTTTGTTTTGCTTCGCTTTTTAAAAACTTTTTTAATGGGGGATTGCAGCTTTTATATTGCCTGGTCCTATTGATCTGAAAATGTAAGACTGCTTCCATAGGCAGAAAAGGACAGAATGTAAGAATATTGCTTGAATTCTTGAATGTCACTAAATCTGAAAGCTGTACTGTACTCTAAAGATAGTGTGACCAGGGCACAAACCCCATTTATAGAGACAAACTGGACTGCAACCGCTCATTAGACGATCTCTGTTTTTGCAGTAGCGATCGTCGTGCGCATGCGCGGCGTCAGTCTCCACTCTCTCTCCCTGCGCTGAACGCTGACAGGCAGCAGGCTGGCCGGAGACCGTTGGTGCTGCTGCCGTTGTTGTTGTTGCTTCCGCCGCCACCGGCTTCACTCCACGTTGTGAGCTTCCGTCCGGATACAAAGTGACGCCGGAGCGGGACTTACATTCAGTTAAAGGACAGAAACAACAGCAGCAAAGTGTTTTCGGAGGCTTTGGACTCGCTGACCGGCTGAGCTTTCTCCTCTCCCGTCCTCCTCCCGGTCGTCCGCGGACAGTGGTTTGAGGTAAGTGTCCGCTTTTTGTGACAGTTTTTGGGATGAGCGGTCGGCTGCTGCCCTGCGGGTGCCTGGTTTAACTTCAGACCGGCTTTAGCTCAGCTTCAGGACTCCGTGTTTTGTTTGAACGTGTTTGAACCAACTGCTCGTTCACGAGACGGACAGTTTAACGGGAAGTTTTCCTCGCGCGTGGAGACCCGCGAACCGTCCTGAATGTGGCTTTTAAGATAAAACAAACTGTCAGCACTCCTCTACAGGGTATAAACCCTCTCCTGTAGGTAGCGTGTGTACTACCTGCTAGTAAATGCCAAATGAAGTTTTCGCTGGCGTTCATTTGTGGCTCTGACCAGCGGAGAAAGAGCACCTGTTTGTTGGAGTATTTGAGGAGGACAGGTAGGCCCGCATAGCGCAGATGCACCTACACCCTGCATGATTTATCACACATTACCCTGCAGGTTTCCACTGAACAGCATCAGTACTTTGCAGCCTTGGTAATGCTGCATGTTTAGTCTGCTGCACTGCCTCATAGTAATGCTGTAAATACAGCACTCCATCTGCTAAAGGCTGAAATATGGATCTTTTGGACAAACAGCCTTAATATTCATGCTACTCTCAGAGGCGTGTCGGGGGGGGGGGGGGTCATTGGGTGGTACTGAGCCCTCTTAGTGTAACAAACAAAAAACCCACAACAGGACAAACTAGGAAGTTTTCAGCAGGTGCGCATTTATTTACCACCCACATCAGAGGAGAAAACCTTTGCTTTCCATTGAATGTGCTTCCTTGTCAGGAGAACAGACTGTTACGTACATGTTGTAGCTGTGCAGTGTCACCAGGGGGCAGTGTCAGAAATGTGTGGACCAGGTCTGTGGGCTACTCAAGCTTGTGTTTATGTGGTTGCTGTGTCTTTGTAGCTATTGCTGTTCAGTGCATGACTGTATCTCAATACCGAAGTACGCAAGTTTGTACTTGTGTACTTTGCTAGTACTTCCAGTACTTCCAGAGGACAAGTGGAATGGCAGTGTATCTGATCACATGACATCTCAGCTCAGCCCAACTCATCTCCATGTTTTTACTCCAATCCATCCATCCATCCATTCTCTTCCGCGTATCCTTTTTAGGGTAGCGGGAGGGCTGGAGCCTATTCCCCCCACCTTGGCTATGTTTTTACGCCCATTCCCCCTTAATTTCATGGATTAATATTTACGGTGGAAATTGCCCATGATATGCTTAATTACTAGATTTCTTTGAAGAAGAACAATAAGCATAAAAAAGCCATCAAGGTGAAATAATATAGAAAGATTTAGAAAATAGCTTAATTTAGAAAAATTGCAGTAAACACTTGTCGTTGGCTGTAGCTCAGGAGGTGAAGCAGGTCATCTACTAATCGCATGGTTGGTGGTTTGATCCCTGGTTACTCCAAGTTGGCGTGCCAAATATCCTTGGGTAGGATGCTAACCCAAAGTTGCTTTCCGATGCATCCATTGGAATGTGAATGTTAGATAGAAAGCACTCACTAAGAAAAAGCATAGAAGAAAGTGTGAATGGGTGAATGAGGCGACTGTTCTTTAGATCTTAAAACAAGACTAATATGATAGTAGTCAGAACCTCTAGATTTAAAATGTAATTTATATGGCACATGTATGCACATGTTACTGAAATGGGAAGTGGACTGGTTGTTATATGGCACTTTTCTACTCTGAGCACTCAGAGCAACCTCACTGCTTTTAGTCTTCATGATTATTATTAGTGATTCATATGATCTGTTTCACACTGTTTATTGAACAAAGACAAACTGTTCAGATGCTAGAATGATTTCATTTTTATTCTGGTAGACTCTCACAACTTACAACAGACAGCTGGCGTTTAGAATAGAGTTGAGTAAATATTAAAAACATAATTTGATCATTTATGGTTTATCGTTTCATAGCTTGACATCTGTCTCCATGAACAGCATAAACATGCTGGCCCAGATGTTTCTGCTTCCAGAGAAAAGGCTCATACTTTCCTCCTGGATTAAAATATTTTTAATGTTCGTTTTAATTCAGGAAAAGCTGCCGTTACAATAAGTACAGCACATTTCTACTTTAGGGAACAAACCAATTTTCTCAGAAACAAGTAAAACACTGAAATAAACCAAACATCAACAGTTAGAAATCATATGAGTGAATTATATCTAGTGTTTAACTTTCACTGAGTGGCAAAAGGGTTTTGAAAATGATGTGCCAGGACTCAGATTTTCTGCCAGGTATAATGATCCTTGAATGAGTGGTCAGCTGACAGCTAGTGGGGTTAGACCAGCAGAAATGGATATCTACAAAAACATCGGAGCACTTTTGCAAGCAGGCAATGTCTTGCTGATAAATCAAACAGATATTTGAAGTTTACAAATCTGCATTCATGCCTAAAAACATTTTAAAAGTTTGTTTAATTCATCAAAGACAGTAATATTTTAAATTTTACTTACAGTTTTGGCCGCTGTCCTCCACTATTGCCGCTTTTGAGTTTCAGATGAAATGAATTCTGGGGTACTTGGCTGCACCAAGCACACACAAGTCATGATTAATGTACCCTCGATAGAGTGGGCGGAGCAAGAACACATCTGGGCATTTTCAGCAATTTTGAATTGGAACTGTACTGGGGTTGCTACTTATTACATTTCATAAGTACAGAAGTACACACATGTGTGCATTTTGAAAAACGGCCCATACCCAAAATAAGATTTGTTCTAGGAGTGTGCGAAAGGGCTCCTTGTTCCGTCTTTTCACAATAAAAGTTCTTGTCATACACTGTGTGACTGGGCTGTGCCATTTCATGTCATCCATGTATAATTTTTTGGAGTGGAATATTTCACAATATCATTGCTATCGCAATGCCATGTGTTTACATATCCAAGTGCACACAACAACAAGACAAGCCTCAGCAAGCCTCAGAGCTGGAGGCAAATCTCAGCCTCTGATAAAGATTTAGTACCTTCAGCAAACTCCACCAAAGCACAGTGCTTTGGAAGATATTCAAAAAAACCGTTCTGCAGCCCAAAAGTAAACAATATGATGGAAATTACTGATATGGTTATGTGGTGGAAAAGCAGCGATTTAAGCAGCTGGTTACAAAGACTTGAACGAAAATAAAACATTCAAGGTAAAAAAACAAAAACAAAAAACATTGTTTTATTTTGTGGCAGTGTTTTGCAGCGCTTCTCAAGTTATAAAGTTAAATTACTCTAGTTGTTGTTAGTGTTACAGTTATTTTATACTTAAAAGACTGCATAAAATTTCCTGGGAAAACATTCCTACTACTACCAGCAGTTTGGTCTATAAAATGACAAAGTGGCCTGTCCAACACAAGCATACAATGTACTATAGTGAGTTTTAAGGTAGGGCTGCTCGATTATGGCAAAAATGATAATCACGATTATTTTCACTGAAATTGAGATCTCGATTATTTGACGATATTTATTTAACAATAACAATGTATTGAATAATGGCTTTAAAGATTGTCAAAAAAGAATATAAAATAGTGTGCAAATACTCCTGCAAACAGTGCAAGTGTTTGCAATATAAGAAATAAATGAAAAATGTAAACATCTATGTTTAGTGAACTTTGCAGTGTTGCTCTGTGGTGCAGCTACGACACCGCAGCAAAGTTTACACACTGTCTACTTGATCCACGTCTGACTCCGCGAACCCGTAATGTTTCCACACCACTGAAGTTTTTTTTTTTTTTTTTTTTTTTTTTTTAACCTCTCTTTTCAACCAACGGCAGTCACTCTCCTCTCCAAATAACTTCTGCTTAGCTTTCCAAGCTTCCCTCGGGTCCTCTTAATTGTTGTGATGCGTGTTCGAAATGCAGAGAGGTGCGCTCGAGTTGCAACACGGAGCAGCGTGAGAGTAAAGCACGAGGGAGGTGATCGTTGAAAGCCCAGATCGTAATTTAGATTAAAATTCGATTAATTGAGCAACCCTATTTTAAGGTTTGAATAAAATATATGTAGGCAATGTGAAGATACATGGACATAAAATAAATCACCATAGTCCTGCTGCCATAAGAGTAAAAGCAACAAAGATCTTTCTCGTCTCAAAGGACTGATAATAATAAGTCAAATAATTTCATCATGGTTGTTGAGAATAAAGGCTCAGAGCTCTGCAGCCTCTGCAGCTGTAATGAGGATGTTCAGGTTACAAGGAGAAGGACTGGGTGAGACTACACTGGCTGTGTAATCATTGCCATCGCCTTGTGGTCATTTGAACACACCCTGGACCATGTTTGTTTAATGAGGAAAAGATTTGACATGCGGAAAAGAGTTTATGTAGCCATTGTTTTTGAAATGTCTCAGTTAGGGAACTTTAGTTTGTTTATATTTTATTTAAAACTGATTAAAAAAAATCATTAAAACCACAGGCATTCCTTAGAGAAAATGTCCTCATTTTTTGGAAATCTGATGTGTCATGTTCAAATGCAAAATGAGAATTCTTTCCTATTCAGACATTAATATTAATATGTACAATGTACCATTCATGCCTTGTAAATAATTCATTGTGTGTGTTAAATTGTGCCAGGCATCTTATAACTGTTTAATTATTAATTGGAGGATTAATTCTTCACGCTATAAATAGCTGCAGCTGTGATTGTTGGTGTGTAAAAATGGTTGACGTGCCCGGCGTTTTTGGCGAACCTTGCCATTAACCTTGCCGAACGTTTACTAATGTTTCTTTCTTTACATCTGCCAAGGTATTTTTCCCTCCATTACTTTTTCCCCATTTAGAAGTTTTTGTTCTATTCACAACCTGAAAAACCATCAAAAAACTCACATTTCTTCTCTCCGCTTTCTGCTGGTCTTTGTTGGCATTTTTTTTAACTTCTGGGAAAAAAAATATTTATAGGTGGAAATAATACAACGTGTGTGTGTGTGTGTGTGTGTGTGTGTGTGTGTGTGTCACACTACATGGCTATCTGCTGACTCCAAACACTGGCTCAGTCTGACTGGAAGAGACCTGGGCCATTTGCCAGTGATCATGTCTTATTCACATGTATAATTAGCCTGACAGTTGTTAAGTGTGTGCCCAATTTTAGACAGGATGCTACAAGATCATCATCAAAACAACAGATACCAGTATTGGGAGTATCTTTTGAATCTGCGAGGTTCAGTAGAGTTCTCAGGCAAACAATGCCAAGCAGCACCAAAGCTTTTGACAAAAGACGTTTCACACAAAAAAGAATTGAATAAGGATTTGGATTTACCATGGCAGTAGTTGAAGCTTTGTGACATTCAGGTGTGAAATTCATTTTAGTTAATTGGCTGCATACAGGCAGATATCAAGTAGGCTGAGCCGGTCAAACCTTTGGATAACAACTTTTATCTTTTATCTTTTTTTTTTTTTTTTTGTATGTTCACATTTCATGGGTTACTTGATGTTTTTTGTGTTAGTTACAGAAAAATACTAACTACTAAATACTAATACTAAAAATACTAACTGTTACTAATACTAATGTTTAGATTTGTATAGGGCTGAATGATAAACAAATTATAGCAGTACTAAAAATGCCCTTTGTTTAAAAAGAGTGTAAATCATTCAGAAATTAACTAAAACTATCAACAGAATGTGAAGATGGCATCTTATGTATTGTGCTGCTTTGATACTGGTTAAAGTTGAAATGGGGACCATTGCGAGAGGGGAGAAATTGAAACCTGGGGAACACAACAAGGTGGAGATAAAATGAGAAATCAAGACAAATCCAGTGTGTATTTATATCAGACATCACAACTTCTACTCTTCCCAGAAAGTTAGACAAATTGATTCATTGTATTAAAATGCTTAATGAATGAAACTGCACATTATATTTATATGTCTATGTAAACGGTGAAGTTCTAATCTGAATTTTAATCACATTCAGGGAATTTGTACAGTTTAGATTTGTGTCCAAGAAGAGACATTTTAAAAATTATTAAAACTGGTGTTGGCTCAAGGTTTGTGTAGAATTCATGTTATTATTGTAGACAGTTGACATATTTTGTTGGCTAGAAGAGCTGATATTCCATTTATCCAAGGTAGGGCCTGGCACTAGGAGACACAAGCTAGTGTCACAGACCCTGAGGCTTGTTCTCTTCCAGGTCTGAAAGAAGGGATCTTTTGATGTAAAGTGAATGTATTAACCAGTACACCAGGGAACCATCGCTTAATCAAACTGAGAAAAGTAAAGCAAAATAAAATATAAAAACACACCATATTTATATGCTAAAAATGGGTAATTGTAGCCTGTTCCTAGGTGGTTGCTAGGCAACATGATGGCATCATGATATCTGATATAGATACAAACCTTCAGGTTCCTAAGGTGTACCTGGTACAGGTAATCAAACAAACCCACAGACAGAGTTGTGGTCACATAGAGCAGAGCAGCAGGCAACACAGCAGCAAAGAATCATACAGGAATCTTCCAAAACTCTGCCTTTAAACCTGAGAGAAATTATATTTTTATATTAGTGGTGATGGTATTTTTTTTTTGCTTTGTCACCCAACCCTTTTCTTATTTTACATCCACTAAGGAGGTTGACTTGGTTTGGTTTGTCTGGATTTTTCAAAAATATCTGTATGTTAGCAAGAACGCTTAAAGTTGTGGGTGGGTTATTTTGCCTGAGTTTGGGCTTTGCCCAACTTGTAAATTATTAACCTTTAGAGTCATAACCAAGGACTCTTGATTCTTGGTACATTTGTCATCACATCTTCACAAATGCATATCAAATTAAGATAAGAAAAATTCCAAATTCAGAGTTCTTAAGAATTGCCCACACCCACCCAAGAAAATAATCCGAGACTGAAGTCATGCACTGTGTGGAGTGAATTTTTAGCTGTGGGGGAGGCTTGGAGTCTTGGACCGCTCTTATAACAAGTGAATCAGAGTCATTGGATTCAGAGGCCAAAAATAAGCCTTTTTACCAGATGTAAAGTAACTTAAAAAACCCTCATGCCTAATCTATGTTTAATTATATTACTCTGTCACATGTCTGTGCCAGATTGAACCAGCTGATTATGACTTAACAGTCACTTCTGAAGCTGCTGCTGTTTTAAATGACAGTTTGAGGCTCAAATGAAAGCAAGTTGGTATGGAACAGCAACAGATCCTCTCCTCCTCAGGTTTTACTGCTTGAAAGGCAACGGGGAAGAGAAATTGGGATCTTCTGGTCCTTACCTCTGCTGTAATGGACAGTCAGCAGCTTAAAACATGGAAATATTAGTGTTTGGGAACAAAGAGGAGCTCTGTACTATTACTGCTCCCCTGCATTTGCATTCCATGCATTTGCCTGAACCTGATAAATACACACACACACGCGCACACGTCACAGGTTCAGGTTTCAGATGGGGGGGTTGTACTCGGTGAGCAGAGCACTGCTCGAAGCAACTGGCTTCTCCAATCCCAAGGAAGGTAAATAGAAACGGTAACCAGAGCCTAACCTTGGAGCTCAGCCTCCTTGGGATGGGGTGCAGCTAAAAGTGTTGACGAGGATGCAACACTGCTCTTGTAAATGAGGATCAAGTGTGTGTGTGATATTTTGATTTCAATTAGAGTTGTCCTGTGCTGTATGTAAGGAATACACAAACAGTGAATACTAAGAGTTTATTTGAAGCTGTGGTGACCAGTGGTGCTGAGGTTGACTTCAGATCAGCACAAACTCATTGTGTCTGACATAAAAAAACAAAAAAAACAAAACCATGCAGTGTTTATTTTTCCACCATAAGTGTCATGAGCTTTAATTTTTTTTCCTTGATACTTTTATTAACTGAGAAGTTAACAGATTAGGATGGGACAAGTTGGTAACTGTTTTGAATGACTTCCTAGTTCTTATGCCAATCAAGAGAAGAAATGTTACGTCACTGATATTTTTGTTGCACATTATGTAGAATTGCTATTGTAGTAAATCAAAGGAAACCCATTGGCTTGGCTTCTCTGACCTAACCACTCAGAAAAATCTCTGGACTCATCACTTAAAGCATTAAATAACAGAGAACATTATCTATTATTAAAACTTTTTTTTCTCAAATGTAGTACTGCCAGTAAATCTCTTACTTATGTAGTGGTGAATGACAGGCCAATGACAGGCCATGATAACTTTGTTATGAAAAAGACTATAAAATGAACAATGATCCAGATTCATCTCGCTCAAATGAAATGAGGAATTCAGACTCCATGGGCGTAATCGATTGTTAAGGACAAAATACAGGTAAAAGTTAAAAATGCACGCCCTCCTTTTTTTTTTTTTTTACAAAGTCATCCAGTGGACGGGATTGGACGTTTTTGGTGGACTGCATGCTGGACATCCCAGCTGTGCAGCTGTCTAAAATCACTTCACGGTCTTTTCCCAACGTGTCGGTTGTGACATTAGCTCTGGAGCACCATCACATGGTATTTTTTTTTTTTTTTTTTTTTTTTTTTTTTTTTTTAGCTATCCCCAGCTGTTGTGGGTCACTTCAGGTTCTGCAGTACATGCAGGGGATGGCAGTGATGCTGTCCTTTTGATTTGCCCTCCCTGCAGTAGCACACAGTGTCTTTATAGCAGAGCTGCCTGCACTAAGTGAATATCTCAGGATGTTTTATATTCCCTGTTGATCTTCCATTTTCATGAATAACATATACTGAGCATGCCTTTATTTTTTTTAGCATGGAAAGGCTTTGAAAACACATTTAGATGATCGCGGGAAGCTAAAGCTCTCCATGGAAACCAGCCTCATGAAAGTATTTGCTGTTAGAAGATCTCAACCCAGACAGACCTGCCACACTTATTTAATAACTACATGTATGAATGAGAAATGGTGGATTAACTTGCTAAAAAATGTGGTGATTAGGCCAAAACCGCTATTAAGTATTCACTGGGAACTGTTGTATAATGACTAGCTTCAAGGTAGCATTGTTTTACTAATTCTTATAACTTTTTTAAGGCTGTAGTCGTTTATTTTATATTATTTAATATTGTACTACACTATATTTCATTCATCTCATTCTCTTTCTCTTGACAGTAATGTCTTTAAAGATAAGAAATGTGTTTTGGGGTCAACTTGAAAAGCAGATACAAAATGTCAAAGTGAGATCAGAGGTTAAATGTGACATAATATTTGGATGCTAACTGTATGACATTTAGATTTCCCATATACCTTAGTCACCCTTTGTAAAAATACACAAAGAAATCTAGCAGTGAAGGTCATACTTTGCTTACATCTTGTGGGAATCTCACTGGTGCATATCAATAGTGAAATATCTCTGCATCTCTTTAAGCTACAAGCTTCTCGTTTTTGTTGAAGAGTGGGGGATTAATCCTTTTAACCTGAAAAATATGTTCATAAATTGACTGTGCATTATTGAGATGAGATTATACATTTTTCCACCAATAATGGTGATGTTTAAAACTCGCAGTCAAACAGTAAATTTAGAGTTTATCACAGAAATAGATTGTATTTTATGACGGTAAATAGCGGCAATAACAAGTTCCTCTTACTTTCTTCTCCAGTGGGGGAACTTCAACTCCACTGTTGGACTACGGGGCGGTAGTCCTTGTTCTTCTGTAGCCTCAGTGAGCTGCAGAGTTACAGAGCAGAAGAAGAATTGGCATCGCCAGCCACCATCAAGAGTTCATCAAACTGAGCTGAAAGACCACAACATCGTCGACCTGTCAGTATTCTGGACCATAAGTCCATGACTGAAAGGAATCTTACATATAAGATGCATCTGTGATGCTGCAGTTCAAGAAATATCTAATAATGAAAACATAATCAAAAATCAAACATAAATAATGGAGATGGGAGCAATAAGATTTGATGTTCTTTAATAATGCATTATTACAGTGGAGGCCACAGATTCAGCCTGTTTTTAGAGACGGATAACTCAATATTTGGCTAGTAGTAGTAGTATGGCTTCTGTAATTCAAACTGTTTTTCTTTTCGTTTTTGTCCTGATATTTGTAAATTTGTCAGATCCGCACAAACCCATTTGTCCTTTTAAAGGACAGCCAATGCCTGAGATTAAGATTAAAACTTCATTTTCTTTATTTCTTATGACAGAGAAGCTTTGCAATGCTGGACACATGTAATCACATAAATTATGAATTGAAACTAACATTTAATGAAAATTACATCAGCATATTGTTCTCTCGACCTGCTGCCAGCATTGATCTTCAGACTCCGGTCTGCTCTCATGTATTGGCTGGTCTGCAGAGGCTTCTTGTTCTCTGTAACTGAACAGAGCTGTTGAGGTAAAACTGTGAAACCTGAGTAGAGACTTTCCTACCACCATCAGCTCCATCTTCTCTTATTTCAGCTCATCCTTCGCCCTCATTTCACCAAGCTAGAGAGCCCGGCTCATCCTGCATTACAAACCTCAGAAAGTAACCTTGCTTTAGAGCCCTGATGATGACAGAATCCAGTTGGAGCCGGCATCTCTTTGGTTTTGCTAGGGTGAAATGAATATCTCATCATCTGAGACATTTTTTTTTTTTTTTTTTTAAACTTTTTTTCGAGAGTCCCTGAGGACATCTCTTCTCCTGAGCTGTTTGATGTGCTCTGAAAACAGAAACCCTGCAGCACTCTGGATGTTTGAATTGTGGTAGCTGCCAGTCAGTTTATTTCTGCCAGCACCAGAACTTGTTTACCAAACCCTGCATGGACTTTGATCACAGCCCTGTTAGCTTACATTTACACTCAATTCCTCAATGACATGCATCAAAAGCCAGACCTCTCTTGAAGTATTTCTTCATTTGCTATTTAACTATTTAATGTGTGTTGTGGTTGTGACTATGAACTTGTGTGGTGCTATTCAGCAGCTCACTGTGACTAAACTATGTCTGGTTGCTAATTTTATTTCTACTTTGCATGAGTGGCCAGTTTTCAAGTGGACAAGTCTCTTACTTTTATTTTGAAAGTTCCACTAACCAGCTAGCCCAAGCAGTACATCTCTGGAGTTGGAACAATTGGTGGTGGGCTATTTAACTGCTGGCTGGTATTTTGGCCTGAATTATAGTCAATATTTAACAGTTTAACTTTTTTAAAGTAGTGACTCGATGTCATAGCCTCTGAATAGCAATAAATGAATGTATAGATGGATGCTATCACCTGTGGAAAACCATTAAACCTGGAGCAGTAAAAGGTTGTGCAGCAGCAATAAAAATCAATGTTCCACCGAAAGTAGTGAAAAGGAAAAGATGGGCAGTAAAAAAAAAAGGTGAGGAAGGGCTGAACATATCAGATCTTTTAAAAGGGAAAAGAAAAAAGAAGGGCACAGGGAGATGATGCACCCAGATGTGCAAAACTGACATGTTTTCAACAGCACAAAGCAACTGGAAGCTGTGGATAAAGAGTGAAATGTTGAAGAGTTCAGACTTTTAAGTATAATACTTGTCAATCTTTTACAGAGAATTTTGTATGCGACATTTGTATGTGGCCAAATATCACAAATCTCTTTAATTTTTTCAAAGATGACTTGCCTATGAGAAATACAAAAATTCATTGTATCCATTGTCTTTTTATAGTGACAAAAACCCAAAGTCTTCCACCAATATTGACCTATAAATTAGCAATGATGATCTTAGAAATTACTTTTGTCCTGGCTCAGTGGCCAAGTTTCTGCCACAGAGGTAGCAAGTACTTCTGAAGGAAAGATAATGTACTCTGGTCAGACATGCTTCATCTCCACCAACTTGGACTCCAGCTGCTGACAGTACTGCTTGAGCTTCATGTAACAGATGATTATGTTGTTTAGCTTTTTATTGGTCAAGAAATATTTTGCTAATACAATGATTGCAGGAGAAGAAACATGAACAAGATTGTTTGAGAGTTCACTTAGAAAAGCAAATGTACCAATTTTCACTTCATCTGTGCCTATGTGTGTGTACACATCGGATATTTCCTGACTCAAAATGCATTTTTAAGAGAGAGGCTATTGTGCTTGTTACCATGATTAGTGTATAGTTGATGCAAAGAGTCCATGCCACCTAATTGAAGACGTCTTTGCATTTTCCTGGTATTTCTGCTCATTTATTTTTATAACCTTGATCCACAGATAATGAAATATTGTTATTGCCACTCTAGTGATTTGACTTTGGGAGAAGTCCAGAGTCTCTTTGGGGAAGGGTGACAAACTTTTTTTTTTTTTTGTATAATAACCGCTGTCACAAATACAATGTAAGTCTGTGAGGGAAAAACTGTTCTTCATAGTCTGATTGTCCTAACATCACCCTGTAAGACTGCCAATACCTGATATGATTGCTGTGAAGATGGGTGGGGGAGGTGAGCATCATTTTAAATCCCTGTTTCTGCTGGAAATAAAACAGTGCAGTATGAGATGGGAGAGCCAAAACAATAGTACTCAGAATAACTGCAAGGTTACTAATAAATCTGTCACTTAATAACTTGAAACAACTCCTGTCACATTTATTGGGTTTTCTATGTAATTTCTAATGTAAAAATATTGATTAATTGATCTTTCAGAGTCAGCAACACATGAACCAGTCTCACTTTAGGAGTTTGTGTGCTGCCTTAGTGCTGTCTAATTTATAAATGAAGATGCATTAGTAAACTTATGAATTTTTTAATCTCTGTATGCTGAACTTGCACAGACATTAATGTATACTGTATTACATTTTGGCACTGGTGCAGCTTCCTGATCAGCTGTCAGGCTCAAATTCAGTTCTGATGTGTTTACAGGCTGCTGGAAATAATGCATTGATTATAATGGTCAAAGGTACTCACAGTAACATGTAGGGGGTCAGTTGTGAATGCTGGGTTGCCAGTCCCAATCAAAGTCTGACATATATTTTATAACAACCAATCAACCCTGCAAAGAACTAGGATTTGTACCAGTCCTAACAAGCTATACGCATCCCAGTGCATTACCTGCACTAACCAGGCTGTAGTCTCCAGTTCTTCCACACAAACTCCAGTTACTGTGCTGAATCAGGGGTGATGGAAGCCTCCCAGGGATACAGGACTAGGATGGAGGATAGTTGGTTTCCAGATTTGGCAAGAACAATGTTCGCCTTCACAGTAAACGCTGTGCCTTACCCCTGAAAGCAGCATGTTTCAACTAAATGCTTTTACTGTCAAAGCGAATTTCCGTTTCTGGTTTGCGTCATTCTCGTCACACTTTAGCTACCTCTTAGCGAGTAGCTGGTTTAGTTGGATACTCATTTATTCCTAGCGACCAGTGGTTGCCAGGCAGTTGCCAATGAGTCTCTAGACCGTTTGAAAGAGATGGACTTGAGCCACTGCTTGTTTGAGGTTTGCTGGAAAAAGGCGCATAGAAGCAGGGTACTTTGCACACAGCATGAAAGGATGGTCTTCACTTTCTCCTCTGTGCATTTGCGTTCATCCAGCTTCCTGCAGATGAAGGACAGAGCTTATACACTGGATAAGCATAAAAATGGATTTCAGGGTGACACTGGCACATTGAGCTGAAACTAGCCCTTTTATCTATCATCAAGACATCAGCAGCCAATGATCCCTAAACACAGCATGAGGACCAAAGAAATATGCTGTGACTTTATTTCTGTAGATACTTTTTGTCATCATTCAATCAGTCAGCAGGAAATACTATCAATTATCTGTTGACTAGACTGTTGGTGTCTATTTTTCCTAATATAATTCAGGTTGGTAGCTATGACACCCAATTAGGGCAATTAAACTGAAAATAATGTTAAATTGAAGCGTATCGTGCCAAAATAATTGAACTTTACAGTTTTCTTTGGAATGAATGTGACATGTTTGACTGCATATCATTTTGCTGTCCAGTAAACGATGTGAGCAACAAAGGATACTGGAAAACTTTCTGGGAAAATCTGGGCTGATTAAGAGAGACGTGCATCTCACTGTAGATGCACAGCTCTCATATCTAGAAACATGCTGAGGCGGCAGCTCTGGTGCAGGTGAATATTTATTTACAACGGTGGGCACAAAACAGCACTGGTGGAAAAACAAGAAACCGGAAACCTAAACTGGGTAAGCTAATAACACAAACCAGAAACGAGGATGCAGGGAGGTCCGGGGAAATACACAAGAGACGCAGGGAGACCGAGGGGAAACAACATAGACAAACCAGCAACTACCATAACAGAAGACACAACTTAAATACACCCAGAGAAAGTACGGGGAGAACATAGACATAACAGGCTGGGGGAAACATGGAATAAACACAAAGAGAGACGAGAGCTCATAAATACACAGAGGGGCACAAGGGGGTAAGAGTCACAAAGGGAAAAACACTTAGGGAACACCACAATAGGACACCTCAGAAAACCTGGCCTAAATAAGGAGCGAAAATACAAGGAACCAAGAATGCTGGGCCAACATGGCCCAGGACCATGACAGAACTGAATCCTGTTTAGAAGATACAATGCTGGTTTTTCAAAGCTGTGAATAAATCTTAGAGGGAAAATTAGTGAGGGTTGAAGGAGTAGAACAGGTTTGATTTTTTGATTTCTAGAAGTAGTGGTTATAATGTAGGCTTACACATACAGATATTACATAGGAGGTATTTTTAGGATAAAGGGGGAGCTTATAAATAGAAATGATTTTTATACATATTGCATTTTGTGCTTTTAAAGGAGTTGTGGCTCAAATTTGTCTCTGGAGGGTCACGAGCCTTTGGCTAGCGCTATGATTAGCCAATCTACTGTGAGGATAATATGAGTTCATGAAGGATTGCACACGCTTACAGACACAGAGTTAAGAAACACACATGACAGTATTGATTCCAGGCAAAAGGCCTTAAATTCATTTAGCTTTTAACTGAACTTAAAAGAAGGACCAAAGAGGAAGGAAAGCATATATTTTGGTTAGGTCTGATAAATTAGAATTAGAAGGTATTGTTACATTAAAGGGAGCAAATGAAATAAAAAGGCTATACCAAAATGGGTTATAACATAGGAAATGTGAGGTTAAAATGAAGTTAACACATAGGAGTTGTTTCAAGGCAGCATTTAGCTATGATGAAATGTATACAGGAGTAATTGCTTATATGCTTAAACTTAATTGATTAAAGTGGTTGTTTTCTTTTAAGAGTAGAGGAACTTGCAGCAGCGACAATTTGTGCACAGGATGTTGATGATCAGATAAGGGAAAAATAGAGCGAGCAACCGGACGTGAAAGCAGGGCTTAAAGAGTTCTAAAGGGATGAGTAACGTTGAAGAGTATACATAAATACAAGTCAATAAGTTAAGAAGATAATTAGGATCAGGCTTTTGATTAAAGAGTCCCAGATAGGATAAGTTAGGGAGATGCAGGAAAAGGTGTTTTGTTTCTTTTGCAGAAGATCGATCTCGGCGACCACAGGAGGGGCGAGGATCCTGGAGATCTCGAGGTTCGAGACCACCAGAGAAGGGTCTGCGTGAGGACACAATGTATTGTGACCTCTGGTGTTCCAGAGGTCAAAAGAGGGAGTGTCGAGAAGGGAAATTATTTTACTGCTATTGTTAAATAATTGTCATTATTACCATTGCATTAATAATATAATCTGCAGCATGGATATTGCATTCAGAGGGTTAAACAGTGTCTCTTTCAGAAAGACTGAGTTGCAGGCTGACAGGAAGTTGTATGCAGAAGTGAAAGCAGATAGTTATTTTGAGCCGCAGGCTAAGACGAGGCTTTAACAATGTAACAGATAGCTTTAAGAAGGCCTTAAGCAGTTATGACTATTTCATACACAATGCATATCTGTGCTTATTAAAGAGTTGGAGCTCGGTCAATTAATTGGGGGTCGGAAGCTTTGTTCGGCGCGATGTTCGGACAATCTATTGTGCAAGTGACTTGGAGCCATAGAAGGAATTGCAATACATGCTTACAAAACACTTATATATCAGATCATTTTATATTAAGGTTTTAGTAGAGGTTCTTGGTTAAAACATTTATTTAGTAGAAGACATACACATAGTCTCAGTGAGCTTCTGGTCTGGTAAAAGGTCAGAAGTGCAACAGGTGAATTGAGAAAGAGCATTTGAGGACGAGACACAGACAGTAGGTGAAGAGGTGACACAAAGAGCATGTGAGGTCGTGACACACACACATAGAGTTAAATTTATTTAGAGGAACCGTCCTTGTTGTCTCGGCAAGAAAGAGGAACAATTCATTTTAAGATAAGAACGGAAAGTACCACGCCATGAAAATAGAAGATGATTTTCTAGGTGAAAAGTCATGATGATGTTGATCTGATCTATGTATAAAATGTACCGGTGACGCATGAAGGGGCGTCAGTAAATCAAACCCTGATGCTATAAAATATCTGTTCATGCTTTGATTAAGTCGAAGACTACTTCCTGTCTGCGTACAGAGTTGTCTTCCCACACGTGTGTTCATTAAAATCATCGTTTGACTTCACCCGGCCGGATCGGTGTGGTTATTCTTCGATCACCTCTTGTACCCTTCCTCAATATTGAATCTTAACAGTTTCTATTCTGTTAAAGGAAAGAAAAAGGAAATGTCACTAGTGTGATGTCAGTGGAGAGTTTGTTTTGTCTCAGTGGTCCACTCAGACTCTCAAATATGCTGTCTGTATTTTTGGCACGTAAATATCTGAAGTAGACTCAGATGGTTTGGATGAAATTACATTTTTTTATCACCACAAATGTAATTAATGCTATTGATATCTACGGTAGTTTTTTGGCTCTGATCCCAACCCAAGTTCAGTAATAGAGCAGACAATATTGAATTGACTGGAGTCCAGTGTTTACCACAGAACTGCTTTCTACTTGTGGTGATAGCAGGGGTGCATACACGTGTGGATGAGAGTGCGCATGAAAGATGGCGAATGCTGTTCGCATCCTAAATGACTTCTGTTTAATAAGTGATGACCTAATGATCCTATTTCTCGTTCCTTAAGCCTAGCGCATTGGATGAGCTCTCATCCTCATAATGAATATTTTCACCTAACAAAGCCACGCCAGGTGGCTGAGTTTGTTAGCTGCGTAAATCCATAATTTTTCGACAGTCCTTACTGTTATCATGGCTTCTCAGGGTGTGTTACCTGTTTTTGTGAAAACATGGTTTTGACACAGTTTAATGTGTATTCTGCTCTGTTCCTTTGTTGGGTTTTAAATAACTAGAATATCCCCACACTTCCAAATTAGGTCAAAAGGCGACAGTGTCCTCGTCTTTTCAGACTTGGGCTGTGTGTTGGGGTGCTAGCGCTGTTGCTTTAGTTTTCATTTTGTCTTTTTTTTTTCTTCCTACGTAAAATCCTTACATACTAGTGTGTAGCAGCCCACACATTAGCACATGTGATGCTGCTGGCTATGCTCTGTGTATCAACCTAACCTGACATCGCTGTAACTCTATTGCAGCCACATGACTGGTCTGTGGGGTGCTATTACCATTGTCACTGGCTGTTCATGTTGTCTGTGAAAGTATGGATCTCTGTCAACTTTATATTGATGTTTTATATTGCGATAGAGGAACTTTTTTCACGATAATTATTTTAATGTTTTTATTGTCCAGCTGTACGTTGCTGTGCTAATATATTTATATTAGCATGCCTATAAGTCTTTTTGCTAGCCAAAATAAGCTCGACTTTGCCTCTAGACATTGCTGGTATTTAGTTTTCCATCTTTCTACACATCCAAAGTTATAGCACTGCTCCTTTTTATTTATTTATTCTTTAATGGAAGCTTTAGAAACCAGATAACTACCCCAGACTCTGTTGATGCTTGTAAATCATTTTTTTCATGTCTATGTTGATATGAGATTTTCTTGTAACTGTTGGGAGAACAGTTACATGAGCTGAAAGAGTTAGCTCCCGGTGGTCTCAGTGTCTGTTTGCTTTTGGGAACTGGATCATTTGAATCTGAAATGAATAATAATGTCAGACTTAACAAGTGGATAAAGTAAGAGTCTCTACTTTTTGGAAGCACGCTGTCTTTTCTTCTAGCTGACAAATAGTCATTATTCTGCTCTGTAGCCCTGGTGAGCTGTAGGTTCTGTTTAGAGCGACCATGTTGCTCACAGTGGGTTTTGTAGAAGAACTACCATCTCAAGCTGTGATCCACAATAGTGGAGTTGAAATCCATCAGGCCACAAGAGAGACAACTTTCTGAAGAAGCATTTTAATGATATCAAGGACCACTGCGGTAGGGGTCTGCAGCTATTAGGAAAATCTGAAACTCTCATGTGAAATTTAGTATTTTGCTTAGTGTGGCCTGAGTTTGTTATAAAAAACCAGATCAAACTAATGAAGGAATGTAAATATTTGGTGATCAGATTAAAACCTGACAATTGAAACAACAAAACTGTCCAAATAACTTATTTGCAGGTTGTTTTTCTGTGTGGCTTAATATAACCACTTCAGTGCTTACATCTCGAGGTAAGGACTGTCTCAGGGTTTATACTATAAGATGGCTTCGACTGTCAGGCTGATGAGAGCTTACATTTCATCTCTTTGCTAACCCTGAGTGATATCTCTCATCTTTTGGTAGCATCATAGAGCTTTTTTTACTCAAGTCAGACTTTTGAAATTACTTGCTGCTGAACTTTAAATCAACTCATTAAACCAGGTTTAAACTGGAAGAAAATAAAAACACTTATTGGTGTATATGAAGTTAAAGCTGAGGTCATCTGATGCTGTTAGGATGGGTGATTTTTTTTTTTTTTAATATTTTTTTATTTCCCCCTCCCTCTCATTTCTTCGCTTCTTTTATTTCACACAGCAGGAAAGCTGTGAATAGGTATGTAAGCTGTGAGTGTGATGAGGTGGAGTCAAGAGGCACACTAATGAAAGCCATCAGTGGACTGAACTACTTCAGAGGAGACTCTCCCACAGCTTCACCTGAGCGCTATCCAGTACGGGAATTGCATCATGGCCCTCAAAAGCTGCCAGGGCTCAAGCTTTCATCTTCACTGTTGAGAACATAAAAGCTCAACTTTCTTTGTGTTTTTCATAGTGTATTTAGGGCCTGACAGTGAGTAGGTTTGGCTCAGGGCTCAGGACTGTTTCAGGCTGTTCTGATGGCCCAGCTGGTGGAAAGTACAGCCACAGCAAGCTGGTTGAATCTCAAAATGCTCTTTATATGTGAAAAATCACTTTAAAGTGAATGGACCTATTATGCTAATTTTCAGTTACAAGTGTTTATTCTTAGACTCCACTACAGTGGCTTTGCATGATTCACAGTTATGATTCATTTATGTTCTGCTCGGCTTTGGTACAGCTCCTTTATTTATAAAAAAAATAAATAAATTCCTGTCCTAGCTCTGAAATGTAAAAAACAAACAAACAAAAAAAGGTATTTGAGTCCCTAGTTGTTATTGTTGTTGTTGTTTACATTTATAATAACAAGAAAAGAAATTTTTTTTTTCCAAAGGTACAGAAAATTGTATACAATAAAAAAAAGTTTTTGTTTTTTTTACTTTTAAAGTTCATCTTACAAAACTAACTGCTGGTTTCCTGCTGTCAGTGTTGGAAGTCTGTGTGTGCAGGGCCACAGATGGCAATGGACTCTTGTACCTCAGGAGACCAGCAAAATGTAAAGCTTGTTGACTCTCCTTTGCATCATTTGGAAGAAGAATAGCTACTGCACTGCTGTCTCTAATGGCAGATCTTAATAAACTAAACTAGTCATCATGGCTCACGCTGAACTAAACTATATATGAGTTTGCACTTTGAAATCAACATTACAGTTTCCATGTCTTCAAATTTAGTAGGATTTTTGTGCGTGACCTCAATTTTACCGTAAGATGGTAAATGCAGCAGACTGTGCTGATGCTTTTGAAGTCATAACCTCTCTGAACTCGCCACTTTCCTACTTTACAGGTCTTTCTGTTTGTTTAGTTTGTTAGGGCTCTTCTTCTTCCTCGCATGTTTGGCATCATTTTGAAATGCTTTGTTCCTATAATAGGATCAACCAATCATCTGTCATTTGCATGTGACTGCGTATAGATCCACAACGGACTATAAAGGCAGGGAAAAATGCATCGCTATAAAGGAAAGAGCTGTGTTGATTTATTTAACAAGAATAAAATAGAGGAATAATGTTACCCTCATTATTTTGTTTTAATTGTTATTAGTGGCTCTATAGTGTGGTGGTGTACAGTACGTGTTTGCCTCTGATTTTGATCCTGGGAGGAGACACCTTTGTGGTTGCATCATTAAGGGCATCTGGTGTGAAAAGTCTGCCAAACCAAACATGCGGCACAACCCACTGTGACAGCCACCTGTGAAACAGGGAGCAGCCCAAAGTAGCTTTTTCATTTTGTTTTCATAGTCAATAAAAGTTAAAATCATAATGAAAATGTAAAATTCATAAGCAGCCCTATCTCAGTCATGAAAAACAGTTTTTCTTGGTGTTTGCTTTCATTTTCACATTCTGGTTAGGGAAGGTGGTCCACACTGCTAGGTTTAGACACCCAGTGTACTGTGCTGTGGAAAGAGATTAAACTTTAGGCCAAAATACATTATAGGAACATCTTACAAAGCTTAACACAACATTGATAATGAAACTTTTACTTGTGCGTCTTCATACGACCGTAACATCACCACCTCTTAAAGGCAACAGCCTACTGAGGCACCTAGAAGGTACAGAGACTCGTATCAGCTCAGGTTGGCCGTTCATTGAACTGAACTTTCAGTGAACACCGAGATCAGGTGCTGAAACCTCCAGAGATAATATTTAAAGAGCAACTCTGATGGTTTATGTGTTATGGTAAAGTCAGAGTAGAGAGACCGCTCAGGCCCTTGTGTGATTTGCTCTGTTTTGTGAAAGATTAAGGGATTCAAGGTAAAATCTAATGATGCTGCTGTACCTTGGATTTGGAAGCAGTATAAAAATGCATGTTTTTGTATTTGTTTCAAAGCACTATTTCTACGTATACTATCTCTTTTATGAAAGAAACCAACAATTTTCACCATTTGTGTTACATATCGTTTGAATTGAAATAAAATCCTTAAATTTCATGGCCACTTCATCAGTATTTTATTTTGATGCCAAATCTTTGCAAGGTTGCATAAAAGAGCTCATGTTGGGAAATGGATTTTTAAAAAATAAAACATCATAATATCAGGACAAAAACGGTCCCTAAATCCCTGCATAGACTGCCCCGAACTTTGAAAGTGGATTTCAGAGTGCGGCTCACAGCTTTATTTGATTCCTCAGGTGTAGTGGCAGCAGGTCTGCTGGAGCGCCGCGAGGTGAAAAGTCTGGCGGTGAGATAACTCTCTCCCAGGCACTGGATTGTATGAGGTGAATGGTTGTACTGAATTGGGCTGAGTCCATGAAGGCTGCCTGGACGGGAGCCCAATACTATGCTGCTGTGTATTATAATTAGCTTCTTACACTGGAACCTTATTCAGGGCTCACACAGGGCTCCCAGGGAAGTTTGGGAAAGGCATTTCATTCTGTGCACTCCCTTCAAAATACACAACAACCACACTAAAATAACAATGAAGGCTATGCAAGAAGCAGAAAAAATAGATTGAAAGAAATTTGTTTGGGCTCATTGGTGAATGGGTCAAATGTTTCAGTTTTTATATCATAAAGGGATGAGCCAAATGCTCAAATAATTCTATGCACCATTTACTGTAGCACACAAATAACTGCAGTGGGTTTTTGGTCAGTTTCCACAGATGATTTTTGTGCTGAACTCACTCCTGAGTGGACATTATTTACCTCACTTTATTTGTCTAATCGTGAAAAAAATCTAGCTTCTTTATCTGGCGTATAAACACATATTACATTACAATGTTTTTATGTGTCATTGTTACATGTTTTAAGTAATCATTTGAAATTGATCTTAAATGACAGTTTTGGCTTCCAGTGTTTATTATAAAAGAATCTTTGTGCTTAAGATGGTTTTTCAGTGTTTCTTTTGACTTGTCAGGTGTTAGGTGTTATTTATTCTTTTTTTTAATGCCTACTTAATCATTTATAGCTTAACTGTAAATTTAGTTAATTACCAAAATGAACTGAAACATGAAGTTAGTCTTTTCTAAAGCTCCAACACTTCAAGTTCATATTTGTAATTTATATTTTATTGTGATTTTATTCGTACTGCGATTTTACTGGAAAGCACTTTGGTGTACTTCGGTCTTAAAAATGTGCTATATAAATAAATTTTGATTGATTGATTGATTTACTTGTGTTCTTGCTAAATGAAAAACTACACTTGTGTGCTATACTCCGAATGTCAGCTTGTTACTCTAAGCAGTAGCCTGTAGTCAGAGTGATACTGACACCCATTTACTCAAATATATAGTTGTTCAACAGTGCAGATATGTGAAATCGTTTAGGAAGGAAACGGCCGAGTGTAAGTGTCCACGTTCTCTGCCCTCTGAGTTCCTCTCTGCTGAGCTGTGAGTGGTCAGCCATGCATGGCCACATGATGTCTCCATTACCTGGCTAAGAGGCGGACATGCTGCCTGCCACACGCACACTTATATACCACCTGCTGCTTGTGTTCACTGCAGGCAACTCGCTTCATTGTCACTCTTCTGATTGGTTGCAGCCCGTGCCATGAGGCGAAATTGGATACAAGAAGTGTTTTACAGCTGCACATATACCAAAGTCTGCTCGCCAGCTTATTTGTTGTTGTTTAAGGAGTCCTCTGCAGGGCGTTTTGCACTAGTTCAGTGGTTCTTAACCTGGGTTCGATCGAACCCTAGGGGTTCGGTGAGTCGGTCTCAGGGGTTCAGCAGAGCCTCCACCGTGACATGCACGGCTCATTTTGTGCACCAATAAAAAGGATATCTATGTCTTGAATTTGAAAAAAATCATATTTTATTTTTCACTAAAGAGGGGTTCAGTGAATGCGCATATGAAACTGGTGGGGTTCGGTACCTCCAACAAGGTTAAGAACCACTGCACTAGTTATTCTTTGAGGCTGTATGGGTTGCATCCCTATTGTTGTCTGTTTTAATTATTTGAAGCTGACAGCTAGGAGAAAATGAGCAATTAATGTGGACTTGAAAGGTAAAAAATGGGTTTATTTAATGTGAATCTCTGTTTACAGTAGGACAGTTCAAAGCAGCTCTTTAACCAGGGTACAATAAAGCTGGAGTTGCCATTAACAGTTTACTTTCTTGATTAAATTTTTTAAGCCTTTATGAAAGTTGATATTTTGTGGGTTTTTCCTTTTTTTCTGTTTCTCATGGGGGTAAGAATGAATAGTAAAAAAATAATATTTTTACAGTGATTATTTTGTTTGGTGAAGGACCCGGCTCTATGCTAGTAAAATTCAAGAATTAAACATAGAGCTGGATATAATCATAACAGGTCCGTGTGGAATAAAAACTTCAGGTATCTTTAGTTCAGTAAAGAAAAGATACCCAAAAGATATTCAAATTTAAGAGCAGCACAATTTAACAACTCTGAATATTTTTTTTTTTGCTTGAAAAATTGCTAATTAATGAATAATTGTCCTGCCTATAAAAACTGACTTTTTTTATCTGGACGTAGTTCTCCAACTGGAAACGCTAAGTTCAGATGAACAGAACTGACTTTTCTTACCTGGATGATTGAGCATGCATCAAGAAATTTATTGGACTGGCTGTTCCTTAGATGAGGTGTGGCTTAAAAGCTGTTAATGGAAGTCAGGCGAAGGGCAGCCAGTCAGAAAAAAGGCTCCTAGGGAGCAGAGCTTTAAAGAGATGGGAGCAAAACGGCGGTTTTTCAGACAAAAGATGCACTAAGGCTCTCTGTGACTTCATGGTATAATATAAATAAGGATTATTGTGAATTTTGAATCGCGTAAAGCTATTATAAAATGGCTCAAGAATAAAAATATAGAGCTGGAAATGAGTTGGGTGAGGCAAACAACCTAAAATCTTCAGTGTGAAAAAACTAATACCTGAGTCCTGACATTGAAAAATTACTGCCTACCCACTGAATGAAAAAACTGTTTGGGTAAAATTTTAGCTTTGAGTTTCCATAGAACAGATGCAAAAAGGAAAAGGTTGCAGACTCCTGAAACTTTTCAAAGATTAATCCAGGCTTCATGTTCAGGTGACAGAATTTGAAGAATCCATAGAATCGACAATAAAACCAATGGATGTTAGAAATGCATTCAACAATGAAGACTAACCAGGCTTACCCTTACAAACACAGCGGTACTGTCTGTTAAAACAGAAAGCGGGTTTCTATTCAATTACTGTTGGTAAATATCCACAGTGCAAACTCAACTTTCCTGTTAATTTCCTGCAGCAGTTCACACAAACAGAAACACACGTACATGCATGAAATGTAAACTTAATCTGCTGCATATAAAACTTTCTTGGGCAGAAGCAAAAGTGCTTTACAAACACTATAAGGATAATAAGGAAGATGGTACAGCAAGCAATAAAAATGCAAGGCAAGCTTCCTTCTATGGATGAGAATAATAAGGCAGAAGTGAAGAAAGCAGCTGCTCTCTGTTCTGTCTCACAATTTCCAGGCGGAAATTCTTCTTTGAGTCATTGTCGATACAGAGACAGCTTTATCTGGGAGATGGTTACACTTCTGTGCTATGACAACATCCTCACATTCACAGTTTGACTCAGTTTTCCTTTGCAGGAAAACTTTGGTGGGTAAAGTTTTGGCTATTGTCAGCAGAGTCTGGCAAGTTTGAAATCCCTTACCTGCAGGGAGAAAGAAGGACAGAGAAGCACAGCTTAGTTAATGAATTCAGATCCTGAATTAGCTTAAAATGCTCAAAAAAAGTTAAAGTAAACATCTATGATCAAATAACAGCCAAGTACAGTCCATCTGGAGAAGCTGGCAGCAACACAGCCAGACTCGAAGTTTGTGTCGTATTGTTATTCCGTCTTACCTGTTATACACTTTAGCTCAATTCCTTTGGGAGGGATTTCTATTTTCCTAAAAAAAGCAAGTGTGCACTCATCTAGAAGCCAAAACAACAACAACAACACAGTGCTGCTGAAGTATATTTGCTTTATGGTTTTTATTTTTCTCTTTTTTTTTTTAACTCTGTCTGAATGCAGTGCAAAAAACGAGTGCAAAGAATAAAACACTTTAGCACTAAACAAATTTACAAATTATTATACAAGAAGCTCATTTTTTGTTATACATTTGTAAAATCTCTGCAGTAGATCCTGAGGTAGACATTCTGTATTAACTTAACTTAAATTTTGCAAATATATGTGACAGATTAGGTTTTTCAAATTAATAGCTCCAGAGGGACAAACAGAAATTCTGGTACCTTGAACCACTTTTGAAAAGGTTTTTTAGACCTGTCTGCTGCCCTGTTAGTGGGAATAAGTGGACAGATGGTAAAGATGGACACTACTAGGTAATAACATTTGCTTGTTCCTTTTTTCCGTTTTTAAACTTCTTGGATGCATGAGCTAAACCCAGGCAGGCTTGAAGTCCAATGGCAAAAACTTTGCTGACAAAATGATTAGGCCTACTTGTGTCAAAGTACCACATTAATGGGTTATTGAAGGGTTTCACTTGCCTAGCTGAAATATAAGGTTCTTGTTAAAATGGTCCTGTTTGGACCATTTTGAGTTCTTACAACAAAACTGCTTAAATTTAGAATCTCTTCGTCCTAGTGTGACACAAGCCCAGTGCACAACATTTGTCTAAAGTGTGCATACAATTACACAAACATGGACACACACTGCTGCTGATGCTTTTTAGTATCAGCCAGGGATGAGATTGTTGTGCTTACTTGGATATTTTCAGGCCCTCAGTGCAGCGCTGATCCATTAATGCATTAATGAAGGCCTAATCCTCCTCTGGAAAAAAAAAAAAACCCACTGAAGCTGCCGTTTCATAACTAAATAGTTGAGTTTCCTGAGCTCTCTGTGTGGGCGTCACCCGGCTGGGCTTTATAAACTTCACCTTCCTCCAAAGGAGCCTGACTGCAGGTGATCGTGCAGATAGTGGGCTCAGTCTATTGCTAAAACTGCTGCTAATGATCAGAGGTTAACCGTTCTGTGGAGAGACCTGAACACATGCCGCGAGGCGCCAGCCTAAAGCTTTATGTTCAGTGTGCATGCTCCAACACTGCAAAGATGACAACAATTACTCATTTATACATTTTTTTATCTGCTTGTTAATTTTTATTTATTTTTTTGTTATCATTTTGAGAGCTTACATCTGTACACATAACTCCTGAATTAAATGTAGGCATGTTCAGCACCAGAGTAGTTCAGCTGATTGTTGTCTGCACGACTTTGATGGTACAATTTTAAACAGCTGTAGAAAATAACAGGACTGGAGGCTGAAGCATGCTGTGCCAGACTGCAAATCGGCAAAAAACACAGCAGGGTGTTCTCCATATACCTGCATATACAACTGACAACCACAGTAAATAAGTGAAAATTTAAAGTACCGTTATTTAGCTTTAGATGTACATTTATAATAAAATATTTAAGAGGAAAACATTATTAGAAACTGTTTATACAAACAAGCAGAACATGGGTCAATATGGGCAATGAATGCTCTGTCATTGTGCTACGGTGTGAGCTTTGCACCAGGTGTCCTTTGGCACTGATGTCATCACTACTGTTGGATGCAGAGAGGGATCACTGGCCTTCTAAAATGTTTCAGAGCCCACATTTGGATACTGGAGAGTGTCTCTTAGTGGAGACTGTGGTTAGGGTCCAGCTCAGGAGCTTTCGTGATTTTTGCTTTACTTAAGTGCTGCCAAGCATTGAGAATTAGTTTTATTTTTAAAATGTTTTTTCAGACACAAGCTAGCTCTGTTACACTTACTTATGTATTTAAAAGGCTCGCCATGACTGTTAATTACACATGTAATGACAGAAAGAGTTACTATGGGAAAAGAATGCAAAAATATCAAAAATCCAAATAAAAGTTCTCTGGGCAAAAAGGTCCTCAGCTGATATCAGTCCGGAGCGTGGTGCATGAAATGATTTACTGTTCTGTCATCAGTCGCTGTGTGTCTGAAGTAGCAAGAACTGCACCTAAACTCCCGCCAAACAGCTGTTATGGCTTTGTCACACAGTATGTAGTGTGGTGGGTGGATAGCCAGTGGGTCTAACACTTTCATGGTGGAAATCCAGAAAACCATCCACTGTTAGCACTGTCTTTTTTTTTTTTTTCCACAATCACTTATTCATTTTCATAGTCAAATGTGCAAATGTTTGTAATATTTGATTATATAATCAAATTTAGAATATTTTCTGACAGGCTTACCTGGCTCAGCTTTGACTCGGTGCCATTATGGTATTGGCTTAAAATACACTCCTTCAGAAAATTAACCCAGACCTTTTTTTTTTCTTTTCTTTTTCTAACAACCATTTAATTGTGACACCGGGGGATCCTTAACAAGCTTCCAAATATGGCAAGGCCAGACTTTAACAAATACTGCTGTTCTGTTAATTTTGTCCAAATGATGATTTCAACAGAAGCCTGAAGGCTCTAGTCAGTCTTCGGACTCTCCCTGTTGGTCCGAGAGTCTTGATGGTGCATTAGGGTTCAGAGCCAAAGAACAGAGCTGTGTGTTTGTTAAGGAAAGCTTATTTCCAACAGTGATACAATATATAATCTGCTGATTATTGAGGATTTCACAAGTACACTTTTATTGCGCGGGCTGTCCTGGTGTATTGATGGCCATCTGTGCATAGTTTGTCACGTATTTTAATGTTTTATCCATCCGAGAACATGCAAACACACACGTGCTTCCATCCACACTTCAGCCGCTAATACAATCGAATTCTGTGGAAAACACCATCAATAATTTATAATTAGCAACTTTTCCTTAAAGCTAGTATGAAAGAAGCATGCAGTCACCCATTGGTTAGTGTGTTCCCACGACGAAGTCTAGAGCTGAGCATTGGTGGTCGGATCTCAGTGTGAAACTGTACGTTTTTTGGCTAAAACTTTAGTGCATATAGTTCATCATGGAATGAACTGTGTTCCAAAAACTGGGGATTGAGCCGATAAAGGACCAGTCATGTCACAGAGAAAGTAAGCATGTTTTCCCAGACATGCTCTTTTTCTTAGAGGAGTCTCCCCCTCCTGGCAAGGCCTTTTTTTATTCCTTACAAAACTGAGGCTCACACCCTCGGGCCCACCTGTGTTTTTTTTTTTTGTGTTTTTTTTTTGTTGTTGTTTGTTTGTTTGTTTTATATATCTATACCCATATAAGCAAAAATACATAACAAATGAAATTTTTCCCCCTTTAAAAAAAAAAGGTAGGACTTGTGTAGTTCATCTCACACAGCCAATAATCTAGTTACTATCTCAAGACACCTCAGTTGTATATCATAAATCTTGACCTCAACTAATGGATCTTTACAGCCAGTACCAATTTAAGATTTAAACGCAAACAATTGCAGAGAAAACAATTGAGCCCGGACAGGCCGTGGTGTGAACTGTTAGTCGATATGCTCTGTTTTAAATTGTGTGGACCGTCACCCTTTGCTTTGTCTGCTTAAACTACGACCAGGATGCCTGATGTTTGGAGGCCTCTGCCTCCAATTAGCACTTTTCTAGAGACCCTGATGTGGTCTCGCCTCTCATCTTTAAAGCAAATGTGTAGAAATTCTGCAGATCCCAGCCTGTGATATGGGATAATGGCTTCTTTAAAAAGACTGTGAGCAGCAGCTAAAACTTCACAGACAACCAGGTGTTAATTAACATCCCTCTTAATTTTGATGATATTTTACACGCTATTTTTATCTCTGGCTGTTAGCCCTGACTCTTCTTTCCAGTGCTTGGCTTTGTTAAGATCTAGAAATTGAGTCTTTTGTACAAATCTTTAGAGGCTCACTGAAATGTATAACACTTATTGTAACATTACTCCCTTTTTCTCGCATTCTAGTCTTACACAGGAAACTAGGCCTGGCTCAGACATCTCACCCTGTCTGCGACTCCTGGCTATAAATTCAGAGCATGCTGTGATATTTTTTTAAGGTAAATATTAGAGATGGCACGATACCACTTTTTTATGTCCGATACCGATATCATAAATTTTGATATCTGCCGATACCGATATGAATCCGATATAGTGGGTTTTTTTAATCAATAAAACTGTTTTTGTTTTTTTGTTTTTATATCTTGCTGCATTTTGTATACGTTCATACTCAAGTTTAAATAAACAACAACACTAAAGCTCATCAATACTGATCAAACTAATAAAGTTAAACCTACTCCATCCTTCCTATTCTGGTATTTTAAAGAGTACTTAGCAGAAATATTAAGCAACCTAACTAATAGGGTTGCAAACTCCCAGCAAAGAAAAATAGGGAACCACCCCCCACCCTCCACCTCATGATGCTTAATCGATGTAATCAAATTTAATTTGATGCAGTGTGAAAAAAAAATGCACAGAAATAAATTATTTTTCAAGAATAATTAAATAGATTCAACATCTTTCTTCAACAGAATTGCAGACTGCACAGATGGTACCTTCCCAAAGGAAAAAGTACTATAGCTTACTAGGGTAAATGGTAAATGGCCTGCATTTGTATAGCGCTTTTCTAGTCCATAGGACCCCAAAGCGCTTTACACTACATTCAGTCATTCACCCATTCACACACACATTCACACACTGGCGATGGCAAGCTACATTGTAGCCACAGCTGCCCTGGGGCGCACTGACAGAGGCGAGGCTGCCGGACACAGGCGCCACCGGGCCCTCTGACCACCACCAGTAGGCAAACACGGGGTTAGTATCTTGCCCAAGGACATTTGGCATGCAGCCAGGATGCAGCCTGGGATCGAACCACCGACCTTCTGATTAGTGGCTGACCTGCTCTGCCACCTGAGCTACAGCCACCCAGTATATTAGACTTAACAGTTACTATATACAGTAATGGACTTCTATATATTTCACACAAGATTAAAACTTTGGGTGTAAGATCCAGATAATTATTTATTAAAAGCTAGACATTTTAATGAGAATAAGAAAGAAAAGTATGTCTTTGTGCCCCCTTTTCCCTGTTAATGCCCTATCGGCCCCCCTGGCTAAACTTTGCTAGATCCGCCCCTGCACAGTTACCAGCCATCAGCTGCGTAGAAAAAGATCCTCGAGTAGAAAGTAATAATAAATAAATTCTAACAACAGCTTATCAAGCTTAAACGTGCTGCTGTTGTTCAGCCGCTGGTTTCCTCTTTCTGGTGCAAAGTGGGCCAAAAACAAAGAAGAGAGACTGACTCGCGACAGAAAAGCCGATCAGCTGATCATTGATCAGTTTCATGATTGAAGTAGCAACAGGAGAGGGAGGGAGAGAGAAGAGGCAGTCGCTCCATATATCGGTTGTTAAGCTTAACGTGTGGAATGCTTTACAAACATTCAGAGATCAACTTACACACTTGCTTTACTTCTCTCTGGGAAAACTTCCTCGGAAATGAAATGCTGGTTTGGTACCAAGGCTACAAATACACACAGCCGCTCTATCACGTGAGCACACTGCTCTGAGGTGCTACGGTTATGAGCCGAGTTACGCCATGTCGCAAGTTTTGCGAGGTGCTTTTTTGATATTTGATGGATCGGATTACATTTTTTATTTCTCTCCGATATCCGATCCAGTAATTTACGTCAGTATCGGACTGGTCCATCTCTAGTAAATATAGCCTTGTCCCTAAAAGCATCTACCTTCGGATGTGTACCTTCGGATCTCTGTTGCTGAGTGTAGCTCTTCCCTGCCAGCTGTGGCTCACATTTATAACATTTGTAGTTGGGTTTATTGGCTCTGCAGCAGAGTCGGACATCTCGGGCTCTGCCAGGAGATCACAGAGGATCTGTGCAGCTGGTGAAATATGTTCTCTGCTGTGCTGTGAGGCGTCATAATGTTCAGGGTTACAGTACCTGCACTGAAACGCATTATGATTCTGCAGAGCTGGTGGGAGCGCCCACACAGATTGCCTCAGTGTTAGGAGAAAGCTGCAGAGAATGAGGCTCTGTCACCGAGGTTAGCGGGTCAAGACTCACATTGTTTTTGAAATTAAGTATAGAAGAAGGAGTTTCTGACCCGTCTTCACATCCTGCACATCTGTCATAATATGTGCTCTCACACTGAAAACCTGCAGCATGCCCCAAAAATATCCAAATCCGGAGTGTGTTCTGGAAATCACATTGCAGTCAGGATAAAGGAGTGAGTGTGCACAGACTGATGGACGGGGGAGATGGTGAATGAGGCTACGGTTTCATGTTGTCAGGACTTGCATGTATTTTTCTGTACAACCCTTATCAGTTTGATTTTACATTACACAAATTTTTCATAGTAAATTAGAAAAGTGTATACTTGAGTTTTTTAATGCTTATTTTTTCCTTTTTAAGTTCTCTTTTTTTTAAATGAAAGATGTTAATGTATGGAACATTACAAATAGTAATGAGAGAGAGACTAGGATGCAAAGGTGAGTCTCAGCTTGAATCTGATTGGCTTGCTGAAGCAGCCTAACAACTTCCTGTTTAATATTTGACACAGAAATCCAAACCGACAAGCATTTTGCGTTAGATTCATAGATTGTATAAAATATGGATGTAACTTTCTGGTCAGAAAAATGTCAATTTGGAAGTGCCTTAAACCTGCAATTTATCTGAAGGTCACCAGATGGCGATAGTTGTGGTTGCAAAAACGCTTGCAATTGGCTGGGAAATGGCTTTCTTTCTGGACCTCTGTAAATACTTACGAGTTTATGGGCTCAGTTGCTCACCTTGTGTCATACTGAATAAAACCAACACTCTTATTTTGTACATTTTGGTCATACCACGTTATAAAAAGGTGGATTAGCCATGTTTTCCACGGCACATCGACTAATGTCAATCACAAATCAGCGAGCAGTCAATTTGTTTTGGGTTTTTTTGTTTTTGTTTGTTTGTTTGCATTTTTGTGTAACCAAGATGGCGGAGGCCAAACATTTTTTTTTTTTTAAATAAACCATGCTCGATGTAGACAATTGGCAAATAAATAACATTAAATGTTAAAGATTTATCAAGTCAAGCTCAGAATGAAGTTTGAAAGGACTTCACAGGCAGAAAAACATATTTAAAAATGGGAGAAAATTAAAATTTATCAACATATTGAAAATGCGAAACGTACAAATACACAAGGAAAAATCCAAAACAACCAAAACTTTAACATGCATTAAAACCAACCGAGAGAGAAGATGAGAAAGAGCGAGAGGAGGAAAAACACACAAACTTAGAAGAAAACCAAACAGCCAGCATGGTATAGATAAAGAAAATGTGCATCGGCTTGACCTGATTACTAAATGTGACTGAAACCTAACAGTTGGTGTGTCTGGTCTCTGAATATATGCTTGCTCAAATTGGATTCAGATTCATTTTTGACATTGGCTATTTGAGAGTTTGGCCTCATGCTTGGAACAAGCTGCATCCTGTTTTGAATGAGCTTCATTCTGCTGAAAGTCCAGCAAACAACCCTTGTAGTAATACAGCTTTCTAGAAAGGAAATGAGCGTGATGCATTGATTACTTGACAGTGCAATTCTGTCGGACACCTGGCAACAAATCTCCTGGGAAAGAAACTAAAACAGCCAGGCTATAGGCTTTTGTTTTCCCCAAGCTTTTGGTAGTTTTTCTCTGCTTAAGTGGTGGATGGTAAAACTGGAAAATACAGAGGAACTATACTTCACAAAATAAATTCCTGAGAGAGAGGGTCATGGAAACAAAAACTAAAACATGAAATCATGTTAATTTTATTCTCATTAGTTTTTGAGCCGTTTTACTTTAGTTTGCAGGTATCACTTCAGAAGCAAATCTCAAGTGTAGGAAACAGTGTCATTCTCAGCACTTGGATTATTATGAGAGAGTCTGGATTGTCTTTTGTCGTCAGATCAAATGTTAGTCAGAAAAGCTTTGTATAAGAGAAAAAGCCTTTTTCTTCTCTTCTTCCCATCCCCCGCTGGTGCAAGCTCACAGGATTGCGCAGGGCATTATTTGAAGTCTTGTATGAACATAAAAGCCTGCTCATAAAAGTTCCCTGCAGTGAAAACGACCTAAATAAACACAGCCCTGAAATAAAACTCTCCCCAGGTTCAGCTAACCTTTCCTCAGAATGGAGGATGGGGACAGGAGAGGCTAGAAGAGGCATTAGGGACCGAGTGCCTGAGCATGGGATGGTTTTGTAGTGGCAGAATGCAGCTATTTGGTGGATGTAGTTGTCCAGAGTGCATTACAGCAGCATGAGTGGTTGCATTTTTAGCCAGGCTACAGTCTGACCTCTGACGCTGGTAGTGATGGTAGTGTTTCAGTCCCACTGGGGATGGAACCAGTAGCACTTCTGCCTTTCTGCACACACAGTCGCACACATTCACAAAGGTTGTATGTGGAAGTTGTCTATTTGAATTTCAGTGAGATTTCTGAAAATATCTTGAGCTGTGAAGCTGTTTGTTTGTCTGAATGCATCATTCATTCATACCTTAGTCGCCTACTGTGGCTCACGCAATCCTAGCAATCTCTTACAACATCCTATATTCTGCCAGTTGTGTTTCTAGTTTCCAATCTTCTGACTGACACCAGGTTTACTGCATCTGCTCACGTCTCCTATCGGATTGCTTTCTGTATATGGCCACATTCAACAGAACATGTAAAATACAAACTAAGTGTAACACATCCGAAAATGTGATCTGCAGTATTGAAAATACTGTGTTATTCAGGCCACTCTCATTCCAAAATCTTGTGACGGTTTGTGTAACACATCCCAACCACCTAAACATTATTACTGCCCAGGGCACACCCAGATCTCATCAACCTCTCCCACAGTTCAAGGAACGTGCTCAGAAAGAGCCCATAGCTGAGTGACTGTCCAATAAAAGTATCTGAACATGTGTCAGAACAAGCCTGATCTGCAGAGGTCCCAACCCACAAGCCACAGTGCATCCTCTGCCAGTGGTGTGTGGTAGACACCAGAGGTCTTTTGTCCGTACCGCAAAATATGAGAGCTGTTGTGAAGCATGAGTGGGACCTACCCACTGTTACATGGTTTTAATTTTATAGCTGATCAGTGTGCAGACATTGTTTTTTTGGGCTCAGCCTATGACCTGTGCTTTTTTGCAACAAGCCTTGCCACTATCGCCCTGCAATAAAAGCTATTTTCAGTTTACTCTTTACCTGAACCATTACACACCTGTGCACACCAAGACAGAACATGATCTTAATATAAAAAAGGTGGCTAAATGGACCCCAATGACAGTGTAGTTCACTACAAATCATGCCAAACATATCAATAGTGTCCTTGCAGTTAGCTACAGTAATTAAGGATGCCTTCATTTCTTTGCCATAGCTGTTGCTTAATCCTCCTCCTCCTGGTTTGTATGTTTTTTTTAAATTCATGCATTGAAGTGCCACATTTCATTTTACAACCTTTCGAAGCCCCTGTTGGTAAAGTAATGAGAGCTCAACAGCAGTGTTGTGGGATGGTCACGACATGGGAAGATATAACTGGAGAATTCCTTTCACATTCAGTCTAATTTAGAATTCACGTTAATGTAAATCTAGACTACAGGATACTTTTAATTCTTATTGTTGGTTAAAAACATATTTTAATACATTTTAAATGCACATAATTTGCTTTGTTTTTCATGTAACTTGCAATAATTAAAGAAAGTGCCTCACAGAAGAAAAATCAAGCAAATATAATAAAAGTGTCATCACACTTGTTGGCAGATGCTAAATATTAAAAGCCTAGGTCTGGATTATGATATCTTTGTGCTCCTTATTATTTAATTAGGGACATGTAAGATCCCTTCGTGTAACTGATCCCCCTCTCTGTGCCTGTCCTCACAGCCAAGTTGTTGCCTGGCTCGACCCTCCTCTGTTATAAATAACCAGTCCTCATAAGCAACTAAGGTTATTTGTATTCCATGTGCAACAAGCACTGCATTTGTACCACGTCACTGAAGCGCAGTGAAACTAATTTTGCTTTTGTTGCTTAATTCTTGCAAACATTTGTCTTTGACAGGAGTTTAATGATGTTAATGACTGTTTGACAGAATCAAATGAAATGCATTTGCAGAGTTTTTGTTCTTGCCGAAGCTCTGAGATTGGGGAGTGCGTTTTAATTTATTGTCCTATAATGTGGGTGTTTTGAAGCCCTTTGAGACTCTAGCTGTGATTAAGTTTATGCAAATAAACCTGACTCAAAGAGAGTGGATGCATTTAACGCAGTGTTTACATCCTTTATTATGCAGGCTTTTCAGTGTAAAACATGTCAGTCCAATGATAAAAGTTGTGTGGAAAGTGTATTTTTTAACAGTCTTGCTTGCTAGTGCTCGCTCCCTGGCCTGCTTTTTACTTTTTTTTTCTTTTCTTTTTTTTTTTTAAATCATCATTGTCTTTTTGTCACATGCTGAGCTCACCATCTGCCACTGCTGCAGTATCGTCAACGTCCTTAAAAAGTCATTGCTGTATACTTAATTATCTTGCTTTAATCACCTGCCCTCTTCAGGGAGATGAAAGGTTATTAGAAAATGAGCCCACACGGGGATTTTATTAAAACTGAAGCACAACTCTGTATGCAAGTGTATATACAGCCACGGTTGGGGATGTAGGTCCTGTTGTCCTTGTACCATGTGCTTCTTTTTTTCTTTTTCTTTTTATATGTGGTTGAAGCTACATCCATCACACTTGAATCCTTCCTCTGGCTGTATTTATATTAGTTCTGTATGACTTGTTTGTGTTGTTCTGGTTTTTGTAGTGTGATTGATTTTAGATCCTCCTACAGTTCTGATCAATTCCACTTTTAATCATAAAATGCTGATTTAAGAAAACAACACAGTCAATGAGATAATTTTGTTTTTGAGCATATTGAAGTTCCGACATGTCACGTCACAAGGAGGCTCGCCTGCTCTTTCTTAACGAAATTAATATAATATAATATAATATAATATAATATGATATAATATATGACACTAAATAATGGCACATTAATCAGCTGCCTCTGTAGTGAGTTTCCTTGGGATACCTCTGGGATCTTGGACTGCAGCGGTAGTCCAAGGAACACGAGGAAATCACCCAAGTAATAGCAGTGTGTTTACCTCCACCTGCAGCTCTGTAAAACGGTGAGAGCAATTTTGAATTTTTCTATTATTTTGTCTGCAAATGTGTCACTTACACGAGTGTAGAGAAACCCGTGGCCTGGTCCTCGGTCTGTCTGCCAACAAAAGAAGTGGTAACTACATCACCTTACTGCGTCCTCCATCCTCTTCCTCCTCAGTAATCCATCACTGGCACTCAGTCAAATCACACTTTTCATGCTAGAGATGTGTTAACCAAATGGGAGCAGAGATGTAGCAGAAAAGTGGAGTGAGGAGGCCTGAATCCTGTGGCAGAAATGCAGCTCTCTTAGTGTGAGAAGCAGGCTCGTTAGCATTCATGTGTTGCGTTCCTGGTCTCTCACACGTAGCAACATCCTCCATTATTGAGCAGTAGTAAATGCTTTGAAGTTGTGCTGTTTGGGGAGTTTGTGCTCCAAAAGAGAGTAGGAGTGGGGACGCGAGGCTTTGAAAGGCAGAAATCTCAGCTAGTTATTGTGTTGTATTGATCAAAATCCTTTTTCCTGATATTTCTCTGCCCACTGTTGCACTGTGTTTTTTCCTTTTACTGGATGGTAAAAAATGGCTGTTCCACATAAAGCAAAAGAAGCAGCAGCACCACCAGCCTGCTCTGGTCTGTCATTGAAAACAAGGTCAAGGTGACGGAGAATCTAATTGACGCTTGGCTCAACCCCGCCAGTCCCCCCGGGATGTTTAACAGCAGCGCTGCTCACTCACCCTCCTGCACCGCCATTGCCACGTGGTTACACCACAAGCTGCGACTTGCATCTCATTAGCATTTGACAGTGTGGGCCAAAGCTGCAGTTTCATCTAATGCATTTAATGGTGAGACTATATTCAGAGTAATTTAATTAATGCCTTAGTGTGAGTCTGCGGTCAGATAACATTAAAACAATTTCACAGCAGCGTCACAATCAAAGTGGTGTGTTTCAAATTGTTAATAGCTGGTTTATTTTTATTCACAATAGGGAGCACATCTTTGATATCATCCATATTAAACATAAAGCACCATCAGTGGGTGAATTTTTAGATTATTATAGCCAAATAACTTACACTTGGTACATGGTACATGTTTACAGGTCTGTGATTTGAAGGAGTTGTTGAGCAAACTGAAGAAATCCTATGGATGTCATCATATATCTTTTCTTTCTGTTTTTCTCTTTAATTTTGACTGTTTATTATTCTGCACATGTGAGAATTCAACCTGGTAAATATTTTCAAGGTGCAGTTGCTTAGTAGCGCCACATGGTAGTGGAAAGGCAGTTCCTGTTAATAACGTTGGACAGAAATTGGAGGCAGCCAAGGGTGTAGCAGGAGGTAGCCCTCGGCGAATGGAGCTAAGGGACTAAAATACTTATTTCTACATTTACACCTGCTTCTAGACTTTTTAAAAATAATTTTAATTTTCACAAATGTGAAATGGATGATCTGATTGGATTTATAACAGGACAGATTCCCCTGATTGCATTAATTTCCAAGCAATAGCTAGAGATTAAATCACAACAGAAACTTGGGTGCGTAACAAGCTGCTGACTTTCTTGTGTATAAAGTACAAAATCCAGAGTCTAAATTCCTGAATATATTAGAAATATTTTTGGTAAAGAGTTGTGGAAAGACACTGATATGTTTTGCTGAAATATTCTGCTCTTTTAAGACAATACGTTTATTGGTTTATTCATTCTTTTCAGTTATTGTGGAATGGAAAGCAACATTTCAGCAAAGAGTCGACCAATCACACACATTACTAATGCAAACTCCTCACAGAAAGTGGTTATGAAATTCAAATCTAGAAACAAATAATGCGCCATTGTGGCACCTATAAAAAAGAAAATCACTGCTCAGAATAATCCCCCCTGGGATTTACAGAGTATGTGATAGGTTACAAAAATTAGGTGGTGAATGATGGTTAGCTTTCAATTCAGTTTCATTCAGTTTCATTTCATTTCAAATCTCAAACAGTCACCTCAAGGCACTTTATTTTGTAAAGTTAAAGCCCTAAATTATTAGAGAGAAAACTCCAACAATTGAACGATCCACCCGTGAGTAGGCAATTGGTAACAGTGGGAAGGAAAAACGTCATTTTAACAGGAAAAATCCTCTGACAAAACCCGGCTCAGGAAAGGCCAGCCATCTGCCAAGAGAAGAGAGCAGAGGAAGGTGGGACAAAAGAGACGCAAACGAGAGAGCTGGAGTTTAAAATTACTGACACATAACTGTAAACAGGACTTTAACTCGGGAGATTGTGGTTCATGCCCTGTGTTATTACTAGAGATGGCACGATACCACTTTTTTATGTCCGATACCGATATCATAAATTTGGATATCTGCCGATACCGATATGAATCCGATATAGTGTTTTTTAATCAACAAAACTGTTTTTTAAAATATCTTGCTGCATTTTGTATAAGTTCATACTCAAGTTTAAAACAACAACTACACTAAAGCTATTCTGTTATACCTGTATACAAAAAAAATATTTCATAGTTCAGCAATACTGATCAATCTAATAAACTTAAACCTACACCATCCTCCCTATTCTGGTATTTTAAAGAGTACTTAGCATAAATATTAAGCAACCTAACTAATAGGGTTCCAACTCCCAGCAACAACAAAAATAAATAAATAAAAAATAGGGAACCACCCCTCACGCTCCACCTCATGATGCTTAATCGACGTAATCAACCTTAATTTGATGAAGTGTGAAAAAAATGCACAGAAATCAATTCTTTTTCAAGAAATATTAAATAGATTCAACATCTTTCTTCAACAAAATTGCAGACTGCACAGATGGTACCTTCCCAAAGGAAAAAGTACTATAGCTTACTAGGGTATATATATTAGACTTAATAGTCACTATATACAGTAATTGACTTCTATTCATTTTACATCAAATTAAAACTTTGGGTGTCAGATAATTATTTATTAAAAGCTAGACATTTTAAATGAGAATAAGAAAGAAAAGTATGTCTTTGTGCCCCCTTTTCCCTGTTAATGCCCTATCGGCCCCCCTGGCTAACCTTTGCTAGATCCGCCCCTGCACAGTTACCAGCGTCAGCTACGTAGAAAAAGATCCTCGAGTAGAAAGTAATAATAAATAAATTCTAACAACAGCTTATCAAGCTTAAACGTGCTGCTGTTGTTCAGCCGCTGGTTTCCTCTTTCTGGTGCAAAGTGGGCCAAAAACAAACAAGACAGACGGACTCCCGACAGAAAAGCCGATCAGCTGATCATTAAGCAGTTTCACGATTGAAGTAGCAGCCGGAGAGTGAGAGGCAGTCGCTTGTTAAGCTTAACGCAGGAATGCTTTACAAACATTCAGAGATGGACTTACACACTTGCTTTACTTCTCTCGGGGATAACTTTGTCGGAGATGAAATGCCAGGTTGCTAGCGAAGCTCCAAATGCTATCCAGACCACCGACAGGTCCCGCATGCCACAGCCGCTCTATCACGTGATGCATACTGCTCCGACGTGCTAACGTTCTGAGGTGAGTTACGGCGTGTTGCAAGTTTTGTGAGGTGGTTTCGTGATATTTAATGGATCGGATTACATTTTTTATTTTTCTCCGATATCCGATCCAGTAATTTAGGTCAGTATCGGACCGATACCGATACGTAATATCGGATCGGTCCATCTCTAGTTATTACCATTTTTTTATTTTCAGAGTAGAATTTCTGAAACAACAGTGGAGTCTGTGGCAGATTGACGTCAGCAACGTCAGATTTATGTCCCGCCCTCACATAAAAACTAAAAGATGTGGTGGATTTGTGGAAAGTGTGGTTCCACTCCAATCTTTGCTTTACTCTGATGCTTTTCTGAAAGTTTTCTCAGTTTTCATACCTTCTGTTTTAAGTCCACTATAGTTGTACGAGGATGGAAGATTTGTGATTAATAGATGTGCAACATGGAGCACAATGTCCAAAAATGTGACATTTGGGATTATTGTTTAAGTCTTGATAATGCAGCTTCACATTTATAGCATGTAGCTGATGTTTATTCAGAGCAGCTTAGAATAAGCTCTAAATCCTGGATCACCCACATTATAAGCAACAAACTGTACAAATACAAAGATTAAAGCAATACCAGCAATCCAACAAATGAATAAACTCTCTGAGTGTGTGGGTGTAACAAAGGTTAATGGAGGACTTAATCTTTATATTTTGTCTCCGCAGTGAGACTCTGACCGAGGAGCCGACAGTCGAGAGGTGTTCGACTGCATGAAGAGGCCGAGTGACGGGACTCTGGTCCTCACCTAAACCCCTCCCACGACCTCTCCAAAAGCCTGGACATGGTGAGTCTCCTGATTATGTCTGGTGTTTGTATATTTTGTGTGTTTAGCTATCAATAGTGTGTTTCCAGCTGTTATATACACATATTCACCTGTAGTGTGAACACTGATCAGGTACATGATCAGTCAGCACGATGACCGATCATGTCTACCTCGTTCAGGGAGAGGAAAAATACATTGAAAACAAAATTAAAATGCTAGAATTCTCCAGTATAGCACGACAATTTGATAAGAAGAATAACTCTACTTTTCCATGTCCTATTTTTGAGAAAAAGCTGATTGGATGATGCCCTGTGATCTTATCACCCCAATCATAGCTGTTATTAATGGTTATCAGTCACATACACATCCCCAGCGGGCATCTTCTCTCCCGTTGAGCAGGCTCCATAGACTCTTACCATTCATTGTAACCACTGACCAGCGGAGAAAACCAGATTATGTAGACATCTAGTGGTTGTGTGAAGAAGTGCATGTAAAAGCTCTGATGGTAAATGCTGTGATAAATGTTGTGACAAAGTTTAACAGGCTGGGTTTTAACCCAGACTGTGATTTATTTTTTATTTCCTCACCCTAGAGCTAATTGTCAGCAACTGCAGTTCCTCTAGAGGCCACTTGAGGCTGTTCAAAGGGAAGTAAATCCCTACTGACTCCCAGGTTACAATGATAAACTTTACAGCTAAAATAATAATGTACCACAAAAAAGGTTTTGGCCTGTATGCCTTGTTCCCTCTTTATATCGGCTTTATGGTGGATTGTTTCTTCTCCACTGTTGCTAAGGCTTTAGGTGTATGAGCAGTCAAACACCTAGTCATACAACACGGGCAGCTGTTCTTGTGATGCTTGTGGTTCTTGTGCCCTTTGGACCATTTATAATGGAATTATAATGGAATTATCTAACAAATAATTCCAGGAAGTTTGGTCTTGAGATTAGTCTGTCAATAGACTACTTGCACTAGGGCATGTGACGTATTTCCGTTTCCAAATAGTACCGCTTGTGCGTTTCCGGTACGTTTGCTTATCTATCGGTAGCTATGCTAATGTCGCTTCAGAATGAGTATAAAAAGGAAAGTATTTAAAACAGAACATTTTCAAAAACAGGAGAAGAAATACTCCGAGCATTGCTGTGTCCCACTTTGTTCAGCTTCAGCCAAATTTAATGGCATACTAAGTTTTCATGCCTTTCCGACCCATTCCGACTTGAGAAGACAATGGCCGGTAAACATACACCGGGATCATTTCACGATCACCTCTCACACCAGGGTCTGCTGCAGACACTTTGCCAGTGATCAACTCATAGAGCCAACAACCCTCGATGGTCGAAGGAGGCTTATTAAAGGTGCTGTACCAACACTTTTTGAGTGGAATGGCTATAAAGTTGAACCACCGCGGCGTAGTGTTTGGGAGAGAACGGAGCGACGCCCTGAACTAGTTCCTCCTGACGATCAAGAAGAGCAAAGTCTTACAAGAGATCATGACTACTGCTCAGTCCCTGAGCCGTCTGCATTGGACATATCTGCATCAGCTGCAGAAGACCTGTCCAAAGACGTGGAGACTCTGAGGAAGGAAATACAGGAGTTACGTGTCCAGCGAGAATTTGGGTTACAGCGTTTTGCTGGCTCTGACACTGACATCCGATTCTATACCAGGTACACCTAAGTTCTATTCAAGCTAACTGTTTAAAATATACCAAGGTCACCATCAGTTAAATTTCGAAAGTTTTTCCAGTCTTAATGAAAACAAAATAGATATTTACTTTTCATCTCTAATCTGTATGCTGGTTCGGTTAGTGACAAGGAACTATTCAAACAATCAGGCATTGCTGAGAAGTTGACTGAAGACATGGCAGTGATGGTAGATAAGGGCTTCCTAATCACTGATTGTTGTAAATGCAAAGTGTACTGCCCACCTTTTCTATCTAAGCAGAAGCAGATGCCAGCATACCAGGTTAAGGAGACGCAGGCCATAGCCAGACTCAGGGTACATGTGGAGCGAGTCATTAGGAGGATCAAACAGAACAAACTTTTTGATAGCATCATTACCATGTCACATGTTTATAATATCAACCAACTGTTTGCAGTGGCATGTATGCTGTCAAATTACCAGAACACAGCATTAGTTAAAAAATGGGTTAAGTGAGACAAGATGGATTTTTCCCAAGACACCAGTGCCAGTAACTTGTGGAAAATGACCTGCAGCTGAGGCCACTACAGTTGCATTTCTTCCTTCTCAGCTGACAATACTTGATTACAGAACTGGTACTTGAGTGCTGATAGTTGAGTTTCAGTTATTGATAATTCAAATTCATTGCAAATGTTTAATGTTAATAATACTGTTTAATTATATTACTATATTACTATTCAGATTCAACAAAACTGTTTATCAAAATTATAAAGTAAATCACTAAATCGTTTTAAAATCATAAGTGACATTGAGCTTTTGGAACATCAAAAATACCATTTGTCATTTTCTACAGTTCAGTTGTGTTATTGTCTAAATGTATATCAGTATGCTAGGCATGGAGTTTTAAATACTTACCATGTAAATAAGTTCTGCACAAATTCAACGTTTTAATGTGTGTTTTTAAAAATTAAATTGATGCCATTGCTTAAATAACAGTTTATTGATGTCACATAAAGGTAACATGTAACAACAAAAGAATTCATGAAATATATTGAAAATAAAACATCAGTTATTTTGTTCCAGCCAGCCTGAAGGATCTGTTTTTCTTTTTGCTATGTTTTCACTGTTCATTTTTTCAAACACAGGTATCTTGGCATATATATGTAAAAAAAGAAATAGTCTGCCTTTTCTCTGATTGCATTGTGCACATCTGTATCCATGTATATTCTTTGCACTAGGTAGTCCTCTTGTGCCCACACAACAAAGTCACACCACTGCATCCCACTGATGAGCAGTTGTCCTTGCACTTGCCAGTAATATGCGTGGCTCTTTTTTAGTTTAGGGGTACCACATTCCATCTGCACATATTTGCAGTCAATAAAGTTTTGTACATTGGGACATTTGAATTCGACGAAGCCAAACTGGGGGTATTCATTGGGGTCAAAAACAACACCATCAGGAGATGCAGCAAGCAATGGGGTGAATGACCAGACCACAGGGTGAGTAGTTAACATTCATTAGCCTACTATACTCTGCTGCTATTGCAGGCTCCATCTCAGTTCCTCTCCTCATGTCTGCTGTCTGCCTTGTTCCCTTCAATATACGCTCTGCTAGTGACTCGGCCGAGCTCTGGCCTCTGACGTGACACACCTCCCGAAACCTAGAGGCAGTCACTCTGGGCCTGCGGAGCTGATGCCACTCAGACGAAGAGCTTTGCTCACGTGTAGCTTCCTCTATTTTGTGAGCCATTTCCAGAATTACAGACAAGCTTTTCAGATGCAGAAGCTCTTCTTCTGAGCACACAAACACACAATCTGATGGCAAGATGTCATACCCCTCCAGAGGCAAGTGCGGTGTTGGTGGTGCATCGCGGTGTAGTGTGATGTACCGGGTTGTCAAAACCGGCTGCTGATATGACAGAACACTGCCCTCCTGCACCAGCCCAAAGGCACTTTCCACAAGGGGCTTGTCAGGTCTCATGTTCATTGTGGTCACAAGTGGCCTGTCCTCAATATTAAATTTTGCATATGCCTCCGTTATTCTGAACAAGCAGGGATCTGGTAACGGACCCACCATGCCTCTGTAGAAGCCACTCCTAAAGAAAACATCAATGACAATAATGTAAGGAAGAAGGTTGTTATACTGAACAACAACTAAACTAAAAACTAAAAGGTGTAAAACAGTGGTGCATAAGTTAGAGACTGGGATGTATATGTACATGACTGAGTTAGCAGTCTTCAGAAAGTGTAATGTTGTATGTAAATTAATACCTATTCTGACACATGTATGTATGAAAAAAATAGCAACATACATTTGTAACACGTGAAACCAAATTTTACAAATGTAATTACCGTACTCCAGTCTGGGCCATCCTATTTGGTACCGGCTTAGTGAAGATCATGGAGTTGATGGGTCCTGGCTTCACACCCTAACAGAAGACACATTTACTATGGATGGTGTTGCTGTTCATATGTAAACATGGACTAATTCAAAAACTTTAACCTCATTTAAATTACCACTGTCCGTGGCTTGTGCCATTGCTGTTCAGATTCCGTGCAGCTATGCACAGGGGGGGACAACCGGCACTCTGAGTTGTGAGTAGTGTGCTGTTTGGAAGAGCAGTGCCACTGTGTGATTGCACATAACAGCGCCTGCCACACAGGAGCACTGGCTATGTGTCAGTATCACCGGCGATGAATCCAGAAGCTTAATCTAAGAAGAAAGAACGAAAATTAAAAATGTAACATCTTCATGGAAGAGCCGAACAGGAACATAGTTCAGTGTTATGGTTACGCACCCTCCTGAATGCTTAGTGTTTCCTTCTCTCCCTATTAAAACAACTTAACCATGCTTGATAACTGTAATAACTTAGATTGTGTATATTTGCAGTATTAACTTGTTGTCAAATGTTTCTGATCACCCAAACACACGTTGATTTAACTATCTGACTAGTCAAATTAGGAGTGATAAAGCAGGGAGACAAGGAAAACATTCAAGTTGATGGGCCTTTAGGAATGAACTTAACTAATGCTTAAATGAACTGAACCCCACTGAACGGGGATTAACAACTTTACACAGCTTCCTGCCTACACTTAGTCTGTGTGGTGCCTCACTCTTCCTCATTGACCTGTAGCACAGGGCTCTCACACCGACCTCCCCTGACAACCTGTCTTTATTGGACACTGAATAAAGATACAAGTACCATTAGCATTATTTCTGTATTACTCATTTCAGCATGTCTTAAACATATATATTTTACACTTAGCAAGAGTAGCATTAGGTAGTTAACTACCTCCATAGTTAGCCAACTACCTAACGCCATTATAACAGTGTCTAACTACAAAAGTGACATTAGTTAAGAAAACCTCAACTATAGTTTAGGACGACATAAAACACCGTTTAAGAAAACATGTAATGTAGAGAACTGACATCAAATGAAGGACATAGCGGAGTAACGTAGTGTTTGCATTTGACGTTAGCTAGCGTTTCTTTGTCAGTTAATTTACGTTTTCTTACCTTCGTAGTTGTGTATATATGATGCAGCATATAACTTAAATCCTTTATCTAATTTGCTGGCGGGGGTAGTCGTCACTCTGCAAATCCGATGAACATCGGTGATGTTCAATTTTGGGAGCTCTTGTAGGCAGCGAGTGTAGCACGTCGCCATGGTTTAACCGCACCGGAAGCACTGGGGCAGGACTACATAGAACGCGGAAGTGTTAGTGCAAGTAGTCCATTGGCACTAATTGGCACGCAGGCCTCTGGGCTTTCACAACGCAGTCTTGTACTTAATGAATGACAACAAGATAATCACTGCATATTGGGTACTTTCAGAATTGCCTTAAACTTTTATGGCATAGGTTCAAGAAGCATTTGTCATGAATTTTAGTGCATGTTGACATGATAGCATCACACAGGTGCTGCAGATTTTTCAGCTGCACATACATGATATGTATGTTCAACACATCCCACAGGTGCTCTGTTGGGTTGAGATTTCAGAGATGCTGTTCTGCTTGCTTTGGTTGAAAGCAGTCATCTGACACTAACAAACACGTCACATTCAAAGACACTTAAACTGCCTTTCTTCCCCATTCTGATACTAATTTTGAAATTCAGCACACGACCTTGACCATGTCTATGTGCCTAAATTCACTTATTTTTACAACCATATGATTGGGTTGATTAGATATTTTACAAACAGTTTATCAAGTACACCTAATGAGGTAGCTGGTAAGTCTAGTCTATGAACCAAACAGAATTTGTGAAGGAAATGTTGTTAAATTGCAATCGAATGATGGATCCAGGCACCGCCACACCTCCAGCCTTCAAATGTAGATTTTTGTTGTTTTCTTTCTGACTCGAGACACAGCAGGAGAAGAAAATAACCACATTTGCATTAGAGTATACAACACTTTAAGCAGAAGAGGCCACCTGCGTCTGATAACGACTGATAACAGTCATTTAGTTAAGTAACGTTTTCACACTCATCCTGATGGTAAAGATTCTCTGAGGTAAACAACATCCAAGGAGTAGAGTCTTCAAGTACTTTTCTGATAAAAGTGAAGCATTAAACACAGTAATGGAGTCCAAGTCTTACACTCTCACCTGTCAGGCTTTTAAACCTCTGAATCACTTTCTCTTAAAGTCGCAGTTTGCACCCGGTCCTTTTGAGCTCCAAACAAAACCGTTTTGAATGGTGCCAGTCAATCATTCCTGGTGCTGAAGGACTCACTAAGAATGGACTGAAAACAGTCTTTACCATCAGACAACCCCCACCTTTTATTATTAGCAGAAAGTATCATCCTGTATGTGTCAGCCTGTAACATTTTGTGTTCACGCTACTTCCTAAGTTTTGTTTTTAACCAAACAGAAGATATTATCTATTGCATTTTTGTTTGTGCACTCACCAGAAATAATGTCTTCTGGAGAGTACTGGCAGGTTAGTGGCTTGTTTATGTGTCAGACAATATAATTAATCGTAGACATTGAATGTGCCAGCCAAAAGGATTGGAAGCTTGTTTATGTTTTGTTGGGGTTTTTTTGTTCATTATTTTTAATTTTGCCATGTTAAAAAACACTTGCCTCCTTTCCTGCTCTGAAATGGTCTAAAATTAGTGGAACTCTTGTCAGGCAGTACGCTGAGAAAACCAAAATAACTGCAATAATGCCTAAAGCTATATTACATTAAATTTCACGAATGCTAACTGTTAAAAAAAAAGTGTCTTTACTATACAGATTTTAAAAACAAATACAAATGTATATTTTACTTTGTGGTGGTCAAAGATTCCACAGGTGGTTTAATTACTTGCTTTCTGTATTTAGAGCACATTTGCAGACTGTCATGAATGAGGTGTGCGGACAGCTGAGGTAGGGCTGTTTGGTATAACGATCTATATCGGATGACGATGTAAAAACATCTATCGTTTCATTTTACGCTATCGTTTGTTTCGTGATGTCGCAAAAGAAACTGTTTACGGCAATATTTTTTGATCGTTTTGGTGGTCATTGTAGTGGCTACATATATATTTGTTTAAGTTCTCTCTTTCTCTTATATTTAATATAAGCACATTATGGACGGACAACCGCCTGTTTTTATGTGTTGTTGTTAGCAACGACGGTAAAACCATCACGTATCCACTAGAGCTGGGCGATATGAGATTTTTTTCATATCACGATATGTTTTTTTCATTTCAGGCGATAACGATATCTATCACGATATAAGCCAAATAACTATATTTGTAAGATTTAAATGTGCCGTTGCTCACAAGTAAAATGTGAAATAATCAGCAGCTTGTTTTTATTTAAATATTTATTTCCCATAATAAGTTCAACAGGGTAGATGTACTTAAGGAACATGAGACTTTTTCAGATAAATAAAGGCAAATATTGCAAACTACACAAAAGGCAGCCACTAAAGCGTTTAAGTTTCAAAATAGAACAAACAAAACAGACTAAATTGTCAATTCCACTTAGAAACAAAATATTAATTCTAAAAATAAATCTTAGTTTGTTTTACAGAAGAACAGACAAAACTGACTAACTTTTGTCAATATCAAATAAACTGAGAACTAAAAGGAAATTCTCAATCTCTCCTTGTTGTATAGCTTAGCTTTTCAAACAGTTTTAACAGTTACTTTAGTCTGACAAAAGCCGAATGACGAATTAGCGCTTCCAGTCAGAGACTGAGGCTACGTCCACACGTACACGGGTATTTTTGAAAACTGAGATTTTCCATTTTAAAAAATAATCCCGTCCACACATAAAGGCAGAAATGAAGGAAAACGCTGCTATGAACATGCCAAAGCGGCAGGTGGCGCTAGATTCCTAACCGTGCAGAAATGTTGGCCAATCAGAAGTCTAGAAGCCTCGGTGGGAAAAAGTAAACAAAGCTGGGGCATAGAAGCAGAACCGAGTCGTATGTGTGGAGGGACAGTAACTGTGTGTATATGTAAGCATTTAAACACTGCAGAGAGTAGAATTAACAGTAACAGTCTTGTAGAAATTCATTTCACCGAAACAATAACGTGGCGCACAGTGTGACGCATGCACCAGTTTATTGTATTTCCAGACTTGCTTTCGGCACAATTTACAGTGCACGCTACTCTGTTTTTTGTCAGACTTGAAATAGCCGAAATACCTTCCCACTACAGAACTTCTATGGCTCTTCCGTTTGACAATCTCTCCGGCATTGGAACCATCATCTGTTTTCTCTTCGGTCACGCTCGGTTGATTTTTCTAGTCGGCACACTCATGTCCTCCATTATGCGCTGGCTCCATTACCCGCTGGCTGCTTCCCAAACAAACACACGTGCGGCTTGGCACTTGTGCTGTACCTAACAAGTCACGCGACGCGACGCTGCGGCTGTGATTGGTTCGGCTCTGCGCTACTTAATTTGGATTGGCTGACCTTTTTTTTTTTTTTTTTTTTTTTTTTTTTTGAGGACAAGAGCGGCGAGGTCTATCGCGATAGCTTAATTTCTCTATCGAGTAAAAGTTATATCGCGATACATATCGTTATCGTTCTATCGCCCAGCTCTAGTATCCACTTGTTTATTTTCCACATAAACCTTTCACAATAAAGCTCAAGATCCTGTTGAGACTTTTCAAAATAAACTGAATCCCGTGAACTAGTATCCAGAGTGTTTATCGATGAGAAACAAAAAAGAGCCGCCAGGTGCTAAAAAATAAACCTTAGACTCAAACGTTAGAACAGGCTATTCCCCGCAGCACGCCGTGTAATAAATACTCACAAAGAAAACGGCGGCCGTTACAACTTGTGTCTAAAAATGTATCGTTTCATGCATCGGTTAAAACACTCGACTCCAGGTACACAACGCCCAGCTGGAAACACTTCACGCAAGTCGAGCTGCCCGAGATTCACAAAATTTACAGAAAATGTTAAATTTTTGTAATTTGTATCATTATCGGGACTGATAGATGTCTTATATCGGGATATGAGATTTTGGTCATATCGCACGGCCCTAACCTGAGGTCTGATTCATAGTAGGAATTTCTCGCATATCTTAGAGAGGAGATATCTGCAGACCCGAACCACCTGGGTGGACCAAAATAAGTATTTGTAGACTTGAGCAGAATCACTAAAAGTTTCCATCATGTGTCTTTTTTTTCCCGTAAGTGAGCCTCTATATTCAATTTTAAAGTAAATCTATATTCAAAATTGAAAAAATGAATATACTGCTCTTTGCCTTTGGCCACTAAATTAAATAATTGACATGGCTATAGAGTGAGTTCTTAAAGGCTGGATGTAAGGAGTTTTTGTTCTTATTAAATTCAACATCTGGTTAAGTCACTCATTGGTTTCTGAAGCATACAGAAGTCCCATTGACCTTGGCATTTTAAAACTGGATGTGATGAGCGAGTGGATCTGACTGTGATGCCACAAAGTTCAGGTTTAACTCACTTTCGAAGCCAAACGTAAGTGAACTACTGTAGTGGCTTGCCGCTTGGTTTAAGCATGCAGCTAAGATGTCCTGAGAGAGCGTTTATGTACATCTTTTTATCAATGAAGAAAGACTTCTGGATCCATATCTGTATATGTCTGCTGGCTTAACAGTAAACCCGGCTGATTTTACTCTGTGAAAACCTGTTTGTGTCAGGTATCATCCTCCTGAGTGATTCCACAGTGAAAACAAAATGTTAAAGGAATTACTTCTGATTTGTATGTTAGATTTAAGTACAAGACATCCTCCGAAAAACCTTGCAATGCAATTAATTAAAGCAGTAGATTTGATTATCTTCTAATTGCAGCGCGAGGTTGAACTCCCAGCTGACTCGTAGGCCACAAACAAAAGGAAGCAGCCCGATATGAAGCCAGGCTGTGATCCAAATCGGCGCCGATGCCATGAAACTCTTAATCTTTCATGTAGATCTTGTTAATGTTTGTGTGTTATGGTTGTCGACGCTGCCCACACTTGCCGCTACACAGCCACGAATGCCCCGTGGCAGTTCAGCGAGAGATTAGCTAGGTCGTGATGAATGACCCCCGCAACTCCAGCACAAGCCCTCGAGATTCGTGGCCATGAATTATTAAAGCACCGTCATAAATAACTCACCGTAATGAGGGGTGCTTACACGCTGCAGGCAGGGAGAACAGGAGGAGAGAGGGGAGGACTGGAGTAGAAGAGGAAGGGATGATTGAGAGAGGTAGCAGTTTGACCTTGGACTGAAAGCCTGCCGTGATGTTCGACCGGCGTACTCTGGCTTGTAAAAGCGAGCGCTGATACGCTTTGCACATCAGCCCTTTTTCATCTACCCCTCAGAGAGATGGGCTCCATCCCTAAGCACATGCCATAAATGTTAATGTTAAGTAACAGCAGCAGAATCTAGGCCACGCACAGATTGGCAGCAGCGCAGGTTGCTTCAGGTGTAATGCTGTCATCGTGCTGACTGTGAGGAATCTTTCTGACACCAGAAACAAGCATTTGCAGCAGCAACAGGAGAAGCACCGGGAATCGAAGTATAAACGGTGTGTTCAAGTTCAAAGAAATCGATTTGGCTTTGGATTTAGTCTGCTTCCTCCAACAGCGGCTTCAGCTTCAGCCTGCTTTCTCTGTAATTAAAAGGAGTTGGCAGTGCTTTGATGATGGTGTTTGATGAGTAACAATGATGATGATGATAATGATAATCCAAATTGCAACCATTGAACCAGTTTTCTGGTATTTTGGCATTGATGACCTTTAAAACTTGGCTGCTGAATATCTGCATATGTGAAATCTGTTATAATCATTGATCAAATTTGGCACTTTAGTGACATGGCCATAAAACGAGAGAGAGAGAGAATATTCTGCTGCTTTAAAAGCCTCCAGGTTTCTGGGAAGACCCTTCCTACATATGCAATTGCAGACTTGGTTTTTACCTTCAGTTCAGCTTTGGTCTGGAAGAAATTTGTGTTTTAGCCCCGCCCCCCTCAGCATTGCTCTCATTGGCGGCCCCATGTAAACAAAAGGATTGAACAGCAGATGGTTGGGGCTGCAGTGTCTGAGGTGACCATCATGTTGTGTTATATAGTCCTGATCATTTTGTTTTACTTGTTTGGGAAGCAGGTTGTAAATGAGTAAATAAAACTGTTGTGGGTGGACCTGTCCTGCATTTTATCTACTGTAAACCACATCAGCAGTTAGTTTGCTTATTAAATGCTCTATTTATGGCTTTAAAAGCAATGGACAATGAACACAAAGAGTAATGAACGCACAGAACACATTCTTAGTTTGAATCATTACTCTGTTGACAGCCTGGTGATGATCCAGATCATCAGCACTGAATAATTTCACTCATCACTGGCAGAGGAGTGAGTTAAGAGAACCTCAATTTCCAGGGTTGTTGTTGGTGAGCAGATTGTTGCTCCACTAACTCAACTGTCGTGACAGAGCCTGTAGAAGCCTGTAAAAGATTCCTGTTATTCAGTAGTTATTACTCCTTAGTTTTCCCTGTAAAGAAAGTAAGTTGTTATATTTTTGCAGTAATATATAACACTAAACTTTTCATATCTCCATGTATCTGTTTAAATCTCTATCCACATAAGCGTAAAAGGAGGGTTTTAGTAGCCTGTTTAAATAAAAGCTGACAGCCAAGTCAGTAAAAAATCAGATATAACCAAACAGATGTTGTGTAGAAATGCAGAGTCCTACAGGACGGTTCACCTCTGCTGTCGTCAATTAAGCTTTGGCTTCTTGGTTAGGGTCTGCATGCAGTCAGCTACAGGCTTTTAGCATCATAAATCCTGCCTGTGACCACGTTAACGTGTTGCTTTTGTAGAGCTTCGACATGTTAACTGGGGTTGTCACGATGCTAATTACCCAATACTAGAAGATACACAGGAATATATTCAATACTTGATACATTTTTTTGATATGACGGGAAAAAATTATAAAACAAAAATAAAGAGGCATTAACATAAACGATGGCACTAATTTTAATCTGTCGAATGTACTGCAAAGAAATATAGACATTAACATAATTTTAAGATGTATGTATATGACAGATTCTCGTAGGTAGTTAATAAAAAAAACAAAACATTTTAGGCTTTTTGACTTGGTGCTGTGTTTCTGGTGACTTGGCTCCATATTTTCATTGCTGACCAGAGCTGGTAAGGTCGACTACACTGTTTTTGTCCAGCTGCTGCTAGACTTTTCACAGCCTCAGTCTGAGCTTTTAAGAGTAGTGTTACAGTTTCTAGACACAAACACTTGTATTATTCTGTTCTATTAATGTTACAGACAGGGACTGATAATGTTTGATGCCAACTCTCACATAAATATTATTTTATTATTAGCCATAGCTGCTAGCTGCTACCTTAATGATAAGTTAACAGATAGCATTTTTGATCTGGCACAGGTTTTATGCTGGATGGCCCTTCTTGACACAATCTTCCTGTTTATCCAAGCTTGGGACCGGCTGAGGCCGGTGATGCTAACAGTAAAGTGCACCGACCATGTTACCATTTATAAACACTGTTCAGTACCTGAGTGCTGTTAAAATGGGAGCTTTGCTGACCTCACAAAATTTCTCATAAAAGGCACGGTGCTTACCTGTCTGCAGGTGCTGCGGGGAAGTTGTGCATTAGCGGGAGAGGTGTTTAGTATTAATTAATATCTAAATAGTGACTTTTTTCCCCTTAATCTATTTTTTAAAATTGTTTTTCCTTTGTTTACGGTCACGTTTTGCTTTTCCCTCCATGCAATAAGAAGTTGTTGTTGCAATAATTGTCCTTAAATATTGTACACCTCACTGTTCTTCTTATTCTTATTCTAAATGACTTGAGTTTGAGTGAATGTTGCACACATATAATTCTTTCTATCTAACCATCCTGCTAACTGAATAGCTTGCATAGGTAAATAACAACTAGTTTAGTGATTAAGGGTGTAATGTGTGATGTTACCCAACACTGTCCATTCATGAACTTTACATGTATACGTCTAGTGTGGCTACTTGATTATGGCAAAAATGACGTTTTGATCGCGATTACCTAAAATCGATCAGTCACAGATTGAACAATATTAGACTTAACTTTGGAAAGGAAGAAAGTTGTCATCTTAATGAAGTCAGTTTCTTTGAAGTTTAGTCAAAATAAATAAATGATTGTGAACAGAAGCAAGCTTACCACAGGCTGCTAAGGAGTGAAGCACATGTAGGAAGACACTGAGGTGTTTCTACGCCAGACGAGAGACTTTATCTCTCCGGCATGTCCTGGGTCTGCACAGGTTCACGAGTTCCCAGTAGGACATGCTTGAAATGCCTGATCTAGGAGAGATCCAAGAGGCATCATATGCTTAAGCAGGCACCCTAACCACTTCAACTGGCCTCTTTCTATATGGAGGAGTAGGACCTCTACTTTAAACCCCTGCTGAATGAATTAACTTCTCACCTCATCTCTTAAGCTGACCCCAGTAAGGAAGCTCTTTTCTGTCGATTGTAGCCTTCTTTCAGTCACTAACCACAGCTCGTGACCATAGAGGAGGGTCAGAACAAAGATCAACCAGTAAATTGACAGCTTTGCTTTGAGCCTGGCTCTTTTCACATCAACGTTAATGCGTCTGTCGTTCCCTTTCTAGACTCATCCTCCAGAAGAAGCTGTGATACTCAAACTCCTGCACTTGAGGCAACGACTTATAATCTGCACTCCACACTCTGTCAGCTGACAGCCATATTTATTGCAATCAAATATTATTCTGCAAATTATTGTAGCAGTTTTTAGAATTTTTGTTTAATCTTTCTTGTGAGATAACAACGACCGACTAAGTTTCCCAACTAGCCTGCTCACTGCTCAGTCCACTGTTTTGGCTCTCAGGAGCTTTCAGCTACCTCAAGACCAGTTTGATAAAATTCATCACTCTCCAACACTGCCTGTGGAAATCAGTGTCTCTCTGTTGGCTAGGGGCTAATTTCATCCGTGATGTTTGGTGAATACAAAAAAATGTGGATTCACAGTCAGGGAAATGGAGTCAAACATGCTCTCACAGTTGACAGAAAATCAGCAAAAAAAAATTTTCTGCTCTGTGGTTTTGTTTTAATAGGAAACTCTTTCTGTTATTTATAACTGAGAATGTTTTAAACTGCATCTTCAAGTCTTGTTTTTCATTTTAAAACATTTTCTACTGAAAAAAGAAAAAACATTACAGCCTCTTTTCAGTCATTGGGTCATTATGTGCTCACTGGTGTGATATTTATGCTGATTAATAACGTTAGATCAACTAGACCATCTCAAAGGTCACAAGTTGTAAAGGCCATGGGTCTGAGTCCATTTAAGTCCATCAGTGAACATATTTCCTGTCTCCATGTCTTTGAATCTCACTATGACCCTCCACCTGCTCTCTCTGTGTGATTCATGCCTGATGTAAGCACCAGCTGGAAAGACAGTAAAAAATTCTCTCTCTCTCTTTCTCTCCAGAGGTCGTTTCGGTCGTTTGCAAACGACGACCGCCACGTCATGGCCAAGCACGCCAGCATCTATCCAGCCCCTGAGGAGCTGGAGGCTGTCCAGACGCTGGTGTCTACCGTGGAGGGAGCCCTCAAGAAAGTCTCTGATTGGATGGATGACCTCAGCAAATCCTCAGGGAAGACATCCACCAATAACGAGGCCGGGGATGACACGGTGGAGGAAGATGCTGCTGAGAAAAAGTACGTCCCACGGCGAGTGCTCTTTAATGTTTGTACCGTGACCATGACTTTTATGTTCGTGCAGTATTTTACTTCAGCTCAGTTTTATAAGAACTCGTTTTCAGAGCGTAACATGACATAAATTTATGTCTTGTTCTAGTTTTTAAAGAATGTTTTTACCTTCAGCTGTTTCCTGTGCACAGCTCGCTCCCGTTATAAAACTGTGTCGTATATCTTCATCGGGTAGTGAGGTGTGATGACTGGGCAATTAAACACGCACAGCGGTCATAAATTCACTGCATTTGGCTTGTAGCCTAAACATCCACACAGAGCTTCTATATTAGCAAAACACCTATATGAAGATTTAGTGCAGAGCTGGTTTTATACAAATAAAAGGGAACCAGGACGGTTAAAGAAAATCTTTGGTTTTTCATGTGATGGTGCAGGTCAGTACAGACACATGTTAGTACACACATGAACTGTTTTTCTTTGGGAGGAGGGGATCCTGAAGGAGCTTTGTGAAGTACACGTGGTACCTGCCCCTTTGCTCAGCATGTCATTCACGATCTGCAGGACTTCTGCAAGTGACACGCACATACACAGATTGAATATATAAATACACCAAGCCTGCATTCTCTTTAATGGTCAGCAGGGGGTGACTCATCTGGTTATAAAAATACTTCTGGTTGTACTGAAGTCTATGGGAATGTTTGGCTTCCGTGTGCTTCACAGGCATTAAAAAATATAGTAAAAGTGGGAATGACCTGCATATTACAAAAATCCCAAGCACCCAACAATAATAAAATGGGCCAAATTTAGATTGGGTATGGGTATGCTTTCATTTTTATTTTTTTTATGGAAAGAGCTGCAAAACTCTGATTGCATACTTCATACCACATATACTACACATAAAGCATTTTTAAAAAATGTATTTTTATTAGCCTTGAAACTAATCAAATGTATAATTTCCTACTATTATCTCTTATTTTTCATATTTAAGGAACCATTAACAAAAGTTCTTGTCAATGTTTTCTGTTTTTAAGTTAAACAATTTTTAAATATTTATTGGCCTAAAAAACTAGTGAAAAAGCTAACCAGTGAGGAAAAATACATGAGAAATATTTGTTTTAGCTCAGATTTGTTTAAAAAAAAAAAAAAAGAAAAGAAAAAGGATCGTTACCTTTGCAGACAGCAGAGATCGTTCACTAGATTCTTGTTCAGCATTGTTCAATGTTGCTAATCCATTTGGAATATCAGACCCTGTTGAGCAGCCCAGGGCTCGTTCTCTGGCTTCAGTGTGTGTGTTATCACCTCTAAACTCTCTGCATGGCTGTGGGATAATCTGACGCTGGCTGCCTTCCATCTGCCCTCAGGCTGGATGCTGCATCGGTGCTGTGTGGGGTGACGCGTGTCGGCCTGGTAGCCAAAGGGCTCCTCATCAAAGGGGACATGGACCTGGAATTGGTTCTAATGTGCAGAGAGAAACCCACCAAACTGCTGCTCTACACCATCAGCGCCAACCTCCCCCTTCAGATCCAGGTACGCTCAGCCACACCTCCACCACTGTGGTGTTCAGCACTCCGCATTTAAAATGAGCCACGCAGCTGAGGGAGGCTTTAAAAAGTGTTTATGATCCAAGCTTCAGTGGAACAACACCCACAGAGGTTGTTTGGTGACATTGAAGAACAGACGTGCTCATAATGATGATGATGATGATAAGACCAGTAGAGGAGCTCTCATGTGGCTCAATGGGACAGTAATGTATAGTGTATAAAATACATCAGCTGCGATGAATATCAAGCCTTTCCCTTAAAAAAGGTTTAAAGTAATTAAAAAAAAAGAAAAGAAAAAAACAACTTCTTTATAGACAGTTCAAATAATTCTGTGTGCATCCGAGCGAGTGCTTCAATTAATGCTTCATATTAATTGGAAATCTTGGAGACTGTTTTTCACTTTGGTCTCTCCGACCGTCATCATGTAAAATGTTAGCAACCAGGTTTTTTGTGACTCACTTTCTTTACGACCACTCGCCACACAGTTAGAGGATAGACATTTTTCCACTGTACACTAGTGACTAATGGTTGACATGCAGTGGTGACTGGTCTCTTCGCAGGTGTGACTGAGGCCTTGATTAAAAAAATTTATGTTTTAAAATATATTCATTTGGATTTTTAAAATGATGCAGGCACTCTAATGAACCGTGGACAGTAAATGGAGAAAAGCAGAAATAAAAGTCAAGGTTTCAGACTCCGTTCAATCCAGAATCCAAATACTTTCTCTTCACTGTGATGTGTAACAAAGATAGGCTTTCAAAACTAGGAAGGATTACATGGTTTTGTACCACACTTGCGTTTGGCTTGTTTATAAAAGCCTAAATTTATTAGATCATTTTCATGTTCTTAGGTTAATTAATTTTAATATTTAAAATGGGTTGTTATTGATATTCCAATCCATGCAAAAAACAAATAATCGTTTAATCATTGTTTAGACCTCTAATTAAGACTCCTGCAGAGCTTTAGCAGCACATTTAAAAATAAATTTAAGCACAAACCAACGGAGGAGCGCTGCAGTCTGAATGGAGCACAGACTTTTATAGACATCTGTCTGGGTGACGGTGTTTCTTTTTTCTTAAACCAGAAAAGGATTATTTTTAGTCCATGGGAGAGGAGAGGGTACAGAGGAGATGATTTGAAGTGGATATGATATAAGGAAGTGACTGCTGCTGCTGCTGAGATCGTACTTGATTTATGTCTGCCATTCTGTTTCCTTTAGACATCCAAAGCCCAGACTCTATAGTGTAAACTCACCCCTGCACCTCTGGCCACTGGGACTTTCCCTGCTTTTGCTCATTTCACTTGAATATGATGCATCCCGACACTCTGAGAGCTCAGCGAGTTTAAGCATCCCAGCTCTGAGCTCTGTGCTCCTGAGTCGTACAAATAATTTCATCAGAAGATCGCCTCCCTACGCAGTGTTTCCCCAAGCAACTGCAGTCGCTAACAAAGCAGCAGTGTCATCCACAGAGCCTAAATTTCTTCCTCTTCCCCTCATCTCAGTTAATTACCTGCCAAAGCTGCCGTGCGTGCTTTATCATCAAGGGAGGAAACCATTTGAAGCTCTCGTTTCCTGGGCCAAACTGGCAGATTGGCAGGCAGTGGGGTGATTGATGGGGTCATTTCTCAGAGAGACGCGATAGAGAGAAAGCACTTGAAAACATGCCACTGAAGGTAACAGCAATCTTAAGGGTGGAATAAAAGAAAAGAGGCATGCTGGGAACCGGCTGGCAATAACAGGCGTGTAAACTCGAGATGAAAAGCTGCATGTAAACACAACTGTTTGTGCCTTTTGCCGCCTTGATGGGCCTGCTTAGTGTTTCATTGTTGAGATGTGCTTTGCCATTATTTCTTTCAGTGCCTAAAGGTCATCTTTCACACGCATTTCCATAAATTATAAAAAGATAATCTGTTATTTAAATAAAGGAATGGTTGCAAATGGGCAGAGGCTGTTCAATAATAAGGTCAGCAGGATTATTTAGTTTTAATATAATGACTCATGTACAGGTAAATTCCTGATATATATGTTCACAGCTGTTACAACCCCACTTTGCTACGTGAAGGGAGAGCAATATTCGTTAACCAGATGGCAGAAGGTTTCGTGAGCTAGTCCGAGCAGGTTTCACAGTCCACAGATAAAAGCAAACACACACAATAAAGGAAAGACGCGGGAGTGCAATGTGATTGGCTGCAACACAACGCAAAGACACAGAGTAATAAAAGCGTAAAAGCTACCAGAGGAAAAAAATTTAATCCTTAGGTCACTGACCTGACTGACTGATATCTAACAGCTTGGTGTTTGTAGAAAAATTAGTAACAGTTAGTACCTCATCCAGCTTTCTGCCTCAAACAGAGAGAAACATGAGCAGCTTACTGAAACTGAAACCTCGCTGGGAGAAAACCCACAGCACGCAAACCTTTCTATTGATGCCTGCTATGTTTGTAAAGGAATTAAGTAATTTTAATCAAGTACCAAACAACAAAGAGGAATGGGGCAGACCGCTCGCTGGACCAATCAAAGGCAGGACACAGGAGGAGTCAGGAGCTGAGGAAGACATGGAAAATGAACAGGTCTGCACAGACTAATCAGAATAAAAAACTGTTAAATTACACAAGCAGGGAGGATTGGAGTGACCTGGGGCCTTAACAAAAACACTAATCCCACCAATACGACAGAGGTCATGTGACACCCACCGATGGGGCGCTCTGAGTTTCTCTTTTTAACACAGTAATTTTTTTAATTCGCTCATAATTCATACATTTTTCTTGCTTGTAATCACTGTAAAATTCCTACCAGGAAATAGACTGTTTATTCAAAATGTCTATTGTCTCAAACATTTGCTTCTGAATAAAATGTGATGCTCACTTTGTAAATAATGGACTCCATTAGAATAAAAATACAGCCACTGTCTTGTCACGTCCAACTAGGAGTAGGGAAAAAGTCAAACTCTAAATCTTTAATGTAAAGGAGGCAGGGGTCATACACAGGAAAACAAACAGCAAGACAAATATTCCATGAAATGGAACAAAAGGTCATACACGAGGGAAAATGAAAAACAAGAGGAACAACAGAAACCAGCTAGAAAGCCTGAGCCAAAAAACAAGACCATCTGGCGAGTGGAAGGTGAAAGCCGTGAGTTATATATACTGAGGTGACTGATTGAACACAGGTAGGCAAATTATACAGAGCTGGTACTAACAAGGGCGGAGAAGATAATCACAAACTGACAGTGTAAATAGACCAGGAAGTGTAACATAATAGAGGAAATTACTTTAAAAAAAAATCACAAAACATGCCGGAGATTCGTTTAGGAAGCCAATGAAAAAAGAAAGCTGATGATTTCAAAATCGAATTAAAGCAAAAGTATAGAGCATCACCTCTTTTCCTGTCCACTGATACTTTTTAACTGCACATGACCAAAGCCTACTCAAGCAGTAATTGAGCTCAGACTACAAGCTGAAAAACAGAAAGCAGAAAGCTCCTGGGAGGAAAAACTCTGGGATCTTGAGACAGCTGTGTGACATGAAGGACTCGGGGGGGGGGGACACCAACCCAACCGGAGATTTTCCAAAAATGGTAATGAGCTGTTGCATTCAGCAGATTAGGAATAACATAAATGTATGAGCAACTTCATCAAATTCAGTGCTTTTTAACACCCAGCATGTGGCTGCTGCTTTGAGTTTCTTCACATGGCTGAGACTTCTCATAAAACAAGAGAAAATACGAATAGCTCTGTAAAAACTAAGTATGTCCGTTCATATTTTACATCTTATTTTCTTAATTTAACAATAAAATCTGACCATTAGTTCCCTGAGCTTGAGGTAAAACAGTCTCCAAATAGGTAGAGCAGTGATGCCTTGTTACAAACAGCAGGAGTCAGTGCTACAACTGTGATTCGATTTTTAATTAATCGTGCAGTTTTGCTTTGCAGACAATGACCGACGACAAATACGAGGTGCGGTCGTGCGTGCCCGAGGCGGCCATCCAGGTCTGCACCACCAAAGACCCCGATCTCACGCTGAAGATCACCCTCTCGTCCTTAGCCATGAGGGACGAGCAGAGCGCCACGGAAGAAGGTATTGACTCCTCCTCCATTCCCCTTCCACCCCCTCCCTCCACCCACCTTCATCTGTGCCTCCTGTTTCGGCAAGATGCCTCACCTGTTTTTATCTGACCTTTTTATGACTACAGAAGGCTGAAAGGGAAGGAAGAGGGGAGGGATGTGAAGGTAAACCTGAGCTTAAACTAAAAGACAGTCTGGGGAAAACTGGAGGATGATACAGCAAGAGGTCTGAAAGCTGAGAGGCAAACGGGCAGAAAAAAGGAGAAGGGATGATATGGATCTGGGTCAAGTGTTGTGGAAATAGCCAAGGAGAGATGATTTCCACTGAGAATGTTTGGCTTGGATTGACGAAAAAAGATATTTCCGTCTTTGGTGTCCTTTTGTGTCATCCTGCATTCCTGCAACTCTGATAAGAAAAGAGTCAGCCTTCTTTTAAACAGAATAGATATATTTTAAACAACTCTGGCTGTACAAGTGAACCAATATGTGTCACCAAACAGATATTTCATCTCGTGTAACCAGCTGTGGAAAAAATAAAAAAAATAAAATCTCATTTCAGGTGACCAAATTTGATGGGAAACGTGCTCAAGAGCCGCCGGCGTTTGCCATCAGCGGTTTCATTGTTTGTTCTCGGCCCACAGATGGGAAGGAAATTAAAAATGAATGATAGGCGAGCTGGGACTGAAGAGCTGCCATTACAGAAGCGCGAGTCCCTTAGTGGTTCTCACTCACAGTGGGAAAGATTGAGCCTTCACAAAAAAGGTAAAAAAAAAATGGATTGTGCCAAACAGGAGAGAGGCAGAGCACAGCCGAGCTCAGGGAAGGAAGGGAAAACTGTTTTTCTTCAGCTTCAGCACCCTGTCAGGACTCACAAGGACACAGTTTCTTTTGTTTCATTTCAGTGTGAAATGAAACACAGTGACATATTATACTGTTTTCATACACTTCAGCAGAATTTAAATGAAATATTCTAAATAGACTCAGGTGAACCACAGAGTAGCTCCCTGAAGAAACACTTCATTTAAACACCTTTTTTTTTTTTTCATGCTTGGTTTAATAATTTCTATTTAACGAGATATTATCCTGAGATATTAGGATTCTTTTTAGCAGGTGTGTCTCTGGTTGACCTAGCATGTTTTCACATAGTTGGATATTTAGATATAGCACTGTTAAACTACTGAATACATAAAGAACATCTTTTGGCCTGTCCCCAAGGTTGGTTTAAACGGCTGAAATCCAAACCGTCAAGTCCAAAAAGGTAACCTGCAACACTGTGAGCTGGTGTCGGAACTCAGCTGAAGCTTGTTTGTTACATAAAAAGACAGCACTCTGCAGCACCAATGCATCTCTCTGAGTGTTTTTGTGCACTGGGCCGTCTGCTGTCAGTCAGCTCATTGCATAATCTCGGAGTCAGCGTTTGGAGTCTCCCAGTTACTCTTTCAGAGCTGTGACAAATAGGAATCCAAGCAAGAGGCTCAACGAAAAGAGAAACAAAATGCATTTAAACCAACACAGGACAACAATGGTGTGTGCAAGGCAGTAGTTTCATTAATTCAAGTAGTCAGTGGATGTGTTACTGTAAGTGATGGGTGGGTTTGTGGAAAGTGCGGACACAAAAGTAGGTTTATATATAGGGTGAGTAGATATGAAGCTGGAATTCAGACTTCGCTGGCCATTTAAACTGGTAGTCTTTGGATAACTTTTGAAGGCAGCTTCAATTGGCCATTAGAGGAAATGTAGTCTTTGTGACTTGACCATTTGTCAGGTCCAGAGGCTGCAGCTTGGACCCACCTCCAAGACTGTGAGAAGGCTGTCACAATGTCATGTGATGTGAAAAGTTTTCAGTCTTCACTTGGAAGTACGGTACATCAGTGAAAGCAGAGGACTCCTGCACCTCCTTCCTGGCATCTGTACACATTCAAAGAGTGCTTTGGCAGTTTATTGAATGAATCTAAGGATTGACGCTGTTGATTGTTAAGCGACCAGCAGGATTATTTTTTGTTTTATTTGTTTTTGCTACATGCAGAGTAAAATTTGGATCCAACCAATAGAATTTGGAACAAGTAGATCTTAAAAAAATGGGAGAAAAATTACACATTTTAAGCAAGAATTACTCATTTTATTCGAATGTGAGGAGGATGCATGTATACAGTTGGACCACCCAGGAGGACGTTTCCTCTGCAGAAAAATAAACAGCAATTGTAAAAATTGCAAAGATTTGGGTATCCTACTAAGTTAGTACTCAGCAGTCCCTCTATGGCAGTTTGCAAATGCTTTTTATAGTCAGGTAATAGTCTTTTTATTCTGTTCTCACTTTTAAACCCTCTTTCTCCAGATTACTTTAAGTTCTCACTGCAGATGTTCAGCTCAAATGGCTGAGGGGAAATTCTGAACGCTCCAGCTTATGTTTCTTATAGTAGCTAAAAGTGGCTTTTGATGTCTTCTTTGGCTTTTTCTGCTGTTGCTGAAGTAATCTTTTCTGTTTCATTTTCTTGACTGACTGCAGGACATCAATGCAATTGAAATTTAGCGCAATCCATCCTTCCCTCCATCATTGTAATGTTTCTGTGCCACTAGCTGTTACACAAACCCAAAGCAGAATATTTCCACCCCAGTGCTAAAAAGTCAGCAGTTGATTCTTTCCATCAAGCACTGACTCCTTTTTTCCAAATGTACGTTTGGTGATTGTGGCCAAATGGCTCTATTTGTGTGTCATTTGATTCAGATGTTACTTTGCAGACTATAGATATTGACTAGTTAATTTTGTGATGAGCTGGCTCTGAGCAGCTTTGTATCTGTGCCCAGCAGACATGCAATTTTATCTGGTTTTATTTAGTTTCAGAAAGTGGAAACTGTAATGTGGAGGCACATTTTTGACTCTTCTTGCATCATCAGCCCTGCGTCAGTTTAGACTTAACAAGTTCATGAAGTTCTGTGACAAGCATGCCAGAACTGAGTTTTGTCTGTAGACAGAAACACATGCATGAGTGTTTCAATGTCTGCAATATAACATGAGATTTAAATTTTGTGTTACATTGTGCAGGTTAATAAACATTCGCTAACTGTGTAACTCCTTTTAAATTTGACCACATTTATTGTAGAACATTGGTTCTTACTTCACCTGTGGCATCAAGCTTTGGTTAGTTACTGAAAGATGATGTTTACAAATACCAGCTGCTGAAGGTGGTCTAATCTCAGCTTTAGAGAGAGGACAAAGAGCTCCGAGTAGAGATTTGGGTATATCTAACTACATGTAGATCTAACCTCCACCCTCAAGAAGAGCTGGTGGAGTCGGAGAGAGAGAAAAGTCTGAGCCTCTGGGCTTGTGATCTGGATGCCAATAAGAGGCAGAAAATATAGATGGATGGTTGAAATAGATGGATGGATCCATAAAAAAGGTATTTAGGACGGCCATAGAGTTTAACGTTTCCAAATACTTTGCAAACCTGAAATTACATCTGATTAAGGCTGTTTCCACACAGACAGTTTCAGGAGAATCAGGTCTGGAGAGATTACACAGTTGGCAGGACATGACACCCACTTTCTAGCTGCGAATTCACTGAAATATTAGCAGCATTTTTCAGCACAAACTGAACTTACACAGACTTTAAAATAGAGAGCTGGCAGGTTAAACATGAGCTGTGCAGGGCATTTGTATTCGCACATGCAGCGCTCATGGTTGTTGCCTAGAAAAGTTGAGAACGTGTGGTGAGGTGAGATGCTTCAGACATGTCCAACCCTGACGCTTTCCAAGGCGGGGTTTCTGAATGCTTAAGTGTCACAGTCAAGTCCTGATAAGCAGTAGAACATGGATCATAATACAAATAAATAATTGATTTGATATGAAGGTCGTGAAACCACTGAAAGCGTCACTTGTTTAAAAAAGTTAAACAGATAACAATGCAAAATTGCTAAACCTACACTTGTAGAGGTTTGATTAATAAACAGTAGGGTTTTTAAATTCTTTGATTGAAACAGATTGTCTACTTTAACACTCCATACATCTCCACTGATGTGTACCAGTGCATTTTATTGAAAAATCCGAGCAATTAATTACTTAACTGCAGTTTTCAGGCTTTGAAAAAGCCATCTGGTGGGTTGAATAGAACCCTTTGGCAGGCTGAGAATGGCCCCAGGACACATGTTTGACACATACTGTTTGTTTCATTCTCTCTTTTTAAATAATAAGGTTACCAATGGGGTGTCTCTTCTTTCTTTGCCAAGTAAAGGTGATATCAAATCAAAATCAAGTTTAGTTCTAACTTCAGCTGTTTCTGGGTTTTTGTCTTTTACACATGTTAAAATAGAGTTTTATCAGTAATAAAATGCCAGCCAAACTCAACCCTATCTGTGCTACCTTGCAGGGTCTCTGAGGGTCTTTTTTCTGGTGACTGACCCCTGACAGTCTAAGTGGTTCCCTGGTTTTTATCGTGTGCCTCCTGTAGCTGGCCGCTGCTCACTGACTCTTGGTTTTGTTGCCATAGCTCCGCAGGTCGCCTCGCTGCGTGGATTGGCACATCTCTGCGGCCCCGCTGCTGACGAGGCATCCCCCACACCCAACAGCAGGAAACCCCGGGTACAAGGGGCTTCCCCAACAACCAAACCAAACCAACCCACTCTCACTCTCTGCCTCAGACATGCTCCTCTATCCGCCTCCTTCTTCTCCCACCCCTTCCTCTGTTAACTGGACTTCTCACTGGGTCACCATGAAATTCTGGTCCATGTCTACTGATAGAGCACACACACCAAAAGGACAAAATGACTACATTACCCAGCAGCCAACATCCACACCTGTGCTCCCTTTGCTTTAATTACTGGGGCTGACCTCTGTCTGTTGATCAGTTGTTATTGGCTCAGAGTGACATCCCATAATTTCATGTTGGAAAAATTGTGTTAATTGAATTACTCTGATGTCCCGGTCACTAATCGAAATTCCCCTAAGCTAATGATGTCGGGGAGAATTTAGTGGGGGTTGTCCTTATTTGTATGTGGTGTTGACCTCTGACTGATGGTTCCTTCATGGCCTGCCTCTGGGAAATGATTTTCACCGCTCACTGTTTCACACACATACTCCTTATTTTTCCTTCATGATTAAATCTACGTGTGTTTTTAGCCCTCTGCTGTAGTGGAGCTTTGAGTTTGTTGCCAGAATAATTCACTTTTTAATGACTGGCCAGCTGGTCCATCTAAATCTGGTTGTTGCTGTCATTTAGATGTAATTTAATTTGTAGGTGGCGCTCGGCAGTCCTGTGAACTCAATTACAGGCAGTCATCTTTAAATGAAAGCTAATCAGAATATTTAAAACAAATGCCAAGCCATGAGACAAGCTAATGCCTCTAGTAGCTTCTTGTAGGTCTTAATTTTAAAATTTAACTCTGGTTAATTACCAAAATTTATCATTGGTTTAGGTTTATATTCAGTACACAGGATTAAAAAGAAGTTCAGTGTTGATGATGAATGATGCTTTAATCCCTGCAGTTTGTATCAAACTGACTTACAAAGCAAAGAGCAGAGACAAAGCTACACGTGTTAGATAAGAATGAACTGTTTAGTTGATTAAACAACACAAAATTGATATTTGGCAATTTTATGTCAGTCAGGGATTTTGAAAATACAAACACTCACTTTTTTCAGCTTCTCAGATCAGATAATTGCTAGTTGTCCAAATGTTTTTAGTTTTGTGTTGTTAGACAAAAAATATAAAGAAAGAAATAATTAAAATAGTTGATGGGATGACATCAGTAGTTATTTTTGTATATAGTATTGCATCAGGCAAATCACAGCTGCCTGCATATTGTCTTTATTGAATAAAATGTTTTAAGTCAGTCTAATAAATAGTACTTATAGTAAAAGTAGCACATGACATCTGTTTCTACAATTTTGAATTTTGAAATTTATAACTTCAAAACAGCAAAACAAACAAGCCGTCTTAATAAATCTGATTGGGTTTTTTTGTTTTTTCACAGTGTTCATACCAAGCAGAACAAGTTAAAAGCACCTTTTAAAACAACAAAACATAAAAACTCAAAATGGTTGAATAGAGCCTTAAGTTGAGAAAAATGTCATTATAGTTTTTTGGGGGGGAGGGGGGTTTATTAGGGTTCCTAATAACAACCGAGAATCACCAGTTAACCTAACATGCCTGCTTTTTGACTGTGAGAAGAAGCCAAAGGAACCCACACTGGTACTCGAAGAACATGCGGAGTCCAGCCAGTGGATCTGAGCCCAGTACATGCTTGCTGTCAGGTCACATTGCTAACTACTGAACCACTCTGCTGCCAAAATAATTAGAATAGTAATGATAATGAGGTGTATTTCAAATCTAAGGATTTAATTGGCTCCAAAGACTCCATAGATTTCACTATAATGAAGAAGATGTCATGCAGTAAAGGTTAGGTAGGTCTCTAATGATTTAGTTTTAGACTTTACATAAAACTGAATGATTGATTCCAACTTACAAAGAAAAACGATCATTAGCCTGGCACATTTAAGAGCAGAGGAATGCAGTAAATGTAAAGGTCTGACGTGTTTGTAATACTTTTAAGATTTTCCATTAAGTTAAATAATTAATTATTGAAAATAATAAGCACCTGTAATTAGCATGGCACACTTGAGACTCCATAGATCCACTCAGCCTGTCGTGTAGTGTGTAAAGTGTTTGTATCCATCATGCTCTGCTTTGTTGTCTGTTTATCTATATGGAACATCGTTTGCGTGACCCTGGTATCCAATTGTCTACTTTGTACTCCGTCTTTAGTTTATAGCCACAAACTAAGAGCCTCTTAATGGCTTGTTGTCGGGGTTCACTTCATTTTCATTTGTTTCCGAGGTCTCCAGATGCATCAAGCAAGCAGAACGTAAAGAGTGCGCCCACACATGCACGATTAAAACAAATCACGCCATTAGCTGCACACTTGCTGCCAAAGTGGTAAATAGAAGCCAGAAGTCCCGGGGGCAGAACATGAAGGTCCTCACTCAGTCTTGGTCTTGGAGGAGTGACATGGGAGAAATCCCCCGTCTCTCTCATCAGCTCCTTCGTTTGTCTTCCACCTCTTCCATCCTGTTCAGCTTTCACTACGGTCTCTACAGCAACAGACTGCCAGACCACATGCATCGCTCCTCGGCTCGCTTTACTGCTGCGGTGCCACATGGATAAATTGGAATTTGAATACTTGTGGATTTAGAGGCTACACTGCTGTTTCCTCTCTATGAGCAAGAGCCTTTTAATGCTCTGCGTCAGCACTCCTGTCAGCTTTAGTCCCAATTTAATCTCTGCTGGCTGTTGCTCATTGGAAGAGTGCTTTGAACCATAATGACACTGATTCGAGTGAGATGGTACATCAATCAATATCTGATATTTGCAACAATGTCTCAGCTTGCAGGGAACTCATTATCTTAGATTTATTTGATACGAGATAACCTGCGGGCCTTCACCGAGCTCTGCAGTGTGATCTGCGGTCTGTTCCCCCTTTTGTTCGTCTGCTTGACTGTCCCACAGTGGGCACCCCTTAGCTGCTCCTGAGAACAAACAGCCTTCACTTTCTTTCCAGGGTGGCGTTCTCACTCTCAGATGTTTATGTTGTCATCTGCTGTCACTCTTCTTCTGCTGTCGTTCTCCCATGGCTTGGCCTCCAGTCATGGCAGGAGTGCTCCCCACAGGAACCCGGTGTGGAGAGACTGTTTCAGTCAAACATAAACATCTGACCGACCCCGCAAGAGTGAAAATACTAGCATGGCGCCCCAGAAAACTGCAAAGCCTTTTGAGCAGGATGACTTTTTCCCCCTCTTCAAGTGGAATAGCTAATGTCTCTTTGCATCAACTCTGCCTGTGACCCAAACTCAGACCCCCTTGAGCCAGTTTTTCTCGATCCATCCAATGTGTTCTTGTTCTAAAGTGTTATTTTTAATCTCTAATCTGGCTTTTGGTCCTGAGTCATTGCCATGCTCTCATTTTCGTCCTGCGCTGTAATCGATAACACACTAATCTGGCGTGTTCCATTGCCTTCCGCCACTGATCTGCATCTAGAGTGAGACTTCGGCCGGGCAGCAAGACGCATGTGCTCACGTCTACTCCGGTTCCTCCTGTCAGTGTCATGAAAGATCCTGCCTTGTGCATGAGAATCCTCCCTCTCCCAGAAAAATCACACAATTTCTCAAATTTCCCCTCCTCTTAGCTCATTTGGTCAGATCAGTGGGTTTGCCTAATAATTAGCTGTCCGACCCTGCTGCCTGTGTGTCTGTGTGTGAGTGTGAGAGGTCAGCGTGCTCACGCTCAGTCTGTCTTGTCTCATCCTGTCCCTCTCTCCAGAGGAGGGCGAGCAGGACGCTGACAAACGGAGACAGGAGGAGGAGGAAGAGGAGGACGTCCTGGACAGGCAGAAGTGCCAGGCGGCACTGGCTTCACTCCGACACGCCAAATGGTTCCAGGTGAGCACAGCTGGGCTGTGACAGATTTCTCTACACTGTCTTTATATTCTGGCAACCTGAGCATTCAGCCGTGTGCCTAAAATTACATTTGCTTGGCTTTAATGTGTGACAGCAACTTGGTTTTGAAGGAAACGTAATGGCACCTAGATTTTCTTTTTATCACCATAATAAATGACACAAAGTAATGAAGTCTATCATTAGCACGCAGGTGTTACGGCATTGACATTATGAAGCTTTTTACTGCTCAACTGATGCACTCATTCCAACACTGCTGCAGCAACAAAGACACAACCTGCTCCTTACGTTCAGAGTTTTTCGTTCTCTCTACTTGTATAAGCTGAGGCAGTTTTCCACCTAACACAAGAACTTCCCCTGACTTCTTTTAGGGCTAATTTCAGGGGGAGTCTGTTCACAGTCCTGTTGGTTTATGCAGTTCAAAACCACTAGCATGGATCATTTAAGGTGTTTTTTTTGTCCACATCTGTGCCCTAGCGCTTCAAGGTAACTAGTCATTTGTAGACTAGCAAGGTTACTGCTGTGCAGGAGGCAGATTTCAAAGTGTGTTCTATTCCTAACCATGACCAAGTAATAAGTTAGAAAGTAGAAAAACAGCAGACCAAATGGGACAAGAACCAGGCTGTCTGATACACCTGCAATTACCCGTCCAACCGCCCGCTGTGGACGTTATTACTCAGCCGAAACACAGCTGTTATTTTTCTGCCATGAAGTTTTATATAGCAGTGGGACAAACAAGTGGTCTGACAGAATGGCGTTATAAGACATTTTGGGATGAACATGCATTATTTTGAATACAAACACAAAACATATCGGAAGGGGGAAGCACATCATCGCTGAGTATAGAGGGACTGATGTCATAACCAATACCAATTTCAGGAGCGTCTCATCGTGTGAACCTGTCTGTTGGCATGGATGTCTGTTTTAGGAGCCACTGCTACCAAATACACTCTGTGTTTTTCTTCAACTGTCTTCAATGTGGTCCTGAAAACCTGAAGTAATTTACATGAAAATAACACTTTCAGAAAAGCTGTTCACTTTGTTACTTACTCCTGGACCACGATGCAAGCACGTGTATAAAGGACATAAGAAGAAGACTGAATATGAGCTGGGAATTGTAAATTGTTCACAGCAGCAGTAAAGTATATTTGTTTCATTTCTCTTACATAGTGATAATGCAATTTTAAGACAGTATGCAAATGACCTAATGCACAATAGGTCTAAATTTATAGACATTCCAAGGTGGCCGACTGGGTGGTTGGGGGGCAGCGGGGTGCTCAGGAGCCGTCAGCTTGTGGGAAGAAACTGTTGAACAGTTTGTAGAACCTGCTTCCAGAGAGGGGTGTAAAGTATGTGAGCTCTGGGATGACTCAGTGGAGCTTGTGCATCTCATTTCCCTGAAACTCATCAAGCCACAATGAACACATTAATGAGAGGTTGAAATGAAGCTCCTTTTTTAATCATTTAAACAGCAGATATAGGCATCATTCATCATGTCTTCTGTTCTTTACTCCTTTTCCAAAGCTGCTTTCCTGATCTATTAAAGACATGCATCAACATTTAATGACTGAAATCATTGGCAGTTATTTTTGCATTCGCCTAAATGCAACATTTGCAAAAATGTGGGGAGGAGAGTATTTAAATACGTGATTTAGTCATGTTTGTAGCAGTCTGTTTACTCCAAAATGCACCATTACTTAAAGTTGGAGAAAATGTTATTGTGCGCTTTATTTAGCTGCAGTAGTTGCTGTGAGGTATGGCAGGTAGTTATCCAAAGGAGCATGTAATTGATGTGGGTGGATTGCTTCAAACTGTGGGGGCTTTGGTTTTTCCCACTAGCTCTTAACCCTGAATATTTGGAGCATAGCCTCGGTTGTTCCTGGTCTTTAATAAAACTGTTATTTTAATACAACACAATGGAACTTAATGTGGAGTCAGAGTGAGAACATTGGCTCAATACAAAACACTAACAAGCAACTTGGGCTCGATTAAAAAGGCAGCAATATTGTATGAATTTTACAATGTGTCTTTCAGGTGTCACTGAGCGTAACTGATGCCCACAGGTGGAGCTAGATTCTTTCCTTCGACCTGAAATTGTCAAACCTCCCATACAGACAGAAAATTAGAGCCAGGTGTTGAAAAATTCTGGAGAGAAATGGATATAATATTTAAGATTTCTTGCTCCCTCAATGGGTCTGCTTTTTTGACTTTCCAGTTTTCTCTATTTTTGTTGTATTGCTTTTGTCCTTATTTGAATTAACTGATTGCAAATTGTTAGTAGATAACCTACAGAACAGTTCCTTCAACACAGTTTTGCACTTTGTGCATTATGCTAATAAATCTTATGTGTGCTCTTTGCCGTATTTAATGGCAGATCAGTCAATAAGCTCAACTCCAGATGTCAGAAAACTGCTCTGGATAACGATGCATATTCCTTTGCCCTTTCTTTTGTGAGAAACTTGACCAGTGAGTCCAACTGTGGAGTAACAGAGCTGAATATAGATGTTTCCAGGATGAGCTTGTAGAGTTTGTTAGAAAAAGAACAGGCAGCATGGGAATAGAAGAAACGGTAGAAGTAGTGAAGTTTTTATCAGCGTGAGTAGCTGAGGAGCCTGAGATATAGCGCCGACGGATACGGGGTCATGAAGAGGTTCTTCACCAAATCAAGTTTCAGATGAGCTTCAGCTCTGCTGTCCTGAATGAACTGAGCTTTTCCTCCACTTGAGAGGCAGGAGAGAGAGATGAGGGTCAAGGTCAGGTGAACCGGCCAGTAGTTTCCCTCGGGGAAGGAGAGCTAATTGACAAGTACTATCAGAGTGAAGGGCTGCACTGTGGCCTGAAGGTGTAGCAGCACAAGCCGGGTTCTGTTTCATCATATTCAGACGGGGCTGACATGACCTGAGGATCTCCACTGATTTGTAATAACTGTAGATACAAATGGCGACGTCTGTCTCATTCGCCCTGTCTGCGTAGTTTCAGTGAGACCACCAGAATGAAATTACAGTCTTGATTATTATGAAAAGCCATCCTGTGTAAATTAAAGTGTCAGTAATCTCAGGCTTAATTTGCTTTCTATTAAAGTCTAGATGTAATAGCCTCAACCACCGTCTTCTTTGGGTAGTTCAGTTACTTTTCTCTTTATATTCTTCAAGTGGTTTCTTTTAAACTTGAAAGAATTTAGCAACAGGTTTGCTATTTTATTAAATGTAAAGGTGTTGAGTGAATCATCTGTCCTGAGTTTAGACACTTTTTTTTTCTACTCTTAGGGACTGTGTGGAGAATTATCGTATTTAAAAAGTGACAAATAACACTCTCTGTTTGCTTGTCTTTTTATCTGATCTGTGTTTGTACAGCGTGCACAGAGCACAAAGTTTCAGGTCGTTGGACAGAGCGGTTCGCATCATACTTTGGCTACAGTTTGGTCCCTCTCTCGTTACTGGTGTCCCCCCTAGTGACTGCTCCACTCTGTGTAGGAGGAGAGTCATTTCTGGGTTCCTAAGTGGTCCAAAAACAGCAGCCCGGGGCAACGCTTTGGTCTAAATGCACTGTTCTATCCACTCCATAATACATCAGCATCTTCCTTTGTCCACATTCCCACCTCTCTACCAGACTTCATTAAATCCAGATGGATTTAGCAGCTCTGGGTGGCAAACGATGCTGAGATGTCTGCCTCAGTAGAGGGAAAAGTAAAAAGAAATCGATGTGTCATTTTTTTATTTTTTTTTCATCTCTCTAGTTTCCCTGTAATTCAAATTTTATCAATTTAATCATCTAAGAATGATGATTATGAGGAAAATGAACCACACACAAACTTGTAACAAACCAGCTATCCACCAAAATGAAATTATTCTCGATATGAATATTTATGCAGGCATTCTAGTTAATCACATTTTGAAAACTACATTTCGGCTTCACTTGTGTTATCTCAGTGTTGGCTGTTCATTTATTTCTTTGGAGAAATGTCCCATTCATTGGTCTGGTCAGGATTTTTTTTATTTTATTTTATTTTTTTTTAAGATTTTGGTGGAGTTTTTCATTTTTCTTTTTCTTCTTTTGTGCCTTTTCTCTTTTCTCTTGTTCCACTTTGCTTTGTGTCTGTACCACAGAGCCCAGCAGTTAGCTGTGGTACATGCAGTGTTGCATAAATAGACAGAATAGAGAGATTGCAGAGCTTGTAGGGTGTTTGTGGCTCTCTAAAGAAGCACCTAATGCATCCGTTTTTGTCATACAATTGAACGATTAAGGAAAAAGATGTAAAAAGTACATATTTATATAACATATATACAATTTGTGAACAGATTAAGTTTGTCTTGCGCATTTCTTCCAAGTGCAAGAAGTCAGAACTGGACTACCAGGGAGAAATCTAAACATGGCAACCATGCTGGGAGTGGTCCAGCAGTGCATGAGAGGAATGCAGTCTTGAGGTGGGAGCTGCCCAAATTTTAATCAGATAAGGAGTTTGATTTTTGGGAGTGTGCAGAGTCATAAAGAGCTGTGCTCTCAACCCAAACTCTCCCTCAAGACAAAGTCAGCATGTGAAATTGCAGTCATTAATTAGGCAAAAACACAATAAACCACAGTTAACTTAAAGCTTAAAGTCAGCAGGAATGAGGCGACAGGATAGAAAAATTCAGATTCAGCCGAGGTACTCTAAGCCTGAATTTAGAGGTTGTGACAGAGGCAGCTGCTGCAGTATTTATTCCACAGCTGAGCTCCCCTGAATGTAATACGTCTGATATTTTCACATTGTCACGTTAAATCTCGCACTCAGTCTCTTAGAGATGTATTAGCAGCATATTGAAATTTCAGAACTCATGAAAATGCCTCTCATAACGCTGCACAATTTTCATCTTTCAGAGTCTAAAAGTTTCACTTTTTAGAGCTGGCGCTGCTGAGCCTGCAAGCACTTGCCTCTTTAAAATGCTTCTCGTGCTGTTGGTGACTTTTGCCCGTTTTACCTCCCTAGGCCAGAGTCACAGACCTCAAGTCCTGCGTCATCGTTTTGAGGATCCTCAGAGACATGTGCAACCGGCTGCCTGTGTGGCAGCCTCTCAAGGGCTGGGTAGGTGACGGCTCCAGAATCAGAATAATGTTTGGCGTAGATACATGGAAGATGCAAACTGCAAGCTTTATTTTAAGTTTGTCCTTTAAAAGTGCTTGGTATGTGTGATGTGTAATAAACTGCCCCAGTAACAGAATCAGGACTGTGACTGATATAGTTCATCCTTCGCTGAGTATTTTGTGTTTGTTCGTCCTCTGCAGCCTTTGGAGCTGATCTGTGAAAAGGCCATAGCCACCTGTAACCGGCCGCTGGGTCCAGGTGAAGCCCTGCGCCGCGTCATCGAGTGCATCGCCTCAGGGATTCTTCTCCCAGGTCAGCAATCATTTACACTTTCACTCTTTTCTCTCTGCTGCAATTCAGAAGCCACAGCTCATCCAGGAATATCTTAATATTCATGAAGTCATATAAAATCTGATGAATACCTGAGAGAAATTTAGAGGCAACTCAACAAATACAGAATTCACTGAGAGGTATGCACTATGAGTTGAAGAACTGCGGCAAATATCTGTAATATATAGACTTAGGATAAAATATAATCCCAGTTTTGCTTATATTTAGTTCATTCATTTAAACCTGAGCATGCACTGTTACTCTGCAGTGCTTATACACCTGATAACAGGTGTAAACTGTAAACTATCAGAACAGAAATCAGAAAAAAAAGCAAATAAACTAAGAAGCCAACGTGTACAGAAACTGATTTTCATTCAGAGTAACATAACATTACATAAAAAAATAAAATCTTACAAACAATTCAGCTGCATTCGATTTCATTTGTATAGTTGTCAACTGTCACCTTGATGCACTTTATATTGTAATGCTAAGACCCTACAATATTAGAAAGAAACCCCAAAGATGACGTGATGCCCTAAGCACGTGGCGACAGTGGGAAGGAAAAACTCACTGTAATCATTTAAAAGAAAAAAACACAAGAGAGATTTTACCTGAGACATGAGTGGTATCCAGTAAGGTCATAAATGTTTAAGCCATTTCAGGTAACATTTGATGTTCACCAAGAATTAATGCATCACATAGTCCAAGTGAAACAGCTCCCGTGCCCTGGATTTTTACAATACTGTAAGGCATAGAAGACACTTGGAACTCGTTTTCCTCGAGAGTGCGTGGCACATCACTGAGGATCACTCACCCTTTTTCCATCACTCAACTCAAAGATGTGTCACAATACATGTTGACTTGCAATCTCACCAGACATATTTACAATCTTATTGAATTTGTTCTCGTTAACGTCAGGGAAATAAAGATACGAGGCAATAAAGTGGAAAGTTTGAATACTCTCTCCAAAACAACAATATAAAAGATCAAGTGTGTGTGGTTGCTTCCTAAGAGTCGCAGCTTCCGCATGGAATTCAATCGCTGCAGTGCGTCTTTGTAAATGACACTTGTTTGAATGACACAGTTTTTCATCGATTGCTGTCCCCAAGCATTTATTTTCATTTACAACCTCAATCCAGTCACCATTAATGTGTCTTCCTTGCCACTAAAATAAGAAATAATTGCCTTTGTTTTCTCTGTGTTTAACTGAAGAGACACAGATTTGTATTCAAATTGTGCATTTGTTTGTGAATGAGGCCCAGTGATGGAAAGGGTTAGCAGCAAGATACAATAAAGCAATACTTGGGTAAAAGGTCCCCCAAAAAAGTCAAGAAGAAACCCAAAGAGGACACAGTGAAAGTGGATAAGCATAACAGGTAGATACAATGGCCAACTACCGCAGAGATGGGCAGGAAAACCAGCAACACAAAACAGCCAAATAAGACAGGAAACAGACATGAAGAAAGAAAAGCAGAAGACATCAGGAAAGGATGAGGACAAAAAACGATAAAGATGAACACAGCATCAAAACTCCTCAGACGGTTTTAGGACTTTGAGTTTTTGCATATGACATCATGGAAAATCACTTCAAGAGGTGTTTGCCATACTGGATGTGATAACTGTTAGCGATATCCAATAACGCAGGGGTGGGCAATTCCAGGCCCCGAGGGCCGGTGTCCTGCAAGTTTTAGATCTCACCTTGGGTCAACACATCTGAATCACATGATTAGTTCGTTACAGGGCCTCTGGAGAACTGCAGGAGCTAATCTAGCCATTTAAATCAGCTGTGTTGGTTCAAGGACACATCTAAAACCTGCAGGGACACCGGCCCTCGAGGCCTGGAGTTGCCCACCCCTGCAATAACGCGTACTTTGTTTACATAGAAATTATTGCTGCCATGTTTTTTGGCCTATATTCTGCTGCACTGTTGCATTCATCAAGAAAAGAAAGAAAATCTTTTTTTTTTTTTTTTTTTTATCGCTTTCCTGTTGATTTGGATAAAAGAATATGGGGGCTAAAAAACTCTGATACAGCCGTATCAGTCATAGTATCAGTTATAAGGTGTTTCTGCCATCCATCTACCAGCCTCAGTCCTAAACTGAAGTCCGGTTCTGAAGTTGGTCATCGTCAGCAGATCAGACATGTGACCCTCCTGTCTCCAGACAGCTGACAAGAGCCGGCTAAAAAACATAATGCTATAAGCTATGTTTATGCAAGCTATTTTTAATGTTATGCTAACGTCCTAAAACTCTTACTTTTCCTGTGATAAACAGTTTGATTACATTCTCACAGCACATGCTAAGTTCACGTCTACCCACGTTAGATCCACTCCAAAAAAGGGTTCAGTAGCAGTGAACAGAAGCTAACTGATGGAAAATTATGGATATTCTCAACAATTCGCCTCAGTATCACTCTCATCAATCACAAATGATCTACACTGACTTGTTGAGAATGTTAGGGATAATACGCAGAGCCATGTCAATATCAGAAATTTCATAAACATCCGTTGGATACCCGAGCAGTGACCACTTGATCCTGTGACTACAGTTCCAGGCAGAGTCCCATGACTGAGGCTTCTTACTCATCTTGACACAAAATACTGATAAGCCTCCAAACTTTTATAGGGCTTCAGATCTCATCCAGTATAATTTGAGGGGGAAGAGGGCCAGGGTTGCACTTCACAACATGAGTAAACACACTCAGAGGGAGTAAATAAACATCCATCCTCAGCTCCTCCTTTGCCCAATTTCTCCACATAACGAGCAAGACGCTTACCATGAAAGTGTTTTACTTCCTCTGAGAGAAACACTTGTTGTTTACTCATGATTGCCATAGTTTCTCATCTGCATAATGTTTAGCAGGTTTTTCACTCACTTGATGTGTCCAAAATGGCCGACGAATTAATGTCACGTGGTAAGCTGTGACGTGTCTGCAAGACGTCAATAGGTGGTTTTTCTGCAATGTAATGTCTTTACATATATGGTCCTAAGATTCATGGCAGGCTGTGGAGTGCACTGTGATGCGTTCATGGTTTCCAAACTGGGGCACAGAGTCCCAGCGGGTTCACAGCAGCATGATTTCATTCAGTTAAAATTGGTGATGGAGTATTTTCCTGAATCATGGGAACATTTATCCCCGGAGACTCTGTTTTCATTTTCGTGCAGTCCACATGAAGAAATGTTTCCTATTTACCTCCAACAAACAGAAATATGTTCTCACGTTTATTTTTTCCACCGCTGTTCGCTGCCGTGTTTGAATGCTTCATCTGGGAAAACTTCAGCTCGAGCGAGTTCGTCCTTGTGATGATGTCACTGGACTTTTAAATTTTGGCTCCGAAGTTCCTTCAGCATTGAGGGCAGTTTGTTTCATGAATGCACTCGGTCACTGATGAGTTATTATTCAGTCTGTGCACATTAAAGTAAGGTGAGCTTGTTTGTAAAGCACCTTTCATGCACTGAGGTCTTACTGAGTGCTTTACGTGAGGCATAAAAAGCATTAAGGCAGGAGGAGAATAATTTGTTTACCTGTTGAGTGAAATAAAGTTCGAATGTCTGACTGTTTTTTCTTCTTTTTTTTCCTTCAAAGGGGGTCCAGGAGTTCACGACCCCTGTGAGAGGGAGCCCATGGACGTCCTGTCTGACCTCAGCGCCCAGCAGGCCGACGCCATCACACACAGCGCTCAGGTCAGTGAACATGTTACCCATCCGCCTGCTATGATGACATCACGGTTTCCTCTTCCTGCAGTGTGCATGCTAAGCTCTTCAACCCACAAAATTCAGAATGTATGTCACGTTTTTTGACATTATTTTTTCCCCATCCATTTCAGCTGCTGGTAAGTGAGAGGCAGGGTACACATTGGACAGGTTGGCTGTCTGTCACAGGGCTAACACACAGATACATCACCATTCACACTCACATTCACACCTATGGGCAATTTAGAATCACCAACCTAACCACACGTCTTTGGACTGTGAAGGGTAGGTGGAGTATCCGGAGAAAACCCACACAGGTACAAGAAGAACATGCAAACTGCTCACAGAAAGGTGCCAGCCAGCTGGAGGATCTGAGCCTTCTTGCTGTAGGGGAAGAGTCGACTAATTCACAGCTTAATTGATCTTAAGGCTTTGGTTTGCTCATTGTGTATCACTTTGTAGTTGAAGGCTCGTGGCTAAAGGACATTTCAGGCTCTGGTAACCATAGGCATATATAGTATAGGCATAGGTAACCTTTTAATTCAGTTCCGTTTTATTTATATCGCATCAAAGCACAGCAACAGTCACCTCAAGATGTTTTATATCATAAGGTAAAGATCCTACAGTAATACAGGGAAAACTCCAACAATCAGATGACTCCCCTGTGAGCAAGCACTCGGCAACAGTGGGAAGGAAAAACTCCCTTTTAACAGAAAGAAACCTCCAGGAGAAATAGGCTCAGGGAGGGGAAGCAGTTACATAATAATGAGATGTCGTGTGGAGCCTGGTCCTGCATGGCTTTATAAGACAAGGTCTTTATGTTGTTAATAAAATAAATGCAGAATTTCACTTGAAGCCGGTGAAGAGAAGCAAGAATGGGCTGACGTGTGAGCGCTGACTAGTGTTTCTGGAACAGCTGAAAGACGAGCTCGGGAGGACTAGAGAGAGAGAGAGATCCATGTGAAAAGTGAGTCACAGTAATCGAGACGGGAGAAAATCAAAGTGTGTACTAAAAGTTCAGAATTACTGGATGACAGTAGAGGTTTGATTTTTGTGATGTTTTTTAGATGAAAGAAACTGGAGGTGCTTTGAGATGTGAGATTCAAAGTTCAAATGCTGGTCAAAAATAACACCAGGCGTCTTAGCAGAAGATCTGATATTGCTCGCAGGCGGGCCGATGTAATGACTGACCTTTTCAGAGAAACTGTCGGGCTGAACACCAGCGCCTCAGTTCTGCCAGGATTGAGATGGAGCAAGTTTAAAGACAACCAGTGCAGTGAAGGAATCACTGAGGTAGGAGAGGATGTTGAGTAATGGTAGTAATTACTCAGCAGATATCATACTGATATGTTTTTATTCACATAAAGGTACCGATTTTTTTTTAGTATTTTAGCCATCTGCCCCATAGTGCAGGACTTTTTCCCCTCGGGTGGGTTTCAGTGTGTTTTGTATAATACTGTTTGCTTTGTGTGACAAAGGCGTTACTACTACATAATAACCACATTCTTGTTAACCGGTTATCTGAAATTGATCTGAGATTACTCAGTAAATATGACAAAATGTCTCATGTGTAATAAGATGAAGGCATGATGAAGCTTACAACATTCTGCAAGAACAGACTTTGAGCATATTTTACATTTGAACACCTACTAGTATAATATTCCTTCAGTCGAGCCTTCTGAAGGAACGGAATGTCTTATTTTGAAGGAAAAGAAGACACAAACTGTGGATTTAGTGAGCCGTTATGTCCCTTTTGCACAATGATACACAGTGAGGTCCATTAATTTACAAAAATTGTGTCATTGCCCAAAAACTTATGAACCTAACTGTGCTTACACCTTAATATTATATTACCCCCTTTAGCTCAGCCAAATTACTCTCGCTCTTTGACCGTAGCTGTAAAGAAGTTCCCATTCATAATATGCTGTTTGCTCCTGGGGGATGAACCTTGAAAGCTTCAATTAAAGGACTCCATGTCTCACCTGTGGGCCACAGCTAAGATAAGATAAGATAACCTTTATTAGTCCCACACGTGGGAAATTTGTTTTGTCACAGCAGGAAGTGGACAGTGCAAAAGTTATGAGGCAAAAATTAGAATACAATAAGAATAAATACAGTACACAACTGTACAGAATAGAATAAAATAAAATACTATATACAGTAGAATAAAATAAAATAAATATACAATAAGATAAAAATAGAATACAAATACAAATACTATATACAACTGAGTAAAAATACAACGATGACAGAAAGAAGCTGTCCAGGTTTTAACTGGTGCTGCTGAAAATCTCCAGTTTCATCGAGTCTGGGATGAGAGAAGAAGTAAATTTTTTTATTTTATTTTTTTAAACACTAAATCACTAAAAGAAAGATTAAAGTTAAGTTGAGAATATTTCCGTATTTTCAGAGATCAGTGACGTCCAAACTCGTTCCTCCCTGGAGGTGAATCAGTGCTGCAAAACCACAGATGTTCTGAATTTAGAGATCCATTTTCCATCTAAGACACTCTTCTTTATGGATGTTAGATTTACATCTTTCCCTCTGAGAAATTCCCTTCCTGCTTTCCAACTATAAAACCAGCCACAGACACTGAGAAAAATCAGTTCATGTGCCAAGAAAGAAAAAGTCAGACTCAGCCATGCAACTTGTGAGACCTTGAAACATCCCACTATGGTGCGTTTCGATGCCCCCCTCCACCCACTGTACCAAAGTCAGCATTTTTTCCAGTAAATCGGACATGTAACACTCCTTCCCGCTACACCGATTGATGGAGGGTTATTTAAAACAAGTCCTGGGCCTCCGCCGGTGGAGCCCTGAGCTCATGTCAGCACTATAAATAGCTGAGTGTCCACAGAAACACGGTTTCTGACCTCAGATAAGCAGCCCCTCAGTGCTGCAGAAGCTTTGACAAACTGGCAGCTTAATTAGCCAGCTAATGACCGTGGGAACGCTCTTCCTCATCTACACCCACACCAAGACTACTACAACTACTACCACCACCACCGCTGCTGCTCCACACAAAATAACAAAATCTGGCCCCCGGGCAGAAAGTGTAGGCTCAGCAGTGAGAAATATAAAGACATCCTCATCTTCATCTTTGTTTTGCTCTCTTGATGAAGTGCAAGTCTGGGAATATATTTTTCCCATTTCCTCCTTTGTTTGTGCCTCGTCTCCATAATGCATGAAGTTTCTCCCAACAGAATTAGTTGGTTTACACAAACGGCGAGCAGCTCGCTCAAGTTTCCCCGATAATTAAAGCACATTGATCTGAGAATAAATGGCCCTGCTCTCCTGTGAGTGCAGGAGGGTTTCTGTTGCTTTACCACCGCAGTGATGTGCCCTTATTCTGTCGGCTGTGTGTGTTTCAGCATGCGTTACGCCTCCTGGCCTTTGGACAGCTTTACAAGGTCTTGAATATGGATCCTCTGCCAGCCAGCAAGCCCTCACCGAGGCTGTTAGAAGGTGCGTGCAGACTTGTTTGTGCTCTCTGTTTTGCAAGTTTATTCGTTTCCCTGTTTTTACCTTTTTTAAATTCATTTTTGAGCCCTCTGTTCAGATACAGTCCTGGCAGCATTAATAAAAACAGCATGCTTAGACGGCATGTGCGTCTGAGTGGGCAGTGTGATGTTTTAAGTGCTCGGTCGTTTCCGCTCTGCAGGCGGCTGTCAGAAGAGGCTCCGGGAGGACATCGGGTCAGACGACAGAGACTTCATCAAAAGGATGAAAGGTGACTTTGACCGTCAACTCACCCGTATCGAAGAATCACTGCTCATATGATCGAAATCCTCTTCCTCTCACTTCTGAGGTGCAGCAGACACTTAGATTCAGGCTGATACACGTGGCTGGCTGTAGCTTTATATTAAACAGAGTTCATTGCTGGAAGCTCGAAGTCACACAGGAGAAAAGAGCAAGACTCCGATATAATGAATATTGATTAAAAACCTTATGTTGTGTGCTGTAATTTAACTTTAAAGTGGCTGAAGGGGCTCATTTATTAACCCAGTCCATATGTTTCTCTATGCTCTTGTGATATTTCCAAACATAAAGTTTCCTACATCAATCTACTTCCCATAGTCACTTAGATAAATTGGTTCATTGGTGTGCTGGTGGGTTTTTATAAACTTTATCAGGCTTTTGTTGTATTTTCCACATCTAAACTCTACATGTGCATGAAGGATATCTTTTCAGGGATTTTTGCATGTTTAAATATTATATCGCTCGTCCTGATCTCTGTGTGGATGAACAGTTGGTAGCTTTTCAGGGGCAGGTGCAGTTTCAGGCGATACATCCCTTCTAAACATGCCAAGTATGGCATAAAGATCTAGTTGGAGCTGTGATCCTAAAACTTCTTTCTGCATAAGAAAACTGAAAGCGTAATTCATTACATCATTATGAAAAGACAAAAAAGGAATATAAAGAAGACTATAGATATGATACAACATGAACAGAGCTGCTAAACTAGCCGGCTTTCTTGAAGGTCATAATTTATCTGAAAAATGCTTAAATAGAAGACAAAAAGAGACAAAAACACATATGCATAAGTGTAATTATTGCAATAAAACCACAGTCAGACACTTGCAGTACTGTGAGTACATGTGGGTGAAAGTATGTGTGTAATGTGAGAGTTCAGCATGCCTCTGGTTTCTGGAGCAGCAGGATAGCTGGGTTAGATTTATCATGAATTTATTATTGTTTTATATTTTACTAATGTTATTTTTATTGCATCTTATAACTATTGCTTTTTGGTCTTTTCTTTCTTTCATATTATTCTGGCCAAGAGCCACAGAGAGGTTCTGGCACTTCTTGGAAACGGCTCATCAAATATTAATTATTTATACAACTGTAGATACCATATGCAGTGCCCTCCAAAAGTAATGCACAATAGTTAACTGCAAATTGTGTTTGAATATAAGATCATAATTTGACTGAGATGAAAGTTAGAGACTAGCTTCGGCGTTTATTTAAGACCATAAAATCATTGGATGCAGTGATAAAACCATAAAGCCTCAGCTAACTTACATTTTTAAGCTCTTTTGTTCACGGTCATCTTCTGGAGTTTTTGAAGATTTCATTTTTAGATCATTGTGATCAAAACTAACACAAAGAGCAAACATCAACTCTGTTTCAAACAGACTCAAATTTTATGAGGAGTGTCATCAAAGCTGGCTCTCCAGATACAACCGAGCGGTCTTCAGCGGAAGAACAAAGGCAGCTCGTCAGGCGATGAGCGAGACTGGAAGCATTTGCTGTTTTGCTTTGCACCAAGAATTCATTTCCCACTCGGAGACTGCCAGCCCAGAGTTTTGCTGTAATGTCCCGTACCATCTGATGGAGAAAACTCTGAGGAAATGCTCTGAACTGGTGCCTCTGAACTAGTACCTGCCAGCGTGCAATCTCGTGCCAACACAAAGTGCTTTGAAAACACTGGAGTTTTTTGGCCACACCAGCACAGTTTGTACTCACCATGCGTCTGCTTGCCAGCTTTGCTTCTCTGTGACTTTGTCCACTTCCAGAAAATGAAAATCTGATTGAAGGATCATTGCTTTGACCCACTGGAGTTGATCCAGCACTCGTCACAGAGGTACAAGAGGGCATAAATGAATGATCTAAAAATAAGCCGCCACATTGGAACCTGCCAAATTTAAGTCAGATTTTTTTTTTCTTTTTATGAGCCCATTCCTGGAACTTTTTGGATTACAGCTGAACATTCATGAGTTAACATATGAACCAATGTGAAAGTAAGTTTGTTTTTTTTACTTCTTGTAGATAAACCCATTTTTATCTTTCTCTTTTAAATTTGCCTTTTTAATAATGATTCTTCTTAATACTAAGCTGATTTTTGTTCATTCAGATTTTGTTTAAACAGCGCGTTTGCTGTAATATTGTGGCAGCGGATTTTCCAGCTCTGTAAAAGTTATTAAGGCGGTGGTTAATTTCTCCTGCTCTCGATGAACAGTCGAATTACCCCATTGACAAACGTAATTTTCCAGCAATGTGCACTTGTGCATATCTGAGTGGCAATTAAAGTGCTGATGAAGTGCTTTAAAGCAACTCAACCCTGCATTTGTCTATAACAAAAGACACGACGTTTAGTGACACAGCGCTAATGTGTTTGTAGGGACTGGCTGTTGCAGGTTGTGTCCTCTAAAGCGCTATTTGCATTCCTTTCCACCATCATGATATTAAAAACTCTGGCTTGTCTTTAATGGAAAATGGCGACATATTAAAAATGTGCACAAAAGATTGATCCTGTGCAGGTCACATTTGCCACGTCGCACAGAGGCTGACTTCCCTGGACAAAAACTCTTCACAGCAGATAAGTGGATATTGACTGACGACTAAGAGACAAGGCTCATGGTTCAGTGTGTGTTGGACATGCACTATAGCTGTCTGTAAAAGAGGTCTTTGTGTAAAAGGTGGAAAAGTGAAGCACTGGAGCTGAAAGAAGTGAGCAGCGACGCTGATCTTTTCTCAGAAACCGGGACGCTTTGTTGTGACAGGGATCAAATCGGCCTGTCAGGCCAAAGAATAACACGGCACATTCACTTCAATCTCTGTATCAGAGGAGAGAAAATGGCCTGACCCTGCTGAAAGTGATCCATTATAGTCTGGATGTGTAAAACCCAGCAGGCAGCGACATCCGATATCTTCATGAGATCTTATTAGGAATCCATTTCAGGAACCAGGTCGCCCCCTTCACTGCATCTCAGAGCGGTGTTAGTCAGCAGCATGAAGCGGGTTAAGGAAGATTTCAGGCAGCAGTGGCTTTTAGGTGAGATGTGTCCTCGAAGCAGAAAATTGTGTGAAGTTATCAGATTTCCACAGAGCTGATAGAGAAGCTGGTGAAGCTTAAAAGACATTCAGCTTCAGACAGTTTTAGGAATCAATCAGCTCAGGTTGACAGAGGTCTGTGTGACAGTGGCTTAATGTCAGATTTCAGTCCTGAACACCAGAACAGTGTCAAACCACCCAGATTTTTATTAGCCTTCTGAACGCTCCCTCCTCACAGAGGGTTTTGTGGCAGCTGTTTGGACAGCACTTACACAGGCGGCGTCTTCTGTTGTGACAGTGTGTTTATCAGGCTAATTTTTTAAGTATGGCATCTTGTCATATTTCTTGGCTGACATAACTTCATATGGTGCTGTCAGGACATGATTTACAGTGTTGTGTGGCCCCCCTGCTGTGCTGCTCTGTTGACATATTACACAAAGTTTCACTCAAAACACAACTTCTCACTGATTTTTCTGCTAATGAGACATTTTTCCTCTAGTGCAGCGGTCCCCAACCTTTTTTGCGCCACGGACCGGTTTATGCCCGACAATATTTTCACGGACCGGCCTTTAAGGTGTTGCGGGTAAATACAACAAAATAAAACTAGTACCGGTACCGAAAAAAGAAGATTTATTCATAACACACGTGAAAAGACCCAGGAAAACCGAGTAAACGATAACAAAATAACGCTGAAAACCCTGAAAACTATACATTTCACACCTGAGCCTCAACTCTCGCGGCCCGGTACCGGTCCGAGGCCCGGGGGTTGGGGACCGCTGCTCTAGTTCACTCAAATTCAATGAAATATTGATGATTTATGTCAATTTTTTAATAATAATTTTTACTTGCCCACTGATGTCTCAAAGGATTTTAACTTTCTCTTGGTTCAGACCATAAAATCCATAAAATCCACGTGCACAGGTCACCTGATATGCACAGATCACATCACCTGTGTTCAGACACTGAATGGTTTTAGCTTCTATGGTGTATTCAAGTGCATCACATCAGCTTTCACTTTCAGATCATATAGGTTTCTCTCCTAATGCACTACTTTAGTTCTGTTCTTTATATCCTGGTCTCAGCAACAAAAGAAAAAGAATCTTTGATCATGTACTGTGCTGCACACAGGCTAGTGTTGCATAAAATTAACTACAAGTAACAAATAAAAATGAAAACTTGCAAATAAACTTCAGTTTCCCTGAAAATCTCAGTGAAGAAATCTCACTTTGAGAAAAAACATGTTTGGCTTTAGTTGCCTCTTCAGCTCAGCGGCTTTCTGCCTCGCGTCTCCTCCTCCGTGGCTCTGCATCTCTGCTGGTGCGTGGAGTTGAAATGTTGTTTGAATACAAAGCCTGTGTCGTGGTGGAAACGCAGGCCTCCCTTCACACACGCTTCTCAGTCTCCCATCTTTCTTTAAACCGCCTGCCCTCTGCACCAGTCTTTTTTTTTTTTTTTTTTTTTTTTGCCAGTTTGTGTTCGTAAGCTCGGGTGCTGGGAAGCTGAATCCCTTTGTTTGGTTTGTTGTGTTCCTGTGCAGACCACAGCTGAGCTTAGGTGGACCAAAATGTGTTAGCCAAAAAGGGATGTTCCAACTGGATTAAAGCATACAGAGGGCTGTGTTTGGCCATGAGTTTGACACCTGTTTTGTACAGATATTCAAATGGATATTTTTAGCCATGGACTGCTCGTTAAACAAGACATTTAAAGATGTCTGGCTGCTTTTTCTGGTATTTTATAGACAGTTTAATCCAATAATTGCTAAAAAAAAAAAAAAAAATCAGCAGATTAGCTGACAGTGAAAATAATAATTAGCTGCAGCCGTAAACTAAACGGTCTTGGCACTGATGGCTGCAGCCTTCGGCCTCTTCACTCCTCCTCCCCCTCGCTCTCAGAGTCTTGTCTGTCAGTGTCACAGTAATTAAATTGGCCCTCGCTGGGACCATCGTCTCCGGCAACCCTCATGTGCTTCCAGTTCAAAGGAGGTGACGGAGGCAGAGATAGAGGAGGATTAATACTGCTGGCTGTTGCCACGCAATTATCTCACCACCTCCCACCACACACGCGCATGTTGGGTTTTACACACACACTTACAGTGCTTTAACACCTCCCCCTGTCTTCCTTCCGGCACCTGTCCACCAGCACCTCCACATTTGTTTTCTTACACCTCGTCTGCATCCATATTCATAGAAGTGACACTCAAGTCTAAAGTGCCTGTCAGAACCTTTCAGTAATTACACACAGTGGCTGCAGAACCAGGCGGCTGCACACTTCACAAGCCTCAAGTGTCCCCGCTGTGACACCTGTTACACAAAAGCTGAAATCTGTGGGTGGCCATATGCAAATAAATGATCACCTCAGCATCATCGATAACTCTGTAGTGTTTCTCAAGAATCTGAAATTACACATGAACGTTTCTGCCGGCCCTCTTCAACTTTGCCCAGTCCATTAACCCTGCGTTAGATTTGAATACCTGTAATAATGGTACAGGTGGTGACAGCTGTAGCCTTGAAGCTCTAAAGCATGTTTTTTTGTTTTTGTTTTTTTTTATAAAACTACAAATTAAAACTCAGATGACAAGAATAATTAAAAAAAAAAAAATCTAAACAGGTAACAGAATGTTTCTATGTGGATTTACTCGCTTTTGTGACGAGCCCCAAGTGGTCATTAGAGGAACAGCATCTGTCAGTCAGAGGAGCCATAACTTCTAGCCTTACCAGTATAACTCAAGGAAGAGTGGACACTATCCACAGAGGCCAAAATGGTTGTTTATTTGTTTTAATACCTGCAAGTTCATCTCTGTTTTAGAGTTGTACATTTTAACATACAAGTCTGTGGGTTTGACTCCGTTTTGAAGCCAGGCTCAGGTGGCCCTAACAGGAACTGCACTTTTTGGAAATTGATTTCATTTTTCTGCCCCGGATGTTTCCACTTGGTGACATCTGTTATCACCTCTCTATGAAACCCTGCAGGTTGTTTGAACAGTTTATTTTTTATTAAATTCATAGATTAATAAATAGAACTGACTGGATAAGTCCACGTACATGGATCTGTCTCCATTATATTGTGCACACGTTTATGTAATGAGCATTCGTCAGTTCCTTGGAAACAACCAGCACCTGTTTAATTGATCAGTTTTCCTGTGGGTCCGAAGAGTTTTTGTTTTTTTAAAGCATCTTGTTGAACTTGATTTCAGACTGTGATGTTGTTCCCATTTCTATATTAATATTAAAAGTTTGACAGCTGACAAATGTCATTTGACTTCAGTTCTGTCCTTTATAGATCTTATTTGTTTACAAAGTCAAATCTTTTGTAGCCTCATAGCACAGTTGACAGAGTTGGACTAAAATCTGCTTATTATTAAAAATGCTTATTATTTGGCGACACTCAGCACTTGTTTTGTAATGGATGTCACCAGGAGTGAGGTTTCATTTCCAATTCATCAGTGAGATATTACTGCTCAGGACTCCGGGGAGGCAGCTCATCTCTCGTCACTGTGTAGGTGTGAAGTGTCGCTGGCTGAAGTGTCAGTGGTGTAACACCCGGACGGTGTCATTCTAGTCCCATCAGCTAGCTGCTAATAGGAAAGAAGCTGGGCCAATGAAATGGCTTCTCTCACTTCCTGCTTGTGGAGTCATGAGGTCTCTGTTTCATTAATAACATGTGCATCTCTCCTCTTTAAGTGCTAGACTGGAGGATGACCGATCCAAACCATCCCATGAATGCTCTGATGCGTCTGAACCAGATCCACCCGGGCCTTCAGTACCGCCTGCTGTCCCAATCCGGCCCAGTGCACGCTCCAGTCTTCACCATGTCCGTGGAAATCCAGGGAACCACATACCAGGCCACAGGGAACTCCAAGAGAACCGCCAAGCTCCAAGTAGCTCTCAAGGTACCAACACAGTTCAAAGAGCTGCATAAAAGTCACAGAAGTCTGGGGGTTGTATTTTAATGAACCTTAGATGGGTTGTCTGATAGTCATCGGTTAGCAAATGTCTTCTTTGGGACATGTAAACACCTCAAAATCCAGAGTATGATTTGTGCTTAATGTTTGAAAGCTTCAGATTGAGACAAACTAAAATGATGAACATCACTACCATTTAATTCTGCTCAGGGTCACAATGGGCTAGAGCCTATTCCTTTAGATACTGGGTTAACTGGGTTATCATAGATAGACCGATTGATTTATAGGGACTTGGATTCCACAGCACTAGCTCCATAAACACTTAGACACAGACGAGCAGATACAGAAAGATTAAAAAACAAAACAAACAGGAAACATCACAGAAAGTGGATTCGAACTGTCCTGCAGTTCTTTTAGGCTCTAATTTCAAATTCTAATACACATATAAGAGTTTTCAAACTGCTGAAAACTAATAATGATAATAATAATGGATTGCGTTTATATAGCGCTTTTCAAGGCACCCAAAGCGCTTTACAATTCCACTATTCAACCAGGACAGAAAGCACAGGGATCAAACCGGCGACCTTCCAGTTACAAATGCACTTCCCAACCTCCTGCGCCACGGTCGCCCCCCGTTTTAGTCTTCTAAGACTAAAAAGAACAAGAGAAATCATGAGAACAAAGGAAATCCGGTTTGTCGTTAGTTGCAGAAACTCCACTAAAAGCAAAAGACATAAAAAATAAAGGAAAAGCAGAATAGGTCCACTTTAATATCAGCACAGGTATCAAGTTGCTTTCTCTACTTTTAAAATTATGACATCTGTAAGTGAAGCAAGTAAAAGGGGGTTCAGAGGGTTAACAACACCACTTTAGCTTCCAGTCCTGTGTCTGCCTGTTAGTTTGGTTTGTCAATAATTTTGTACTCAGGTGTTTAAAAGCTGAACATTAAGTTGGACAAAGAAACAGCAGCTGAAGTTTTCTTCTAAATCGATACGAGAACACACAATGTTCTTTTTGTGACAAATCTTTTATTGAACTAGAAGTTTGACTGCTCACACCGAGTCTTTTTCACACATATTTATTCATTCAGTTGCACTTTCACACTCTCAGCACAGCCAGTCTTTCTGTTCTTGTTGTTCGCTTTGCAGCCTCACTGCAGCAGCTGGGGTTTGAGTGCCTTGTTCAAGGACAGCTCAGTGACAAATGATGGATGTGAAAGCGTGACTCATCTCCCATTTGCGGCTGTCAGGACGTCACAAAAAGTTTATCCGCTACTTTTGTAATCCGATGACTGTCGTGTTGAATGCAGCAGGAAGTCGTGCGGTGATGAAATTTAAATGAACGTCCTCTGGCTGTTTTTGTTTTCGCTGCTGTCGTCCTCAGGCGCTGCAGGCTTTGGGCTACGTGCTCGGCAGCGATGGAGACGTGGACTCGCTGAGTGCCGACGAGAAGTCAGATGGCGAAGGGAAGAACGACAGGATGTCCACCAGCTCCAGCTCCACCTCCATCACCTCCTCCACAGACACACAGGAGGTGAGGAACGAACACACACACACAGACTATGGCCTTTTGTGAAAGGTTCTTCCTGATTACAACACATCCATGAGGTTCATTAGAGATTCAACACAATAAAAATTCTTCTGCAGATTTTCAGTCGTCCTGATTACAAAGGCTGGAAACCTTGGATTTAAACATGTTCTGTGGAACTTTCTTTTCATGTATTACTAATTTTTTTTTCCTGTCCTTATGTGAACAAAAATGTAACCTTCCCCGACTCTGTTGCCTCTGAGAGCCTGAAGGACAAATTTTCTAAAAATCCAAAAGGCCGTCATGTTTCTACTCACTCCCGGATACCTCAATGCCTCTCTTAAAATCACCACTAAAATTCATTTCTGTTTTATTCATATGGCACCAATTCACAGCAGCAATCACCTCAAGATGGTTTCATCATAAAGTAAAATTTTAGAAAGAGGATCCCCTCTTAGGGGCAATTGGTGACTAGGGGAAGGAAAAACTCCCTTTTAACAGGAAGAGACCTCCAGCAGAGTGTGGGGAGAGTTTGGGTTTCACAACCACACTTAACTAATGTTAGGGATTACCCTGAGGCCAGCAAAACAGAAACATGTCATCAGGTATCAATAACATGAGCAGTGTGAAAGCAAGTTTTGCTTAATCATCTTATTAGTTCTTATATCTGTAGCTCCGTTTGTCCCCTGCAGTCCCTTGGTTGTTGAGGTTGTCTCCTTTTTACTTGTATGTGTGTGTGTGTGTGTGTGTGTGTGTGTACACAGTAGGTTTACATACTTGCACACTCAATGAGAGTGAGACTTCACAGTCAGAGCCGCCCCTCGCTCGTCACGTCCGGCGTCAAACCACTGACAATGGCGATGGTGAAAACACTCAACTTGGGACTTCAAAAACGTTTGTCGACCTCACAATGGTTATGCCCGTGTTTTATAAAGAGCAGACGACCTTGCTTGTAGGTGTTGTGTGTGAAATATTAATCTCGATAGGTTTACAATCATTTTTTTAAAATGACAGATACAGCCATTTAAAATTGCTGCTCGGTCAGAGCTCAGCTGCTGGGAGTCTGGCGCCATATAAATAAAAGTTAATTGAATTTCATTCTTTTGATAGCTTTCATTGTAAACCTCCTCATCCATTAAAATATAAAAACTCAAAGTTGAGTTTTGAAAATGTAAAATAAATAAAAGTTTACTGTCAGTTTGACCATTCAGACATGTTATACTGCAAATCACCGAAACTATTTCCAGTAAGCATTTCTTCATTCATCCATTTCAGTCTAATCTAATAACATAAAAAAATAGATACAATTTAAAAGAAAATGAAATACAGTAAAATAATATTCTTACACACAGGTTTCCTCATAGATCCCAAACCAGATGTGGAGGTTATTTCTGAGACTGGTAGAACCTGATTTTTCATTTAGCCAGTGGTTTGCTGGGTTATTAGTTCATCAGACCATGAAGAAGCATGAGCTTCATTTTATTCTGTTAGGTTGCAACTTGATATTTTGATTTATTCTATAGATTTCTTTGAACTCTTCTTTAAAGTATTGAGCCAGACTTTCAGATAGTTTTTCTTTTATTTTAAGTGCTCTCCAACTTACATCAAGATGTTTCAAAGTTGTTATTTGAAAATACTTTTTTAAAATCATTTTCAGTCGTGTCCTCAGAACGTTTTTTCAAGCTCTGTTTTAACCTTCCAGTCATAGAAATTAAAGTGTGTTAGATCAGTGTTAACTTGATAGATGTGCATGGGTGTGTGACTATCAGTGGGCTGCGTTTTATGTGGGCTGGGATGATGTCTTTGAAAATGTGAGCAAAAACACAAAGAACCTCATAATATAGGCTGCATACCAAAACTTATTACTATGTGAATTCCATAAATTTTAACAAATTAAATTATTAAAGTGTTTATTTTTATTCGTGGTCAGGGTTCAGACAGGCCCCGGGGTTTCCTGTAAATTTTGCGTGGTTTATTCCCTACATTCAGGTTGAGGGGTCATATGATGATGATGCTTTGATTGAACAATCCCAAGAACCAATATAGAAAAAATATAATTTAAAAAAAGGTATCAGCTCTCAATAATCAGAATTGCATAGTTAAAAAAAAATATGGTAGCCTGGTGGTGCTGAGAGCACCGTCTGCATACTTCATTAAGACCAGGTTGAACGCTAATGACTGTTTTGGCCTACCTGTCAGCACAGAGTTTGTGCACTTATAACCATCTAACTAACTAAATAATTAAATACTGCGGGCTGGACACTTATTTGTGGGACATACGCCCGTTGTTGCATTTGTTGCGTCTCTTTCACAGCACAACTCCCACTAGGGCTTAAATACCTGGGACTCTCCACTTCTCCACTCTTCTTCTCTCTGAGAAGTGAAGAAACTTCTTGGATGAGAGAGTGAAACATCTTCAAGGAACTTAAACAGAAAACAGAAAAGAAGCAGCTTAGTAAAGATGAAAAACAAAAAGACTACATTTTCTAATTAGCTGTAATAGGCATTTGTATCTGTAAGCTGTGCAGCAAATACTGAATATCAGCAGCTTGTTCTTTCTCACTCTTCCAGCATGTAGGAGGTATACCGGATGTGAACGGGCTGCTTAGATAGCTTGTCTTACTTTGTGCTCAAGAGCTCATGTTTCCTCATTCGGGGGATAAACCGGATGTAAAGCCTGCAGCTGATTCTCTCTCTCTGCATGCGTCTGCAGTCTAGAGCTCCTGGACCGATCCTGACGGCAGGAGGTAAGAACCCGGTGATGGAGCTGAATGAGAAACGCCGCGGCCTCAAATACGAGCTGATATCGGAGAGCGGCAGCAGCTACGACAAACGCTTCATCATAGAGGTAGGAAAACAAACACACCTCCACTCACTGCTCCGCTCTGTCTCCGATGTCTTCTCTTATTAGGAGCAGATGAACGACAGAATGCGTTTTATGTTCAGAGCTTCCTGTATATGAAAACAGCTTTAAATGCCAGCAAACGCAGCCGAACATGAAACTAGTTTAGTCCCTGTAAAATCGCTGCTGTAGTTTGTTTTCTGCTTGCTTTTTAAGGCTATATGTTGTTGCAGTGCTTTATGCAAGAAGCTCTGTGTTTCTTTATGTGGCGATGATTTCCTTTGGCATTAACAACAAAAGAGCTGCATATGTAGATGTCTTATTAAGAAACAAAGGTGCTCCAGAGACAATGTTAACGACAGGTGTGGGACTGAATTACTCATATCACATAGCAGTTACTTTAATTTCCGGTTTCTCCCTTGTCGATTAAGTCATTATTAAAACAAAAGAAGAGCTTTTTCAAAGCGGTGCTTCAGGAAAAGGTTGTTTTTGACTTTTTATAGATTAAGCTGGTTGGCATAATCTATAATAGCGTGGCATAATTTATTAGATTTATTGTAACATTGATAATGAAAATCTGTATGTTTCTATTATATGTAAATATAACAAAAATGTAAATTTAATATGTAAATTTGTTTTTTAAATTTTAAGAAAATTCATTTATCTTCAAAAAACAGGGCCTTAACTGGTATTAGTCTACAGACATCAGGCTTAATCATGCTAACATGCTTTAAAGGGGGATTTAAGGAAGCAGGAGTTAATTGTTTTAAATAAAATTCTAATATTGCAATTTAAAAGTTGGATAAACAGTTTACTGCACTGTATGTTTGCTAGCAACAAAATAAAGAAATGCACATTCAATGAGAATCAGTTCTGCAGCTGTACTGAAGCCGTGTTGTGTTTGTGCAGAATGTGTTTTAAATTTTTACATGATGGGAATCGAGGCAGCCCGCTCAAATTCAAGCATTTTGATTTTCTTCTTTCTTTCAAACATAAACTTTTTCTCTAACCATCGGGGAACAGCGTTTTGTTCTTATTAATAAAGTTATTGTTGAGTCGATCTTGTACACAAATCCAAGTGGTTTTTTTGTTCTTCTTTGTTGTCTTGAAGACTTCAGTTTTTAGCAGGAGGAACCCTGTTAATATGAGCTCTCATCTCTGTGTGCGATAACAGGTTGAGGTAGACAAGCAGGTTTTTCGGGGAACGGGTCCCAACAAGAAAGTAGCCAAAGCCAGCGCTGCGCTCGCTGCTCTGAACAGCCTGTTCTCCGGCTCTAAATCTACGACCAACAAGAAGAAACGGCCAAACCCTCCAGTGAGTAAAACATTAAGGTTCTCAGAATGACTTTCAAATTAACGTCCTGCATTGTGTCCTGCAGATATTGACAGATGAGACAAATCAGAGAGTTTTAAACTTAAATCAGTCTTTTTCCTTTTAGCAGTTAGATCAGGATGTGAGTAAAATGTTGATAAATTCCCAGTGAAAGAAAACATGTATTGTTCTTACTGTGGTCTATTTTTTGTGCAGCCAAAGCGACCCGTGGCTTCGGTCCTCACCCTCCCAGCCCTCGCTGCCAGACCTCCACGGGTCCCCATTATCCCCAGAGCTCCCTACATCAGCACCCCACCCGCACATGGATACATCCCACCAGGTGAGTCACACAGCAGTCACATCATTGTTTAACATGTCCGTTACATATACCAAGGGGAAAATTAATAAATCAATACTCCTTCATTTGACTGACTGTTATTAAGCTGTACAAACCTGCGTTATACTGAATGATCTTTAATTCAGTGCTCAGGATTTACACCAGAGTGTAAAGTGTTTTAATTAGCTTCCTCTTGCTGTTAGCCTTCTGTATAAGAATCTGGAAATAAAATCAGTCCCCTACAAAACAAACAACCTTTATTTCCCACATACACAGTTATACAGGGTACAAGATGTAGTGAAATTCTTGCGTCCGAGCTGCAGACATAGCCGCGCCATTCCAGGGCTTGGTTTTAAGCATGGGGGGGGGGGTCTAGCCAGGACCTACTGGATACCGGGTGGGAATTGAACTTGTGACTCCTGCTCCAAAGGTGTGTAGTCTTACCACTACACTATCCAGTGTCCAGGTCCAAGAGAATGGAGCAGATTAGCACCAAATATTTACCCAGAATAAATTTGAAGGACCTATCTCAAGTAGTTTTCTAGATAATGGATCTAGTGCTAACAACACCTCACCCTGATTTATTTATTGGAGAAAACTAATGACAGCCTGGACCCAAAATTTTGTATAATTCATATTAAGACATGTCTTTCCCAAGATTTCTTTCAGGCAAATTCATCTTGGTCTGGTAGGATTATTATTTTTATTTGATGAACTGACATGACCCTTGTGTCCACCAATTACAGTAGATTAGATCTTTTTTTTCCCCCATTTGAGAGTAACTTTAGCCATAATTCGGTGCTCTCTCACTGGTAAATACACACTCGTGTTCCATCTGCGCCTCACAATTAAAGCTGTAGCAGATTGATGGTGCTACATTAATTGAGTGCAACATTGAATTGCCCCCCAGTGCTGTACAAAGCTGCTCAGATTAACAAAGTTTCTGGCGAGGTTCATAATAAAAGGGCAGCTGAGCAGACAATCTACAAGGGAAAAAGGGCTGGAAGCACAACAGTTTTTAATATGATTCAACATAAATGTAGGTGAAAACTATTGCTGAGATGATAATAGATTACAAAAGCTGTGGGTGATACTGGTGTGTATATATAGGTGCTATTTAATGATAACATTTGATTTATTTTATCCCCCCGCAGGTTTTGGTGCTCCTTATGGTTACAGCCCTGCAGGCACCCTCCCTGCTTACGGTAATTTCCTAGTTTCACTTTCGATCCTTAATCCATCCATTTAATCTATTCCATCACCCCAACATTTGAGTTTCTTTTTCTTTCTTTCACTCTTCCTCAGGTTTTCCCTCCAGAATGCCCTCAGTAGTTGTCCCAGTCATCAGAGTTCCCACAGCATACCCCGTCACCCACCTCTACCCCTATTAGGACTCTCCCTCACCCACTTCACAGGAAGTCACTTGTTAAAGGAATATCCTGACTGGCTGTGTATTCACGACACAAACCCAACCCTGCAGTCTACAAACCTTTAAGCATCAAATCAGGCAGTGGGATTTTTGTACAGCATTCATCCTCTGGGCTAAAACAGTTTCACAGTCATGTCATTACTATCCATGTGAACACAGAGTTTGACAAAAAAGCTCTGTATCATTAAATCATTACGCAATCAAAAGTTCAGCGTTTAATGAGCAGTGTATGGAAGACTGGTGAGGTAAATATGACAAATTAAACAGCCCTACATGTCCTGCTGGGTAATACATCCAGCAGAGAACACAATAATACAGTGTAGTTTGTTTTTCTTAAAACTTACTAAACAAAAATATATTATCCACTTAAATGTCATTAGTATTATGAGGCGCAATAAACAATAATTTATGACCATGGTTGAGTTTCGTATTGTGGGAATTTCTGTATAGGACGACTACATGATTATCGGTGAGAGTTTTTGCAGTGGGGGGAAAAGCCACTGGTTCTAATACATCATCCTACAGTGTTCCTAAATTATTTTAATGATCCAAACATTCCCTGTAGGATTAAATTAACAGGATAGTGATATATTTAGAGGCTCTTATTTTGTTCCCTTCGATCTACTGAAGATGGCTACTGCAGAGAATTAAATATGGCATGAGCATTACAAGGAAGTGAAGTGAGACTACTGAAAATACGATGCAGTAAATATGTAAATAAATACATTAAATGTTCAGAAGGGATTTAAAAATACATTTAACTAAGTATTAAGTATCTACAAAACAAATGTAATATACTAGCAGGTAGGTTACTTAAAACTAAATGCATAAATTCAGGTTTTTAGGGAACTAAATTAGCAACAACTACACACGGATGATGAAATGGCTCACTAAAACTAACTTTTAGCAAAAGAAACACAGATGACAAAGAATACGATGGGAATATTCAATAAAACATCATCTCTAGTTAAATTATTTATTTATTTAATTTCCCTAAAGTGTCCCAAAGCTTACCATATTCTATTTGATTTAATAGATTTAAAAACAAATGTTTAACTACTCGAGGGAACTAAATTAAGACCGGGTATAAAGTGACTACAAAGTAGCAAACTAAATTTTTTTTAATTATTTTTTTTTATATATATTTTGAAAAAAAGAGAGTAACAAATATTCAATGTGGAAACTAGAGAACTAAAAATACATCTGGAGGGAACCAAAGACCTTTCAAATCTAAGTAACTACTAAATACCAACAATATGGAGCTATACCGTGATTGTAAAGAACCAAAAGAGCCAACACCACACTAAACATACAATAATTCAGCGTCCCTAATAGAGTAAAAAAAAAAATCAGTTGTTGTAGGGAAATGAATAATTATAAACATACTTTGTTAAATTAAAGCATGTCCTTGAGGTGAAAGTGATCAGAGCTTCTTTGTCAAAAGGCTATGTATTCCTTTAACAATCATTCATATATGTGAATGTTGTTTTGTATTTTCATTTCTCTCCGTTTTCTGCAGATGTTTTGTTTCTGTTAGAGAGAGAAAAAAGACAGGTTTACAATATTCGGTTGCACTGAGAAATATTTTCCTTTCGTTTGGATATCGAGTGTCCGAGTTTACACTTACTGTTGAGTATGAGCCATTTTGTGTTGAGTTCAAATAATTTCTTCTCAGAGAGCTGTTTTATGTTTGTAGGTAATATTCTTTTTAAATAAATTAATATTTTTGTCAACAACTGATTAACTTGTGGTCCCCAGTTTGTTGCATGCTGAAATTTCTAATTAGTATATTGTATTAGTCACACTAATTACTCTGTTACAGGACAGGCTTTCTTGCCAAATATGTGAAACGTTTAGTTTTTCCCATGCCGATGGATATTCATCGCATTAACCAATGTATGGTATTGCTAAAAAGCCTCTGGACACCACAACCGACAGGCGAACTGGAGGGTGCTGACAGTCCGTGGGTGATACTGGTCACAGAGAGGTTTACAATGCTGCATCAGATCCCGTCTTTAGTGAAGCAACGTCTTTGTGATCATTCTCACCTAGCGGCAGTCAACAACCACCCAGTTTCTAGCAACTAGTGGCAGGGTCGACCCCAACTGCTACTGGGATCGTATATGTCAAAACGTGGGTAAGAAATAATTGTAAAGTATTGAACATCCACAGTCAGGCAAATATAACCTGAAGAAACTTTGTCCTGACTTGGGTAATAGAAATGCAAAACATACTCACCTATTCCATCTCACGTGTCCTCTAAGAAACCCTTAAACATGACCTCAAGTTTATTATAATTGTTACATCCAATTTTCATAGCTCTGGCTTTTGTTAGCATCATATTTTAAACTTTCAAGGCCAAGCACTTTTTAAAATAAAATCTCTGAATTTTTTGATGTACAAACAGATTTTTTTTTTTAAATATGAAATCTGTCTTTCTGCAGTATTTATCAACTCAAAACCTTCTTAAATTTGAAGATAAAGTCCACCCGGTGCCTTCAGAAAAGAAGCTTTATTATCTTTGACATTAACAAATTTGTCATTGGCTAATTGAAGAATCTCAAGATAATTATTAATTTGAAGCTTCTAAAATTCATTATTTAAGGCTTTGTGTCAGAGGCGTGAAGGTTTTAGTCCTTGCAGTACATACAGAACAGTTGTTAGTTAATTAACTGTTAATATAGCGATAGCTTTAGAGCAGGATAACAGGTATTAATGTGCACAGGTCTTAAAAACAATTAAATTAGATTTCTAAACAATGCTAGTAAAGCCATGTCTGCAGTAATCTCTAATGCTCTTTCTGCCTGACTTTACATCGTGGTCACCAAGTACAAGGCTTTAATGGGTTTCTCTATTTATCTGTAGGTTTCTCTGTTTCCCTGTTTAAAGGGCTTGCATCCATCATGCATGCATTGAATCTACTTAATTCTTCTGGCCTTTAACAATCCTGAGAGCCAATAAAGCTTCCTCTAAAAACAGCAGCACCCTGAATGTTAGGGATCCGTATCCTGCTCTGCTCATGTTACAGGTTAAATTGATGACACTGGATGTTTGGTTTGTTTGTTTGTTTTTGTTAAACTGACTGCAGAGAGAAGAAAATATCTTAAAGGTGGAGTTTTAATGAACTGCATTAACACCATTTAAAAACCAAAACTGTTGCACTCGATGAGTTTTGATCCCCTGGGGCTTGTTCCAGTAAGTGAGTTTAGTTTGATAAACTTGTGATGAAGGAAACTCTGGGTTTTCTGCTCCTGAAGGAGAGCTCACATTCTGGGTAAGTTTCTACAACAAACTCCCCGAGGGCTCCACCGTGAACCTGCTCAGGCTGAAGCAACTGTCTCACATTCATTTCCTCACTCATACAGTTGATCTCCAAGCCCGTATCCTCGATCAACTACAGTATAGAGAAAAGTGCAGTTAGGTTCACTGCTTACACTGAATCGGGAAGAAAACCTTATCGCCACCTACAACATATTAAGACTTTTATTCATACTTTGACTTTACTAGCATAAAGTAAAGCCCTGCATTATTCACAGGTCTAAATAAGCTTCGTTTCTCTTATACTATGCCTCAGTGCAGCTCCCCAATTTATCCTCTGTGTTAATGAGCAGTTCGACTGTTAACACATCAATGATACAAATTAAAGTCGACTAAAACACAACATTTCCGAATTTTGTGCTGCCTCTGTTTTCTGTGCTGAAAGCGTCTCTCTTGCGACTTCCTGTTTGGAAACTCGTTAAACTCTGGTCAACCAAGACGACCTCTTACGACTTCCTGTTTAAAAATACTGCTGGATAAACTTCCTGTTTTGATGGTCCCCTCTTCATGACCATCATGCTACAGCTACCTGCGTCTCCACACAAATCTGCAGAATCAGACTAACATATGTTTATAAAACATGGGGGTAACTTCAACGTCTAAAAAAAATGAAGCCAGCCTGGAAGTGCCTGTATTCTTTTCAATGGCCAGCAGGGGGCGACTGCTCTGGCTGCAAAAAAACGAGGCAACTCTCTTGTTTTGTGAGAAAGTGCATTACTACAGTTGTGAAGGAGGATTATCCTAGGTATGCTCATTGGCTAACTAGCTACACTAAGATGAAAATGGTAAAAACACTCTGCTCGAGACGTCATAGAGACCTCATTAACCATTGGGTGACATCCTAGTAGCTGTGTTCATCTTTTATACCGCCTAAGGGCAGGAACAGCTCGACTAGCAAATGATTTTAACTTTTGAAAAAGTTCAAATCTCTATGATTAACAAGCTCCAGCTTTTGTTGACAGAGGGTGGACCATAACCCTTGACACGACAGATTCAGTGGCTGGTAGGCAAGCTAGCTTTCAGAGACAGTAACCAACTGTGGCCACAAGATGGCAGTAATTTTCAGATTGGATATAGGCTGAGATCCGCTTCAGAACAGCAGCTTTTGGTATGGACTTATTCTTAGTGGGTTTATCTACTCTCAGAAAAAAAGCCTTCCATTAGCTGATAATGATTCCTAATCATGTTAACCCTGCCTGTCTCCTCTCCGCAGGCGGCCTGTACATCGACAGTGCCTATTACCAGCCGCAGACCATAGCCACACCTATAATCATCCACCTGGGCCCTCAGGATCTTTTCTGACCCTTCCAGTCCACAGAGGAAAGACACAGCAACAAACTCCAACCTCCCGTTGAATCCCTCACCCTTATTAAACACTGTCAGCACCCCTGGACTACAGCGGCACAGCTCTCCCGGGCTTCTCCTTCAACAGCAGCAATATTGAAAGCAATATAGGAGAAGGAAACGCCCCGGGCAATGCTCTAACAGGTCCAGGTCTGGTTTTTGGGGAACAGGAGGCTACAGTCGAGACTCACTTTTTTCTGTCAGAAAATAATAAAACACGAAGCAATACCCCTGCTGCCTTCGGGAATCTCAGCGTGTCCCAAAGCAGCTCGACTCGAAGCGCTATTTCCAGTCCAGCTGCTGAACTCAAACAGGCCATCAGCACATTCACAACAGTGTGACCTACTGTATGTAAATATGACATTTACTATCTGTACATATGGATGTGTGTGTTTTAAATATATATATAAATATATAAACATGTTAATAGATTTGAATATGTAAAACCCAGCATTTATAATCTATCTGAATGTAAATACACTAGTGACTGAAGTAGGTTTGTATTTAAAGCACTCTCAGATATGATATCTATAAATATTGAAACTTACATTTTACAAATTGTCTATAACGCTGTATTGCTATGTTGATTCTATATAATCCCAAATTTAACATTATTGCATATAGTAGATTAAGTAGTAATTTTCCAATCTGATTGTCTTCATGTTTTCCATCTCTGCTGGTATGGTTTAATCAGTGGTTCCCAATATACGGGATAAGGACCCATAAGAGGTCACATGGCAAGTTTTTAAATAGGCAGTTTAAAGAAGTTTATTCTAAATCAACATTATTAAATCCTTAAACTAGATTAAATTTAATTCACACAGTGTCTATTCACAACAACAGTGGCTTATACTTTGTTGCCGTTTTATCTCTAATATTATACAAACAGATAATCGACTATGAGAAACACTTGGAAACAGTGGGAAGAACTCCCTTTTGTATACCATCTACATCTATCTAGATGTTCAAAAAGAGTTATAAAAATATGATCTTCTCGATCTATAAAGAAAAGGAAAATATTTAAATTAAGTGAATGTCTCTATTTAAAAACAAACAAACAAAAAATTCATGATGTGATATTATAGTATATAGTATATCAGAAATCTGTTCACTATTTTTATTACAAATTATATCAGTAAGGAAGCTGACTAAATATTCACTGATAATTTATGGGACAGGGGTGGGATTAAATAAGTGTATACTTCTTCCCACTCCCTTTCAACATGTAAATTAATCAGAATGTTTTTTTTGTATGTAATTTGTATAGTATATTTTTTTTCCTCTCATTTCTTTTCTAAATGTACTTGTATATTGTTCACATGTTGAAATAAATTACCAATCAATCAATCAATCTATATACGTACCATCTGCATTCATTCAAATATAACCCCAAGTAAATAAAGTAGTGCTTTCAGCGTTAATCTCGTTAAAATGGCGTTAACGCCTTAACCGCATTAACGCGGCAAATCTCCGTCTCCACCGTGCGTGGGGCTTCACGGCGTCAATGCGTTAGCGCGGTTAGCTCGTTAACGCGTTAGCACCGTGCAGCCCCAAGCACGGAGCGATACGCACTAACTCGCTAACGGAGACGTTAGCGCCATAACTGCGTTAATGTGGTTATGGCGTTGACGTCATCTTAACAAGATTAACGCTGACAGCGCTAAAATAAAGTCTCAGCTTAAAAATCAAAGATGCCTGTTATTCTCATGGCGTGGTCATGTTCAATGAAAATTCTTTGAGTTTCGACAACAAGCCTTCATCAGGAAATAGTACCTCTTTGCTACTTCCACTAATAAAAGTCTTTGTTTATTAAAACAATAGCAAAGTTCCATTGCAAAGCACATAGCTGCCCGGGCGCTGCACTGGGTGAATGGGTTAAATGCAGAGGAGCAATTTCCCTATGGGGACTAACATATACACACAACCTGGTGTGAAGGATATTCCACCAATAGGATGAGGCGTACAAAAGGATGTCCACATAAAAAGACATCTTTGGATCAAAAAGGACAATCTACGGGTCATCAACCTGGACATCCAGAACCCATCCGAATTTCAGGTTTTGGAACGGACCACTTCGTTCTTTACATACAAAGAAGCAACAAATAAAGAAGACGTACACAAACACAAGCTTCGATTTATAAATTACAGACCAGCAAACACCTCGGCCTAAATGAGGGCTTTCTGTAGATGTGAGTGCTTTTTGTTGATTCCTATTGCTAGAAGATTCCTGTTGGTTGCACATGACTAGAGAAAAGCGACGGTTTCCATCCCTCTTTCTAATTTTCCCAGATTGAACATCATCGACTCCTCTCCCCACGTCCCTCCCACCAGCGATTCAAGCGGGGGAGGCGATGAATGGAAACGACAACAACTACAGCCCATCTACTGCCGAATTTATGACCTCAGATGTAACTGTGCTCGTGACATGTTTTATATTTAGGGCATTGCATCATGTTGTGAATTAAATTCACAATATGATGCAATGTGACAGGATATCATACCTTTTTTTCAAAAATCTCACACACAAAGGCTGAATGTTTGATCCTCTTACATAACTGACACAACATATGAATAAAAAGATGAGTTCTCCTCTCTCCATGTTCTTCATAGTCCAGCTATGTGCCATGCTTCTTTTATAGTGAAGCTAAAAACATCTCCAAGGATATGTCTGTGCATCCTTAATCACAGCTTCTTCCTGTGCCTCGGCCTGTCCTCTCTCCTCTGTCCTCTTGATGCATTTTAGGAAGTGAGACATCCCTCAGCTTGAAGTACTGAGATTGATTCAGGGTCACAGCGAGGAGGACAGGGGAGACGAAGAGGCACAGATTAAAGCCTCATTAAATCCTGCTTGCTTGTGGAGTTTGTATGCCAAAGAGCACTAGAGTATTGGAGGTAAAACATGAGCATGCCATGTGAATAAAAGCATTTCAAGTCATTTTTAATAAGATTTTTAAGCTTTTCTATATCTGCCTTCCAAACTGCAATTCAAACAAAAACGACCTAAATGAAGAAAGCACTGCACCCCAAACGCACTCTAAACACGTCTCAGTCTTAGGTGAAAATTTTGGGAACCACTGGTTTAAAACGTTTGTAGACTTTCCTGAAAGAAAAGGTCCACAAGCTTGTTAACAGTGCCAATTCAAAATTCTAATATAATTATAATATTCTGATATTTATCACAGTATACATATTAATGATATATATATATATATATATATATATATATATATATTAGGGGTGCAACGATACACAAAATTCACGGTTCGGTTCGATACTTTGGTGTCACGGTTCGATATTTTTTCGATACAAAAAATGTTCATGCCTTTTTAATTTGTCATTTATTAAAATTATAAAAATATATTTTAACTCAAAAGTACAGTTTTTAAAATTAATGTTGCTGAAACAACAAAGTAATAAAAAATAAATCTATCTGATTGAGAAATCACTCATCTTTGGAAAAGAGAGTTTATTACAGAGAAATGGCTCTTTCCAAAATAAGCTATACTATACGCTTCTTCTGGGCTATATTCTCAGCAGCATATTAAACATATCAGGTGATTAGTAAATCTGCGTTCGACTACTCCACCTAGGCTGCACTGTCGAGCGCAGATCCACTGAGCGCTCAACACAGACAGCATCGTCAGAAGGAAAGTTGATAAAATAAATTAAAAATTTTGTGTTGTTCGATACATATGCGTACCGAACCGAAAGCACTGTATCGAAAGGTTCAATATCGATACGAGTATCGTTGCACCCCTAGTATATGTATATATAAATATATATGTATATGTATATACACAGTATGTTTACAGAATATACTACAGAAAATCAATCAACAAAACAGAATTTGCCTTTTTTGGCTCATTTGGTATTAAATACATTTTATGCATTTCATGGTGCCGCAAAAATCAGTGCATGGCAAAACATATTTATTTAAATTAGCATTTTACCAATGGCATCACCATCAAAATTGTGCCAGACATTTGCTGCATTGCTAGTGTGCATTAAATACTTTTTATTTAGCGTGCCAGCCAATGAAAAAGAAGAAGAAGGAAAAAAACAAATAAATCCATGTCAGTGATTTGCTGTAGGTTGTTAGCTTTACTTTGATAAGCACAGATGAAATACAGTTTCCATTGTTCTTCAGTTACAGGTTTGTTGGTTTGTTTTTTTTACTTTTATTTAACCGGGAAGTGAAGAGTGCGTTTCTTAGGCCGATACAGGGAGCATTAATCTAGTAAAACATGCAAACTGCACAGAAAGACCCAACACATGTTTGAAACCAGCAGCATCTGTGCTAATCACTGAGCCACCGCGCTCCTCATTAAAACCAATGTGAGCAGCAGTCAAGCGCAAAGTAGCACTCTGAAGCTGCTCCAGTTCTACATGATTGTAGCAAGGATGCAACAATCCAACATTTTCCAGTTCACGTTTCACCACTCTGGTACCAGTGTTTAAATGAAACAAGGGCTGGGAAATCATTTCTATGGCATCATCAGGCTTGACTCGAGATGTGAGTAAAATAAAATGTTACAAATAAATATCCAACAAAAGACAAAAGTGTAAATGAAATGTTATCACTCGTGCTTACAACACACATCAGCTTTCCAAGAAGTGTAGCAGCTCACAGCTGATCGCAAGTGGACTCTGAGTCGAAATGAATTTAACAGATGACCTCACATCTGACCAATATCCAATCCAAATACAGACTACTTGTTGCGTCCCTAGGTTATAAATACTCATTATTGTATAGACACTTCATTAACATGTTTTAGCTGTATACCAGAAACTATGTATGGAGGCACACAGGGCTACAGATGTTAATAGAATAGTGACTAGCTAACGTTAAGAGGTACCTAAAATATGCTTAAATTAACCAGTTTCTGGGGCAAAAAAAACTCTTCAAGACAATTTAGCAAATTTGGTGGGAAAAACAACTGAGAGACATTTTTTAAAAAGTAAGTTACAGCATCAGTACAATTTGATTTAAAAGAATGAAACATTTCTCGAAGCAGCAGCAGATCATATTACATTTCTGGTGACTGGAAGCACAACTGTCTCAAGCAATATTCAACTCAGGAACATCCAAACCATAAAAAACAAAACAAGAGTGCAAACTTGATCTGATTATGAGATGTGGAAATTCTCTACAGTGTAACTGCAGAAGGGATGAAACAATGTTCTGACAGATTATATTACAATGAATGCCACCGTGGATACAGTGGCATTCATTGTGATATCCAGATTGTTGTGTTGAATGTCTCTGGTAGAATGTAAAACATGTACAACATTTTTCCTTCTTGTGCAGATGATTTATCAGCATTATGTATCCAAAAGATGAAGAATTATTAAAATTATGTTTTTTTATTTCATTTTTCAGTTTATCATTTAATTCAGAATTCATTTTAAGGTCTAAGTTTAACTTTGAAGATTTACTTTTGGCTTTGGACATGAGAGTGATATCATGAACGACGCCTTTAGAGTGTTAAACGGTAACAAACCTACCACCCGTCGCTGTATGGAAGTTCATTAACAACAAAAGTATAAAACCACAAAATGTGACCAAGTTTATTAAATTCAGTGTATTTTAAACCTGATAGGCCAGCACTACTAACTGGGTCAAAATGCGAGTAGAAATTGCTTCATTATCTCACGTTTGCAACTTTTACATGTCAACATCTGTATTTACAATTCTCAAGATTTTTTTAATAACACCTTATCACAACCACTATGAATAAAGTGTGTATTAGTAGTTAATTATCTTCAATTAATAGTTATTTACGGCTGCTAAAAATAATAATAATTTGAGTTGGGTAATGGTTACTGTAACCAAGCTGCAATTTGACAAGAAACAACCAGATAAGTAACCAGATGACGATCTGTCCGATCAAAATAACATAAGATTGTGAACTTTTGTCCTGTTTCTCTTTGCTGCTGATTATTAGTGTTATCAACTTATCTGCTGCTCTCAGTCAAACACAGACACACATTCAACAAGTGTATTAATAAGTTATTAATATAGTTTCCCCACAAAAGAGTGTCAAATATAAATATAAGATAAAAAATGTAATATATTAACATGTTATATTAATAATTCAATTAAATACTATTAATTGTGCAAATAAGTTCATTATTTTTAATTTTTCAATGCTAAATTATTTTTTAATTAACTTACATTTATTTACACTTTTTAAAATTATTATTATGTTTATTTTTCCATTCAAATGTATCTTTTCTTCACATTTTGGATTAATTCATTCATTTACCTATTTATTTATATATTGTCACATTTCTCCTTCATTAAGCAAAGGAGGCACTTTTTGTTTTCAAATGTTTGTTTTTTTTGAAATTGGAAATTATTTTCAAATTAATTTTAAAACATTGTTTTCATTCATTTCTTCTTCTTTTTTTTTTTTAAATTTCATTATTTACTTTTTTATGCACTTAGGGCTGAGGCACCTATGTAATCCATTTGAGAACAAGTCCAAACTCAGAGTATTCAGTCATATGTACAGCATTTCATAATTCCCTATACCAACCCTAACCTGATCACATCTGCAAACACACCTTAATAACTGAGTCTGCAATCTCTCTTAGAGTGGAGTTCTGCAATCTCTTAAACTAAACTGAAATCTTGGATTGAAATTCCTCTTTTTTTTGTCATTCTTGAACTTCCATACATCTCTGTAATCTGGATTTCTTGTCTTTAATGTGCAAAATGAAAAGTGTTTTTCTGATTTGTGACACCAAAGCAAAACAGAGAAATTGATTAAAAGTGCAACATGAATAGAAGAAAGGGATAAAAGGAGGAGTTGTAGAAATGTGTACCAGTTGTTTGCTTCTAACCTCTTTTTCATCAGGGCGAGCGCTCCCCAAGTCACGCTCAGCTGCTGCGGAGCTAATTACATCTGAGAGAAGAAAAAGAGTGAAAGAAATGTCTGATTACACACTGAGAGAATCAGATAGCAGCACAAAACAAGACATTTAAAGCAGCTGTTTGTATAAAAAGCTGCAGCACTTAATGAGAAGAAATGTGTAGAAAGAGTGTAACTCTGCAGGATGCTTATTCGGTCTCCAGTATCCCACCGATGTTTCCTCCATCTCACCTCGATGCTACATGACAGCCAGGAGACTAAAAACAGACTTAACACATTTTAATTTTCCACTGAATTAAAACCAGTGTTACTGCTATCGAGGTAACGTTCAGTTTTATTACAACCACTGATCAAAGTCAAAGTGTTGATGTTTTCACCTGCTGATTCATGTCTGAAATGTTTGTGTGTCTTTTAAATAAACTTTCATTTCCCCTAAGGCAGCACTTTGTTCTGCTTTAGTGAAATTGCAAACGTCACATAACCAGAGATGGGCGAGTTACTGTGTATCTGATTACTTTTTTCAAGTAACGAGTAAAGTAAGGGATTACTATTGCAAAAACGGTAATTAGATTACCGTTACTTTCCCGTAGGAACGCTGCGTTACTGCGTTACTAAAACCGTGATTTTTTGCGAGAATGTCTCACGATAGTGACGTAAGCGAGTGCACCGTTAGTGACAACAGCTGTGTGCAGATCAACAATGGATCACATATCGATTGTGGGAGAGAGTATGAGCGTGCAGCGTTTAAAGTGTGGAAGTACTGACCTTACTTTGAGTTTGATTCCATAAAAAGTGACAAAAACATTAGCGTCCATTGTGCGTGCGAAGAAAACTTCTTTTTACAGCGAAAAAAAACCCCAAAACTTCCGAGCAAGCGCCGAGTGCGCAACGACGTAATGGGAAACTCACAGAGACACTCGCGGAATCTTCCACTGACCACGGCACACCTGCACCAGGGTAAACCTCCGCCTACCGTAGTCCTGCTTTACAGGTGAAAATAGAGCAACAGGACCGCTGAGTCTTTGATTTTATTTATTTTCTGCTGTGTTTTACTTGCATCTATTTGAAAGACTGAGTGTAAACACAAAAAATATTTTATTTTATGTGCGGGAATGTGTAGAAAATAGGTTTAAATGTTAAACTAATTTATTCAAGTCAGAGAATGTTGCATATAATTTAATCTTTGCTTGATGCATAAAGTTAAAAGATTAAAACTAATAAAACAAGTTTAAAAAAAGAGACTTTTCCATTTGATTACATTTTGTATGATGGATTATGTAGAAAAAGTAGAATTGGGCTGAAAGATCTATCGCTTTATCACCTCTTCAGGTTGTAAATCGTGTTTTTAAAAAGTAACTAAGTAACTAAGTAATTAATTACTTTTGAAAATAAGTAATCAGTAAAGTAACGGGATTGCTTTTTTGGGGAAGTAATCAGTAATTAGTTACTGATTACTTTTTTCAAGTAACTTGACCAACACTGCACATAACACATATTGATAAAAACTGTAATACTTCTGAGGCTTTTCTGTTTTTCATCAGGGGATCATGTGGAAAGTTATGAAAGCTTGAACTGATGAAAAACTCAGTTTAAGAAATGGTTGTAAAGATACTGAGGGAAAGAAAAAGAAAAAAAGTCACAGCAACAATCTGGATTTTCACTGGATAAAAACCCTGAAAAAGATCTAGGCTGGAATGAAAAGTGGAGTAAGTGTGCAGGTGTTACCAGTCCTGCTGTGTTTACAGTCAAGAGTTTCTCTTCAGGTTTGCACTTCTGAAACCAGAAGTCCAGAAAATCTGAATTCTTGACTATTAAAATAAAAAACTTGACCTTTGTGACTGCGATTTCACCGCAGACAGCAAACGTATGCAGAGAGAAATCATCAACTATCTGTGTACACTTATAAAAGTTAACTAAAAAAAACTAAAACGACGTTTAAAAAAATAATAAAAATAAAAAAATACTAGGGTTGATAATATCAGTCTTTGTTTATTGTGGCAAACTTTTTTGGCAAAAAGATTAAAATAAAATACAAGTCAGAGGGAGGCCATGAAGACCAAAACGAATAACTTCACAATGACTTACGGTGTGATGCAATGAATCGTTATTGCCTCCATTTTTGCAGCTCATGCTTCTTCCCCGTGTACCAGTTTGTGTCCGTGCACAGGAGGGTGAAGATTCTCCAGTTTGAAGGGGGAAAATTGTCTGCATTTGGAGCAATGATGGTGGCATATATGTGCAATTTTTAAAGTATTTCACGACCATCTGGTTCTGTTGTTTGCAGCAGAGGATAGAGTGTTAAAGAATGGCACAGACTTGCAGTCCTGAACGTGAGATTTTTGGCACAGTGTGACATGTGCTGTTTACATCCAGTATTTGCAGTCAGCAGTCTGAGTGCTGCTTCTTAAAACCACCATGAGCCGGAGAAAAGCCTCGACGTCAGCCACCCTGAGATCCCCTACAGCCGACCTGCAATCAGAGCTACAGTACGACACCTCTGCGTGAGATTAAAGCAGTCGTAAGGGATGGGTGGGGTTTTCTTTTTCTTTTTCAGTGTGAGGTGGAAGCATGCAGATGCAGACGGTGAGGAAGGTATCAGATGGAGATCCAGATCCTGCTGGTATTTTTAGCTTTGAGAGAGGAGCCAGAAGGTGTTGGATTACGCAACGTGGGCACATGCCACCCTCACTGATGGCAGTTTGTCATCTTATATGAGCACCGAGGACCACGATGCAAGGAAGTATACTGCTTATTTATGTTCTTACCCAATCAAACACCTCAAACATCGGCCCAGAGCATGAAGAACAATGTAAAACATTTTGCTCTAATATTAATAATAATAGAAACATTCTTGCTGTTGTTGGTTAAACTTTCACACTTCAACCATAATTTCGCAGACAGAAACTGTACATTATATATACGCACCAAGTTAATGGCATCAGTGTGTCTGTGTGTGTTTGTGCTGTTTTTTATTATTCGGTTCATCAGCAGTCAGAGTCTCTTTGTCAACACCCCTGATTTTTTATTACGAAACATATTAATAAATATTTTTTGTCCCATAATTAATTGATAACTATAGTTATATATCTTAGTTTAAAAAAAAAAACAGTCATACAATAATATTTTATTTGGCTTTTTTCCTTAAGATCAGAATGAAATCAGACACTGAGCTTCAAAAATCTTCTCACAGGACTTTTTGAAGGTGCAGGCTGCTGCGAGTTTTACTGTGAGACCACAGCCTCCTCTGCTGGTCGTCTTACTGAGCCGACAACATTTACCTGAGAGGCTTTTTGAAGGTTGAGGTCAGTATTTCTTCATTTGTGTCTATCTGACTTAAGGTTTTCTAAGGTTTTTTCTTTCTTCTAAAGATGTGAAGCAGCAAGAAGAAAGCCTAACAAAGTGAAGATGGTAAAAAAAGAAAAAAGTTCAGTAGAAATGCAACAGAAACAAACAAAAAAAAAACAGTTAACAGGAGGAAAGAGAAGAAATTCAGAAAGGAGAGAATAGCTGAGGAGGATCGTGGTTTTTAAGACAAGTGCCTCCTGTCTATCCCTTCTTCTTGGTCTTCTTCTGTTTTACTAGCAGTTGGCAACTCATTTAATTAGAGCAGGTAGTTGTACTGCCCTCTAGTGGAAGAGAATGTAACCGTTGTCCATTACTCACGCCGATCGCTTAGAGTACTAATCAGGTGGAACCAGATAATATTCTATGGCACACCCATGTGCTGCAGCACAGTGGTTGGGAAACACTGCTTTATAAAGCTGTATAATAACTCTTCACTCTGTGACAGGTAAACACACCTGTCAGGTAAAAGATTTTGTATTATGCAGCTGTTGTTTGTTTATTGTTTATTGTAGACTTTACTATTTTTACTTTGTATTACTCTGCTGTGGTATCAGTGAGGTATCTATCCATCTTAATCCACATGAAGACACATGGATGATCTGAGTTTGCAACACTGAAATTAAGTGTCACAGCAACTGGATGTCACGCACTACAGCTAAAGGAGGGATGCTGTTGTTTGCCAACAGCAACACTGACAAGCTGAACAGGAAATGAAGCAACAAGAAAGCATCAATCCCAAGACCCTCTGTGATCCAGGCCCTCCAAGATAAAACAGATAAAACCAATATCTGGCTATCAGTGCCTGTTTGTATTCCCCACAATAGCAGACATTAAACTGGTTTCATTTTGCTATTGAAACCATATATAGTTATATAGACTATATATACTCTGGTTATAGAGTAAAACATGGTGAACAAAAAAAAAGCTTGTTCTAGTTTCAGGTTGTCATTCTTTGAGTGGAAGTAAAACTGATTTCGTTTTTAACAGAAACTAAATGTGTGTTTTAGCCCTTAAAATCTGGAATATTTCCTGTAAGACACGAGGTGTTATAAATGTTGGAAAAAATTAAGTGATAAAATTTGACCAAACCCATAAATTACATGGCGCATGGCTTCATTAAACAGAAGATGGCAGCAAACCTCCGGCAGTCTGACTGAGCTGCGCTGCAGCTGCAGAAACACTGCCGGCTTTGTCTCCTTGAATTCGGTGAATGTTTAATTATGAAGTGAACAAAACATGTTATTGTCTGAGCCAAAGATTCGGCTGCATACACGCCGTTATCACAGGGTGTTTTCAGCTTATTTTAGTTACAGCTTCAGTGAATCAGTGAGCTCCTCCGGCCAAACACACTGGCACTTCTCCAAAAAGGTACCTTGTGTTTTAACCGCCAGCAGTAAATGGTTCTGCATGTTTATCACGAGGATGATCTAAAATTATGCAACCTGGTTAAAAAAAATAAAAAAATCAGCTCATTTACTTTTTCTATTATGTGAAGTTACAGAAAATCAGGTCTGAAGTGAAGGCAGCTGTCTTTGGTAAAACACAGAAGACTTAAAGGATAGCGAAGCGTAAAAAAAGAGGTGTGTAATAAACAGAAAACATCCATTTAAAGTGTAGAATTGTTATTGATTTTGACCTCTGCGTAACCACCATCGTCCTCAGGCAGCTGAACGATAACACATGAGAAACAAGGAGAGTCAGGAGGAAGCTCAGAGAAGAGTTTTTATGCCTGTATCAGAATCAGAATCAGAATACTTTATTGATCCCTGGGGGAAATTATTTTTTGTTACAGTGCTCCATTTTAAACCACTGCTCAAAAATTTTGGACCGTGTAGAAACGTCTGTGTTTTGAAATAATGTCTCAATAATATTTTTATTTAACAAACAAAGCAATTCATTCACAAATTTTACAGATAAATCTACAAAAGTGTACAAAGAACCATAACTGCTGTATTTTCTGTGCATTTTCAATCATCAACTTAAGAATTCGCCTTAAAAAGCTGTGTTTTTGAAGCCAAACATGACCACATTTGGATGAAACGGTAAAGCTAATCAACTAATGCCAACAAGCTTAACCAGCAAGCTGAATAATTACTCAAATTAATCTAGCCAACATCATCTGCATCCCTGCAACCGCAGCACCAATCTGTCTGTCAATCTCCCCTCACTCATGAACAAACCCTGAGATACTTTAACTCCTCCACTTGGTGCAGGAGCTCATCCCTGACCCAGAGTGGGCACTCCGCCCTTTTTCAGCTGAGGACCATGGCCTCAGATTTGAAGGTGCTGATTCTCATTCCCACCACTTCACACACAGCTTGGAACTGTTCCAGTGCGAGCTGGAGGCCATCACCCGATGAAGCCAACAGAACCACATCATCCGCGAAAAGCAGAGATGAGATTCTGAGACCACCAAAGTGAAAGGCTTCCACCACATGGCCTCACCTAGAAACTCTGTCCATAAAAATTATGAACAGAATCAGTGACAAACGGCAGCCCTGGCAGAGTCCATCACCCACCGGAAGTCCGACATACTGGCAGCTATGCGAACCAAGCTCCTGCAACAGTTGTATAAGGATCGTAGCAATGGGCCAGAACACGTCATAGACACCTCAGCTTCACTACTGGAACTTCAACATTATGCACTCCACACTGTATATAAATGCCACTTGTTTTGCACATATTCATCTCTGTATATTTTATATATTTTATTATTATTATTATTATTATTATTTTTTTTTTTTTTTTTTTTTTTTTTACTATTTAATTTGTAAAAATGTGTATACACACACACACACACACACACACACACACACACACACACGTAGGAAAATATTTAGTATACACATCCAGAAATGCATACACTATTATATATTGTACATATATTTATTAGTTTCAGGTTGGCCATTCTTGTATTTTGCTCGTTTGTGTTGTTGTGTTTGCACATCTCTGTTGCTTGTGGGGCTCGCACACAAGAATTTCACTCGCATGTGCTGTGCCAGTGTGCCTGCACATGTGATGTGACAATAAAAGTGATTTGATTTGATTTGATTTGATTTGAATTGGTCCGTCATGATGAAGAGAGAGCTGAGGGTAAAAGCGAAGCACTCAATTTACCGGTCAATCTACGTCCCTACGGTCACGAGCTGTGGGTAGTGACCGAAAGAACGAGAAAGCAGATACAAGCGGTGGAAATGAACTTCCTCCAAAGGGTGGCTGGCATCTCCCTTAGAGATAGGGTGAGAAGTTCGGCCATCCGGGAGGGGCTCAGTAGAGCCGGTTGAGGTGGTTCGGGCATCTGATAAAGATGCTTCCTGGGCGCCTCCCAGGACACGCTGGAGAGATTATATCTCTCGGCTGGTCAGGGAACGCCTGGGTGTTCCCCGGACAAGATAAAGGAGGTGGACAGGGAGAGGGAGGTCTGGGCTTCTGTGCTTAGGCTGCTGCTCCCGCGACACAGCCCTGGATAAGCGGAGGGAGGAAGGGAGGAAGGAAGGATGAATGGATGGATGGATGGATGATCTCACCAACACTATAACATATTCTTCTTTGATGGCTTGTCTGTATATTATTTGTCAGAATAAGGCAAAAAGGCTCTAACACCACAAACAGCCCAGTTTGGTAACACCTGTTCATCAAAGGAGTCACAAACAACACTTAGTTTGAATAAATAAAGTTAATTTAGTGATCTTTGATCTGGCGACAGAGTAAAGGGATTTTCACATCTCCTATTTTTAGACTATGGGAAAGTGTCAGACCACTGTGCACACTGAGTAACATTCAGTGTTACTCAGAATATCAACTTTCAGAGCTCTGATGTGCAAACCAACAGAATCACTGAGAGCGAACAGAGCAGAAAAACAAATACCTCAAGATAATATTGTTTTTTTACCCACTCTGTGCATTTGTGATGATCATGAATTCACGTTCTGCAGCTGGGGTCTCGTTTGCTCTTGCAGATCCCAGTTGATCAGTTGTCCCCATATCTATCTATGACAGGGTTATCCATAAACCAGGAGACGACTGACTCCAGATATTTAACATCATTTTTGAATCAAATGTGCCAAAGTGATTCATCAGTGCATCTTTGTTCGAGCTACAAACAGAATCTATGTATGAACTTCTAGATTTGATTTCCTGACACGTCTACATCTAATCTTTTGTTGATTTACACTCTAAACACGGCCCAACGGACACATGCAAGAGTAGAATTGGTGTTTGATGGTCTATGTGCCAACTCACACAAGAAAGAGTGCCAGGTTGGTAATACACAGACAGAAACTCTACCCGGAGGCCCTGTCAAAGCACCCAGATCTATCAAGCTGGTACCATTTCAGTAACACTGTGAGTCACAGTACTGATGCCAAGTGTATTTCTGCAAGAAGCTTAACCAGGTGTCTTATTTAGAAATTTGTTACTAATGTATAATTAACAATGTATTTTCATAATTCCTACAAATTAGCATTGTTGAGTACAATTTTTGCTGTCTCTTTGGACTTTGTTCTTTAATTCAGCAGCACTTCTCTGCTTCATTCACTGAGGACACAACTGCAAACGTGGAGGCAGCCAATACTGCTGAAGATGGCTAACATGACGCCCAACAGCTTTTGTTTGAATATGGACAAATGCACAAAAAACATCTGTCCCAATTCTGATAAATTGTCCAAGTATAAACAGAATAAAATGGTTAAAGTTCATGTTCATACACCCCAGTGAAAAAAAGCAGTCAGTCAATGGAAAAATCACACAACTAAAGTCTATGTGCAAAGAGACAAAACTGAAATTATTAAAAATAGATTTCACACTATTCGACCAAGAACTGATGTCTCGACTTCCTCTGCAGCAGCAGGAAGACCTGAACCTGAAATATTAATGAAACCACAGAACCAGAGCCGGTAACACTGTGCAGGAGCTTTAACTGCTTTATTTCATCTAAAGACAGCAGCACTGTAACCAACCTGTATCTCAGATACACTGAATAAAAATATCTATCATTCAGGAAAAGCCAGCAACCGCCCGAAGGAACAGAAATTTTCACTCTTATATGGTAACAGTTGAAGGTGTGTTGGCTCCATTTTAGTAAATACAGATCAGCACAGCAGGATGAATTTACTCGACTGATGTGTGTTTGCACCTGTTGCACTGTTAGTGGGTGTTCGTGCACCATTGCTTAAGTGGTAGGTATATGCAAATATATACCTACCACTTTACTTACAATTGTGTCACAACTAATTTAATATTAATTAATATTAATTCATTAATAGGTGTAATTTAAGGGGGAAACAATTATTTTATAGTGAGCAGTTGAATGCATATTGGGTTAAACATCATGTACTACAACATTCATTAGGTTTCAATCACATGTGGGATTATAACATTAACTTTCTTTGATTTTGTTTAAGTTTTACACCCAAGTTTCTCTTTATTTATTAAAAAAATCATGTCTCTACTCACATTTGTGATTTTCACAGACAGGACGAGGATGGCATCGGTTTGGGGAACCTCAGATTAGCATCCCTGTTTGAACCTGTGTAAACAGTCACTCCAGGATTAGTTTTTCTGTTTTCTTCTTATTTTTCTTTACAGTACAGAACAGCAGACCCACATGACAAAGAGCTGTTACGACCATTTACTCAATGCAGAGAAAAAATCCATTTGCCGTGTTGTCACATTATTTTAGTGATTGATTAGCAGGATTACTTTCTAGAGGCCCTGTACAGCTGAACACCACAGAAACCAGTCGCCTGTGCGGTGCAGCTACAAAGGAGTCCTCCCAATGAGCAGAGCAGAGAGCCTTGTTAGTTTCAGCTCCTTGCACACTTCTCACAGTGCGACTGATTTTTGTCCACACATGGTCCATATCCTCCATTGTGGCCCATAGATTATGCTCCTGCAGTATTCGGTGACTCATTAGCTGCTGGTTCCATTATTGATGCTCTGTTTGCATGCCGCAGAGAAACCTCACTGAATAATAGATTGAACCCGACTGCTGCCGCTTTTGGGACAGAAAGGTGGGGAGCAAGAACAGAAGGAAAAAAAACGAGAATGGTCGTGGCCATCTTTATTTACTCTGCAGAAGCCAAATGTAAGAATAATCATTTTGTAGCGTTTTTAAAATGTAAAGCGTTTACATGATACTTATTATTAGAAAGAAACTTCTAAGTAATGTCACTTTTCTAAAAACAACTTCTTTACAAACATGTAGGACTTGAAAACAGACGCATAAGTGTGGTTATCTCGTGATATTTTCTTTCCAGAGTCAGCTGATATCTTGAATTTTCAAATAGCTGCAAATGACCTTTATCAGATGATGAGTCAGAAAAAGTATGTGCGGCTGTTTTGGTGCTTGTGTCCACTTGTGAATGATTTCCTGGAAAGTTAAACAAATAATGTGCTGCACCATTGTAGACTGTTTCTGTTAAAGAAACAATAAATACATTTAAATTATGTTAGCACTGGCTTGTGTAACGTTGCTAGCTTATCTGATAAACTGCCCCTGAAGTAACCAGCTAACATTAAAGGACCAGTTGTGTCCAGTTTTCCAGTCAAGTTCACCCCTCTCCACTCAGCCGGGCGCTTCGAGACTTTACCGACCAATATGTGATGTCAGAGTAGCCATGTTTAAATATATTTAATGGTCCTGAAAAGCAGTCCCACTGGAAAACCAGCTGGAAAATAACTGACGTCAAACCTACACTTTGCTGACAGATAAGATCTTTTCAACGTCAGAGTAACGTTTCATAAATAACTACTTAATTAAATCACACTCAAGTGCAAAAAAGACAAAAGGTCAGTTTTATAAATAAAGTCCTAGCAACGTAATCTGATACCAGTATAAATGCAATTTAAAAAGCAAATTAAAGAATCTTAAAGGCAATTTTGTTCTTAACTGGTAACCACTGAAATGAGAGGCCAGCAGAGCAGACATGGAGTCCCTTTTAGTGCTGCATTTTCCACCAGCAGCAGAATAATATGTCTGTTTTCTGCAAATCTGCTGCCACCTCCACAAATTTCCAACCAGTGCCTCCAACAAGGTGAGCTGTGCAACCGCCTTGCAATCAAAAGTCACCCAGAGGTTGAGGATGTTGTGTGCTCAACCTCTGGATAATCAGTGGACCTTTGCAAGTACTGTAATTGTTTGCCAAAAGGATGGAAAAAAAAAATCATCCAATCATCAGCAACCAATATTTCCTGGTTAAAAGACAGTTTCTGTCCCATCTTTTCTCTAGTGTTTGTAAGTCACAAGAACATTTGTACACTGATACTACAGGATGAGCCCTTTTTTAGAGTTGGAAAAGTTGCAATATAAAATCTGTCTTTTATATAACTGATGCAAGAACTATTACCCAAATAATTTATGTTTATTTTATTTATTTATTTTCTCTGAGGATTCAGAAGTTGTGACTACTGTTCAGAAAGTGTCCAACATCGTCTCACACAAAGATCCTCTTTGCTCCATATTTGGTTTGTTAGGATCAAATCACCCAATCCACTTTATGCAATAATCAAATAAAACTATCTGCATTGGATTTCAGTTTATTTTTACACAATCTGTAGCTGCAGCAGATGAACAGATGACAGTTTAATGACTCTCAGATATCAGGCGGGTAAAACAACGAAGTGTTACTGGAAGTGATGCCTGCTGTCGAACATGGTCTGTGGTCATACGCTCACAAAGGCTGTTAGCAAACATCGCTACGTCTTTCAGTAAGATGACATCCTCACATAAAACTCTGTGCTCGAGTCAGAAAAAGAAAACAAACAGCAGGGCGGTTAATATGATTTCACCGCAGAAAAGAGCAACGCTGAGTGGAATTGGACAGTGCTGAGTGTTATTACAACATTTATTCAAATCAATTCAAAGTGAAAACAGCTTTGTTAACATGACAGCAATGGTGTGTTTCTGCCAAAGCTGCACAACAATCTCATTTGTCGAGCTTGGCAGGAGGAATGTGAGTTTAACGGTGATGAAAAGACTCATTATGATCTGTGAAGAAACCCTTAAAGGGAGTGTGTACTCTGGATTTTTGGCTGCTGTTGTTAATTTGTCAGTGGGATATCCCATCAGCTCACTAAAGGCTCATCAGGGCTTCCACATGTAGCTTTGTTTTTGCCAAAGTGCTGCAGTTTAAAGAAGTGTGGTTTACATTTTTCCCAGGCTACTTGAATTTTATTCAACTATTTCCATTTTCTGCTACTTTATTATACTCCACTTGTGTCTGCATGTTTTATGATCATTCCACTATTTAAAGAGTAGCCTAACACGGGCTAAAAAAGGACTGTTTTGCTAGCCTCTCTGCTTAAAGAGGACCTTTAGGGGGCTAAATAATGAGATCAGGATATATTCATGTAACAACTCTGAATCAAAATCTCAGACTAAATAGTGAAGTCTGAGATATATATCTCTATCTATCTATCTATCTATCTATCTATCTATCTATCTCTATCTATATCTATATCTATATCACTTCCCCAAAAAAGTAATCCCGTTACTTTACTGATTACTTATTTTCTAAAGTAATTAATTACTTAGTTTTTAAAAACACGATTTACAACCTGAATAGGTCATAAAGCAATAGATCTTTCATCCCAATTCTGCATAATCCATCATACAAAATGTAATCAAATAGAAAAGTCTCTTATTAAAACTTGTTTTATTAGTTTTAATCTTTTAACTTTATGCATTAAGCAAAAATTTAATTATATGCAACATTCTCTGACTGGAAGACATTTAAACCTATTTTCTGCACATTCCAGCACATAAAATAAAATAGTTTTTGTGTTTACACTCAGTCTTTCAATTAGATGCAAGTAAAACACAGCAGAAAATAAATAAAATCAAAGACTAGCGCTCCTGTTGTTCTATTTTCACCTGTAAAGCAGGACTGCGGTAGGCGGAGGTTTACCCTGGTGCAGGTGTGCCGCGGTCCGTTGAAGAATCCGCGAGTTTCTCTGTGAATTTCCCATTACGTGGTAGCGCACTTGGTGCTTGCTTGGAAGTTTAGGGGTTTTTTTCACTGTAAAAAGAAGTTTTCTTCCCACGCACAACGGACGCTAATGTCACTTTTTATGGAATCAAACTCAAAGTAAGGTCAGTACTTCATTTGAAAATGCCGTTTTTGTGTCGCAGTGTGGACAACGAAAATGGAGGCGAAAACGATGACGTATTTTAGTCATGTGTTGCAGTCATGTGACCAATTAAACGAAGATTATGGAGGGCATTATGCAGCAGTTGTTTTGTTTGCTCTCAATGTTGACAGCCCCATTAAAGATTAAAGTCAGTCTGTACATGCTCCAGATAGCTTTTCTTCAAATTCTTTAATTCTAACTCACTTTTGCAACTTTTGTATTACTCGCAGCAACAACTCCACCTCATTGTTAGTCCATTTAAAAAACTCGGTGCTTTTACTCGACATTTTGCCGTGACGTTTCAAAGAGCCAGAAATTAAATTAACGACAGACAGAAATGAGGCAGGTCGAATTGTCTTACGTTTCACACATGCGCAATACAGGAAGGCAGCATTTTCAGTGTGGATGAAAACGATTGAAAACTGATATCTTCAACGTCATGCTGCTCTGTTGCATGTTAATTGCCCCTTGGGGATAAATAAAGTCTTTCTGATTCTGTCCTGTAAATACTTTCTGTCAGTGATTCCTGAAATACTGTTTACATGTGTTAAAATCACAGTGATGAGATGAGAGAGAATATTTGTGCAGGGGTTTGGAAGTTGTTGGCCTTCTGTGAGGTTGGAGAGTTGTTTCAACGATTACCTAATGTGTGACAAAGGAACTCACTGTGATGCTAATGATAGTCTGCGCTCTTACCGGTTTGTAAAAGTTGGTCTTGGCCTTAAAATTACTGCAGCAGTTTATCAGAGATGTGCAGAGCACAGATGGGGAGTTTAGAAACTACAGGTGATTCATAGTGGGCAACTTTAGTAAGCAGGCAGAGCTTTGATATTTTCCGCTATGACTGTGAATTTATTTGGAACTTGTAGATGGTGAGGATTACCAGCAGCTATGAGCACAGCGCCAGAGCTTCGTGGTTCTGTCCTACAGCAGCGTTTCACTGAAATTATTAATCACTTGAAATGTTTAGAACAAAGCGCCGCATATTTCTGGCAGAAATAAACACACATACATATTGCTGTGCAATCGGAGTGCAAGTGTGTATGAACCCTGTAAATCAGGGGTAGGCAACTCCAGGCCTCGAGTGCCGGTGTCCTGCAGCTTTTGGATCTCACCCTGGGTCAACACACCTGAATCAAATGATTAGTTCATTACCAGGCCTCTGGAGAACTTTAAGACATGTTGAAGAGGTCATTTAGCAATTTGAATCAGCTGTGTTGGATCAAGGACACATCTAAAACCTGCAGGACATCGGCACTCGAGGCCTGGAGTTGCCTACCCCTGCTGTAAATGAATGAATGCTCCTCCACACTGCTCCTCCTGGTGGATACACAATTACAACCAGCGTTAGTACTCATGATTGTGTGTAACCCAACCGGACTCTACCTTGTGTAATTTTGTCTTGGATTGGGGTGCACAGTAGAGAGACCAGTCGGATACAGGCGTTCAATTTGTGGCTTGGATGGCACCGTTTATTTAGATGCTGGGGCATAAACCATAAACCAGCTCTGCTGCTGGCCCTTGCAAAGCAATCACAGAAAACATTGAGCCAAGATGGCGCTCGTGCAAACAAGAAACTTGAACTACGGTGTCCTGTAGAGGACAAATGGTCAAAATTGCGCAAATCTACAGTGTCTATGCAGCTCAACAGCGGCACCCTATGATGTGTTCAACTCACTACCTTACAGATGAATCGTCCACGTGACAGGCGGAGGATATCATTATGGCCGTTGGTCAGGATTCCACTGTGCATCACATTCTCACAGGAACGTGCACATATCAATCTGAAATCTTACAAAATGTATAAATGTTGTTTTATCTGTTAAATCAAAGTAACGTCACCGACCCGGCGTCTCCTTTAGGCTGTAAGCTTTAATGTTTAAATGGCACCAGTTTAAAGCTTCAGAGCTCTAATGTGAAGCCATCACCTTAGAGATGAACATCAGCACCACCATCAGCGCACTCAGTGATAAAATAATTAACTTGAATTAGGTTTATTTTACTACTCCCTGTGCACTCCAGCATTCATCGCGTGTCCTTTTTCCAGCAGTGTTGCCTTTTGCTGTTATATTTTTTTATGTTCTTTATAGATTTTTGATCACCATTTTCTCATGATCCGATTGTGTCACTGATTAGAGTAGGTGGCACTCGGAGGGATCATTTTCTGTGGAACGAATTGAATGAAACCCCCCTTTTAGACCGGTCAGATGCTGCAAACGCCACTTTTTGATGGTCTCTTCTATTGTTAAGCCGCTGCTAGTCACTTCCTGTGTGGATGCCCCCAAAGCATCACATCCTTCATCTATCAGTAATAAAAACAAGCTTGAAAAATGTTGCATCCATTTACAGTGCAATCTTTTAGTATGACCCTTCTCCCTGCAGCTTGAACCAGTGACTGAAGCCTAATATCCCTCAGAAAGCACTTAAACTAACTCAGTTAACAGAATGAAATGGGTGGGTTACATCAGGAAGGACAGCTGACATTAGAGTCTGTGACAAATCAAATATGAGAATTTATTCGCTGTGGCAACTCCTTCGTAAATACAGGAGAAGCCAAGAGTGTCTTTGTTAATGTACAGTTTGTTCAATGCATACAGAACCAAAGACACTAAGTGTGTTGTCAAAAAAAATGACAGCACATGTATCTGCTTCAATGTGACGTTTCACATTGCGTTTGTATTTTCCTTAATTCCGTGTTTTTGCTAAAAAATCCACCATGAGCTCATAAATTCTACAAACTCGGGCTTACATAACAAGCAGATAAGATGAAGAATGCACTGCCATCTAACCACGTCCAAGAAATAACTGTTTGTTCCTGGGAAGCCTGTAATATTAGCGTGATAAGAAGCAGGTGTGTGACTGGAGAGCTGACAGGGAAAAGTGAAGGAGA